>NC_051319.1:82416491-83030741 GCF_015220235.1 Choloepus didactylus
ATTTATCAGCTTATTCGACAAAATTAAGCCCCTGAGTCATGCCATTTGCTGTGTGCCTGGTTTTAGTGAATGTGTGCTGCTTCTCCATGAGCTCTTGACAGGCTCCCTAAATATTCTGGCCTCAGAACTGGTTTCTCTGGGCAACTGAGGATCAACACGCAGGGCAGAAGGATCTGATCGGCATCTTCCTTAAGCCCTTTGCTGCCCTCCATGAACCAGTCCTGCTTTTCTGCTGCCAGCTCCAGGTCTCTGTTCTGGGGGAGGCCTGAATGACACAGCTACGTCACCCTGTGATCTGCAGTGGGGAGAAGGAGCTGAATCCCTGCTGGAATTGAAAAACATCCTTGAGGGCTGCAACTTTTACAGGGAAGGTTACCATGCCAACAGCAGCCTCCTTGCCCAACAGGGATGAAAGGAAACAAGGCCATGGGTGAAACGCATCTATTGTGTGTCCATAAACTTGACTGGAACCCATGAGGGGCCGCTAACTGCAGCTCAGCAGGATGGGGCTGCAACTCAGTGGCAGGAAGATTCAGGTTAGACTTAAGTGGGACTCCAGGAAGGCAGGACTGATGGGTGCAGGGCAAGGCCAACAAGGGAGGATTGGGAAATGTTTTCCTGAGATTGATACTCATCTCCTGTTGAAATGTGTGGGTGTGGTACTGACAGCAGGGGTGGGAAGGGATGGTGTCCTAGATACCATGTTCTGGCTGTATTGGTAATTTCAACTTCCTCCAGGTTCTTTTTCCTCTTGCCAGACCGTCCAGGAGGTCAGCACTGCTCTGGGGTAGGGAGAGATAAGAAAACCCCTGTCCGCCTCACCAAGCCATTACAGAGGAAGGACTGCAGATCATGGGGTGGTGGCTGAATTGAGAAAGGAGGGCATCAGGGCCACAGACACGCCTCTGGTAAAGGCATCAAATCTTGGTAAAGAGGGACAGTGTCCCCAAGGGGACAGGGCTCCCAAGAAGAATGGCCAAGTACTTAAGCCCTTCATATCTCCCTTTCCCCACTTTCCAGTCTGGAAAGTACGCACTGAGGAACTGATGTCTATTAAGCACCTACTACATGCCAGTCACTTTACACACACACACCCATTCCATTTAATTATCTCAACAACCCTGTGAATCAGGAATTATTATCCCCATTTTACAGATGAGGCAATAGAGGCTCAGAGAGGGTAAGTACCTTTCCCAGAATCAACCAGCTAGTCAGGGGAGAAGTTGGCACTGGAACGCCCTCTCTCTGAACCCCATAGCCTGGAAGAGGAAATTCTGGGCCTTAAGTTTACCCTACTTTCTTCTGGAAAGATCTCTTCCGAAGCCGGCAGCTCCGGGTTTAGTCCTTCATCCAGACTTCCAAGGGGCCGAGTCGGCTGGGAAGTGCTAATGGGACACAGCCAGCCAGTGTCTGGGAAAACCGCCCCCGCCTACATTTGTTGCGGTGACGGAGCGGCCACTGCGGGCCGTGTCCGTCCCAAGAGGTGCTAACGGGCGTCCTCTCATCTCCCCACAGTCCTCGAAGAGGAAACCGGGACTCAGAGACCAAACCCTATTACCCAAGGTCACAGAGCGAATACGTGGCCGAGCTGTGGTTCCACCTTGGCTCCGTCGTATCCGCACTAGATCAACGTGGCGCCGAGCCCGCAGACCGCACCTCCGCGCAAAGATGGAGAACGAGGGGCAGCAGGGGGCGGGGAGGAGGGAGCCGGCGAGGCGATCGCGGGTCCGCGGCGGCGGAAGCGGCCTCCATCTCGGGCGGGCTCCCCGCCCGCCCCCGCCCGCCCATCGCCATGTATGGCGCTTCCTCCCGTGGTCCTGCAAGGCGCTTCCTCCCGGCTCGAGGCCCATACAAGGCGCTTCCTTCCCGCCGCGTCTGGCAGGCGGCCCGCGAGCGGCTGCGGGCGGGGAGCCCGGGCCCTCCGGGTCCGCCCGCGCCCGGGAGCCAGCGGCCAGGGGACCCGCTGCCAAGGAGGGGGCGGCCGGCGGGAGGGGCCCGGGCGGGTGCCCCGGGCTGGGAACGCGCAGCCTGGCCCCATCGCGGCCCGGGCCCGGCCAAGGTAAACGCCGGACTCGGGAGTCCGATGTAGGCGCACTGCCTTCCTCCACCCCCGGAAGCTCTGAGCTTCCCACTGCCCCCCACCGGTTTCATTTTTGCCCCACTTTTCTTTCCCACCCCCGAACACAGCACACCCTTGCTACAAATCCTTCAGCGGCTCCCAGCCCAGGAGCTAAAGCCCCAACTTCCAAGCAGGGTGTGAAAGCCTGTGGCTTCGCGCCTTACCGCTCCTCCCCTTTCATTTTGCAAATGAGTCTTCAATAACTTCTTATTCTTTCCCCGTCCTTCTTCTTGGGGTGTCCTGCTCCTTCTCTCCTTACTCAAGCTGTCATCTCTGCCTAGAATGCCCTCCCCACACCGGAACTAACTGCTACTTGCCCTTTGAGACTTGGTTCAGGCATCTGGCCTTCTGAAAATTACACCCCTCCCCAACTTCCTACCCCCACCCCAAAGATGTTACTCACTCAGCATAGTACTGTATATCCATTTGTTCATTGGGAGTGCGATTTGATCTTTGTCATTTCTACAAGGGGAAAGACAGAAAGGACCTTGTTTTCAGGCCTGCCACAGTCCTTTTTCACCTTGGACAGGGTTCTTTGACTTTAGATCCAGCCTCCATCATCTCTGCCGGCTATAGTTCTCTGCGGTCTGCATTAGTTTCACTCTGTAGGAGAAGTTGGAGGAGCACAGGAGCACAAGGGAACCACAGCTGAGGTAGGTATACACCTCTGGGGGGTGGAGTGGTGGTGGCAGACCTGTGCCCACTGGGTGCCTCCACCACCCAGAATGGAGCCCTTCCTCAGCCTGACAGTTCTGGTTTATCCGCTATTACAGGAACCAGCAAGCCCTGACAGGCCCTCCTTACAGGGCCTCCAGGCAGTTAAACCTGGCCCAGCCTCGTGGTTATTCTGATCTGTGGCACTATGAGCAAAGATCAGAGAAAGGGACCAGACCTCAGGCAGAGACCAAACCAAAAGCAATTCCCTAACCCCCACTCCCTGGCTCTTTCAGGAACATAACGTCATCAGAGACCAGGCTTCTGCTGGTGAGGAGAAAAGCAAGCCCCCATGTGGCTGGATGACCCAGCCTGTGAGCCTTCAATTGTTATAGTGTGAGGCAGGGGAAAAAAGAATGAGTTTGGGGCTGAGTGGGGAAATATGACAGGGAAGAGGCTTTTAACGCTAAGTATGCTAGGGTTTGATCCAGAATAAAATTCCTCCCAGGCTCCACACATGCAAACATTGTGGATAAAACAAGAAGATGTGGAGTTTGTCGGTCTCTCTGGCTGTGTGAATTGGGTGCACAGCTAGGAGATGATCTCTAAGGTCCAGGACTGAAGGTTTAGGGGTTAAGTTTTGGAGAAAAATGGGTCTCAGGGGCTGGGCTACCCATCCAGGCCCCAGGATGCCTCTGGCCTTGTTTTCCCACCCAAGGCTGCAGGCCCCCAGCAGCCTCCTCTTTTGAGCTAGGATTGTGGGTAATGTAGTGCACAGAGGCCAAGCTTTCAGTAATGCTGATTTCTGTCCTCTCCTTCCTGTCCTTTGCTAGTCACCACCCTGTCATGCTCCAGGCAGGCCCAGGGCAGCTCTGGGTGAGGAGGCGGTGCTTGTTCCTCTCAGAGCTGGGAGATCCCGGGCTGGAAAGAGCAAAGCTATTTATGGCAGAGCAGAGGGGAAAGGCCTCCCAGGGGCAGGGCAGCAGGGGCAGCCTCCTGCTTTGCTTCAGAATTAGCAGGAGCCCCAGACTTCTGCTGAGTAGGCCCTGTGTTCTTTTTTGGGTAAGTGTGCTTTGAGCCCCTGAAAGCCTGTGAAGCAGTAGGGTTCCTGGGCTGTTCCCTGCCTTGAGAGAGCCAACAGGACAGATACTCCAGTGACCCTGGGGCCAGATTTTTGGGCCTCTAGACTGTGGGGCATTGGAACCTGGGGATTGATAAACTGAGGCTTTTTGCAAAAGGGGCCTACACCCAATAATATGACAGTCACTTGGTATTTCCATGTGACTTATTGTTTTCTTGTGCTTAAGGATAGGTACCAAACCTCCTCTTGCCCATGGCACCAACCCAGTCTTCAAGCCATAACAAGTGATCTTGCTAAAAGGAAAACCAACCCCTCCCTACCAAAACTGGGTTGGGTGTCACTTTTGACACCCCTCTTCCCCACCCCACTCCACCCCTGTGCCCTGTGCTTTCGTATCTTTGCTTGACTAGATCCCCCACTAGATTGGGGACTTTTTGTTGACATGGGTTTTGTCTATCTTATTGGCTACTATATCCCTACTGCCTGGCAAAATATATAACTGTGAATGAATGAATATGAATCTGTAATATTTAATACTTGACACACTCCATTGTCACATTTAATCCATTTAATTAGTGTTTTACAGATTGCAAAACAGCTTCAGCCGTTAAGTACCTTGTACCAAGGTCTTGAGTAAGTGGTAGACCTGTGATAGGAACCTGTGTTGACCTCAGAGCAGCCACTTAGACACAGCATGAGGCTGCCTTCATCTTGGCACCCAGTAGGCACCTCTGGTCACATGGTTGAGGTGGGTGAGGCGAGGCAGTAGATATGGTTGAACTGGCCTGTGCCTCCTGTTGCTGTGTGCACCTCTCCCACTTTGTGCTCCCCTGGCCTGGCCCCGTGACACTGGTACTGCAGATAGCCAGGAGAGCTGCTGGGGAATCCTCCCAAGAAGCTCAATGAAAAAGTCCTGCTTTGATCTGCCAGTGGGGAGGTCCTATGGCAGCAGCTCTAAGTACTGGGCAGCAGTGTCTGGGAGCTCCTCAGTTGTCACCAAGGAAGTCCCTGTCTCTGAATCCAGATGTTGTTCAGTCCTCATCTTCCTTGACTAATTCCAGCAGCATTTGACATGCACGTGCTCATCTCCTTTTGAAATCTTTTCATCACTATCCATGGCTTGATGACCAGTGCCCTGGTTTTCCTCCCATCTCTCCAGCTGCTCCCTTAAGAGCTTTCTCTGTTTGGACATTAAGTGTCCCAGTGCTTCAAGACTTAGCCCCAGTCTCTCTTCTTAAATGGATACTGTGGCCAGAAGGACATCTTTGAAAAATAAATGGAACTTGTCACTCCCCTGCTTAAAACACCTCAGTGGCTTCTCATATTCCTCAGAATAAATTCTCAAGTTCTCAGTAAGGCCTTTGAGGCTCAGCCTGGTCTGCTACTGCTGGCCTCTCTAACTTCTTACACCACACTCACCTTCATTCTCTGTCTTTCACCCACACTGGTCTGTTTCACCTACTTGCTCATCTGTGCCAGGAACGTTCTCACTGCCTGGGATGCTTTCCTTCTCCATGCCTAGTTAATGTCTTCGGTTCCAACTCAAACACCAGTATCTCAGGTAAGCTCTCTGGGCTCGCTGGCCAAGTCAAATTCCTCTATGATAGACCCTCACGTGTGGCTCTTCCCTGGGCACTTATTGCAATTGAGATTTCACATTTATTGATTAAATAACATGCCCAAGGTCACACAACTAAGTGGCAGATGTCAACCCGTGAGAAACAAAAGCATATCTTCACACAAAGACTTGTGAATGTTCATAGCAGCCTTATTCATAATAGCTAAAAACTGGGAACAACCCAAATGTCTATCAACTGAATGGATAAACAAAGTGTGGTATAGACAAACAATGGACTACTACTCAACAATAAAAAAGAACGAACACGCAACAACATGGATGACTCTCAAAAATTAGTTACATGATAGAAGGTAAGTGAAAGAAGCTTGACATAAAAGGCTATATATTGTTTAATTCCATTAATATGAAATTTCTAGAAAAGCAAAACTGTAGACAGAAAGCAGATCAGTGGTTGTCCAGGGCTGAGAGTGGGAGCAGGAATCGATGGCAAAGGGGCACAAAAGAACTTTCTATGGTTGATGGATACTGGATCATGGGGATGTTTGCACAATTATACACATTTATTTTTTTAAATAATCACCAAACTATACTTACAATGATTGAATTTTTTTTTTAATGATTGAATTTTATAGTTAGAAAATTATATTCCAATAAAGCTGTTAGTAAGCAAACAAAAACTGTGGCAGGGAGAAAAAATCAGTGTTCTGAAATCTGAGTGACTTCCTGGCCTTCGGCTTAAGGCCTAGAAGACCTTGAGGATGGGCCCATCTACCTCTCCAAATTCACCTCTCTCTCCAGCCACTCCCTGCTCCTCAGGCAGGTCAGGCACTCCCAGATGAGGTGGGGAACACCCTACACTCCCCTTATCCTCTAACACTCCTCAACCTTTATTGTCATTCCTTGCGGTCTCTGGTCTCTGCTGCTGGACTGTAAGCACTGGAGGGCAGGGATTGAACTCTCCCTGTCCACCACTGGGACCCAGTGTCTTGCACAAGTGCCCAGGACAAAGGAAATGTTAGTAAATTCTCACTGAATGAAAGAATGACTGGGATTAACCTGAGACCAATTTGAGGAAATGAGCTGCCAGTGGAGTGTGTCTGCAGAAACAAGGCTGGAGGAGACTGGGTTCAGAGGGTCTTTGTTCAGTTCCAGGGAGGGGAGAGTCCTTTCTGTGCTTCCTCTCTTCGGAATTAAGAGTTTGATGGGGTGCAAGGGAGGGCCTCTAACCTTGAGCACAGGAACTCAACTTTATCTGGAGGAGCTTCAGCTCCTCTTCCCCAGGCAATGTCCTTTCTTGCTTTTTAACAAATGGAGCTCCCCTCATTTTTCCTCCCTGTCCTTCTGCAGAGCCTCCAGTGGTGATGGTGTCATGAGGTACCTGGCTGCCCCTTTGGCTGGTACAGCCTGCTTTCCTGGGGAATGTAGGCTGGGCATGTTCTTGGATGTGTAACACAGGGCAGGTGTCCCCAGCATCACACCCTGATTTTTCCCCATTCTCAAGCCCAGCCATTCCCCTACCCCTTCGCCATTTGGTAGCAGAATGGCTGCCTTTTTGCCTGTATGAGAAATGGTAAGAGCCTTGCCATTCTTGCTTGGGGCCTTTCTCTGAAATTTCCACCCTCCTTCCCTGGAAATGGGATGCCCTCTAGGTTTTGGGTGGGAATATACACAGAGCCAAAGGGGCTGAGCCCAGGTGGTGTATCTCAGCATAGTGGAAGAGGGAGAAGTCTGTGGCAGTCAGGGAGGGCTAGATGGAGCTAATATGGAACCCCTAGGGCTAGAGAATCCAGTTAATCTACACACTGGAGCCAACCCAGATTCACAAGGAAGTGACTTCCAAACAGCTTTCATAACCCCACCGGGATACTGACCACCTTTTCCCTCCCAGCTCTGTCTTTGGCTTTATGCCACTCGCTCTCTTACCCTTCCTGTTTTCATCTATAATATGGGGGAGAGCAGGGATTCGATGAAGAATAACAAGAGTACCCCTGTGAAGGGCACTGAATTCGAAGTCATCAGGTGGGTATGCTGGCTGTGCTAAGTTGCTGCAAGTCAGACAGGTCATATGTTGCTCTCTGGGGTTCAGCCTCCTTGTCTCTCCAATAAGGGTATTGGAATCGGTAAGGTATACAGCCCTTCAAGTGCTAAAATTGACTCTGTAAGAAGAGGTAACAGAAGAGCTACAAAAGGGTTGCAGACAAAGGACTAGAGTATAATGACTTGTCCTTTTTGAGAATGGGCTGTAAATTCCCAGGCAGAGCCCTGACTTCCTCCCCTCACTCTGAGTTGCTTACCTTGCTAGGGGTTAAGGGCCCTCCCAAGAAGCCTTGTTCTTCAAACTGCCTCATCTCACACAGCTGCACACCAGCCCCAAGGCTCATTTAATCCCCGAGGCGTGACAGCAGCTCTTCTCCTAGCCCTACTTGGCTCTCTTCCTTCCAGTCTGGGCCCTACCAACTCCCAGGCCTTAGTTCCCAACCCTTGGCCCTACTGTCTAACTCAGAGGAGGAATTTCTCCTGAACTGCAAATCCTGCAGGAGAACTAACTCTTCTAAATTCTGATGTCTGAGTCAAATCCAAATTCTGATTAAAAACCAGATTTGAAAGAATGAAACCAAAGTTTTGTTTAGATACTTTTGAACCAGTGAGAACCTAAACACCATCTCTGCATCATACTGTTCTATGATGGATGTTCATAACTCTAAATTGTTAAAAATAGTTAAATGATGCTCTCAAGTGTATGCAGAAAATTTATTATTAAAGGCAAAGAAGGCTGTCCCAAGAACCTCAATGCTTGACAGAAATCTACCTCTTCCCACTACCCTGACCCGGCAAATGTTCTACAGCCATTATCCTTAACTCTAGCACCACCTTGTGGACGCCAGCACAAAGTCACTCTGGCCACTTCCAGAGGACCAAGGTTGGTAGCGGAGGGATCACCAACAGAGGCTCCCACCTGAGCCCTTGCTAAGTACCAGGCACTACTACGTACTTCACATGCTTTATTGTGTTTAATCCTTACCACAATCCTTACGAAGCAAGCATTATGGGGGATTATAGCTCAGAGATGTTAAGTAATTTGCCACCTCTCACAGGTTTTATATATATCCAGGATTTACACCTGGACTGAACTGATCATCACCATGCCATTCTGACAGCTTGAGAGCTGGAAAGGCTCTTCAGTTCCATGGCCATCCTTATGCTGCTATGCAAACTGAAGGATAGGAAGGGATTTACGTGAAGTCACAGGCCTGGCTAACGGCAGAACCAGAACCAGCTTATTCTTAAAACCTGTTGTTCTGATCCCCCCAAGCAATTTCAGGGAAGGACATCTGGAGATGACTATACCTGAAAGAGTCCACCTAGACTGAGTATAGAGTTGATTTCTGGAGAATGCTGGAGGAGGTAAAATGCTTTATTTCACGTTCTTCTAGTTCCTCGTTGTTCAGTCACGTCTTCAGCAACTTTGGCACTGAAACTGCCATAAAACAAGTTAACTGCCCTGCTTCACTGGCTCTGGTGTGATGCTTCCACACTCCTTGGCTGTCCAGTTTCTATGACCCTTGGAGGTGCAGTCCCCATCAGGGTGAGACATGGCAGCTGGGAGTCCCAGCTAACACTCACTTGCATTGGCAACAAGGGAGAAGCTGGCATGATGCTTAAATTTCACCTTGGCACTCAGCCCCAGATCCACTGTGCCTGTCTGGGAGTGTCATGGCATGGGAACCAGAGCCAGAGAACAAAAGATGGCAAGTGCTGCAGGCCCAGACAGGCAAACACTGGGGCCCACGCATTCAGCATCACTGTCCTACCTTCCAACAACTTTTGATTCAAAGAACAGCACCTAGGACGTATGAGAAAAACTATAACTTCTCCATGCACAGGCATGTCTGGCCCTCCCCAGGAGGGTAATTGGGTTTCCATGGGACCATCATTGAGAACAGATGAGAAAATGTATTAAAAACATGCTAAAAAAGCAGCAAAGTAACACACGTGCCACTAGTGGCCAATTTGTCAAAATTGAGTTTTCTCAAATCTGGAGAAATCTGCACCAAATAATAGGTTTCCTAAACTAGTAAATAGAAGGCGCTCTAAGCTCCTCAACATTTGAGGAAAGCAAATCAAAGAAGTTCCCTTCTACTCTTGACCTGGCCAAGGATCCCTGCTCTGCTGGGCCAGGCCGACTTGCCCTTGGATTGACATAAGCATGGGTCTATTTATTATTCTCCTACCCAGTACAAGGTATACAGGGGTCAGGGATGGTGGAAGGGTGGGAGGTCAAAGGCTTACGCTTAATTTCTGCTCTTCTATCTGGACCATTCTATTATAGGATTTGAAAGGACCCATATGTAGAAGGAATAAACTTTGGAATTAGGCCTGAAGTAAAATTTTGGCCTTGCCATTAGAGAGCTACTAGCTAATTTCTTTTGGTCTCAGTTTCAGAATCTGTAAAACGAGGTACACCATCTACTTTCAAGGGTTGTTGAGAATTACAAGTGAAATGCCTTAAAAGAAAAAAAAGTAAGTTTCCCTTTGGAATGCACATGGAATGTGGAAGATACAACTTAGATGGGCCCCAGCAGTTCAAATCTTCACGTAACTTTGAGATCATAACTTCAGATATCCTTTGCATATATCTTTCCATAGGCAAATGTATGAAAGCAAATCTAAGGCTGAAACATTATTAGCCATGACTAAACTGACATATATGCCTCAAAGAGTTCACTCACATTGTCTCCACAACTGAGACCTTTGCAGGAAGTCCTAAAGAATCTCAAGCACACAAAGTGTATTCTTAAATATGGTTTAATACTCTTCTCCATTTCTGTACATCACAACACCAAGATTTCGCTGCTTAGGATCTCTCTGCAGAGGCTATAGAGAATGCAAAGGCTACGTTTTTCACCCCCTCTTATTTATGTGTTTGTATGTGTAAGTGTAATACATATCAGTATATATTGATACACACATCAATATATAATGCAATATATATCACCGAAGAGAACACATTGATTAAAGAAATACAAAAATTTGGCATCATTTCCAAACTTAAATAGTAAAAATAAAAACTACAAAAGGAGCTGCATACCCTAAATGTATCATGTGAAACAACAAGCATATTCAAAAATGTAAATTTACATCCAATTTCTCTGGTCTTGTCATATCACATTAGACCCATTTACAATGGCAAAATCCTAAGGTACTGCTGTGAAGAGAGCATGTTTATTTGCTCCTGGGTTTTCTGCAAACAAACAGCAGAGCCCAAAGCAAAAGCCTGTTCAGGTGAAGCCTCCCGTGTCGGTGAACACCAAAGAATTGATTCTTCTCACTGGGGATTGAGACATCAGGTTACACATCGACAGACAGTCATTTGGACCTCAGAATACAGTGTGAGAACCAGAAGCTTTACATTTTAAGACATACTCCCTTCATTCAAGTGAAACAGGATTATTGGAACGATAGGCAGGTCTGTAACCTGGGAACAAGGAGCTGGTTCAGACCAATAAAGCTACAAGTGACTGAGTCAAAAGTCAGTGAAGAACAGCAGTCAGGCACTAAAGTGTTAAAAGTACCCAATTTGAAACCAGATACACCCCACTACCCTAATCAGTGTGGGGGTGATACCAATTGACTTTTTAAACCCTTGGTCCTTTAAAGTCCATTTGGTATACTTTTCCATTGCTACCACTGGGCACATCCTACACACTTTGTTCACTGTCACCATCTCAGGCATGCCATGACCTTGCATATCATCTGAGTTCAAGTCCTTCATACAGCCCGGCCATGAAGCATAAGCTTCAGGTTTTCAGGCCTACTTTTGGATCCAACATGGTTAAGTCCTTGGTGCCAGAAGCTGTGTCCCATCCCGTCCCACCCCCCCCTTGCCACCCCCCAATCCTAAACAATTCCTCATGAGAGGTGCTCGTTAAGTCCCATATTCAAAACAGATGCTCCAACCCCACCAGGAGGTTAGGGGTTTATAATTACATGCACAATCATACATGTCTTATCCATCGTTCCTGTGAAAAACCTTGCAGTTCATTTTTAAGATCAAAACATTCACATAATCCCATGCCATCCAACACAAGGAATACAAGACCACCTCCCTTTTACCAAGGATAGACCCAAGCAAAATCAAATAAAAATTTCTTTAAATTTTTTTTGCTTCTGCTTAAATTGCATGTTTTATTTCTCACAATCCCAGCAAAAGCACAGAAGCTCCATCATACCCATCCAAAACTGGTTTCTAGTAGGCTATGATTATGGGAACCCTTGTCAAAGAAACTGATGTTAAGGGCTCCCAACCTGTGGGCACAAATGTGTCTACAAAACACATGGAAGAAAGAGTGCACTGGCCCAAATCTTCAAGAAGTCAGTTGACTTGCAAATGCCATTTGTATCCTTGAAACTGACAGTCTGGAGGGAAAGGTGGTGTGAGGGAGTGAAGTTGAAATTGTCTCCTATTAGCTCACCCTTTCAACATTAAACAGAGACCAAGAAAGAATTGGTTCCAACATTTCACCACATGTATTTCTTCTTATGCAGTCTAAACTGAGAATGCCATGTAAATGGGTCACTGCGAAATGCAGCAATTTAATTTTTCTCCAATCAAAATAAGAAACAAACCAGTATGATCTCACTTGTATTACTTTTGAAGGTTTACAGCAGTTAAAGTATTTTTGCTTCTATGTATGAAGGTTAAAAAAATCATTTTTTCCCATAAAATACAAGAGCAACCAATTTCACCATCGAGTAAAAGTAAAAACTGGGATTCTTTTTTAAATTAGTCCCAAGTGGCATTTAGGAATTTAATTGTAGGCTGCTGCGCTGACATCATGACAAACCAAAGTACAGGGCTGGGTCTAGTTTTGTTTCGGTTTTCTTTTCACTTATCCAATGCTCAGGGATTAAGTTCTGGAAATGTTCCAATTGTAAGGCAGGGATCTTTTTGGATTCCACCACGGGTATGCTCCTTGGGTTGGATGCTGGAGGGTGAGGCACAGTTTGCCGGACCCATGTCGACTACCTAGTAGTCATCAAGGTCAAAAAATTCATCATCTCCTCCTTGGTATTCCATTCCCTGGAAATCTACTCGGTACCGCAAGATACCTGGAGAAACAAACCAAGCGGTAAGTCACCTGTGTGGAGCGGAGAGGGTTCACACTAAGGGAAAACCCAATTTCCTTGCAGAATAAAAGTGCAACGAGGGGACAATAAAAAATAGTCCAAATCAAGGAATCTGTAGTCATGTACTACCACAGCTGCTGACTCAGTGGATGGTGAGTTATTTTAGGATACCCAGAAAAGGTCTTTGGCCAAGGACCCTGGTTTTAAGTTCAGCTTTCTGATTTGCTACATACCTCCAATTCCACCAAATCCTTTCACAAACTGGGATCCTTCTTGTGACTTATCTGTGACAATTTCCAATGTAGCTCCAAATTTTTTATAGTTGTTAGCAAACCATTCCAGCAGGGGCATGCTCTCAATCAGCTCATGTTCTTGTCCTGTCTACGGGTGACCATGAGATACAAAAACACTAGGATTAGGAGACATCAAGACTTAGCTCCCCCTATACGTGACCCTTCCAGCCATCATTCTCATTTTCCATGTGAATTTTGGTTTCTGGTGATGTAAATACAGTAGCACATAAATCCTGAATATTCCAAACAATACTCCTTCTCAGGCTCTGGTCTGAGCAATGAAATGTCAACACACACTTAGCAGTTTTTCAACTTATGATTTCTGCTGTTCACTCTAGAGGCAGCACTCATTCAAGAGCGCAGAAGAGAAATGCCAGAATTGTTTTTGGAGCAGCCTCATGAAGAACAAAACCCTCCAGTATGGAATAGGAGAAAGCTATCATTTAAAGGGATCTTGACCCAGAAGTGACAGTTTTAAGCAACATGCCTTTAGATCAAACCTGAAGTGGTTTCATGGGAAGAACTGATAATTAAAGAAAGCAGCACAGGTTTCACAGCATAGGAGAGGTACTATTAAATTAAATCTTCTCTACTGTTTCAAGGATGAGAATGTTTTCCTGATTGCTTAATTAATTTTTAAAAATAAGGGCTGAAGTAACCATGACCTGGCATTCTCTGGGTTAGACAAGTATGTGTCACATAGGAACTGACTACCTCCCATCATTCTCCCAAGTATGAGGTTTGGTTTCCCAAGGCTGCCAGTATTCTAACACACGGATTTGTACTACCTTGAAAATATCACCGAACCAAGAAAACAAACACATACCTCTTTGTCTGTGAAATGGGATTTATCCTTCTCTTGTTCTGGAGTCAGATAGAGAATTTTCTCCTCTGTAGTATTAGGGGAAAAAAATGTGTTAATCTGGCTCTCACATACTAACAGGTATACGTCCCATAAGATGAGGTTGGGCAAAGGGCTCCTGAACTCATTCTATAGACATTCTTTCATAAGGCTGTTAATCCGCATGACTGAGCATCTACCAAGTATGCTGCTCCTATCATAAGGAAATAACACAGACATTCAAGATTCAGTCCTGGTCCTCAGGAAATCTGATAATCTTATTAAACAGTTAGAGCAGAATAATCTATGTTGGTAATGGGTTACAGGCTGAAGGAGTAGGGGACTTCTGACTATTCCTAAAATCAGTTGCCCTCCCAAATCCCCATCCCAGACTCCCTGCATACGCAGGTCAACAAATAGCAACCCCACTTTCTAATCCTCATACCTTCTGTGCCTTGGCAATGAAGAACATATCTCATTATATCCAGATTTTCATAGACTATTAGAATCTCTACAGCTCCCATTTCCAAAGCCTTTAGTGTATCTTCAACTCCAAAACAGTACTTGCCCGTGTCCTGGCTAATTTCATCAAAATATCGTCCTGTGGTTAAGAAGAGGTTGATAAGACAATATATTAAAGTTTCCCTTGTAGATATAGATTCTCTCAAAGTCAGAGAGAGAAATAAAACCTTAAAACTGAGTATGTGCTAAAAGTCAGTGAAAACTATACCACTAGTTGAGGCTCCATAAACTGACTCCCAAGAGGTACGAGTTGGTCCTAAATCCATGATCATTTGGAAACATGTGTATACTTAGTTAAATCAGAAACAACAGTAAACAATGGCTGTATGAATCTTTAATTCAGGCCTATTCATCACTCTATTATAAAGGATAATTAGTATGGGAAATAAGATTGAGGTTTGGTTTCTAGCACTAAAAGATAAAAATGCTGGGAATACAAATATATTTACTACATATAATGACTAAAGGAAGAGCTAAATTAAAAATAGCGATTGCAGTGAGCAAGATTTTAATAAATATGTTCAATCTTCCCCTCTTTTTACCTTTTTGGTGTCTTATTTCATACACGCAATCATGTATATGCACATATATACACATAAACATTCCACAGAATAAATAAATGAGCTGCATTTCACTGATACCTATTAATTTCTTTTCTTGAATAAATTTCACGTTGGAGAGAACTTCAGTAGATAACTCAATAGCTTGGTTGAATCCATTTTCACCACCATAGGAGATATCAACTAATTTTAAAACTTTTGATTGCAACCTCTGACATGAATTAAAGAAAAAAAAAAGTTATCATCAGTATCTTCAAAACACCTTTACCAAGACCCACTGTCTTTTAATAGCATGCAAAACAGACTTTATGATCACTGAAGTTGGAGACTATGGGATGGAGCTCAATTTACCCAAGAGCTGTTCTTTCCATGAACTCTGCAAGGATAAACTTCCCCAATCATTTAAAACGTTTTATGATACCTACAAAAGGTTAATTCATTAAACACAAACAAAAAGGCTTAATCAGTTCTGTTACATAGTTGAGAGTTTCACTACTTTGCTGCTTGTCTCCAGAAAGTGAATCAGAATCAGAAAAAGAAATGAACAGCTAGTTTCTAAGATCAAGTTCCACTTTTAAGCCAATTATGGTAATCTACTGAACCAGGGAACCTCCACAGGGCACAAAAAGATCCCACCTAAAAATGGCTGATTTCAAAAGAGATAAGGCCCATAAAAGCATGGGGAACATTTCCTAATAAAAACCTAAAAACCCATCACCATTTAACCCAGAGCTAGGATTTTAACAGACAATATACTGCAAGTCAAAAGATGTACATGTCTCAGTACCTATACAGAGGAATGGCCTATCTCACCTAGAGAGACTCATAATGGAGCACCTGCTTCTCACTTACCTGATCAAACATATCAGATTGACTTAGCTCAGTTTTAAAGTCAGCTGATCCAGCTAAAACAAGACCAGCCACATTCACTTTGTCCCCAGAAATAAAAAGCTGCACAGCAGTCTCAGCTACTTTCCGAACATAGTTATGTCGTTTTTCCATTCTTAAACGGGCAAAACGCAAGGCAGACTGACCTCCTCTACCTTTGACACAAAAAAGTAGTGAGAGAAAAAGGCAATTATTAGGAAGTACAAGATGCCAATTAAAAAAATAATCCATCATGTCCCTTCAAGAAAAATCACTAATCCCTAACTAAATGCTTGGCATAAAGTGTTATTCAACCCGAGACTAGCAATTCTGACATCAAAAGAAAAGCCATGAGCACCAATGAGTCACGAGTCATTCCATGATGCTTTTCTCCACATCATATGGTTTACTTTTCCCCCATCAAATGTATGTTACCTTATTGCTAGACACAAAATAAGTGAACTCATGTTTTCCTCCTCTATTACCATGTTTCTTTGGGAGATCCACAGTGAATTTGTGCAGGACTTCTCTTGTGTTTCCTTGGAGTGTGCCAAAAAGTGCACCACTACCATCTATTACAATGAAGCCAAACTTGCTATCATCTGAAAGTAGCGCTGTAAGAGCCTGAAAAATGAACACATATACCACACAATTAGCCCCAAAGCACTGCTAAGAGCAACCAAGAAATTATTACCTATTCCATTTTAACTAAGGAAGAAATTAGCTCTTTCAAGAATTGACTGGTAAGCAGATCAATCACTAAAAATCTTTACTCACACTCACGTGAAGACATGAATACTTTTTGAAAATACAGCCTTATCATAATGATTTCCATTAGGTAGCTTGATTGAGTTTTCAACAACTTTGCTTATCAGGAAATCGACTTGTCCCTTGTAAGAATATATTACTCAGATTAAGTAGGATATAAACTGTATTGTACAACATGCTATAATCATTTCTAGATATGGACATATCTGTTAAAGCCAAAATGAACAAAGCTAACAAAATTAAATGTTATCTTGGAAGAGTACTTAAGATTTAAAATTACCAGTGAGGGCTAACTTATTAAGTGAGTTGAAGCCAAACAACACAAGTACCAGGTACTGTTTAAGTCAACAAGATTCAAAACCTGCTTTCATCAAATCAAATATAGGTAAGTGCAACAGGGTAGCCAAGAGTCTCCTCAATGAAGCCTCTGACAGAAGGAGGCTGTGTTAGCTAAGAGAAAAATACTCTTGACCTTCTATGCAGTCAACCAAGATCCAACTGGAGTTGGACTTCCTGTCAATTTAGCAAAAACCATCCATTATAAACTGCATCGACAAATGTCAGTTCTAATTCTACTGTAAAGGTTTTTCCCTAGCATGACGAAAGGCAAGAGACTGAATTAGAAGCTGGCTGTGAATTTCTGATCGTTCTACTGTTGACTGATTTAGGTCATTATAATGAAGCTTCTCTTCCACCATTAAAGTTCATCTTATGGCTGCTCTATAGCTCAAAAGTTTGATTAAAAAAAATTCTTAGTATAGTCCTATTACTAAAGGTTAAAAGTTTTTTTCTTTTTTAAAAATAGCCAGCCATGATGTTCTGGGTACTACACTGAAAGTGAAGAAGGTACAACAAACCTGGCTCTCAAAAAAACTGGCTGGAGAGAAGGTTTCTGAAAATAGTATTTAGATTACATTCTTTCACTGAACTTCTTTTTGTGGCAAATATGTGATATGGGGGAGGAGGATGATAAAACAGATGCCTTATAAAGCGAACACATTACAAGCTTTCCTTAAGCACTTAACCATTATACTGCCCTGAGATTATTGGTTTAAAATATGCATAAAAATTAAGGAGTCCAAAAATAAGTTCTCACCTATTACCATCAATTTATTTTTGATGAGGGTGCCAAGACAATTTAAGGATATCCATCACAAAAAAATGAAGTTGGACTCCTTCCTCACACCATACACAAAAATTAATTAAGAAATGGATCATAAACCAAAATGTTAAGAGCTGAAACTATAAAACCCTTAGAAGAAAATATAGTAGTGTTATCTTTGTGATCTTGGGTTAGGCAAAACCTTCTTACATCTAATATCAAAAGCACAGATGAGAAAAGAAGAGGTAATTTGGACTTTATCAAAGTTAAAAACTTTTGTGCTTCAAAGGACTCTGTCAAGAAAGTGAAAAGAATAGGAGAAAATATTTGCAAATCATGTGTCTGATAAGGGCCTTGTTGTACTGAGAATACATGAAGAACTCTTACAACTCAATAAAAAAAACCCCAAGTTAATAATGAGCAAAGGATCTGAACAGATATTTCTCCAAAGATAGACAAATGGCCAATAAGTAGGTGAAAAAATGCTTAACAGTCATCAAGAAAATGCAAATCAAACCCACAATGAGATACCATTTTGTAACCACTAGAACAGATGTAATAAAAAAAGACATAAGAACAAGTGTTGGTGAGGATATACAGAAACTGGAACCCTCATTCATTATTGGTGGGAATGAATCTAAAATTGCACAACCGCTTTGGAAAATAGTCTGGCAGTTAGGTGTAAACATATGTACACACTAAACATGGATACTCATAAAAGTCTTATTCATTAACAGTCCCAAAGTGGAAACAACCCAAATGTCCATCAACTGATAAATGGATAAATAAAATGCGGCAAATCCATACAATGAAATATTATTTGGTAATAGAAAGGACTGAAGCACAGATACATGCTGCAACACAGATGAACCTTGAAAACATTATGCTAAGTAAAAGAAACCAGTCACAAAAAATCACATATTGCATGGTTTACATGAAATGCCCAGAATAGGCAAATCTATGGAGACAGAAAATAGATTAGTGGTTGTCAGGGGCTGGGGGCGGAGAGAAATGGGGAGTGATTGCTAACAGGTGCAGGACTTCTTTTTGGGGTGATGAAAATGTTCTGCCCTTGAACTTCTTACCTCTGTATGGAATTTGTTGTCACACAAATACAATGATGTATTAATTGGTTTGAAAGGCTCAAAGTCAATGTTGACTTTCTTTTCCTTTCCTTCTTCTGTTACAATTGTTCCACAGTAAACAACCAGACCATTTGGAGGTACTGCAAAGAACATAAACAATTTCTCTACTTAAATCCACAGCTAATTTTCTCCAATTAATAGGAAACGTTCCTTCAGCCTATAAGCCCCTGTCCCTTTAGATCATAATTTAAATAAAGCAGAAGTATCTGCAAATCTCTCAGGCAGAATTCTCTCCCTAATTTTAAAACTTTCTGAGTGGTTTCAGGTAGCATTTATCTCTTCAAGTACTCCCAAAACTACTTAACTTCCAAAAAATTAACTAAAACAAAACAAAAACACCAAGGCCAAAGGGCCACTGGCGATCACTGGCTGAATGTGACCAAAGCACCACAGCAAGATCAAAGTGGAAAATATAACCAAGACAAAGTAGAGTAGGAAAATGACCAAGTTCTAGATTACCTTTGTTATAAAGTTTGAGTCTTTGTTGCACAGATGTAATGGCTCCCAGGACTGAAAGGCGGTTTACTCGTGACTTAATGTTAGATGCAGTTCCAAACTCATCTGCTAACATTTTTGCCACTCGTGAAATCTGGTCTTTGGGAGGAATGATCAACGAAATCATGCTTGTGCCATTGCTGTGGAAGAAAAGAATAACTCATTAGATGGTCATGCTTGTCATTCGTAAAGGAAGCTACTAATGAGTTAGATGTCCCCCCAAAAACAGAAAAATGATCACTCTCAAAGTGACCAGTAAGGCAGGGACGATAACAGTTTTGTTCTCCAAAGTGTACCCAGAGCTAGGCACAGTGTTCAGAATATAACAGGTGCTCAATTATTTGAATGACTAGTGAGAAAGATATAAAGAAGTAAGGACTGGAAGGGATGTGTGGGAAACACCTCATTCCCCCAACGATGAAGAGAAGCTTTGATAAGAGGGTGCCAAAAGCTGGAATTTGGCATTGCATCCTGTTCATGGTAGAGGATTGGAATCTGGCAGGCTGTGTGCTCTTCAGTGGGAGATGTCTTGGCAGGACAGAGCAACAAGTCTTTTGAAAGTTCAGATGCAACAGCATCCTGTTTCCTTCTTTGCTTTAAATTCTAAGCTCACCAAAAACCTTATAATCACTAATTTAGCCTCTTAAGTACCTTGATAATGGGAAAGGAGAGCCTTAGAATGTACACAAACATCCCAGTTATGAAACCACATGCACTGAACATGTAAATGGCAAATGTATTTTACATACCAATTTCTTTTGAGTTTGATTAAAAAGAGCAAGGCATTGAGCCCGATGAACTCGGGATACCCAAATTCAAGTTTCTAGAACTGAAAATTGGGATCAAACTTGAAACTCTAAATTCACCACGGCCCTAACAAACAGAGGAGGTCCCTTTTGAACAGCTATCAGCCTCTTTCTAATCTCAATACTGATGAAAGCAATTTATCCTTTTACCTGCAAATTCCCAAGACACTTAGCACCAAAAGTTAAGAACCACCTCATTTCAATATTTCTAGTTCTACTGGAAGCAAACTTTGGTTGCACATTGAAATCACCTGGGAGGGTTATTCTAGGTGATACCTTTTCAAAAACGTGTCTCTAAGCTGCATTACTTAAGTGCTTTTCTCTTGGGACTGTCTTCTGGGTTCAGACAATGCAAAGGTAAAGAACTCTTATTAATACCTACACAACATGGAAAAAATTACTATTTGAAATACTAGGTAATGTAGATAAACTGGACTCCAAAATTAAAAACTTTTGTGCCTCAAAGGACACCATCAAAAAGTGAAAAGACAGCCTCAGAATAGGAGAAAACATTTGCAAACCATATATCTGATAAAGGATTTGTATCTAGAATATATAAAGAACTCTTATGACTCAATAGACAAAGTCCAAAGAAGAAATATAAATGGCCAATAGGCACATAAAAAGATGCTCAACATCATTAGTCATTAGGGGAATGCAAAGCAAACCCACAATAGGATACCACCTCATGGCTTTTATTAAAACAACAAAACAGAAAATAAGTGCTGGCAAAGATTCAGACAACTAGGAACCCTCATACCTTGTCAGTGGGAATGTAAAATGGTGCAACCCCTGTGGAAAACAGTTTGGTGGTGTCTCAGAAAGTTAAGTATGGAATTATCATATGACCCAGCAACCCTACTTCTAGGTATTTACCCTAAATAACTGAAAGCAGGGACTTGCACAGATGTTTGTACACCAATGTTCACAGCACCATTATTCACAATATCCAAAAGACAGAGGCAACCCAAATGTCCATCAGCAGATGAATGGGTAAACAGAATGTGATGTATACCCACAATGGAATATTATTCACCTGTAAAAATCTGGAATAAGCCAGGCACAAAAGGACAAATATTGTATGAGATCACTTACATGAACTAACTAGAATATGCAAATTCAAAGAAAATAGAATTGGGAAATTTTGTGTTGTATATATGTTACCACAATAAAAAAATGTTTAAATGTTAATGTTAAAAACTAGATAATTTTTAAGGAGAACAAGTGACAATATGAACAGAATTAAATCTACAACATACACATACATAGGAAATTAAAAGCCCCAAATTTGCCCTGACCTGATCTGAAGGCTGCCTTTATATTACATAGCTACCAGAAGAAAGTGATCTGACTTACATACTGAAGGCAAAGGCTGATCTGGTACGAGCCAAGGAATGTAAGGAAACATGATGCTATTTTACAAATGGTTTCTACCTGATACTTAATGAATCTGTTGAGACAGTTGCTTCCTAAGGTCCTTACAGATCAGGTCCTTAAGGGCCACAAGTTTAATAGCTATAATTATTAGTGTCATGGGGGAACAGGTTGGGGCAAAGAGAAACTGGGAAACTGCCAAAAACATCTAAAGTGTCCCCTAATTACTGAGCATGCATAATTTCACAGAAGCCCAATATGCCAACTTTAATAGCATATTTCATATATCTAGAGTTCAATGGTATCTGGCAAGAAAAACCAAGAGATTGGACAGATGGGTATAATATCAAGTCAAACAGGCTCATGTGTCAGGTGACTAGTAAGAAAGAAGGGAAGAGGCACAGTGAGGGGAACAGCGAAAGCAGAGAAAATCCCTCTATTAGCTTTGTAATTCCAAGGGCTTGATATCTGAGTGTGTTTGAATCAGGTCCTTGGAAAGTTTTTCATAGAGTAAAATTAATTTAACAAATGTGCACCATGGTGTTAGTTTCTCCTTGGTAAGGGACCTCATCTAGATGACTCCACCCTCAGGAAGTTTTCTCTTAGTGGTAAATGACATAGGCTTCCAAAGCATCCGAGAGTTTTCTTTACAAGACAAGCTGGCTATCCAGTCCCTCCACCACCAAAAACAGTCACTCTCAGACTTTCATCTGATACAATACTTCCAAAACCAGCATTGTTTTTGTTAGGGTATCTACTCAAAACCTAGAAGGCTAGTTCATAACCATTCCAATACTTTGCCCAATAAACTACAAGTTCATCAAAGACAGTACATTAGAGAGTATGGTGTGTGTGCTCTGCTGCTACCCCTTGGATAGGGGAGCAAGTATTGTAACCAAACCAGAGAACCAAGAAAATTTATGATGTACAGCTTTAGTGGTCACCACAAACACAAACAATGATCATAAAACAAAAAGCTCCTTCCAATAAACTACTCATATAAAATAAAGCTCCCAAATACCAGCTGACCCATAGTTATTTCTTCATCTACATAATAAATGTTATATATTCCCATTATTCACACCAGCTAAAATTTCAAATATAGTACTGACAAAACAAGGGTGATTCCCAGAAAGAACCCTTGTGTATTCTCTCTACTCTTGTTCTTTTAGTTTTAATTTTCATAGAACTACACAAAAGGAATTTTTCTAAACCAGGTCAAAGTGCCTAGAAATAAAAATTAGACATACATACAGTCCTGCCTGTGGCCAGTTTCTGAACTGGATGGAAAAAGAATTCTCAAATAAAACTGATAATTGTCTACTGTAAAAAACAAAACAAAAATGCTCTTTACAGTCAATGGTTTTTTGAAGTCTATTTTGAAGCAATCAAATTAAAAAAAACTGCTTTTCTTCCAACAATTTATCTTGCTAAGTTTCTAGAGTGAATTTCTTTCTGAAAAGACTTTTGAGGAGTCTGTCTGGAGTTATGTCAAATCCTATAGGCCAAGGAAGAGAAAAGGAATTTCTCTGGGAGGGGCTCAAAGCACTGGGGATGTAAGTTTCAGCTTCAAATATAGTCTAGATTCTGGGTACCCCCCTGCCTGTCTCCACACAGGGGTTGTCAACTCATGCATGTGCAAAACATGAAAATACTGAAGAGGGGGAAAATGATGGCAGATAAATTCAAATATCAATTTTACTGGCTTATGCTTGTTTTCAGATGAGCAATTCTCATGGGTGTATTTTCCCCACCCTAGCGGCTTCTGGATCCTTCGGGAACCAAGGGCATTCTTTCTCAAAAGGGCTGTTTTTAAAAAGTTGTTGTGCTGTGATTTACAGAGCAGTTTCCTGGAGATGAAACTAGAAAAGAGGCAATAAGTAGAGAATGGAATGAGCCAGGGCTCCAAGGATAGCAGGGGCAAAGGCTGAGATGAGGAGACACCAGGCACCAAACCCCAGAGGATTGGAAGTTTGAGACAAAAGAGGATGTTGGGATAAATTAACTGAAGGAGCCCAAAATCCCTGAAGGAAATCCTAAAGCAAGGTGACAACGTGGAGGGCAAAGCAATGACCTTAAGATAAGCAGCTATTTACTTTGAGATAAGCAGCTATTTACTTTGGAGAGAAGATAGGTTAAGACGAACATTCATTAAGCTACCTTACTATATAGCACTGAGTTGGGCAACCTTACATTCACACTCATGTAACATTCCATTGAGGACAAAGCAGTGCAGACACTTAAGAACAGGATTTTATTTTTAAAAATGGTTCAGAAGTGTAGCTTTACAAAAAACTTTTCTGTTTGGTTTGGTAGATTTTTACCAAGTTGCTAAGTCTTGGAATCTTATTACTTTTGAATTCTGAACAATGTGCAAAAAATTACCTCTCCCTACTGGCTATGGGGGAAGCATTAAGGTTCTGAATCCACCTTGATCATGAGACAACTGACTGGAGGAAGGGAATGGCTCCTTCTTTAGACATTTTTTTCTTTAGAAATTTAAAGGCTACTTTATAACCCCTGATGTTTTGCATGTTAGGTTTAATACCAGCAGATTTTTCCAGGAAAGTTTCCAAACAAGATAAACACTCACACACACCCCCTTCCCCAATCCAATCAAAGTTGTTAGACTAGTTTGTATAAACACTGAAATAAAATTAAGGAAGCTGAATTTTTTCACGTTAAAGTGGAGCGCACACTTCTCAGGGGAGAACGTGAAATAAAACTCTTACTATATAGCTGTTGGCTCCACAGACAAACTACAACTTTTAAATTTTTTAACATTTTAATAGTTTTTATCTACTCTTCTGCTTTCTCACTATATTCCTTTTCCAAAATCAAAAGGCTCTCATTCAAGAGACAGTGATTCATGAGGTACAGCAATGATTCACATGCAGATTATAAAAACGGGGCAAAACAAGATACAACAGACAACTACTTGCCCCAAAAAGCCTGTTTCTGCTCTCTGATCCCTTCTTGTTCTCATCAGTTTTAGTTTTTTTTCCTTTATTAAGGAAGTGTCCATCAATGTTTCTACCGAGAGGACTAACTTCTGAGAAATAAAACAGCTGGGAGACAGGAGGAAGTTGTAAACAGACTGAATACAGACAGTAAATAAAACTTGACAAAAAAATTCAGAAAGGAAGAAATAGCTGACAGTTTTCTCCTCTCTCACTCTCAAATAGAGGATGTAATAGGAAAGGTTTCTTTGTCAAGGACAGGAGGTTAGTATAGTGCTACCAGTTACTCATCCAATTCAAGGTTTCATGGTTCCTGAGCACTGTGGACAGGGAAACATTTACATGGTTACTTGAATGCCAGGACTGAAAGATCACTAAGGAAGACCAACTAAAGGTAATTAGAGTAAAGCTGGGGGTGGGGTGTGTGTATGTGCTTGTTCAACATCATTAACAATGCTCAAGAACATTTTAGAAAGGTAGATAAAAAGCTTGAAAGAAAATGGGGTTCCCAGAAGTCTGCCCACTGACCAGTTTACAGGAGAATCCCAGAATTCTTGGAGTGCTTTCTAAAAACACCAAAGCAAAAATAAATAATCAAACACAAACAAAAGAGCCCCCCCCCCCACTGTGAAACAATAGGTCTTGAATAGGGAGAGTAAGGCTGGTTGGTGTGGTGGTGGTGGTTGTGGGTGAGATGGAGTCTGAATTTTCAAATACTGTTGATTGTAATGATAGCTAGGGTTGAAACTCACTGTGCCTGGCTTGCTTTCTGTGCCTTGAAGCAGAATAAAATCTGGTCAACTGAAGGAAAAGGGTTTTCATGACCTCACTCTTACCTAAAAAAGAGGAACCCACGGAGCCCACTTGCTGTAGGTGAGCTGCTGTCATTTACCCTAGCAATAACACAACCAAGCTGAATTGTGACAGCTCAGAGATGCTCAACTTTCACCAGCCACAACACCCCTTTCTCCATCATATGCTCTGCCATCCACCTTGCCATCCCCAAGTAACAGAACTACTTTCAGGTTAGGTCTAGGAATATTTTAGAGACTTCCCACTATACTTCAGCTGTGGCTCACCAGCTTAAAATCAGTTAGTTCCTCACCATTTTCTGCTCCCTTTCTGTGCTGGTTTGAAGCTGTTATGTACCCCAGAAAAGGCCATGTTCTTTTACTCCATGCTTGTGGGTGCAGATCTATTGTAGGTAGGACCTTTTGACTAGGTTGTTTCAATTGAGATGTGACCCAGCCCATTCAACATGGGTCTTAATCCTTTACTGGAGTCCTTTATGAGGATAAAAGACAGGAGAAATCAGAGAGCTCAGAGAAACACCCAGAGAATCTTAGAAGAAAGCACCCGGAGGAGCTGAGGGAGCAACTGAAGCCAGGAGGGAAAGCAAGGAAACAGGAGACAAGGACCAGCAGATGCCAGCCATGTGCCTTGCTATCGGACAGAGGAACCCCGGATGCCAGTGGCCTTTTTTCAGAGAAGGTATCGGTACTTTTGATGCATTAATTTGGACAATTTCACAGCCTTAGAACTGTACATTTGTAAAATAATAAATCCCCATTGTAAAAGCCAATCCATTTCTGGTATACTGCATTTCAGCAGCTTTAGCAAACTGAAACACTTTCTGAAACTCTTTTTAAATTCACTGTGGGTTTTCTATTTGCCTTTCTCTACCAAGAGCACAAAAAAAGGAGATCTTTTGGGGGGTCACGTTCTTGTTGTATTATTTATGGTTGTGTGACTTCAGACAAGTTACATAAATCCCTCTGGGCCTCAGTTTCTAACTACTTCACAAGGTTGTGAGGCTTTTATAAGATAACATATGTGTCAAATGCCTAGCATGGATAGCCAAAACTAAGTGTTCACTAAATGGAACTACAGCTCTTTGCTCCTCCCCCCACTTGCCCTATAATAGTTTAAGTTGGAAAGGATCAATACCCCAGAACAACTGGAAGTGGAAAAAATGAAAAGGGAAAAGAAAAAAAAAAAGGCACCGTTAAGTGGTGTTGAAGTGTTATTTGAATCTGGGTTAAGATCAAAAGAGGGAGATAAGAGAGAAGTGATTTTGTGGTATGTGGTGATCACCTTTATTGGATTACAGGACCAACCAAATCTTCCAGCAGAACCAAAGAACCAATCCAAAAACATCCAAAACAAAATGGCCGTTAACACTGAAAATTATTCTTTGCAATTTATCATAAGGCAAAATTAGAGATTCAGTCCCTTCTAAAACTTTAAATAGCTACATTATATAAAAGCTTAAGTGGTTTTACCCTGTATATGTGGCTTGGGTTCAATATTTTGATATAAGCCAGGGCCAGTCCCCTCTATCCGTTTATCAACCATGTCAAAAGGACCTGAGGTCTGACTTCAGTTTTCTCTGCCAACAAGTATCAAACAAAGAATATATCGCTTATGCTAGGTCCATAAGCTTCTTCAGGGCAGAGATCATTTTAGCACATGGTAGGCAAGCAAACACTGGCAGAATGAATAAACAATTAATTCCTAATATCAGAAACAGGGTCATCTTTATATATATAGTCTCTAAGCAGACACCAGAGATTTACTCTGCACTACCAAATAAAATATCAATTAAAAATTTGTCTGTTCTTGGAAACTAGTGACTGGAAACAACTTGTAGTCCCCTGCTTTTGCTTCGCTAAAAAGTTCAAACCACTCCACTGTTAGTCTCTTACCATAACAAAATGCTTCTTTTGTTTTTACACACCAGGTTAGTCCTCACCTTTAGGTCCTCCCCGTCCCCATCCCAGCAGCCCATCAATGATGCAGGTTAGGAGGCAGATGGGACTGCCTTTTATAAGAGCTTGGTTAGAATACCACAGCAGAAAGGAGATTCTGTTGCTGTTCAAAGAAACTAGACAGAGTTGTTGAAATTGGTTTGTGCAAGTTACCTTAGGGTCAGATGACATTAGCAGATAGAAGGACAAGATTTGAACATTAAAGCAGCCTCTACTTTAGCAGATAGAAGAACTCAGATGTCTCAACATTTTTCAGCAGAAATTTTGCCAAGGTTCATTTTGGTGTTTTACCCTCAAAAGCACTAGGATTACTCAGCCATCTAAAACAAAAATGTACACATCCAGTAGAGTGTCACTTTTCCTACAATTACAGGCATTTGCTGATTTCAAAGTTATAATCTTAACCATTAGACTACATTTTTTTCTGTTCAGAGAACAAAGCTAACCTAGTGGAATATTCTACCACAGAGCAGAAGAAGCTGGAATATTTCTCTAGTGCCCTTACTACTGTGCAAATCCAGGAGGTATCGGTCACAACCTGTGTTAGGGATTCACTGTCACTGGTTACAAGGTTCTACAAGGGACTCTATAAATATTAGAGGCCACTGCTGGCCAACAAACCATGGCACCTGGAAGCCCACCTCGTATCTTTCTTGACCACTAAGGATGTACTTTTCAAATAAAACAAAGTCTCAGCCTTCCTGTTAATACTCTTTCTAATATATAAATGAATTTCTGGGGAGAGATTTTAGCAGTGAATTATTTCCCTTACCACCTGTGCTCATTAAGAATAAACATGTTCAGTACCCAAGTTCTTCCTTGGGTGGGTTTGCAAATAGCATGCCTATTTTTCCTTTATCTTTGTGCCTCGGTCTCAGCACACCTGCTCCCTCTAGTAAATTGCAAGTCTCCTTGGACCAGATGCCTCCTTTCAGAAGGGAATGGAAGACATTTCTATTCAGCAAAAGAAATGCTAATAAAACAGCAAAGCAGCATAGCACAATTGTTAAGATCATGTCTTTGAAATCGGAAAAGACGGAACAGAATCTGGCACTGCCCCTACTAGGCTGTGATATTAGACAAGCAACTTAACCTCTCTGTACTTCATTACGTGATTAAAACACATTTCAGCCATGAATCGCTAACCCTGTATCTTTCCTGGGATCCACCTTGCTTAAGTGGAATCATAAATGAAAATGCCAGGAAGTAGGATAGCTTGAAAGTAACAGAACTACTTTTACAGTAAAATGCTAAAAATATCAGAGACATCAGGAATAAATGTTTGGGGATTAATACAAGTACATTTTCATCACTTGCAAACTAAAGGTTATTCAGGCTAAAATGAAAACTTGTATTGGGATTGTCTTAAGTTCTGTCCTGCCAACTTTACCAATGGGGCACTCATGTGCAAAAGCTCTGAACTATTTCAATACCTTGACAACTCACAACCATCAACTAACACAAAGCTTTCGGATTTAGTTTTAGGCTACCTGGCTTTTAACCAAGAATGAATTTCAATTACAATTTCAAAGTTGCAAATCAGTTACAGCTCCATTTTTCTATTGAATAAAAGATACTGTATCAGCCAAACAACACTAAAACCCAAAGTAACATTCTTTGACAATACTTGCCTTGCCCAGGACATGTGTTAACTTCTGCTTGCATAGTTACACAATCTCTAATCTCTTTGCTTTCTGACAATGTCCAACACCTCATTCAAGACCCTGCTCATAACCTGCTTCCCTTTAGAGTCTCTGTCCTAATCACCTGCTTACACCACACCCTCTTCAAAATGTACTGTTATTCTGTACTATTAATATGGGACTGGAAATGGTTCATATCATTCCAGGGTTGTGTTTCAGACCATGTCCTCATTTTACTACATATTTATTCTGAAATATCTAGGGCCCAACTCATAGCAGATGTCTGATAAAGCCAGTTAGCTGGCTGGTTAGTAGTAAAAATGCATTTGTGAGCTTCATCTTTCATATACCTAAATGTATGCTTGGAAAAAATCTAGTTTAGAAGGCTACAGACATGGCAGGAAAAAGATTTTGACTAGGATCATTTTTCTAGGAGACCTCAGAGGATCAAACGAAAGTGAGAAAACAGAAGAATACAGGTCTAGCATCCCTCAGTTATCCGCATGACAAGGAGCAGTTGTCAAACACCTGAAAATGTCGAGTCCTCTAAACCTAGCAGGGAGGATTGTCACAAGAGTAAAGACATTGAAAGAATAACCAGATAAAGCTTTAAACATCTGAAAATTGGCATTAAAGTAAGGATAGAAAAAGGTTAAAAAAGGACAAAGCAAACATAAAACAAATGCTGTTAAGGCACCTATTATATACAAAGTAAGACGATTAAAAAGGGTTTCATTAAAGCACAGAAAGTTTGATCAGTCTATCAATTTAAAAGAATCAAGTCTGTTTTCATCTTTGTACCAACAAGAGAATAATAATGAAGCCATGGCTTTTAATCAAATTCATTACATTTTTGCAGAGGTGAGAAAAAAAGCAACTGTTTTTTTTTTCCTTAATCTTCATTCACTTAGATTCAAATAAAGGTAACTCTTCAGTGATAGAAAGAAAGGAAGTTTTCATTCCTGAATAGACAGGCAAGGATTCAAAGTGTGTCAAATGACCTAAGGCAAAGCTAGTTATCAGCGCGAGCTCAATCATGCTAAGGGCAGTGCCCCAATGAGAAACCTCATACTCCCATAATCTTTCCAACCTGCTGGAGAAAAGACCTTTGAACCTCCCTAATCTCTTCTCCCCATCACTAAGATAGCAGGCTGCCGAAGAATTAAGGCAGTCCTAAAGAATGTATCTAGGAAAAGGTTCTATTCTGAGATCCCTAGAAAAGAGGCTGGACTCAGAAATTCCTGCTGTCCAAGTTCTTGCTTAGATAAATCCAGCAGCGGGCCCAGGTAATGGAGGCAAGTTTCTCCTTCCACTCTTCAAACGGGATCTAATACTGTTTAGCCCTGTTGCAAAGCTGACACAACTTCAAGTTTTCTCACAAGCAAACATCTTCCTACACAGGGGCCTGAGCTGAATACACCTTCAAACCCAAGATCAGAGAAAAAAAGGACCCTCTGCAATAAGGGTCCCACTTGGGGTGGGGTGGGGGAGTGTACCTGTAACTAACACTGCACTCTGCCATAAACGGTATTCTAATTAGGTACTCCTGCTCACCTAAGAGTGTGTCCAGAGTAAGTCTTTCTTCCCTGGAAGGATAAGTATATCTGCTGTAACAATGAGAAGTCTGTCAAGACTTGAAATTCAAAGACAGAGTAATTGTTCATTAGGTTCACAGTGCACAGAACACCATGCCAGAATACAACAGCTGTTAGGACTAGTTCTGTGTTGAGGCAGGTGGCCTGTGACACTGGGAAGGGACTGAGAAACACCACCACATCCTGTCAAATATACTCTCATCTCCCCTCTTCCCTTTACCACCACTTGTTCTTATGGCTCTAACCAGCTGGCAGAATTAGTATCCTTTCTCCTTAACTGTATAATTCTCCAATGTTTGTGTATACAAACAGAAGGAAAGAACTAACATTGACAGAGCACTCTACTGTGATAAACGTGGTGCTAGGCACTCTTACTTCATTCTCATCCAAAGATCACTGTTCAATTACAGGTGTGGAAACCAAAGCTTGGAAACAATAACTTGCTCTAAGTTAAACGTGGTTGGTAGTCAGAGGTCACTAAATCTCTGTCTGTTCTACACTTACCTCTTCTTGACTTCTTACCTGTCTAACCACCAGAGATGGGGAGACTGAAAAAAGCCAGGAGAGAGGATGATAAAAGCCCTCTTAAAAGCCTGAACACTGAATGGTTCAGGTATCAATATGAATGACTATAAAATATCACTTTGGTTATAGTGAGCACTTCAAGGATATTGAGAACTAAAATAAAAATAAAAGTACCTGAAATTCAGTGCTTTGACAGTATTCCTTTTATCATTTAGGTGAATGTTCTATTAACCAACAATTTTCAGTTGCAAGGTACTCAAATACATGACTTGCTTTAATTTATTCAAATCATACAGATTAAGCAATCTGTCCATATCATTTCTCTATAAGATAAAAAATTAACCTATTCAACAATCTCACAAATTATTAACTTTCAATTCAACATAATGTAAGCAGTTTTGTAGATTAAAAAAACATGATAAAAAACACATTATATTTAGGGGCAGGAAAGATAGTCATGTATGGTCAGGTAATTTCTAGTTCCTTCAAAGTTACAGTATCTACAAGTTATTTTAATCTAAACTGCTTTAAAAATGTCCAAAGACTACAGAAGACCCATAAGAAGTTCACAAGCTGCGCTAATCTTCAAACATGGGTTGAAGACTATGAGGGTTATCTGACCAAGTCCTCATTATATCTGAAATATACAAGTTCTCTGCGTAAGTGAAAAAAAAATTCTAATACCCACAGGCACAACTTAGCCTAAATTAACCTTGTCTGTTTCTCTGTCACGTTCATCACTGTCCTTGGCTAGAAACGGCTCTGGTTACAAATTTATAACCTAAAAACTATAAGGTTTATAACGCTATTTCTGTGACTGGTTCATACTCAAAACACTGGGGTGGGGACAACACACAAAAAACCACTGTGCCATATCTGAAAAGAATCTAGGCAAACACCATTAAAAAACCCCATATTTCCTACCTACCTTCTTGGAACTCATGTGTGTCTGCTTTAGTTCTTTATTCAGGATACCCTCGCCCATGGTTCCATTCAGATGGCCCCAGTTCCAATTTTGGCTTATGTACATGTTAGTCCTCATTAAGCCAACTATGGAGAATATACCAGGAGCACTCATGAACAGGAAAGAACTATCACCAACTTTAAGCAGATCTTATGTACAGCAAAATAACTGGTTGGTTATATTACAAGCATATACAGAAACTAACTTTCAATCAGGCTTATATGAAATCAAATACAGTAAGTATGCTCCACACAACTTGAATTGAAGTCATATGGGTGACACTCCTTTCAACTCAAAAGATTAAGTATGATGCTGGCTACAAAGCAGAAACCTAGTTAAACAGCTCATTTTAGCAACTTTGGCTCCATACATAGATGCTCTTCTAAAGACAAACATAAAAGAGAGTCTGCCCGGCATTGTGGGATGGAGAATATCTTTTTGACCAAAAGGGGGATGTGAAAGGAAATGAAATAAGCTTCAGTGGCAGAGAGATTCCAGAAGGAGCCGAGAGGTCACTCTGGTGGGCACTCTTACGCACAATATAGACGACCCTTTTTAGGTTCTAATGAATTGGGGTAGCTGGTGGCAGATACCTGAACCTATCAAACTACAACCCAGAACCCATGAATCTTGAAGACGATTATATAAAAATATAGATTATGATGGGTGACAATGGGATTAGGAAAGCCATAAGGACCACACTCCCCTTTGTCTAGTTTATGGATGGATGAGTAGAAAAATGGGGGAAGGAAACAAACAAACAAAGGCACCCAGTGTTCTTTTTTACTTTAATTGCTCTTTTTCACTTTAATTATTATTCTTGTTATTCTTGTGTGTGTGGTAATGAAGGTGTCAGGGATTGATTTTGGTGATGAATGTACAACTCTGTAATGGTGCTGTGAACAATCAAATGTACGATTTGTTTTGTATGACTGCATGGTATGTGAATATATCTCAATAAAATGAATATAAAAAAAGTCTGTTATAGCTCAGATTACATTCTGAGTATATCTAGTCTTGCGCTTTTGAAAACAAACAAACAAAAACACATGCCCACTGTGCAGTATAGAACATTGGTTTTAAGTCCTGGGCTCTGCTACATTATAGTTTTGTAACATTGTGGACTGCAAGTTATTTAACTTCTCAGCCCTAGTTCTCTTGTATGTCGTACAGTGACATTAATTATTTTGTTGATGATTAAATAAAATAAAATGTTGCTTAGCGCAATAAATTTTTACAAGCGTGTATATTATACTTGGGTCATACATCAAGAGGTAATTGCATATTGACTATTTCAATTTCAACATTACTCTTATTCTAGCATATTTTAATAGCTACTGTTAAAAACAAGCCAATTTCTGATTTTTGTGCCCAGAATTCTACAATGCTGGGGGAGAAATCTTTCTTCATTTCCAAAACAATTCAATTTATCCACCACTAAATTTCATAATCTAGTGCTAATCATCATGCTTGAATACAACCTCAATTCACTTCTGAAACCCACAGGTTGCTCCCCAAAACTAACACACATGGATTCGTTTTACCACCCAATTTGTCTTAACAACCCCATTGCAATTCTCCTAAAAATATTTTAGCATTAGGCAAAGAAGAAAAACGTTTCTCAGTGTGAAGCACTTACTTGTGCACTATCTATAAAAATCTCAAGTGCCTGACTCAGCCATGAAAATAAAATCTTGTTATGTACTGGGGAACTTTCATGCCAAACAGAATAAATCTCAGACTCCCTTACCAATAACCAAGAAGGCCAAGATTTAAAATTTTCATGGGATCAAGATGCAAAGAAGTCCTAACTAAAAGCATAAGGTGGACTAGGGGAGGGAGAAACAAAGCAGGACATGACTATCAATCACATTGTTCAGAGGAAAACTCCCCAACTATTTTGGATAGCTTATTTCTGTCAAAAGTGTTCAAACTTGGATGAGTAGAAAAATAGGGGAAGGAAACAAACAGACAAAGGTACCCAGTGTTCTTTTTTACTTCAATTGCTCTTTTTCACTCTAATTATTATTCTTGTTATTTTTGTGTGTGTGCTAATGAAGGTGTCAGGGATTGATTTGGGTGATGAATGTACCACTATGTAATGGTACTGTAAACAATCGAAAGTATGATTTGTTTTGTATGACTGCGTGGTATGTGAATATATCTCAATAAAATGAAAATTTAAAAAAAAAAGTGTTCAAACTAACTCCATCACTCCAAGAAAAGCTGTGCTTAAGAACTTCATTTTTAGCATGCTTTAAACTTCACTGAACTTTGTTGCTAAACTAAGGAATAAAGCCTTTAAAAACAAGCAGGGGCTTAAAAGTTTCAAGTGGCTTGGTAACATGGAACAAAGAATGAGTTTACTTCATCAAGCAGTGGAAAATAATGCTATTACTTATTAAGCAGTGTTATCTCTAACATTACTTCACTCAGACAGTTGGCAATTTACAACTGAATTCATATTTTAGACTGCTTCAGAGGACACAATGTATGCAAGTTCTGATGTGTGAACCTGGGTAAGCAAATAAACTGTCTCTAAATGAAAGTAGTAAGAACAAATCTACGTATCATATCCCACTTCAAACAACCGAAAACCTATAAAAGGTGATATTCACTGAAGACTTCAAGTAACAGAAAATACCAGTGAAAGAAAAGAACTTGGCTAATTCCTAGCAGAGCATCAGACTGGATCATGACCTATATTATCACTCTTGTACAGTATTCTCCCACTTGGGGGATAGTAATAATTAATTCTACCATGTGGCACAGAACCACCTGTGTTCAAGTTCCTATAAAATTATTAACTAGGCCTGCATATGCTATTAAATTCAAAGAAAACAAGCTAAGGAACTGGGGGAAAAAAAAAAAAAAAAAAAAAGCTGTCAGAAAGAATAAACAAAAGTTCAAGTCACCGAATAGGGCTAACTTGCAGAAGCCTTGTCCCAAACAGAACATAAATTAACATCAAAACACCACAACAAAACCAACCCATTAATTCTGGATCCTCAGCCAAAGTACATACACCTCATTTTATCAGGAGCAAGAGATAGTCACCCTAATATTGCAAACCTATTGGTCAAAGACAAACCTGGGCTGGAAACCAGAATGTCTAATTCTTGTGCTGAAATCAACTTTCCAAAAATCCTGGGGCAAGCCACTCTGCTATTCCAAGAATGCTCAGACATACAAATAAGTAATGTTCCAAGAACTTTTTTTTTTTTTTTTTTTTTGCCACTTCCTGTAAGTAAAGAGTTTCTATGACTGGGAAAGGAACAAAATAAAGTGAGAAAACAGGAATAGCTTTGGCACAAATTCCCCAAATGAGCAACATTTTTTTTTCTAAAAAGCACACATGGCCACTTTTCATCTGGTCTACTCTTCACACAATGGACTTACCCACAGTTTCTCATCAAAATTTACTAGAGGAGACAAACTCCACTTAATTCAGTTCTGAATTTCAACAAGCATTAGTACAGCAGGCGAGTCTGATACCCCAGTAGTCCCAGTAAAAGGCAAACAGAGCCCTGTTGTTATGGTTCATGCCAAAAGGTTCCATAATCCGGATTTCTCCCGGGGACTGAGACACTATTTGCCAACCAAAACCTCTCCTACCAACGTTCCCCTCCCCCAGCACACTTTGGCATTTCGTTTATAGGTAGGTCTTGGAACAGCTACCAGCAGAAAGCTTCAGGGTGATAAGTGGACTTGGGAAGTCATCTTGGAAGAGGTGGAAGACAGAAATCAGGGGGAGTCAGAATGAGGTTGTCTCCGGCCACTTCTCTTTCCCGCCCCATCCAAACTTCACTCTCCCAGACCTCTAATGCCCGGGTGGGGGAGGCCATTTTAATGACGCCTGGCTGAGGAACGTAAAGAGAAGGTAAGAGAGGAAATCAGGAAAGGGCGCTCGGAAAGGAAGGCCGGGCCCTTTCCCACAACAACTCGCGAATCGGGTGGCAGCACCTGGAGCCCGAAGAGTGCAGAGCTGGATTCAAGAACCTGGTACAAAGTAGCGGTGGCCTACCACGAGAGGGGCGAGTGGTCTGAGACTCAGGAAGGCGGCCCCTTACTTCCCAGTGGGGAAAGGACCCCTTCTCGGGCCAACCGTGCGGACCCTCGCCCCTGAATCGGGAGCTACTACTCAGAGATCCAGAAGGCGGGAGTTGGCTACTGCCTGGTTCTCCTCATTCGGCCATGCGGCGCGGGGGCGGCCATCCTGAGGGGTCCGGGAACCATGAGGACACCGGGGGGCCGGACGCGGCGCTCACCCGCGGGCCGCCTCCAAGCTTTTGATGAGCTTCTTGATCTTCCAGATCTCCACGTTCCTGTCGGCAGCACTGGGGTCGTCCGCCATCTTCTCGCCTCCTCCTCCCTAGAGCGGCCCGGCAGGGCCCGTAGACACCAAGACCACAGAGTTAGCGCCGCCGCTGGGGCAGAGCGGCCCCCTTCCTCGCCATCCCCGAGTGGCCCTTCTCTCCCCGCCCCACGCGGCCCGCCGCATTGGTAGCCAGCCTTTTCCTCTCCCTGACTGACCTAAGGGCCCAGTCCTGGGCGGCAGCGGCTGCTCCTCCCCAGCGGCGGCTCCGCGGCGGCGGCGGCTCTGACGTAGGACACCGGCTCCCTCTCTCCAGGCAGTTGCATGTGTTGCAATCCGCTCACATGGGGCCTGTGACATCACTTCCTCCGCCAGGGGCGGAGTAGAAGTAGGTGAGCGGAAGGGAGGGGGCGGGCGGGTGCGGATCAGGAGAAACTCTGCGTGCGCCGCGACTCTCCATTGGTTCTCTACGCCGCAGCCTACAATGGGCCTGCCGATTGGCCGCAGCCTGGGCCGCGCAGCCTTCTGAGGTAGGCTGTGGGGCGGGAGGTACCGCCTTCCCTTCCGACCCGGCAAGCTGAAAGGAGGAAGCGGGCGGAAGCCGGTGACTCTCGCGAGTATTTACTTAGAGCACGTCAGGCTCGAAGGGGGGCGGTTCTTAAAGGGTGAGGCTCAGGAGGCTGGTTTGGTCAGTCCCTCCTTCGTGAATGGAGTAGGTAGGTGTCTGTGACTAAGGCGACTCGCGCCTACGGCCGGGCCCCGACGAGCGACTTGAATGGCCCCTGAGAAGCCTCAGAGAAGCGCCTTGTGGCTTCATCGGTACGAAGTGGGCTTGCATCATGGCTGCAGAAATTAGTGTTCATACTCCCTGCCAGTGTGTCATAGGATCCTCCTCCTGTCCCCTTCCCTGGTGCTCCGGGCCCTTCCAGTCAGGGAGTGAAGAGGCACGTTCCTACCGTCCCTTTGCTGGGATGATTTCACTTTGGACCTGGAACTTTGTGGGTTTGAAGAAGGAAGGTCCTGCCAGAAGTTGGAGACCTGAGGTATCTAACCCCATAAATGGTTTGGTCTGAATTGTTGAGAGTGGAGGTGGAAGAGAGTGTTGAAGCAAGATGGGCAGCGTTATAAATTAGAACTTTATCATTTTGAGTTAGGTTTTAAAATTGGCTCCTTTGTCTCCCATCGCCTCAATTGGATTCACTGAAATATTCGAGCCCAAATTGTGTGCCAGACCCTGTTGTCCTGGGGATAGATGGTTGAATCAAATATCGAACAGTGCCTACCTTCATGAACTTACAGTCTTGTTGGTTATAACTGTGATTTTATACTTTTGCTTAATAAAATAAGTGCACAAATACATAACTGTGGTAGGTACTGCATCATGCTCTGGGAGAGTATGACAGTGGGCCCAACACTGGAATGAGAACTGAAAGGATGAGCAGGAGTTTATCAGATGAATGTGTCGATTAGCAAACAGCATATGGGAGGGGAAAGCATAAAACATTTGAAGAAGTACAAAAAAATCTGTGTACTGGAACAAGGTCAGGAATGAGGAGAGTGGATGAGAAGGCTATATTGTACTGCCATATAAGCCAGGTTTAGAAATTTGACCTCTTTCTCTTCAAAACAGGAGGCAGCTTAAAGGGTTTAAAGCTGGGAGGGGATAAGAAGATATGGTTATTTTTTAAGAAGACATTTCTGCTTAGATTGGAGAAAGAGTGGAAGCCTGGAGACTGTTTAGGCTGCCATGGTAATTCAGGTGAGAAATGATGGTAGCTTTGACTAGGATGATTACAATGTAAATAGACAGAAAGGAATAGATTAGAATGATAGGATTGGATGGTGGAGCAGGAGGAAGAACAAGAATGGCTCCCAGAGTATTGAAATGGTGACATTTACTGAGATGGGAAAGATGAGTAGGTTTTGGGGAATGATTGAGAATTATCTTGAGATTACTTATGAGACATGCAAGTTGTGGTTTCAGGTAGTCACTTTTATGTGGGCTTTGAATCTTTTTTTGCATATTATCTCAACTTTGTTCATATCTTGGTATTATACCCCTTTTCCTATTTGGGGAAACTGAGGTAAAGAAAGGTGAAAAGAACTTGCTCAGAGCCACACAGCTAGTTTATGGCTTCCAGACTCCATGTTCAGTGTCCTGTGCATTATAATGCAGCTACCCCATTATCTATATTTTTCTAGGGTGGGGACCCAGTTGGATTTCCTATTTTAGGGCATCTTCTTTCCCCTAGGAAATGAATTTTCCCAGGATGGAGACTTCTTTAGGTTCCACTTTGTAATTTTTAGGCATATGTTCATTCATTCATTCCATAATATTTGTTGAACTCCTACTGTGTGCCAATCAGTGTGCTTAGTGATGGATCTTCTTAAAGTGAATAGTCAGAAACACTGCTTACTGACTGACTAGGAGTCTGCTATGTGTCAAGCTTCCCCTACTTCCTCCCTCCTTGCCCCAGTTCCTACTTTCTACACTGGGTTACCTTGATCTACCTTTCCTGGTCATTTATGTGTTTGTGTTTATAGCATTACTTTAGGTCCATGCATGAAGGTTTTAGACGCTTTCTAGACCAGCTCACAGGCTTGCTTTTCTGTGTAATTCATGCTGAAGTAACCATGGTGACATCCCAGGTAGGATTGGTATTTGTCAACCTTTCAGTCCTTGAAACTTAGTGATTACCAAGATGTGCAACTTGTGTCTTAGAATATTCCAGACCCAGGCAGCCCCCAAAGCTCACCTGTCTACTTGTTGCAATCTCCAATTCTAAATGCAGAGGTAGTCAGAGCGTCAGAGGCAAAAATCTCCAACAGAAGAGATTTGTGAGGAATGGAGCAGGAATGCTATTTCCCTCAGCAAGGAAGTGAAAATTTTTTTTTTTTAATCCTGGTAGCTTCAAAATGGGACCATGACCACCCAGTGTCCAAGAGGAACTTTTTGGGACATAAGGGTGATTACAGATTTTTCAAACTGGTGGAAACAGAGTATGTAACCTCTTTGGACACAGGCTGTTTCTCTGAAAAATGAAGGAATTATGCTTGATGATCTTAGAACTTCTGCCCTAGCTCTAACATTAGGTAATAAAGTTCTATGTTGGAGTATAGGTGACATCCTAGCTAATGGGTGGACATAGGGCAGTAAGGACAGGGATGGATTTTATATGTTGAAAACACCAATAGCAGTTTGAGAACATAGTGCTGTTAGCTACAGAATGAGATAATTGGTTGCTGAGGTGGAGGTCAGTTTGAGCAACCAAGGTGAGGAAGGCAGGGAAGGGTTAACTTGCGAAGGGTTATACCTTTGACTCCTTTGGAAGCCATCAGGATTGTTAGAGGAAAGACCTTTGAAGCTAGGCAGCTTTAGGATTAAACCCCGACTCTGCTTAACTTGGGCAAATCACTTCTTAAACTCTCAGAATCTGTTTTGTATCAGTAAAATGGGTATTCTGCCTTTGTGGGATTATTGTTGGAATACGTAATTTATGTGCAGTGCCTAGTACCATTCCTAGCAAACATATAATCAGTTGACTGTTCGTTCCTTTAATTTTTTAGTTTCCCTTAATTTGTTATTTCTTCTTCCATTCTTTCCACAATCATCTGTTGAAAATTTCACCTCATCATTCTCTAGCAGAAAAAAGTTGAGAAACTGAAGGTAAAGCAGAGCCAAAGTATAATTTCCAGGGATTTGTTTTCTTCTTGTGGAAAGAGGGAGCCAGTAAAATAGATCTGTGGGATTTTTTTTCCCCTGCTTAACTGGCTGGTTTGTTAAAAATTGTTAGAAAGTTGGGTCTTTTCCGAGTCAGAGTTTAAAATATGAGGTATTTATATATACCCTAACTATAATGGTAAAATGAATGGCTTTTTCATCTGGGCCTGGGTATCTGGATAGTGTGTTTTCCCTGCCCCTGATCCTTCAATCCTAGTTCCATAGAGACTTGGTTTTAAAAAAAGACAGACATTTCTGCACCTAGAAAAATAATAGTTTGAAAAATCTCTGAACTAGGCTGTCTCCAAAGTGCTTACACTTCATGAAGTAGGTAGAGATCGATAAAAAGAAGTGTCTAGTCTGCCCTCAAGTTCCTGGCTATGTTTAAGTGTAATGAATTTGAGGAATGCAGTTCTGTAGATTGCATTCTTAAATAAAGAAATCTTACGGTAAGTACAAGCCAATGAAGAGGACCTAAGCTGTGGTGATACAATATAAAACTTCAGGCTTTAAGATTTGTGTAAAATCTATGAATTCATAACAAAACCCAAGTAACCTCATTGGTCTCACCTGTGATTAATGTACCGAATCAACTCATCCTAAAAACTAAGTAAAAGGAAAAGAATTGATTATTTAACCTTCCTTTCCTACATAAACTGTATGTCAGGGTAACTAGATATTTATTATGAGGGGAAGCTTCTCACTATAGAGGTATTCTATCTAAAAAAAAAATGAAGTAGGATACTATAATGTTAATGAAATTAGAGATCTAAGTAATAATCATCTGTGGTTGCTAATATCACAGAAGAGAACCATCCAGAACTATGTACCTTTTAATGGAAGTACATATCACCTGTTAAGTATTCTTGCCAAAAAGTGAATTCGAATCACATCAAGCAAGGACAATGCTTTGGTTTGGTGAAGCTGACAAAATGCAATATATCAGAAATGGACTGGCTTTTAACAATGGGGATTTATTAACTTACAGATTTACAGTTCAAAGGCTGTCAAAATGTCCCAATTAAGGCATCAACCAGCAAGCTTGGGCTTTTCTGTTAGCAAGGCACATGGCAACGTCTGCTTGTCCTTCTCTCCCGGGTTTCATTGCTTCAGCTTCTGGCTGCCCTGTATCTCAGCTTCGTTGGGTGCTCCTCTGAATTTCATCTCTCTGCTTCTTTATGTGTTTTATCCTCTTATAAAGTTCTCCAGTAAGAGGATTAAGACCCACCTTTAATGAGGTGGGTCATATTTCAGTTGAAATAACTTAATCAAAAGGTCCCACCTACAATAGGTCTTCATCTACAGGAATGGATTAAAAGAACATGGCCTTTTCTGGGATACATACAAGCTTCAAACTAACATGGACAGAAGACATTAAATGACACCACAGGGATGCAATCATCAAAATCTAGAATGTAGATTACAGGACCAATGATCCAGTTTCTTCAAAAAAAATGCCAAGGGGAAAAAAGGGTCAGGGAACCCTGTTAAGATTGAATTCCTAAAGGACATGTCAACCAATGTAGGGTGTGGCCCTTATTTGGTTCCTGATTCAAACAAATTGTTTTAAAAATAAACTATTTGGAAAATTTGAGCACTCTGATTGCTATTAAGGAATTGTGAATTTTTTCTTTAGGTATCATAGCAATATTTTCCTATTTCTTAGAAGTCTTTTTGAGGTAGATACTGAAATGTTCATGAGTAACTGTTTATGAGTTTATGATTTCCTGCAAAATAACCCAAGGGAATTTGGGGAAATATAATCAAGAGATAATAAGTTGGTGAATCATACATTAAGAAGTTGAAAAATATGAATTTGAAAGGCCAGTGTGGGCTGAGTGGGGAAGGCTTAATGGAGGTGTTAAGGAAATGCATCGGCAGGATTGAGGGGATGGCAAATGGCAAGGGGGTCGGGGACTTAAGCCAGTTAGGTCTTAAGGCAGATTTGTTTTCCACTTAGGAAACCTGGTTCTTAACACTTTCTAGGTCACAGACTCCTTTGGGAAAACAGTAAAAGCAATGGACCATTTGTCCAGGAAAATTTTCAATCCTGCGTTTTACATCTTTGTGAAATGGTTTGTGGACTCCCAATCCCCACCCTCTGGGGTCACATGGGAGGATCCAAGTACCTCAGTTTAAGAGCTTGTGATTTAGGTGGAACATTTTATTTTCCTGATGTCACTCACAGTTGATGCCTGTTAATCTGACTTGGTGTTCAGCTGCAACCTCCTCTTTATTGTGAAAATTTCCTAACTTGCTGTAAATAAATGGATTTGATGATGGTTCACTGTATTAAACATGGAAATGCTGACATTCAACTGTTTTTGACCTACTGAAAGGGCTGTTTCATGTGGTTTACTTTCCGTAATAGCTAAAATAAGACATCCTTCATGCTATTCATAGATCAACTGATGTACATCACCCCAAAGCTGCTTTGTCCTAGGGTTTGCTTTTACTTATTTCTGTCTTCAGATACTAACTAGAGGACAGGAAGAGAGTATTTATAAAGCAGCCTTAGAATTACAGAAGGGAATGGAATTGCAATGTTATCTGAAATAGTGAAAAGCCTTTCCTTGAAGTTAAGTATTTCCAGATTTGGGGCTCTCTTTTTACTCTCAGCCTTCTCATGCACCATCTTTGGAGAACTTGCTTTTATCTTTTCTGCCCTTTTTTACTACAGGATCACTAGTATATTAAAAATTAAGTCACCCTCAGATTACTTATAAAAGGTACTTTTCTAATGAGGAAATGTGGTGGATCAAAGCAATAGTGGAACAAACTGACCTCCTACTCTCTGGTACATGATACATTAATAAGGAAGCAACACCTATGTAGTAATCCTACCAATAATGTATTATTCTGCCGAGCACAAGGAAAATCCAAACTAAGGGCCATTCTGCAAAACAAATGAATGGCCTGTACCCTTCAAATATGTTCATGTCATGAAAAGTAACAAAAGGCAAAGGAACTATTCTTAGATAAAAGGAGACATTCTAACTAGGTGTAATTTGTGACTCTTGATTTGATCCTGGATAGAAAATAAAAATCGGATGCTATTTAAACAAGTAGGGAAACTTAAATGTAGACAGTATATTAGATAATAGCATTGTATCAAAGTTTTATTTCCTGATTTTGATAGTTGTGGGGAGGATGTCCTGCTCTTACAAGATACATGCTGAAGCATTTAGGGGTGAAGTGCCATGTTCAGAAGGAAATAAATTTTTTTTTTAAAGTGCCATTATATATATAGAGAAAGCAAATGTGACAAAATGTTCATGAATGACTATGTGAAAGGTGTATGTATATTCTTTATACTATTCTTTTAAGAACAGATTTGAAAATATCAAAAAGGCTAAGGAAAAAATTAATCTACTTGGGTAAACAGCAGCATAAAGAACTTTCTCAAGGTTACATAGAATGAGTAAGCAATGGAATTGGACTCTTTACCTAGGAAGTATAAAAAGTTTAAGAGTTGCAAATTTATTTATTCTGGCCACTCCTATTCCCTTTGCCCAAGAAACTCTCAGGCTATGGAAAAAAAGAGGTAGGGTTACGAGGGATAGGGAATGACAGGGACTCAGAGAGTTGTATTTTATGTGTGACATTTCACAACCTTATAAAAATTATGAACCAACTGGTTGAGAGAAGATAGTGAGATAAAATTATAGCTGAAGGCTAGGGAGAAAGGGGGTAAGAGGGCTAGATCACATGAAGCCTGTAGGCTTTAGGAAGAGCCCGGATCAGGAAGGATGTGATCCGGACTTGGAAAGGATCACTGGGTGCTGTGACAAAAGTCCAAGGTAGCCATAGCAAGGGTTATTGTAAATAAGTGGGAAATCAGTTACACTTGCAATAATTTAGGTGGTAATTTATTCTGCAGTGGTGGGAATGGAGATGATGATTCAAGATGTATTTTGAAAGTTGGCAAGAATTACTGACTAGGGTTTTTTTAGTCTGAGTAACTGTTAGCACATTTACTGAAACTGGAAAGGCCATTTAAGGAGGTAGAAACAATAAAATCAGTTCTTAGGACCCCACAAACTTATCACCTAATAAACATTGTGCCTTTCAGAGCTGTTTGTCCTATCAGTATTGATAAGTAACTGAGGGTATCTAACCCAGCAGTTTTTCTACTTTCTAACAGAACCTAAATTTTGATCAAGGAAAGCTGGACTCCTCTCCCCAAGCCCAGGTATTAAAACTTGACTTATGTGAAGTAGTTAATTGTGGTACCTTGGAAACCCATTAGGGGGCTCTTTAGTTACAATGACTGGGAGAGATAAGAGATTTTTAGTGGGCAAGGACTAGCCAAAGATGCTATCTTCCAACACAACACAAAACAATCCTTCACATTGAAGTTGTGCATTGCACAAGGTTTCCACTAGGTGTTAATATGGTTGAAAACTTAGGCTTAGAACTTATTTTTCACATGAATCTCAAGACGTTTTTACATACATGTTAATGAACAAAGAACTTCCAGAAATTAATTTAAAAGGAAGCATTTGGTCAAAGCCCATGTTCTTGATGAGACTCCGTTAAGCACAAGCATATGACAGTAACCTATGAAACACCAAGTCTGCTGGGAGATTTGGGAAATTAACACTTGAGATTAAATTAAAAAAAGATGTCACCTTTCTGCTTCTAAAATTGTCTGTCAGTATGTGATAATTAGAATTACAGCAGAGATCTTGGGGTAAACCAACATACAGGATGGAAGAGCAGCCAATACGGAAAGAACCTGAGCTTCTGATACTGAGCCACTGAAACCACACCTGAGGACTTATTAGTTATTGGTTACTTTATTGTAAGCCAATTCTCTTTTTCCCCCCATGTGCAGCTCTAAGCAGTCTGAAATCATAGATTTACTTTTCATGCCAGGTAGATGATAACTAGAAAACTGTTTCAAAATTCGAAACCAACATAAGGGCTACAAGGAGAGGGAAAAACCCCCACTGAACCAGACTTGTTCTTGGTGACACTGCTCATAATTTCATTATATAATCCCTTTCAAATGTTGAATTTATATTTTTAGCTAATGATAGCAAAATCCTGTATTTCCTTTCAGGGCAGCAAGTATGAGTCATGTTGTAGTACTGAAATTAAATGCCAGGGCCTCTCACCTCACAGGTGAAGATAGCAAGATGCTTTTCATATTTATTATTTTAAAAATCCAAACTGGATCAAAATGAACAATTATCAAGGATACAGGTGCCAGACACACAGGCTATAAGACAGGAAAGTATGCCTTAGGAAAGTTAGGGAGCCTCATCATCACATTGTTTTAAAAACTGTACCCAAGAAATAGTTAGCTTAGCTGTCTATTGAGCTAGCTTCCCTTGCCCTGCTTTCCAACAAGGCATGGCTGGCTTGCCTTGCAAGCCTTAGCAGAAGGACCCCATGTACCTCAGGACAGTATAGCAGCACGCAGCTAACTAGAAGGACCTCATTCCCACATGGTTTCACACCCGTTCTGTGACTGTTGTGTGACACGTCTTAAACCTTAAAAATATGGCCAATTCAGCACAAAACAATGTTAAGTCTTTATGATGATAAATAAATTGTCCTCTCCACTTTTACATGCAGCTGGAAAATGACAGGCTAGGGACAAAACATTGTGAAAAGTTTGTACTGTTGGAATTATCATTCATTAAACGAACATTAGCTAATGGTCACTAAATTTACACATTAAGGGAATTATATATAGAATACTGCAAAAACACAGTAAGACTGAAATTTGCTCCATTTCTGCTCAGGAAGTCCCTTCACTCCCAAGCACCATAACATGTTCTCCTTCATGCTCCAAAGTTTACTGCGACTATTGTTTCTCTTCCTTTTGTTCCCCAGAGCCAGAACTTCCAGAGCCTTCTCGCTCAGATGCCATCTGTTAATTAAACATTTAAGAATTATTCAGATTTAACATTAGGGCTAACAGTTTGTTCTCTGTTGAACTCCCAGATGAAGGAGCCTCAACTCCTGATCCTGTCTCTACCCCACTCTTATACCTTGTACGCTATTATTGGTTTCTGTGATTCTTTCCGTTTGACCCTATCCCCACTCCCAAAGCAGAATCAAGAAGGTGGGACACTTCCAACTCCAATACTCACTCTCAGTTCTATAAATGGCTAGTCTAGGAGCCACCAATGACAGTAATCAAGAACAGTTTTTACATTAACATCAAGTTAGGAGCTAAGTTCTTCATTGTGCAAACCCTCTGCCCTTGTATACCTTTTTGTATGCCATTTCGAAGAGCTTCAAAGATGCCTGCTGAAGGGAGGATGCTGCCTGTCTTATGTTTTCTCCTGTTTCACTATCTTTTCGAGCCAGGAGCTCCCGCATCTTGGAAATCTCTTCTTTTAGCTTGTTGCACTTAAAAAACAAACAAAAATCCTCACTTTTTTCAGGTCTCCAGTTTCATTACTTGTAATAGCAATCAAAGACCACACAGAAAAATGAACGTCACTAACATTGGTGGCAAAGCCTCCCAACTTTTGAATTACTTTATAACATGACTCACCTCATCTGCAGGCAACTGATTCTTGAATTCTTCCATCTTGGTTTCTGTGTCATGAATGATTCCTTCGGCCATATTAACTGCTTCGACTCGTTCCTGAGACAAAGCTTTAGCATTAGTGAAGACCTCCCAATAAAACAAAGTTTGCTGTGTCCACGCTAGGCAAGACAATATGGTAACTGCTGTGTATAGGCAAAGTAAATACAGTAAGATGGAGTAATTAGCATGGTCAGGTACTATGGGACAGCTTTAAGAAGGATTTGAGCTAGATTCTGGAACATAAGAACTTTTATAGGGGAAGACTGAGAATAAATAAGTTATTACACATGTAGGTTACAGAGGAAGGGATAGATTTGGGGTTAAAAAACAACAACAACAACAAACCCCCCCCCCCAAAAAAAACCCAAATGTATAAGATCATTGACACATGTCTGAATTCCCACTTTTACCTCCCAGCTTTAAAAAGATTCAAGCAGCTCAGAAGTGAAATAGCTGAAAGTAATCACCTTCTTTCTCCGATCTTCCTCAGCGTACTTCTCTGCATTTTTAACCATATTTTCAATATCATCTTTGCTTAACCCACCAGAAGACTGGATAACAACTGTTGTGAAAAGAAGACATCTCATTAGTTCCCAGGTATATAGTATATGCCTCTTTTCTCCCTTTATCACATTAAGAAATACTCCTGGCTCAGAGTAGCCAATCTTGATCCAAATTACAAAGAGTGGTACTACTCTGTTATCCTACAATAAGCAGCCCAGAGGCTCTGTGCTTGCCTAGTTTTGGGGAATAAATACCAATCAATGTGAATCTGATAACAAAGAAAAGCAGCAAAGATGAATCATCATTCTTCCCTAAAGTGTGCAGAAAAAGATATGCACAACCTCATTCCCAAGAGAAAGGAACTCTAAGGTTCCTCGCCTTACTCTTACAGTCTGATAAGAGGACTTACTCTGCTGCTCCCGTCCTGTGCCCTTATCTTTGGCAGAAACGTGAACGATCCCATTGGCATCAATGTCAAATGTAACTTCAATCTGAGGGACTCCACGAGGGGCTGGGGGAATTCCAATCTAAAAATCCAAAATTATCAAGGGTAAGCTCCCATCACAGGAGTCCAGTACCATTTTGCCAAACCTTCAGTCTTCCAGGAAACAGTTTACTTGGTTCCTGGGAGGAACAAGTAAGACCTTCACTTAATTAAATTTACAAAAACATCTGTAAGTAAGGATAATTTCATTGCTGCCTGAAATAAACAAGACTCATACTGGTGAAGGTTGGTTATAAGTAACCATCATAAATGGCTGTGTGTACTTGGGGGCCCATGTGAGAGCAAACCTTCCCACCACCCTTCATCTCACCAAGAACCAACAAGCAATGCCAGTAAAGAAACAAAAATGTCTTTTAAGTTAGTCATCAGGAGAAATCAGAATTTTTTTCCAATTAGCACTGTTTTCTGAATTATTTCCCTGGCTCTTACATTTATAAACTTCGTGATGAAATTCCTAAGTGGTAAGGAACAACCAAGGCTTTCAGATAAAAACTGAAGCCATGGGTTTCCAGTAGCAGAATTCTTCTGTCCACCTTCTAAGGTAACAGTGCCTAATGTCTGTGTATGTCAGTGGTTTACAGTAAAATTTTTAGAGAACAGAATATAGTCTAATATTATGATGAAAAGATAATGAAGGGCAAAGTATTTGAAATTCATGATATGTACCAAAGTAAACTGTCCAAGAAGTTTGTTGTCTCCAGCCATTTCTCTCTCACCCTGACAGACTTTAATCTCCACTTGTGTCTGTCCATCAGCAGCTGTAGAGAATACCTGGGGAAGAAAGAACCTTCTTGGGTTGGAAGTCCCAAAATGCAAACCAGAGAAAAAAATTCACATCCTAACACTGAAAGGAACCTAATGCACACTACTTTCAGGACAATGGTTAATGTCTGTGCAAGGAAAAGGAGTAGGATTAGGACAGCAAAACAGCACACAATAGCTATTATTTCAGCTAAGCAAATGCAAAGTACAAAGAGGCTGCATTAGCACAGAAAGCTTTAAGAAAAAGAGCTAAAAAACAAGATTTGGAAACATGCTCATCTAGGGAAACAAGTCAGAGACAGATGTATCTTGTGCTCAGTCACAGAAGCTACCACACACTTTTCTTCAGAATGATCACTGTACAAATAGAGTAATAGCCATAGATTTTCAAAAAACAAATATCAAAATTGGGAAAATCAGGAAACAGTCTCGGCTAGGCCATTCTTTTTACTGCCTTTGAGAACAGAAGAGTACTGGGAGTTCAGTTCCAAATGCTGGGGGCTCCTTTTGTCAGATTATTCTAATTCTGTAAAGGAGACACTATTGATGCCCTCCCTCCAATCATCTCATTGCTGGCTGAAAAGGGGAACTTCCTCAGAAAAAAAAGAGAAGACAGCAATAAACAAGATTCTTAGCAACCACAGTCAACTAGTCTGTACTGCTGTACCAAAAGCAAAATTTTCTGGAAAAGCTCACACAAAAAAAGTGGCTGCAATCGTATCTGTGCCAGTTTGAATGTATTATGTCCCCCAAACGCCATTATCTTTGATGTAATCTTGTGTAGGTGGACCTATCAGTGTTAATTAGATTGTAATTCTTTGAGTGTTTCCATGGAGATGCGCCCCACCCAACTGTGGGTGATGACTCTGATTGGATAATTTCCATGGAGGTGTTGGCCCACCCATTGGGTGGGTCTGAATTAAATTACTGGAGCACTATATAAGATCAGACAGAAGGAGCAAGCTGCTACAGCCAACAGGCATGCTTTGAAGAAAGCACAGGAGCTGCAGATGAGAGACAGTTTGAAGATGGCCGTTGAAAGCAGACTCTTGCTCCAGAGACACTGAGAGAAGACAAATATCCCAAGTGCAACTAAGAGTGACATTTTTGAGAAACTGCAGCCTAGAAAGGAACGTCCTGGGAGAAAGCCATTTTGAAACCAGAACTTTGGAGCAAATGCCAGCCACGTGCCTTCCCAGCTAACAGAGGTTTTCCAGACACCATTGGCCATCCTCCAGTGAAGGTACCTGATACTGATGTGTTACGTTGGACACTTTATGGCCTTAAGACTGTAACTGTGTAACCAAATAAACCCCCTTTTATAAAAGCCAATCCATCTCGGGTGTTTTGCATTCTGGCAGCATTAGCAAACTAGAACAATATCCCTCACACAGAATCTAATTATCTCTGCAAAAAGTAGGGAGGAATGATTCTTACCTGGCTCTTCTTGGTTGGAATAGTGGTGTTCCTGTTAATAAGTTTAGTAAAGACACCTCCCAAAGTCTCAATACCCAGAGACAGGGGAGTGACATCCAGAAGCAATACATCTGTGACATCACCAGCCAACACACCTCCCTGGATGGCAGCTCCAATGGCCACAGCCTCATCAGGATTGACAGCTTTACTTGGGGCTCGGCCAAAAAGATCCTGCACTGTCTGCTGAACCTGTGCATGGAAGACAAAGAATCTGTCACTTACCATGCAAGGGTACTGACTGAGCAGAAGGTGTTGAGCATCCCTAGCCTCAACAGACTGCTCCAGATTCAAGAATGTTTTCTCCAACTACTATTTTGTAGTTGGGTTAATGATCCGATATAAACATATCATGTAGGTAATATTCATATACTTTACTCAAGTAAGTATCTCATTCATAGCCCTTTTAACTTGGGAAGAATTTGCCTAAGATTTATCTCACATCCTATATAACATAAAAACATCAGAAATAGAGAATACAGGCAAAGGCCTTTAGAGATAGGACAATACAAGTCTTCATCTGATACCTTCCTATTAACTGACACCAATGTAGGAAATGTTCTTCCCCCATGCTTATTTTACTAGTGCTAAGGAAAAGTGCCATTACATATTATCTGCAGTAATTAATAACATAAAGGTATTCATTCTCCTGGCCCCAGGTCTCTTTTTTTTTTTCCTCAAATTTATTCCAAGCACATTTTCCTAGGCCCACATAATTACCAAAGCTAACATTAAGAAAATACCAAAGTTGCCAACTCTGACACAAGATAATTCTGTTCAGGGAACAAAGCAAGAATTGCGTCTTCAAAAGATTCTGTGCTCAGTCATTAGTTTTCCACACACGTCTTTTCAGAATGATGTGTTGAATAAAATGCATCATTGCACAAATCTTTGTTGAAGAGACACAATCAGAAACATCGTGTTGCAGACAGATGTCTCAGAGATCTAAAGGCTAGTCAGCAACAACAGTTTAAGCTATCTTTTATCTTAAATATTGTTTCATTCCTAAAAATTCTGAAAAACTGAAGCTCAGGACCCTCCTGAGAATATAATCCAAAGATATTCTGCCCTTCCTAGTCCCTTTTCTTATAGTCTTCAAAAATAAATAAATAAATACATAAAAGAGGGAAAAAAAAAGATCCTGAAGAAAACACTTTAGTGATGACTCCTCTTTCATGGCATCCTGGCAGAATGGGCCGCATGTTCATGTCCCTACACCACACAAACTACCTGACTTACGAAATGAAAGCATTATATGCTGGCCCTCCCTCCTCTCCATACCAAGAATTCTATGTTCATACCTTGGGCATCCTGGTCATGCCACCAACAAGAATCACTTCTCCTATGTCGCTCTTGCTGACTTCTGCATCTTGCATGGCTTTCTGGCATGGGGCAACAGTTCTCCGGATTAGGTCACCGACAATCCCCTCAAACTGAGCCCGGGTCAGCTTCATGTTCAAATGCTTGGGTCCAGAAGCGTCCATTGTAAGATATGGCAAGTTGATGTCAGTCTGCAAAGGAAAAGTGGGCAAGAGATACTTGTGGTTACATTTCTTTATTATTTCAATTAAAATAAAACCATATCCTAGGAAGGGAGACTTGGAAAGCTACAGAGAGGGTCAGACCTACTTTAAATGAAACACCCCCAAAGACAGTGACCCTTTAAGATACAACCTCTGACCTCCCCAAAGGCAAGCACCACACTATCTGTTTCAATGAAGTCTCTGAAGTTATTAATAATAAAGAATCAAACGGACAAGCAGGAAATATCCCAATTAATGAAATGAAGAACTGTCCCACCACCAAGTATACATCAAGAATTATACTAACATTTTCTCCATCAAGTTTTGGAGAAACATTCCACATACATGAAATAGAAAATATCAAAATGTAAGCCATGAAACAAATAACCTGCCACCAATCCTGGCTTTGTAAGTTTCAGGAAGACAGTAAGAAAGCTACAGAAATGCTCTTATTAACGAGAAGTACAAGGACTGACTTGAACTGCCACCACATCCAAAGAGCAGCTAACTTTGCTACGGTCAAACAATGTGGGATCTGCTATTTAATAAACCACAAATCCTAATAAAGCATGTTGTCTTAATAATGTTCAATTAAGAATATTTAGACTAACAAAATTAATCACTGAGTATGTTGAAGACAGCTGTCCCAGAGGTGTTTCATCAGGTTCAGAATGATCTCAGGCCGCCTTCCCTACAACTTCACATCAAAGCAAGGCCAGCACAGAGTCAAGACTGAGGGGAGCAGATCCTTAACCACCTTTCTTTAGAAGAGAATATCCTAGACATTTAAATGCTTAACAAATACTGTCAACACACTGTCTGTAGAAATAAAGTGATGTTGCTTTGACCATTTCCTTCTTTGTGACGTTAATAAACCAAATCAGAAAATAGTATTTAATTATCCAAACCATGTTAATCCAATAGAAGTTTCTGTGTTCTCTGTCCAATTCAGTAGCCACTAGCTATGTATGGCTACTCAGTGCTTGAAATGAGGCTACTGCAAATAAGCATGGTTTTAAATTTTATTTAATTTAAACTTTATTTAATTTAAATTAAATTAATGCCTACTGCATTAATAGAGATCTAAACCCTAAAAATCAATGACAATTTGAACAACTTCAGGACTACCAACTCTCAACTCTAAAGCCAGGCCATCACAAAGTTCTGTCCTGCTTATCTCCTCTATTTCTCTAAAATCCAACCACTTTTCTCACTACCACACTCTAGTCCATGCTCCCCTTCTCATAACTGGATGTGCTACAGTAGCCTCTCAACATTTCCCAACATCCAGTCAGGCTGCCCTCAGACATGCAATCCCCCACCAAACAATTCTCCACTTCACCTCAGTCAGAGCACTTTTCACAACTCCAAATCTGACCATGGCACTACCCCCAACTTAAAACTTCAGTAGTTTGTACTTTCTCATGTCAGGACAGACATCAAATCTGAAATCTATAAAGCCTCTAGCCTCATCTTCCATGCTGACCCCTCCCATTCTTGGTCCTTCAGTCACAGGGGTCTTCTTTCAATTGCTCTCCATTTCACCCCAGAGACTCATAAGTGCTGTTTCCTTCATCTTTTCCTGGTCAATTCATCTTTTAGAAGCTAGTCTTGACAAACCAAACACCTAAGTGAGGTTTCTCCATTATATACATAATCTTTCCTTTGTACACTTGTTACATTTATAATAACTTACACTAAGAGTACTTACCATTTTTTACACATTGTTGTTCTAAACATGTTATATGTATTAATTTGGTAATCCTCAAAGCTCTAATGGGGGACTGCCACTGTTATCCTCATTTTGTAGATAAGAGGTGAAAACAAGCAAAATGTGTTAAGTAATTCATCCAAAATCACTCAGCTAAAAAAAAATGAATTAGGGATTTGAACCCTAGCAGTCTGGCTGCAGAGCCTGCACTCAAACTCTACACCACACCGCTTGTTGGTTTACATTTATTTACACAATTTTCTGATCAGCAGCCACAAACTAACAATATATTGTCTTGCCAAGTTCAGCCATTCCATATTATAGCAGAGAAAAAGCTATAAGACTGTACCACTTTGTAACTTTTCACACACACTTAAAAAAAGAAATCCAAGTTTCACTGGTGGTTAATTAGCAGCAACTACTTTACTAACACAATGACAGGTGCTATAAATACAAATACTTCTTCCCTCTCCCTCCTATAACCCAAGAACCCAGAAACTTATCTCCTGCCTTCCATTTTGGTGGATCTCAGAGTTAACCCGAACATGCTTTGTATAATTCTGTTCTGAAGTGGTAAAAGCAATGTTAAGCTTCACCTCTCACAACTGGATTAAAAGAAACTGACATCTTAAAGAGGAACTGAACAAATCTGAAGCTCACAGAAGGAAACAGGCAGATATACCCCAGCTTTCAGCCAGGTTTCACAGCTTATTTTGTAGATTAAGGATACAAATAATTAAAATGAGGGACAATTAGACTCCCGCAATTTAGGATGAGAGGTGGTGTTTTGAGTGAAGACAGCAGCCATTCTGACTTAGTGTGGTATTTTCTAGGCTAGTAATTCTAATTTTATACACTACTAACTAGGAGATTTAAAAAGTCAACATGAAGCAACAACAGCAATGCCTTTAACTTAAAGGCAAACAAGTATACCCACTGCTTATCAAATCTCAATATAATTACAGTTATTATTTGGATCCAATAAGCACAACTTCTAATTTGAGTGGTTAAAAAATTTTAGCTCCTTCACAAAAAACAAACTGAAGACTATACTGCTTCTTTGCTCACATGGCTTTTCTCCCCCCAATTCGAAAACAAAAAAATACTGACCAGACTGACACTGGGCCAATTAGGATATGCTATTCAAATAAACTCAAGCTGAAAATTTCCCAGACTGCTGGGATTTGTCCATGTCTTACCTGTACAGATGAAGAGAGTTCACACTTGGCCTTCTCAGCCGCTTCCCGCACCCTCTGAAGTGCCATATTGTCTTTGGTCAAATCAACCCCTGTCTATAAAATAGAAAGTAAAGACACACAATGTAAGTGAGGTGATGAATAACCAGTAAAACCGCAGGAAGAAGCTGGACCAACACAAACTGGAGTCACACCTTTATAAGCAAGCATTAGAGAATTACTTTTTATTCCCCTTTAAAAATCAATAAAAGATAAACCCATATTGAGAAGGGTATCTGTGCCTGCAGCCAGGAAGCTGAACTGATGCTTGGTTCTTCTCAGCCCTAGGATTCTAGATCAAAAATGGAGTTTCTACAATTCCTTTTCCACTGAATGCCATTAACTCTGTTGCCTGTCCCAATGTGAAGCTACAGTAACCAGAATGGTTCAATCCACTGAACCAGAAGTGCAAAAGAACTCCCTATTAAGGGGAAAAAACTGTAAACAAAGCAAGCATCAATCTCAACAAAAAGAAACTCTTAATATCCTAAATCTACATAATAACCACACTGGTAACTAACCTCTCTCTTGAACTCCTTCACAATGTGTTGTAGCAAGGCCTGGTCAAAGTCTTCACCACCTAAGAAAGTATCTCCATTGGTGGATTTTACCTCAAACACTCCTTTTTGAATTTCCAGAATAGAAATATCGAAGGTTCCACCACCTAAATCATATACAGCAATGCTAGAAATAAAAAAGAAGACATTAAGGAACAGATCCTGTCACACAGACATAAATTTCCATAACCAAATAAAAACCTTAAGTCATTTTCCTGAAGTATAAGTAATTATGAAATTTGAGAAATGCCTAACTAACATGTCTGTTAACACATGGTCTTAATACCTAAAAAATAAAACATAGGTGAAATGAAAGAAATTCATATTTCAAAGGCAATAAAACTGACAGTATTCAACCACACGTTTGGATGAACATTTGCTAACATGCATATCCAGGCAAAAATTACTACAGCCCAGTACTTACAAGAACGGTCTTGAAATGAATGAAAATACAAACCATGCAGCCTTGAAGGTTAAGGCTCAGTCACCAAGAAATCAAGGAGATGATTAGGGTAAGCCTCATGGACCCATGAATTTAGTTTCACACATCCAGGTCGAATTTACTGCACAAACTTACATTTTATCTTCTGATTTGTCTAGACCATAGGCCAGAGCAGCAGCTGTGGGTTCATTAATCACTCGAAGAACATTTAGTCCAGATATCTGACCAGCATCCTTAGTGGCCTAGAGAAAAGAAAGAAAAAAGCATTTTTCCCACTCTTGCCTCCACTTAGGCACCATTAATTTTCATGAATAAGAATACAAATTGACCTCACCTGTCTCTGAGAGTCATTGAAATAAGCTGGGACTGTGATCACAGCATTTTTTGCTGTGTGTCCCAAGTAATTTTCTGGAAAAGAATAGAATTCAATCATGAGATTTTGTTAGAGAAAGTAGGCAAAAGAATTACTAATATAGTTTAACAATGTATGTCACCATCTTTTGGAGCCACAGATAACACCAAATGGTTTTTCAGCATGTGACCTGACACATGCAGAAAACTTCTAGGAAAATGTTCCAATTAAAGATACTGGCTGAAATTCCAATATCTCACCTTCAACATTTTAACACAATGTTTACCTTTTATGAAAGTATTAAAATGTTTAATAAAATAATTTATCAAGCTATGAGCACATAGCCTATCATTGGCAACAGCCTACTTTCAAACTTAAAATGGCCACTAGTTTTCTTCAAATGGAAAGGTGTAAGTTTTAGCTAAAAGGGAAAAAAGCTTAATGTGTAGCCTCCTGGCTTTCAATACAGAACACTAACCTCCTAGTGAAAATAAAGAAAACAAGCAAGCCACCATTAGACAACTGGAAGATATATTCAACCTGGAGGAAAAGTATGAAGATTAACAGTTTCGCTATTCCTAGCTTTTCTGTGTAAGGGCACAGAAAACCTAGCCCACCTCTCTGAACCTTTCCAGATATTAACAGACTCCCTCACCTGCAGTCTCCTTCATCTTCATCAACACAAATGCTCCAATTTGACTTGGAGAATAGAGTTTTCCATGAGCTTCAACCCAGGCATCACCATTGGAGGCACGAACAATTTTAAAGGGAACATTTTTACTGAAGGACACAAAAATTGTATTTGAGAAAACTTGCCAGTTTAAATACTAGAAGGTTACCATACATTATGAATGTTCACTCTGCATCCCAAGAGACCCAAGGCCAACAAATGACAACTTTAGAAATGTTATTTAATGGAAACCTTTAGAAAGCAATAGCTAACGTGTAAAAACATCCTAATGAAGAAAGAACATTATTCACTTCCCACAAAACGAAAGATTTCCACAACACGAAACCAACTATACTTGGACTATTTTTAACCTGAAAAAAGCAAAACAATACACAACATTACCAAAAAAACCCAAACCCCCAAGTTGGTTTTTTTTTTGCATAGATACATCAGATCAATATGTGAGGGACGCCAATTTACATAGTCCATGAATGCCCTGCAACCTAGCCAAATTTTCACATATCACATCAATATATGCCAAAGACCTAGTACGTGAAGAAAATGAATTTTTAAAAAGAGATAGTTTTGGCAGGGGCAAAAGTTTACCCCCAGAGACAATATATAAAGTGACTAAGGCAAGGTACTCCAGGACTCCTGATAAACGGGCTGAAAGATTCTTCTGTATGACTCGTGCAAAAACGGCTTTTGTGCTTACATATCTTTCTGTACTTCAGAGTCATCATATCGCCGGCCAATAAGACGCTTGGTGGCATAGAATGTGTTGTTTGGGTTGGTGACAGCCTGTCGCTTGGCCGGCATACCAACAAGACGCTCACCATCTGCTGTAAAGGCCACAACTGAAGGGGTGGTTCTGGCACCTTCGGCATTCTCCAGCACCTAAAACTCCCAAGATTATACAGAATGAGGTTCCAATCATCACTAACTTTGTATCAATTGTTTAAGACACAAAACAAATACCAAACCACAAAACAAATGCTCAAGATCAGTAAGCATGCCTTACCGCTCTGTGACTACTGACAGAACTACCTACTAAAGGAGGCAGTAAACATTTAAAGTATCTTTACTCCTTTGCTTCAAAACAACTTCTTAAAATTAAAAACTAAAAACATAAACCACCACAAAAAGTAACAATAAAAAAAAAAAAACAGGACAAAGAAATACAGACAAGGTCTTCCATATCGAATCGTCACTCATTCTTTTATTTAGAAGAAAACACTTAAATTTTATCTTGGGAAGTCAAATACATTCAATGGTAAACACGGGAACATAGTGCCATTAATTAAGCACAAAGGTTCACTTCACAAGAACCTTTAAGAAACTAAAAGCAGCTTTTAAAATACAAACCAGGGAATCACTAAGTGTTGGCTACCTATTCAAGCCAAAGGACCCAGAATTCTGAATCAGGTACTAGTTACGAATACATGACCCAGAGCTTCCAATCATGCTCACCTTTGCTTGTTTACCTTCCATAACTGCCACACAGGAGTTGGTAGTACCCAAATCAATACCAACAACTGCTCCCTTGATTGCTTCTGATCTGTAAGATATTTACGATAATGTCATGGTTATCATTATCTTAATCTCCAAAATGACTGCAGGAAGAAATGCATAAGAAAGTAACATTTTTAAGAGAGTTGATAGAAGCACGTTACATACTCTTTTATAAATAAATATGGATATGTAATGTTTTTTTACCTAAGAGGAGAAGTTACTAACAAATTAGAGCCCACTACTTTGGGATTTAATACGCTTCATCTCCCAAATGAAATGAAATTACACTTACGCGTAGTCCCGCCTTGAAATAATTCTAAAAGCCTTGTGACTAAGGCCATTCCAGCCATCCTAAAAAAGAAAAAAAAAATTGCATCAATTTTTTGAGGACATAATGTTGAGTGAAATAAGTGAGACACAATAGGAGAAACACTGCATGTTACCATTAATGTGAACTCTTGAAAAATGTAAAACAAGTGTTTTTTGGGGGGTATGGTACGAGCATATTGGAAGCAATGAAATTACTTCAGGATATTTGTTTTTGCTATTCCTTTATTTTGTTTTAAAATTTTTTTTTAATTTTTTGATAAAGTTAAAAAAATTGCACCAGCCATCAACTACGTAAGAAAACTGGACCTGTTCTAAATTTATTCTTTCAAGGAACACTTGAAAGTTTGAAACTTTCATTTAATTAACTGAATGATTAACATATATAATATAAATCACTGTGGAATAAAATGGTTTTCCTTGTACAAGGTATTATGGTATTAAAACAGCAAATTTTAGTGAAGAGAGCATGAAATCCCCCAAATAAGTTAGATAAAAATAACTGGACAAAGTTGTCCTGTATTACAACATAATTTCCCAACCGAGGCACTACTACATATTGAACCAAATCTTTGTTGCAGAGGAATGTTTTAGCACTTGTAGGATATTTAGGAGTATCCTCCGCCTCTACCGGCTGGAAACTAGTGCCACCCCTCTCAAGTTGTGGTAACCAATAGGGCCTCTAGGCATTGCCAGACATCCCCTGAAGGTAAAAATTGCCCCCACGCAAAGTCTGTAGCACAAATATAGATTTAAATTACCCAAAGACACTTTCTGTGACCTTCGTTTAAAAAAGGTCAGGATTACTAATCTTGTGGAGTCATTTAAAAAACAACAGATTTCAGGAGTGGCCTCCAACAAGGATGAAAAACACTTGTCGAAACCAAACCTCCAAACCTTCCTTAAATCCCACCTGAACGCAAAAAGAAATACAACCCCCATTCTCCAAAGATAGGTTTTGGCTACAGATTATAATGAGCAACCACACCACAGCCTGTCCCTAGATTTGCTTATTTTTCGGAAATAACGACGAAGACAATTTTATACCAAGCATTTTAGGATACTAACTAGAAAAACGTTCCTAAACAATAAACCAGAAACCTGCTTTTCGACTTACTACCTAGTTTTTTTCTTTCTTCATTTCATCACAGAACTAAGATCCCTGCACACTCTGCATTTTACATGTGCGGGAAGGGTAGCTGTCCTTCGACTATTAAATGAAAATAAAACCTAGCGAAGCAGCCCCTTCCCAAAAGACTGCAGCCCTCGCCGTCAAAGACAAACCTGTTCAACAAGCTACAGAACGGACTTTTAAATCCATTACCCGCTACCCACGAGACTACATCGCGGCGGGTGTGACTCAGCAGGGCCCGAGGAATGGAGACAGAAACATGAAAAAGGCCTTGGACCCGCAACATTAATTACACATGGTCCGTTATCTTCCTTTCTTCCAGATTTCATCCACAGAATTCTGACCCCTAAGGGCGAGATCTGCCGCACTGAGGCCCAAGGCCATAAACCCCTTGGGAAAGGCCCGGTAGCTCTTCACCTGGTGGCGGGAGGCCGCGGAACTCCGGGAGGCTGGGGAGCGGACAAGACGGGCAGCTGCGGCTCGGCTGGCACTTATCATGGCGACTAGACTGTAGAAATACAAACCAAGCAACAAAAAGGCGCTCGGACCACCGGGAAGTGCGCGGCACAGCAGTGGCAACCCTTCTGGAAACCTCCAACCACGTGGGGTGGGGAGGGCGGTGTTAATCAATGCGTCTCGCAGATCCGCTCTTCCACTGAGGCGTCGCCGGCGCCGCCTGACTAGAGACTACCTGACCGTCGTTCCCGGAATCACGGCGTATGGATAATGTACTCTGCAACATGATAGTTGGAAAAACCGTGTTCTTCCTTTCTGGTAGCGGTGGGCCTGGGCTCAGTGTAAGGCGACCGGGCTAAAAGCAATATGAAGGCAGCAACTCAGACAGCCCCGGTCCTCGGCGGCAAAAAAAGACTCAAGGTCACACGGATTGCAAGCGGATTGCAATCGCCTTGCGTCAGGCGATGGAAGGAGGAGCCTGCTGCACCTGCGCAGTTGACATCCGATTAGGACTGGCGCGCATGTGCGCAGGGAGTGGCGGAAAACAGGGGTGGAGACTAACTGCAGCACTCATTGGATGTACCAGCGCGGTGACTTTGGCGCCAGCGTAGGCCGAGACGAGCCCCGCCATGAGCCCGGGCGCGTTTACGTACCAAGCGCGTGGACTTTTTTCTTCGTTTCCGCTCCTTGTGGAGGGCGCCATCTTGTCTTGGGATTTTGTTCAGTGTAAACCTCAGTATTAGAACCTTTGTTGCGTGGCCCAGCTCTTTGTTCGGTTTTTGGCTGCCCGTTGTTATTGCAATAACTTGAAATATACTTGAATTGCAGCCCTTAGAGAAATTCATGGTTTGTTTTTTACCACTGCTATCTCGGGTTGCGAACTACTAAGGCAGCTTTCAGTCACATACATTGGGTCACGTTAGGCTAATCGTCAGCAAACTGTCAAGACAAAAAATACCGAAACTTAGACTCTTCCCCTGCCTCACTGTGCTGGGCCTGACTGAGGCTCTTCTGGCCCTTCTCAGACCTTGGGCTGGTTGCTAGGAACCAAGGCTGTGGATTCTGTAACAAGGAGATGTGAGTGGCAACTCTGTACCTGTGACCAGTTTCAGATTTTTAAAAGGATAGAATTAATTGATTCAGCACAAACATGTATTGGAGTGCCTAACAGGTGCCAGACACTGTTCTAGGTGGTGGGAATTCAACGAAAATAGAAGAACCCACTGATGAGATGACAGTTGAGATTGAGCTTGATTTTGGAGATGAAGCAATTTGTTCTTAAAATCTGCAAGTCCTCTTGCAAAAGAGAAAGGCACTCAAGGACCCTACCTCTTCCTTCAGAAAAATAATATTGTTAAGTGACACCTTGTATGTGGAATTGTGAAGAAAATGGTAGGGGGATGTTTGGGATGAGAAGAAGACACTGAAGAGTTAACATTCTGAGGGGAATGTAAGAAAATAAACAGAAAAGTCAAACATACGGTTACGGATTATGCAGCTTCTAAAGGGAAAAAAGTCCTTCCACACGTTAACTATTATTATGCTATCCTCACTAGTCTACTAAACTTGTTTTTTCCAATTCTCCTGTTTTTTAATTCCCTCAGAGTTAGGCTTCTGTCTCCTATTTGTAAAGATTTAAATTCTAAGACAATACAGTGATGAAAAAGAACGTGGAAGGGAACACAACGTGTTCATCAGAATAATCCTGGAATCCAATGATATTAGGTAAAGGGTGTCTGAGGTCACGATTCTGTGTATACATATATGGTTGACGACGTTAGTGGTAGTTTCCAGCCAGGAGTCTCGCGAATACTCGCCATGACCACAAGAGGGATGTGGTAGCACTAGATATTCGAAGCACGAGTCTGAAAATGGGGGCTTTATAATATTTGCCAGTGTTAAGGACAGGCTACTGGACTGCTTTGGAAATTAACATCGTCTCCAACCTTGAAGAAATGGCTTGAAGAAATGATCTTGAGAAATAAGGATAGGAATGGACAGTTAGATCCACAGCTAGGTGGTATAATTTTTCACCGTATAGCACAGTACTGTATTTCAGTTTTTTAATGTCATTTCATTGTCAAACTGAGAAGTGGAAATTGCTGGTGCATAATCTGCATGTGGATAAATGTTTACAAAACAGCTGGTCATAACGTTTTTGATAGTTTAACTGGCATGATTATTATTTTAGGATATTTGAAGACAGGTGACTAGTTTCGACTTAGAAGTATTTAACTCCCAAACATTAATAGGAATTGTCATTCGAATAGTGATCCTTAACGTATGTGTTTACTTAAGTGCCACACACTGTCCTAAATGTTTCATATGCATTATCTAATGGAATGCTTACAACAGTGGTCTCAAGTAAATACTGTTGGTATTCCCATTTTGCAGAAGTGGAAACTGAGGCTTAGTGTGGTTAAGTGTGTTTCATGGGGTCACATAGCAATTGAATGGCAAAGCCAGAATTTGAAGCCAGACTGACTCCAGAATATACACTGCTAACCCCTAGGCTCTGCTGCCTCATAAGCAAACTGGGTTCTGATCTTTTACCTCTGCTTCCACATATACAAAAGGCAAGTTTTATAACACTGGTCTAATCCAATTTAACAGTAGTTATTTTAAGCAGTGGAAGAAAACAGTTAGAAAATACTTTTTCAAATTTTATGTAGTTTATGTTCCGGAACAACTATAAAGGAAGTTCAATCTGTAAAATAACTCATAGGGTCAAGTTATATTTTTAAAGCAAAGTCTCTTTAAATTGGTGACTCAGAAGATATTTTATTCTGTTTCCCCAAAGATGAATATCATGCTGTTGCTACTTCCATCTTCAGGAAATAAAAATGTTGCATAGTGCAGGGATTTGTCACTTTTGTTCTCCTTGGAATTTTTCATGTACCTGCAACAAATCTCAGGAGATGGTTCCTACTTTTCTCTTTTGGCATTAGCTGCACTGTATTGGAGCACATTACACAGTGTTGCTCCACTCAAGCCTGGTCCAACAGAGCTTGCCCCACTGAAGCAGAGGAAATATTTAGGTCAGGTCATGTCTCTGTCCCCAGGGGTGGTGACAATTAGCAGGCTTCATTTTATTGAATGCCTGGTAACCTGTGCTCTTTCTGATAGAAAAGAAATAGAGGATGACCCTGAAAGAAAAGTATGGTAGCAATAGAATAAAAATAAGATGCCATTTTGGTTAGACATAACAGTTTGGTTAGACATAACATTTTGGTTATCTCAGTGGTAATGTAGTCTCAATGCACAGCATAGAAGGCAGTCAGTTAACCTTGCTCTAGATTTTCATTCAGGTTTGGGAAACAGTTAGCTATTGGATAGGTCAAGGACCCCGTGAAGGAAGTCCCTATTTGGGGAAGGGATAGGGCTGATAAGAACAGAGATTTGCTCTTCATGAAGATCCATTTAATATTTAATTCTTAAGGATGTAGGAGCCTTTTCTGAATTTTTAATTTAAAGGGCCAGAATTTTAACTTATTCTTGACCTGCATGGTATAATGGAAAGGACACTGAACGGGGAGTGGAACCTCAACTTTAGTTTTAGAAACATAAAAAGGACCTCAGATATTATTTAAAGTCTAACTTTTCATTTAGTAGGTGAGGAACAGGGAGAATCATTGAATTCCCAAGGTTATACAGCTAGTAAGCATTTGCTTCTTTTTTATTTGGTGTATGTGGTGGTTTGGAGCTAGGTACCCCAGAAAAACATGTCCTTAAACTTAATCTCAATCCATTCCTGTGAGTGTGAACCCACTGTAAGTAGGACTTTTTGATGAGGTTACTTCAGTTAAGGTGTGACCCAACTTAATCAGGATGGGTCTTAACTATTAATAGAGTCTTTTATAAGCAAAATGAAATTCAGATGGAGAAAGAGATCCACCTGAAGCCCCAAACTGAAATTAAACAGAACCAGGAAGAGAAAGGAGAGGTTAGGAGAAGTTGCCATGTGCATTGGCATGTGACAGAGGAGCCAAGGTTCAAGGATCACCAGCAGCCAGTCCCAGAATGCCAGTTTTCAGGAAGAAAGCATCACCTTGATAATGCCTTGATTTGGACTTCTCTTATCCTCAAAACCGTGAGGCAATAAATTCCCATTGTTTAAGCAACCCATTGCATGGTATTCACTTTAGCCATGGGGAAACTAAAACAGTATATTTTTGAGAAATCACCCATATGATTTCAGATTAAATGTTTAATCAGCACAGAATCTTTTTCAAATGTTTGCAGACAACTCTGGTACATATACTCTCTTCCTCTTATCTCATCCTTACTCCGTAAGGTATACGATTTATGAAATCATGTCAGCTGTCTTTTCAATTCTCCTTAATTACATGCTCTCTCTAGGTGAGTGGCTATTGGTTTCCAAATTTCCTCACCCTTGTCCCCCACCTGTTGGAAGAGGAAATATGTAGGTTTCCTTAGGCTGTGAGGGTTAATGGAAGGATAATTAGGGAAATATAGGCATTGTTTCAATAACTACAGAGGCAGAGTTCTGGAAGAACAGGGAGGGTGGCTCCTCCTCTTTTTTCAGGCCACAGCAGAAGCTATAATGGCCAGTTAACTATCTTCCCCTCAAAAACAGTGTTTAGTTTCCCAGGTCTAAAGCAAATATCATGCAATGAGTTGGCCTAACAATAGCAATTTATTGGCTCACAGTTTCAGAGGCTAGAAGGATTAATTTTTTCTGGGATCAGTATCTTCTGGCTGGCCAGCAAACTTTGGGGTTCCTTGGCTTTTCCATCATGTGACAATGCACATAGCAGCATCTTCTTTCTCTTTAACGTTCTGTTAACCTCCAGCTTCTGCCTGTTCCCCACGGCTTCTCTCTCTGTGGCCTTCTCTATAAGGCCTCTAGTAATAGGATTACAACCCATCCTCATTCGTTTGGGCCAAACCTTGACTGAAGTAGCCCTATCAAAACGTTCTATTTACAATGGGTTCACACTTACAGGAATGAATTAAGATTAAGAGCATGTTTTTCTGGGGTACGTAGCTCCAAGCCATCACAAATAGGCCCTTGGTGTTCCTGTCTTGTTCTGACTCTGCCCTTTTCATAGTTCAACTTCTTTATGTCTGCTTCTCTAATTCTTCTACTGCAGTATTTACAAACCTTGGGTAGGCATCAGAATTACTAGGAAGCTCTTTAAACATGCAGATCTTTAGCACCCCATCTCCAGTGACTCAGGTTCTGTAGATCTGAGGTGGAGCCAAGGAATTTGCATGTTTAACAAATTCCACAGGGAATTCTAATGGGGGCTGAGTTTAAGGACCACACTTTATTTAGAAACACTCTAAGTACCATGGTGTCTTCTTGTCTCCAAACTTTTCTTTACACATCCCTATTAGGAAAATATTTGTGCACACACCCCCATTATGTGTACATTTATGTATTTATAAGCTATATATATGTATATGATACTAATACATGATGAATATTATTAAGCATACACAAAGATAGAAAATAAAACTGGAAAAGATAATAGACATTTGAATATTTGTTTCCTGTATTCCAATATATTCCCTGGGCTGCTTATACCACCTTTGCTACTTTTCCCTCTGTGGCTTGAATTATGCCATCAGATATGGTGTGCCTCAACTGGGCTGAGTTCTTGTGCAAAGCTGTCTCAGGGGTCACTGGTTCAGCTCATAGGCTCAGACTGACGATGATTTAGCTATCAAATCCCTGTTCCATTCAGGAGAATGGTTGGGGGGCAGGAGATCTGTGTGGGTGTGACATAACTTGATGCAAGCTGATTTATCTGAAAGGAGCCCTAGGACCATTTCTTCCAGGGAGAGGGGAATTGGGGAGCATGATAGCTACTAAGGCTCTCATGAGCGCCTCTGTCTCTTCCACCATAATATAATGAATGTTTCTAAGCTTGGTAAAGTACAGAGGCTGTGGATGAGGCCACCCTGCCTGTGCTCTGCAGATTTGAGTGGTTCCCAGAAGGAAGTCCGCTCTGGCCCAGGTCCTGTGTGTAGGTGAGGGGGGTGGGGTGGGGTGGGGGGTACTTCTCTCTTGTTCCACTTATAACATGACTGCCTGGCCTAAACTGGGGAAGTCATTCTCTGCATTAAAGGCAGCCAACAGAACACCTGTTCCCAAACCCTCGGAGAACAGCATCTGTGTTTGAGTGGCCCAGTGTCAGCAGGCAGCTTAATGAGAAGCAGTAGCCACATCCCTGAACACAAAAGCAATTCTTCCTTAGGGTCTGTCTGTGCATCTCTTGTGCTCTGGATATACGTCCAGTTCCCAAAGAAGCTTCACTTTTTGTATTGCATATTTTGCAAGAGGGCACCATTTTGTGAGTAGAGCATCATTTCTTTGAGTTAGAGCAACCATAGGCAGATATAAGGTGTTATTGAGTACAAGGTCAAAACTAGGCAAATCCCAAATGTTTTTCAGAAATCAAGAGACTAAGTAAATAGCACGGAACAATCTCCTTGGAAGGTATAGTCAGTCATTAAAGTTGGAAGTGGGCTCTGCACATTCCTTTTTCTCAAGTAATATTCCTATTCCTATTTGGGGACTTTCAATTATTTTACGTTTTCTGCTTTTTTCTGTGAAGAAGAAAGCTGTGTTCTATACTTTCAAAGGCTAGGGAAGGTGGAACACTGTTAGAAAGCTCTGCAACAGACAGGGAGGGAACAGGGGTGCTTCTTGGATTCAGGGCAGTCAGCAAGTGTGTAAATGTGTCTATTTCCTGATTGTTAAGGAAATTTGAAGTTATTTAGAGCTTCACTGTTTTTATACTAATGAAAACCTCTAAGTTTAAAAACACCATTTTTTTCTGTCAATTTAAGTTTTTCCAGCCCACAGATGGGCTTACCATTTTCATGTTCTGCTTTTTTTGCTTAGCAGTATCTTATTTAAAGATTTCTACATGTCAGTTATGCCTGTCATTTTTAATGGCTGACTGTATAGTCTTATTCTTTATTGAGATATTTATGAATTTATTCCATTGAATCTCCTATGGTCTCTTTTTTTTGCAGGGTATGAGGAAAGATTTTCTGCATTTCTATAACATCTCTGGAAACAAGCTGCATTTCAGAATCCAATTCAACATTTTCTTTTCTTCACTTTGTGAGTGTACACAGGAAGCCACTGGACATGACAAGGTATTGAATTGTCATTTCTGAAGTCCACTTCTGTAGGTCTGGCTGGACCACTTGATGAGAAATCTCAGCAAGAGGACTCAGACACCAAACTGGAGAAAAAATTACATGGGCAGAGTGTTTGATATTTCCAAAGAGTCACTTAGTTTCCTTCTCTTACTGCAGCGTTCAAAATGTAGACATAGTTCAGTGCTGTGATTAAAGTGACTTTTGCCTTTAGCCTCTTTGTTCGTGTAAGATGTAGTGGTAGGCTATAGCCATTTCATCATTTGGGGGTATAATGGTTAGCTAAAGCTATTTTTCTCCAAAGAGCCAGTTATTTCTTTAGTTTTTCTCCAAAACTTCAGCTTTAGCAGGAAGGAACAATAAATTCTATGACATAGCTGCCTTCTCATCTGTCTTAGGAGTTATAGACTGCACATATAAGACAATTCATGTACCTCTGCATAATGAGGTGAGTTTTATAAATCGTAAATCTTCACTTAACATGCAGGTGGTGTTTGGTGCCAGGTTTAGGAAAACTGATGTAGTCGCCAAGTTCATGAATGTCATAAATTGTTCATGCCCAGAATTGTGCTGTCCTCTGAGGCAGACCAATTTCAAGGTGGTTGTTAAACACAAAAATGTGAGTCTTGATGATCATTTTTCAAAATCAAATGCATTTTCTATTTGAAGATTAAACCCAAATTTCCTCTTCTTTTTTTAGTTGAAGTCAGTTTCCTTTATCCTTAAAAAATCTATCAATAATACATTTTCTTCCCTGATCTTGACTTCTATCAGAAATACATCACAAAATATACAACCTGTAGATTTGCAGTACAGGTCTTTAATGTGCTGAAAATGGGATTCAGACATTTCAGTAAATCTTGTGGCACATTATTAGGAAGAAACCCCCTAGAGTTTTGGGGGATATTTTCTCATTGTGCCATATTTTACATGAAGTTGCCATGGATTAAAGATAAACTGATCTTAGTAGGCACACCTTAGTAGTCCACATTGCCTGACTCTTTGGAGGGCAAGGGCAGGAAAGGAATAGGGCCTGCAGAGAAGTGATCCCTGGGACAGGAATGCTTGAAGCTGTATGGCTGTGCCCCTCTAAGTTCCCAGGCTTTATTCAGGCTCCTGGAATATGGGTATTAAATTTAGGTGTTTGCTTACTTGGTAGATGAAGAAATCTATGAGGTCGGACATTATTGAAGAAGGAAAAGGTGCTAGTGCTTTTGATGAGAAGCTCTCAAAGAGGAAAAACAGAGGGGAAAAAATAGTTTTGCCTGAGGCTCTTAGCTATTATGAGGGTAGATAAGTGTCTCTATAACTCTTTGTGTGGTCTCCAGCACAGGCCATACTGCAGGTGACATGTGACTTCTCTTTCGTATATCTCAGAAGTCTTTTTGAGGTGACTATGTGCATGGTTATCCCTCCTGTGTTCATCCTGCGGGTAGCCTGCCCTTGGTTAAAGATTGTAGGGGCCAATTCCAGGCCAAACATCTGTTTCACCGAGTGCAATCATGTTTTCATTTTTATTATGATAATCCCTCTTAATCCTGTGAATACCACCTCTCAGCTCCTTACCTGCTTGTGAATTTACAAAATGACTTAGTGATTTTTGTAATTTAATTAATCTTGTAAAAATCTTGTGAGGCTTATTTCTTGCCAACTCCTTTTTTATTTTTTAATTAATTTTTTTTTCTTTTGGTAACATATATACAACACAAAACTTCCCATTTTAACCACTATTGTGTGTACAATTGAGTGATACTAATTATATTCACAATACTGTGCTGCCAACACCACTATTCATTCCCAAAACTTTTTCAACAGCCCAAACAGAAACTCTGTACCCATTAAGCAATAATTTCCCATTCCCATCCCCACCCCCCAGTCCCTGGTAACCTGTAATCTATTCTCCGACTCTATGTATTTGCTTTTTCTAGGTAAGATTTCATATAAGGGAAACCATACAATATTTGTCCTTTTGCATCTGGCTTATTTCACTCAATGTGATGTCTTCAAGGTTCACCCTTGTGGTAGCATGTTTCAAAACTTCATTCCTTTTTTATGGCTAAATAATATTCCATTGTGTGTATATACCACAATTTGTTTATCTATTCATCTGTTGACGGACACTTGGGTTGCTTCCACTTTTTGTCTATTGTGAGTAATGCTGCTGTGAACGTTGGTGTACTAATATTGATTTGAGTCTCTGTTTTCAATTCTGTTGGATATTGTTCTAGTTTGCTAATGCTGCCATTATGCAAAATACCAGAAATGGATTGGCTTTTATAAAGGGGGTTTATTTGGTTACAAATTTATAGTCTGAAGGCCATGAAAATGTCCAAATTAAAGTGTCAGCACAAGTATACCTTCACCGAAGGAAGGCCAATGGCATCCGGAAAACCTCTGTTAGTTGGGAAGGCACGTGGCTGGCATCTGCTGATCCCAGGTTGTGTTCCAGCTCCTCTCTCAGCTCCTGTGTGTTCTTCAAAATGTTGCTCTTGGGGTATTTTGTTCTCTCTTAGCTTCTCGAGAGCAAACTCTTAGTCAGCATCTCTTAGCTTCGCAAAAGTCTGCCTTCAATGGCCATCTTAAAAATGTCTCTTTAAGCTGCAGCAGCAAGCTCCTTCTCTCTGAGCTCTTAAAGGGCTCCAGTAAACTAATCAAGACACAAGATGAATGGGCGGGGCCACACCTCCATGGAAATAATCTAATCAGAGGCATTATCCACAGTTGGGTGGGTCATATCTCCATGGAAACAACCTAATCCAAAGATTCCAACCTAATCAACACTAACACATCTGCCCCCAGAAGATTGCATTAAATAACATGGCATTTGGGGGGACATAATATATCCAGATTAGCACAGTTATATATGTAGAAATGGAATTGCATATGGTGATTCTGTGTTTTATTTTCTGTGGAACCGTGAAACTGCTTTCCACAGCAGCTGTAACATTTACATTCCCACCAGCAATGCATGAATATTTTCTGTTTTGTTTGTTTGTTTGTTTGTTTTTATAAAAGCCATTTTTGTGGGTGTGAGATGGTATCTCATTGTGGTTTTGACCTACATTTCCCTAATGACTAATGATATTAGCTTCTTTTCATGTGCTTATTGGCCATTTGTTTATCTTCTTGGGAGAAATATCTATTCAAGTCCTTTACTAATCTGTCAACTCCTTTTTCATTCCTCCTTCCTTCCCACTACCCCAACTCACCATTTCTTTTATGCCTCTATGCCTTGTACATTCTCACTATCTGTAATGTTCATGTCCTTGTTATACAAATGTCGAGCTCCTACTCATGCAAAATCCACTTAAATATCACCTTTTCTTTGAAGCCTTCTCTACCTTTTTGAGGCAGTTTGTCATTGATCTCTGTGCTTCTAGAGCATTTATCCCCAGTTCCATTATGATACATCATAAGAGAGTTTAATGTCATTTCTCCCACTAGACTGTGAGCATCTCAAGGACAGTAACAGAGTTTTATTAATCTCAGTGTTGCTAGTACCCACTATAGCTTATACAATGTGGAGAAACTCTGACTAAATTGCATCCTTTATTTTATTTTATTTTATTTTATTTTTACCCTGTCCACTTGAACCCTAGCATACAGTTTTGGGAGAGAACAAAGCTTTTTTTAAGTTGCATTTAATCATAATTTATGGATGCTAAGACTATCTCGTAAAGTATTTATCTGAGTCCCCTATAGGTGCACCTACAGGTAGAGAATGACAGAGACAAGGAAAAACTTCTCAATATGTCCTGGATTTTACTGTAGACTCTGGATAGATCAAGTCCTGTTCTTTAATCCTACAAATTATCTCTCTAGGACCTTTATGTCTTTGTCTTTTTACTGCTGTCATTCTAGTCTAGTTCTCACCCTTTCACACTTGAACTGAGCAATTTTGGGAGTTATGGCCCTCAGTTTATAAACTGATATGTGTAGAAAGTATCATATTGATTTATATTCTTAGATAAAGGTAACCCCCAATTATGTGCTCTTATCCCATCTGACTGGTGGGAAATTTAACTTCATTCATTTCTCATCTTGAAGGCTTGAATTGTGGCTCCAGGATTTTATACTTTGCCGTAGCATTGCAGGGGTCTTTGAATTGTTGGATATCTCTGAGACCCCTGCTGTCTCTGTCATTTGAACCATTCCTTCAGGTCCAGAGACTGACTACCTGTTCTTCATCCTTACATCACAGGAATTTTTTGTGAGGCTGTGAATCCTGGTGCCTGAGGTCCTGTCTCCTAGATGCATAATGTGGCCAGTCCTCTCTAGGGTCTGGCTTCCTCTTCCAGTGCTGCCAGGGAGCAAGGTCTGGGTCTCCTGGTTCCAGGTCCTACAAATCTGTTTCTCCTCATCCACAGCCTAGGAGATTCTCTTTCTAGTCTACTTGAAGCCCCTCCCTGAATCATGCTTCCCTGAGGCTAATGTCCTTAAGCCATAGCCTCTTTCTTGTTTTACTGTAGTCTCTGTTGGCCTTTAAATACCAAACCTCTATTACTACAACCAAAACCTTTGTTTCCTTTTCCTTAAACTTCCATGGGAGGTTAAGGAAAATATCTGTAATCTAACCTTCCAGAGCAACAAAAAAGAGAAGAAAAATTTAAAGATTATCAAATCCTGCCACATGCTGATCTCCCAACTGGCTTCCTTGCTTTTTTTCTCTTCTCCCTTCAAATTATTCTGCACAATCCAATCAGATTAATTATCCTAAAACTCCTGCCAGAAACCTTCAGTAGCTTCTTACTATCTATAAGATAAAATCAAAGCTCCTTAACCTACCATTAGGGCCTTTCATGATTTTCTTCGCCTTTTAAACCCGATTGACCCCTTTGCTAGAAGCCCCTGGTCTAACTCTGGGCCTCTAATCCCCCTGTGCTTTCCCACCTCCTCACTACACTTGACTCCAATGTGACACCCGGATCAAGGGCCAGCTCTTCAGAAAGCTGAGGAGTTAGCCCATTCCGGAGTGATACAGTCCTCCATGAAACCCTAGCTCTTCTCTGTATATCCATTTGGCACCTGAAGTTATTGTCTACCTCCTGGCATATTTCTACTATCCTCATCTAGATTTGTGAGCTTCTCACAGGCAGAGATCTCTACTTACTTGTATCCTGAGACACCACAGGGATCTTTGTACTGTGGGGTACATACTAAATGCTGACTAATGATGATGACATGGACATGAGACTCTTCCAGAGCATACCCAGCCCTTCCACAGTTAACAGCAGGAAAATGAAGCAGGGAGGGGGCCAGGTTTCATTACTGCCATGAGAATGTGTGTTTCACTGGTTTGTATCACCAAGGAGTATCCCCCTTGTCCTGCCTCCAACTCAGGAAGAAGCATCTGCCCTAATAGTGATGAACAGATTCCACCTATCAGAGTAAGTGGGCCAGAGCTCCCCTGGGTAGTGGTCACTCTGGTTTTGCTGTCCTTTGGCTTGCTTGCAGACTGCCTTGGTTGGCCCACCACAATAGTTTCTTTGTCGTGAATGCAAGTTAGCCAGGCCCTCTTGAACAAACCAATCTCCCTGACACCTGCTCAAAGTAATTATCCTTCCACTAAGTGATGGCTAGTAAACATGAATGAATGGTGGTTATCGGCTACTCCTTGGTTGATCTTGTGAGAGTGTCTTCAGAAAAATAGGCTGATCAGAGGGGCAACTCCAATCATAATCTGGGGTCAGAGAAATGGAACCAAGAACCCCCAAGTCTTCGCCTTTGGGGCTCCATGGACACTTTATTTGCTCCTTTATACCTGCCTCCTATGATCAGTGCCAACCCCTTTCCTGCCTCTATTCATTATGATTTGGTAATAGGGAAAGGGCAAAGAGGATTCCAGTATCATCCAGGTGGTTGGACTAAATGGCCTTTGAAGTTCTTTCCAGTCCTGTGAACCTGCTGGTGGCTTCAACCTCTTCAACCTTGACCCCTTTCCTTTTTGATAGATAGATTCACTCCAGCCACACAGGCCACCTTTCAGTTCTTTGAATGTGTTGCTTCTGCCTTCTGTCTCCATAGAACACGTCTTCATATCAGCCTACTTGTCTAACCCTACTTATCCTTCCAGTGCCACTTGTGTAGGCAAGATTCTCTAACCTTCAGACTAGATTAAATTCCTAATGCCCAGACCAGTCCTGTATATTATCTTTCAGAGCACTTTGTGTACTTGTATTCATTAAAAATACTTTTTAGTAAAAATTTGTTTAGTGTTTATCTTCTCTGGTATTTTGAAAGCTCCACATATTCAGGGACTGTGTTTTGCTCACCATTTTATTCCCAGAACCTATCCAATGCCTGGCATTTAGTAGATGTCAATAAACATTTATTGACTGACCAACTCTGCTTACCATCTCAATCATGCATTTACCCTGCTGTTTATTCATGTATTAGTTTAATGCTGCTTTGCTGCTATTTATTTATTTATTCTTGTCTGTTTAATGTTAGCTGTCTCAAGTTTTACATTCCTAGAGGGCAGAGAATCCGCATATATAATTTTCTCTGTACATTGTTCTGTAGTGGGTGTATGTGTATGTATTTCATTTCTCTGATTATGGGAAAAGAATGAGGAGGTAGAAATGAAAAGATGGCAGTAAGTGCTACCATAGAGAAGACTCTGAAACTCTGTTGTGAGATGATCTCTGACTCCCTATGTTATTGCCGAGGATGGTCAGAGTGCAAGGGGGCAGGATGTAGTGTGGGATGGGAAGCTTTAGGACGTTATTAGCAGTGTCTATACTCAGAACTGTGGAACATACTGCAGGGTAGCAGAAGGAGGAAGCAGAGGATCCTCCAGGAAATTAAGAAGGAAAGAAGAACTGGGCAGAGCTTGAAGCCATAGGCCTCATTTTCCATAACACCATCAAAGTGCTGTTATGCCAAGGAGGAACTATTAGTTCTGACAGAAGCTCCTCCTGTTGTGACAGCTTTGGTGGTTTTTTGTTTTTTTTTTTTAAATCAAGTTTGAGTAACAACTTTTATAATTGCAACTAGAACAATGACAAGCAGTGTAATCATAAAAGAAACTTTGTTTTTGGTTCTCACTGTCTCTTTAAACCTTCTTGGTAGTGAAGGCCCTAATCCTGTTCCTAGACCAATACTGTTCTGGATCTCTTGTAGGTATTAGGAAGCCACTTTACATGGTAAAACGTGATCTCAGTGTACAGCCCATGTATGGTCAATATTTCCAATTTCTTTTCAAGATTAAGCTATTTGTCCTCCCATACCTGGGGCCTGCTGCAAGTGCAAAAATGGAGTGAGGACCTTTCTTTTCTGAGGTTTTTAACCCTTCCAGGATTAGATCCCAGGGAAGTAAGAGGTGGCAGGAATAATTGTACTTTTCTGTGTTGTTGAAGCTGTTTTGCACTCTCTGGAGTGGCCAGTGTTTAAACCTGGCTTTTTCCTGGGACACTTTTGTGGGTTCTTCAGAGATCTGTAAGCTCCTCTTTCCCTACCTCGCCTCTTCCACTCACTGTGGTTCCCTGACCTGGTCATTTGTACTCTCTTCCACTAGTTGCTTTCTGCCTCCACAGCCCCTTAGAATTCTGCAGTCCATTTCCAGCTTCTCTTCTGTTAAGGCCAGTTTGTCCTCTCAACAGCCCAATGGGACAGGATCTAAGATGAGCTCTTAACCATTCTCCCACTCATGTGGCCTACCTCAGGTCCTTGAGAAACAAGTTCTATGTCACACAAGCTCTTAAGACTATGAGCAGATCCCGGCATCTCAGAGCAGCTGCCAGCCCATATCATGGCCCCTACATTTCTTGGGATATAATTAATCTACTCTGTCCCTCTAACTTCAGGAGGCACATATCAAGCCCTCAGAGGGGTTCCCTCGAAGCCCTTCTTAGGTTAGTGATAAAACACAAGCACCTTTCTTTCTTTTAGGTGGTACCAGCACTTATCACCAAATAAATACTTGTCAAAACCCTCTCTTAATGTCCAACAACTTCTTTTTGACCCTTAATATGGGTGAGGGTTTTAGAGTTCCATAACTGATTTTTAACTGTTTTCTATGAAAATTTGCATCTTTGTTGGCACCTCACTTTAGTATAACATGAATACTGTATATTGGTGCCTCAGTTGAGACTTCCAAATAACACAGTATAGTTTCTATAGTCAAACAAGGGAATTCAAGAACCAAGAAATTAATTTATGCGTAATTTCTGTTGAGGGAGTTTAATTGGCCCATATATAAAATGAACCCTGTGGTGGTCTGGAGCTTTGTACCCCAGAAAAACATGTTCATAAACTTAATACATTCCTGTGAGTATGAACCCCTTGTAAGTAGGACCTTTTGATGAGGTTACTTCAGTTAAGGTGTGGTCCAACTCAGTCAGGTTGGGTCTTAGTCCTATTGCTGGAATCCTTTATAAGAGAATGAAATTCAGATATATATAGAGAAAGCCATAGGAAGCCAGAAGCTGAAAGTCAACAGAAGCCAGAAGAGAAGGGAGAGACCAGGAGATGCCACCATGTGCATTGCTATGTGACAGAAGACCCAAGGACCAAGGATTATTGGCAGCCAGACCCAGAACACCAGTCTTTGGGAAGAAAGTATTGCCTTGATGATGCCTTGATTTGGATTTCCCTTAGCTTCAAAATTGTGAGCCAATAAATTCCCATTGTTTAAGCCAAACCATTGCATGGTATATGCTTTAGCAAAGAGGAAACTAAAACATACCCCCATCCTTCCCTTGCCTTGGTATGGACAGATAAATGAGAAATTGTGAACAGAAAGATGACTTTGGATAGATCACAGGCCCTGGGATATAGTTAAATAATATGCAGAAAGAAACATTTCATAAAGATGGCAAGTAGATGAAGGGCCTAATGGAAAGAAAAAAAGAAAATGCCTGATTTCATCAGTGCTTTTCTAAAATACCCTCTCTCTGCCTTGGATTTGGTGCTGCCTTCTTGTTATGTGCAGGTCCCTATTACAGCCACAAAGCAATGCTTGCTTAGAGCAGAACCATAGACAGTGGGGGGTTTCTTCCCCAGATTCTATTTGGGAGATCGATTATCTTTGGCTCCATGTTTTCCATTTGTATTTGTGTCAGTGTCTATGGGTTAAGGTGAGAGGGGGAGATGTCATCACCTTTGACAACATGGCTGAATACCTTTACGCTATCATAATGAAAAGACATCTTGTTCTACCAGTTCAGAACCAGAGTCTGTCTGACTCAGAATTCGAAGACTCTGTCCCGAGCTGCTGTCAAGCCAGCAGATGGAGTAGCAACCCTTCTCTGTGTGCCTCTGGGCCCACCTGGGCTGGTGTGCTGAGTGAGGCTGGGCCCAGCAGCTCTGTGGCCAGAGGGGACAGGAAAATGAATACAAATGATTGTGTCCCTTTAGTGTGACTGTTGTCCTGTCTGCAGAGGAGTTTGATAAAATATGATCTCCTGGGGAGGTTGTTTTCATATGCCTCTCTGAAATTACCGCAGAAGTGTTTGTAGGGAGTGAGTGGTTTTAGGCCTGAGATAACTGTAGGGTATAAGAGAAGGGAAGATGTGGAGAGTACAGAACCAAATCCTTGGCAATGGGGGAATGTTCTAGTTTGCTAATGCTGCAGAATGCAAAACACCAGAGATGGATTGGCTTTTATAAAAAGAGGGTTTATTTGGCTACACAGTTACAGTCTTAAGGCCATAAAGTGTCCAAGGTAACACATCAGTAATTGGGTACCTCCACTGGAGGATGGCCAATGGTGTCTGGAAAACCTCTGTTAGCTGGGAAGGCATGTGGCTGGCGTCTGCTCCAAAGTTCTGGTTTCAAAATGGCTTTCTCCCAGGATGTTCCTCTCTAGGCTGCAGTTCCTCAAAAATGTCCCTGTTAGTCGCACTTGGGGTATTTGTCCTCTCTTAGCTTCTCCAGAGCAAGAGTCTGCTTCCAACGGCCGTCTTCAAAATGTCTCTTATCTGCAGCTCCTTTGCTTTCTTCAAAGTGTCCCTCTTGGCTGTAGCTCCTCTTCAAAATGTCACTCACAGCTGCACTGAGTTTCCTCTGCCCATCAGCTCATTTATATGGCTCCATTGATCAAGGCCCACCCTGAATGGGTGGGGCCATGCCTCCATGGAAATATCTCATCAGAGTTATCACCTACAGTTGGGTGGGGCACATTTCCCTGCAAATCTAATCAGCACCAAAATGTCTGCCCCACAAGACTACATCAAAGATAATGGCGTTTGGGGGACACAATACATTCAAACTGGCACAGGGACCATGGAACAATCCCATCACTCCTGGAGAGACTTGGGGAGGATACAGGGATGTACCCAGTGGCTCTTGGTGAGAAAGGACAGCCTTAAGAGGAAGGTTTGGATAATGACGCTGAACAACCATCTGCCTAGCTCATTCTTCTCTGTCTGAATTAGAGGCTCTGGAGTCTCTGACACTAAAATCTGTAGACTGCTTAAGAAATTTACTTTGGAGCTAGTAGAATTTAAACTTCCCTGAAATTATTTCTTCCTACTTTCTGGATATATAGCAGCTCTTAATAAATAATGGAAGCATGAATGCATGAATGGTGCTGTCATTGAGAACTTCTTCTGCCCCTCCCTGGCCCACAAAATCCCTTCTGTGAAGTGGAGAGTCCTTCCACCTCTCTCACTATTCCAGGATGGAGAAGGGACAATGGGTAGATTCCTACTCCTTAAAGGGATACATTTGCATCCGTGCTGACTTCTTTTATCTAAATAGCCCAAATGCAGGGTAAGACAGGATAAGTAGTAGCGGTGGATTGGGGCACTCAGCAGGATAGCATCCTCCATAACCAAAGGCATAATCACTGCAGACTGCCCAAGAAGCCAAGGGAAGGCCTCTGACCTGTCCTTTGCTTAATGCTTGGGTTCTTAGCTGCAGAGTAGGGTGCATATTCTCCTCTTTATTGGAAATCCAGAGATGTCTGGCAAGTCTCTTGGCCTCAGGCCTCTTTGGAGCAAAGAGCTCTTTGAAGAGAAGAAAAGGTTCTAGGAACAAGGAAGATGCTGCTCTTGATGAAAAAGTCAGTCAGGAGGGAAAAAGATTTAACTAAGGGCTGAAATGAACTGTCTGAAGTCTGAAGAGAATGTTAATAGTTCTGCTCCCAATCTTCAAAGCCTGAGCTGGACAGGATCCTACAGACGCTCCTGCTGTCACCTACTTACCAAGGACTGAAGCTTGCAAACAATCACAGGCCTATTTTCCCAGGGTAGGAAGCAGTACCTGCTGAAATAGAGGAAAGATAAACTGTTGTGAGATCCTAGACCAGACTCAGTTTGTTGAGATTTAACTTGTCACTTCTGTATCCACCAGCAAATGGGATTCCCAGAAGAATGTAGGTTCAAGGGAAATGTCTGACAGGTAAATGGGTAGATTCCTACTCCTTAAAGGGATTCAGGATTCAGAAGCTGGGTGGTGAGTGAGAGGAGACTGGTTTCTCTTGCAGAAAGAGAGAAGGAACAAGTCTAAAGAGGGAAACAAAGGAAGCAAACAGACCTACCGCTGCCTGAGTATGCTTAGGTTCAGGTCCCCTCTGAAAGCAAGATGAGATACCTTTTAGCATGGCCAATGAGTGAGACTCATTATGGTATCTATGAAATGGTAGCTGTAATGGATGCTGTTGGTACCCTGCGTAAGTCCCCTTTGCCAGGTCAATGTACCCATCCCCAGCTACTGAATTGGGTTCTAATGGCTCACAGATGCTCCTTCTGCAGAAAATTGCTCTTGGTGGATGGCAGACCCCTCCCATACTCCGTGCTGGCTTTCAGCCAAGGGTATACAGAGGCGAGCTCTTTTATCTCAAGGGAGGCTGGAATCCCTTGGTGCTATTCATGCTCCTGAGTTCCCCCATGGGATAAGGTTTAAGCTAGACACAAAGCTGAGACCACATCCTTTCCTGCTCTTTCCTGCTTCCTTCATTTCCTTTCTCCTAAGGGTACTTGTGCTGATATGAATCTATTATGTATCCCATGAAGGACTATGTTCTTTTTTTTTTTTTTCCTTCTGATATCACTCTTTTATTTTTATATTGTTAAGATTTACAATATCTGCAAGTCATTCATTCAAGCAGGTTTCAAAATACAGTTCTAGATTTAGATGGATTAAATGCTTATCATTAGTGCTTTTTTTTTTATTAAATTCAGTTTTATTGAAATACATTCACACACCATACAATCATCCATGGTATACAATCAACTGTCCACAGTATGATAACATAGTTATGCGTTCATCACCACAATCTATCTCTGAATGTTTTCCTTGCATCAGAACGAACCAGAACAAGAATAAAAAATAAAAGTGAAAAAAGAACACCCAAATCATTCCCCCCATCCCACCCCATTTGTCCTTTAGTTTTTATCCCCATTTTTCTACTCATCCATACACTGGATAAAGGGGGTGTGATCCACAAGGTCTTCACAATCACACTGTCACCCCTTGTAATCTACATTATTATATAATTGTCTTCAGGAGTCCAGACTGCTGGTTTGGAGTTTGGTGGTTTCAGGTATTTACTTCTAGCTATTCCAATACATTAAAACCTAAGAGGTGTTATCTATATAGTGCATAAGAATGTCCACCAGAGTGACCTCTCGAGTCCATTTGAAATCTCTCAGCCACTGAAACTATTTCATCTCATTTTGCATCCCCCTTTTGGTCAAGAAGATACTCTCAGTCCCACGATGCCAGGTCCAGATTCATCCCCGGGAGTCATATTCTGCATTGCCAGGGAGATTTACACCCCTGGAGTCGGGTCCCACATAGTAGGGAGGGCAGTGAGTTCACCTGTCGAGGTGGTTCAGTTAGAGAGAGAGAGGGCCACATCTGAGCAACAAAGAGGTACTCAGGGGGAGACTCTTAGGCACAATTATATGCAAGTTTAGCCTCTCCTTTGCAGTAACAAGCTTCATAAGGGCATGAAGGACTATGTTCTTTTATTCACTCTTGTGGGGGCAGATCTATTATGGGTAGGATCTTTTGATTAGGTTGTTTCCATGGAGATGTGACCCTCCCCATTCAAGGTGGGTCTTAATTAGTTTACTGGAGTCTTTAGGAGAGCTCAGGGAGAGAGAGAAAGCTCAGAGCCAACATAGACCCAGATGCTTGGAGATGCAGACACAAAGACATTTGGAGATGCAGACAGAAAGATGTTTGGAGATGCTAAGCTAAGAGATGAAGCCCAGAGTTTGTCCTGGAGAAGCTAAGAGAGGACCCCCAGACGCTTAGATAGAAATGCCCTGGAAAAAACAAACACAGACACACGGGAGCTGAGAGAGAGAAGGTAAGACAGAAGCTCAGAGACGTTTTGGAGAAAGCAACGGAAACGAGATGCTAACCCTGGGAGAAGCCCAGTAGAATATGACCATGTGCTTTCCCATGTGACAGAGGAACCTCAGATGCCATTGACCATTCTTCAGAGAAGGTATCGTCCTATTGAGGCCTTAATTGGGACATTTTCAGGGCCTTAGAATTGGAAGTTTGTGAACTAATAAACCCCCATTGTAAAATCCAGTCCATTTCTGCTATTTTGCATTCCGGCAGCTTTAGAAAACCAAAATAGTACTCCTCAATAAATCATGTGACGTGAATCTTGTCTCAGGCTCTGCTTCTAGGGAATCCATCCTAAGTATTGAGCAAAGCGAATAACTATACAGTTCTTTGTAAGTACAGAGATTATGATTAATGCTCAATGATAATGAGCATTGGGAACAACAACATCCCCTATTCCTATGTCCAAAAAGCATAGAGGAATGGAAGTCCACTGAGAAAGAAGATGAAGAGGCAGTGTGCTCTTCTAACAATAAACAGCTCCTTTAATAGCTGTACTTTTCTTGCCTACAAGGGTGTAAATAGCCTTGTTAGTATAGAGCCATAGGCTAAGATTCCACCAATAAAGGATGCATCTTGACTGTGAGAACCCTTGAGCCATGACTTGGATCTGTTCTCTGATTGGGGACCAGCTGTGTCCCAGGCTCCACCCTCCCCTGGGCAGGGTCCAGAGTTCTCTGAGAGAAGCCCAGCACCTGCCCAGGTAACAGCCTGGTCTGATGGAGAGCTTCAGGTACTCAGGTCCTCTCATCCCGCTGCTGTGTTTTGCTCAGCCTGTTGGCTTCTTCATGATGCTATTTTGTCCCTGAGATTTGTTGTCACCAGTTATAGGGGGATTTTTTTTCACTCTTTTCATAACAGTTCTGTCTTTGTACCTTGGCCTCTTGTTTCCTAAGCTTTTCACTAGTGGCTTTTGACCATTTCTCTTCAATCCAATTATAAAGAACCTTTTTTCCCCCTCTTCCCTATTGGATGCTACACAAACGTACATGATTCTCCTACCCTGTCTCCAACCTTGCCACCCATATTGCCAACTTACAAAGGAGATAAAAAATAAATTTGAGAAAAGTTAAAGGGGTTGCATTCTAGTTTCATTGCCCTAACTCACCATCTCTGAATCATGGATTCTCTCTTCTATGAATTGTAGCTAATCCTACTAGTTCTCTTCCTACTGTCTCTAGGATTGTGTGATAAAAGGTAGAAAATTAGCAAGTGCTTGAGGAAACCCACTTATAAACTCACATGATAGTAGGTCTGCGGAGAGCCGCCTTTTCTACAGAAATAAGTGATCTTGAATCTGACTGCTTCTGGACCTCAGAAATGGTGCCATTTGGGTGTCCCTCGTGTCTGTCCCTCTGAACCTGGTCCCCCCCACTTGACTTTTTATAGTAGAGCCATAGGTTGAGCTGGGTTGAAGGAGAGTCCTGCTCTGTGTACCTGGCAAATACTGTTAATGAATTAATAGATGATCGAGTACAGAGGACAACAGCATTGTTCATACAGAGAGGAATTAATGGTTCTCTTAAGGTAGTTGCAGACTTAGAATTTGTCACAGCTTCTCTGATAGCCTTATATGGAGAGTACATAGATAAATGTAGTTGTTAACATATTTCTTACTACTGTGTGATCTGAGGCACCTACAGTATAGTGGGTAGAACCCTGATTCTGCAAGTGGGCTATTTAGGTTTATCCCAAAAGATAACTGAAAGTCAGCTGTCTTCTTTTTTCTCAAACATCTCCAGCAAAATGTAGATTGCTTCAGGATGACTAGATCCATGAGTTCATATGATCCATCAGGGTATAGACTGTCTCCATCACTTGGCTTTGTTTGCTGCTGCTTTGCTTCATTCCCAGATGGGTTCTCCACACATGGCAGCCATCGACCACCAGCAGCCATAAACCAGCACCACTGCTACCCTCAGCTTTTTCCCATAATTCCTGCAAAACTCCCAGAGAGCACTGTGATTGGCCCGGTATGAGTTATATGTCCTTCCCTAAACAAATTGTTGTGTCCAGAGGTGGTGAGTAATCTAACTACGCCTGGGTCATGTCCCCACCCTTGAAGTTGGAGAGAGGATATTGCCCCTCCAGAACTGTCTGGCCTTGGAATAACTAAGGAATAAGAGTGAGACTGATTCCCTAAGGAAGTGATGTTTGGAGAGGAAGACATGTCCATTTCAGCATGTATTGTCTATACTCTAACTGTAGAGTTCATTTAGCTCATCCAAATGAAAATGCTTAAGAAATACAAATTATGGGTTCAGCAGTCAGTTTGAATGACACTTTCTAGAGTCAGGTGTGAAGAACAGCAAGCTCAGCGCAAGAAAGGGTCAAATCAGTCAAACTGATTTAAGGAGACCTCTGGTTATAATGTCCAGGGAACAAGAGGACACAGTCTTACCATGATGCCAAGGGCTATGCCAGAAGGAGCAGCCTGGTATATAGTAGCACTCAGTTAATGTTGTGGAATGGCTTCTCCAAGGATCACAGATCAAGAGAGAAAGCTGGGAGAACCGATGGTGGACTCTGATGCTAAGCGAGAGTTTCCCTCTTTGAAAAGCTATATTCCCATAATTTGCCAGACTGTACATAGCTAACACTCTAGGATTTTCCCAAATACTGCAATTAAAGTTGTTTTGTTGTTTTTATTCTAAACAGCTGGTAAAGTATATGACTTTCTAATAACTAACGATGGAAGACAGGGCAGGTATCAGATAGAAAGGCAAATCTCAAAGCCGGAGTCTTAAGAAACAGGCAGTCTTCCCCTTGAGAGTGGCTTTTCAACTTGATAACACTATAGTAAATTGTTACAGTTATAGACAATTGTCATAGAGAAAGAGTGTACAGTCTGGGCTTTTCAAGCAACATTTTCTTGGGCATGGGTGGGCTTCGGGAGGTGTGTGGTGCTGGTTCACCCTTCTCACTCTCCTCCTTCCCATCTCTCCACTAGTTCTGAGGCTAGTAGACAGGTAGGCATCAGTGTGTACTCCAGAGAAGTATATGGGCTTTCAGGCCAGGAGTTGGCATTCAGTGACCTGGCCGAAGTGCAATATGGAAATGAAAAGACAAAAACCAGAACCGTGCAATGGGGTCTGTAGTTTGGAATAAATGGGTTCAGGCCCTCTGCCCAGTCAGCCTATGGCTCTGGCAGTTGCTGCAGTTAATGAACAACTCCATTAACCTCTCCTTGAAGTTGAAGTGTGTGTGTTGGGGGAAACTATAAAAGCTTGGAGCTTTCCTCCATGTCCTCTTGGAGTCTCAATTTGCAGCTATAAATCTGGTGTGTTGGCCTTTGTGGTTTCTTTAGTCTGTGTGCCATCAAAGGCTTTGGCAGCTGAGGAAAGGTACTTCTTTGGATACAGTAGAATAGGGGGGCTTGGGCCACTTGTCTTCTCATCCCCACGGGCTAGGGAGCCTGCTGGGTGAAAAAATGAAGGAATACATTATTTCCTTCTTGTAGTGAAAAAATTTTATAGGTCCTGGAATTCAGAGAACAAAATCATGGAGGACTTTGAGGTCGTCTCTGGGAGATTTTGAGATAATTCTGTTTGGAGAGGAGAAGGGAGGGGAGGGGAGAAGAGAGATGAGTCCCAGGATTCAGAAGCTGGGTGGTGAGCGAGAGGAAGCTGGTTTCTCTTGCAGAAAGAGAGAAGGAACAAGTCTGAAGAGGGAAACAAAGGAAACAAACAGACCTACCTCTGCCTGAGTATGCTTAGGTTCAGGTCCCCTCTGGAAGCAAGATGAGATACCTTTTAACATGGCTAATGAGTGAGACTCAAAACCTGTCAGATAAATTTGGTGCCTGAGACTTTCTGAGCCCCTAGTACACAGAGAACACAAAGGGTAGTAACAAGGAACCATGTTCCCAGGGATTTTCAGTCTTAGTATCCTCCCACTCCAGCCTTTTAGCCGCTGTCAGACTGCATCAGGGCAGACTATTGAACCCAGCCATATCACAGCTGCTGGGGATTTCCTGAGAGGAGAGTCTGTGACAAGAGTGGGCAGAGCAGTTCTGATTCAAGACTTTGTTGCTGGCATCCCTCTGCCTAGATTGCCCTCGCCAGCTCATCTCCTCTCAAAAGTCACTTCCAGAGGCAAAGCTAGATGTTTGGGGTGCTGCCTATCCACAATCCACAGGACTGAGCATGACCTGCCCTAAGACTGGTTCTTGGTCAGATCAGGGCTGTGATTCTCCAGGGTACTGACATGACCCTGAGTCCTAGGTTAGGGGGAGGCCAGGGTGGAATGAACAGTGGATAGGCCACTAACTTAGAGATCAGAGGTGCTAGGCTCAGGTCCTGATTCTACCCCCTGGGACTGAGTGACCTTGGGCTATTCACTGAATTTCTCTAATCTTTAGTTTTTCATCTCAAAGATGTGGACAATAATACTTTCAGAAGGCTATTAGCAAAATCAGATGAGGTAATATATGTGAAAGTGCTTTGTAAAATGCTGTATAGGTGGAAGGAATTATTATTTCTCCATCCCTTCCTTCTATTTCCTAACCCAAAGGCCTCTCTTTGGAATGTGTGAAAGCTGTTGGGTTCAAGTAAGCATGAGAGTGAGAGATACAGTGGAGGGGTGTCCCTTTAGCCATGGAGGATGCGACATGAGCTCCTTACTCATACCGTAAGAGTGAACACATACCTGTTGAGTTGGTACCCCAGCCGGAAAACCATTGGCTTGAAATATCTGAGGGTCTGGTTTCACTCTGATAAAGGGAGGGAAAACAGGAAAATGGGAATCTGAGCATGGAGAGCAAGGGTTAGATCCTGGACACAGGTGCTTGCCATGAGCCTTTATTACTCAACTGTGTATCGTGGCTCTTCTCTCTATGCGTCTTTTCAGCTTTCACTCCCACCACTAATCATTTGGCCCCATGTTCCATTCCTAATTTCCCAAAGAGACCATCTGACACCCCTCACCATTAAATTTTTTTGTTGTTGTGGTAACATATATATACAACAAAATTTCCCATTTTAACCACTTTCAAGTATACAGTTCAGTGGTATTACATTCATAATGTTGTGCTATTGTCACCACTATCCTTCACCAAAACTTTCTCAACACCCTGAACAGAAACTCTGTACCCATTAAGAAATAACTTCCCAATCTCCACCCCACCCCCACTGTCTGTCTACTTCTGGTAACCTGTAATCTACTTTCTGACTCTAGGAATTTGCTTATTCTAGGTATTTCTTATAAGTGGTATCATATAATATTTGTCCTTTTGCATCTGGCTTATTTCACTCAACATGATGTCGTTAAGCTTCATCCATGTTGTTGCATGTACCAGAACTCCACTCCTTTTTATGGCCGAATAATATTCCATTGAATGTATATACCACATTTTGTTTATTCATTCATCTGTTCATGGACACTTGGGTTGTTTCTATCTTTTGGCTATTGTGAATAATGCTGATATGAATATTGGTATACAAATACCCTTCACCATTTCATATTAAGCTTCATCAGATCGCTCCTAGTTAGTGCTCACCGTGGTTCGGAGCTATGATTGGAGGGCTTGGGCTCTCATCATAGAAAACATAGTTGTATAAGATGATTAACATAGCTCACATTTATTGAGGAATTACTATATGCCAGGTACAGGGCTAAGCACCTTATGTCACTAATTTAATCCCCCAAGCAACCTTACGGAATTAGGTTCTGATATATTCCCCATTATGTAGACAAGGAAACTGAAGCATGGAAAACTAAGTAACTATTAAGTGATAGAGCTAGGATTTTTTTTTTAAAGAATTTTATTTTGAAATAATTTCAAACCTATAGGAAAGTTGCAAAAACAATACAGAAACAAGACGTAGAATTCCAAAGTGTACCCCACCCAGATACTTAGATTTACCAACTATTAGTGTTTTGCAACATTTGTTGTATCATTCTCTCTCTCTCTCTATATATATATATCCCTATCATCTGTCTGTCTGTCTACCTACCTACCTACCTAGCTACACATTTACCTATCTACCTGTGTACCTATGTACCTATCTACCCAATCTATAATCTATCTATTTTATACACATTTGAGAGTAGGAGGCATACATCATGCTTCTCTAACACTCAGCACTTCCAGGTATATTTCCTGAGAACAGGGACACTCACTATGTAACACCCTTAAGTACAGCTATTAAGTTCTGGAAATTTAACATTGATATAAATGCATACAGTCCATATTCCGATTTCTCCAAATGTCCCAGTAATGTCCTTTTGGGCATTTTCTCTTCCATTATTAGATCCAGTCTAGGATCATGGATTGCCTTTAATTGTCATCATCTCCTTAGTCTCTTTCCCTTATTAAAAATTAAGGTACCTATATACAACATAAAATTTCCCTTCCCAATCACTCCCAAGCATATAATTCAGTGGCATTAATCACATTCACAATGTCATACTACCGTCACCACCCATCTATTACCAAAACTTTTTCTTCACCCTAAATAGAAAAATCCTGCAACATTTATGCATTAACTCCCCATACCCCTCTCCTCCCACCCCACTCCCACCGTAACCTGTCCTCTAACTTTCTGTCTCTTTGAATTTGTATGTTCTGTTTTTTTCATATAAGTGGAATCATACAATATCTGTCCTTTTGTGTCTGTTTGATTTCACTAAACATGATGTCTTCAAGGTTTAGCCATGTTGTAGCATGTTTTAGAACTTCATTCCTTTTTATGGCTGAATAATATCTCATATACCACATTTTGTTTATCCATTCATCGGTTGATGAACACTTGGGTTGCTTCTGTGTTTTGGCTATTGTGAATAATAATGCTGTGAAAATTGGTGTACAAATATCTGTTCAAGTCCCTGATTTCAGTTCTACAAGTGGGATTGCTGATTCATATTGTAGTTCCATACTTAACTTTTTGAGGAAATATGAAACTTTTCCACAGTGGCTGCACCATTTTACATTCCCACCAACAATGTACAAGGGTTCCTGTTTCTCTGCATCCTCACCAGCACTTGTTATTTTCCATTTTAAAAATAATAGTCATTCTAGTGGGTATGAGGTGGTATCTCATTGTGATTTTGATTTTCATTTCCCTGATGGCTAATGATGTTGAGCATCTTTTTATGTGCTTTTGACAATTTGTATATCTTCTGTAGAGAAATGTCTATTCCAGGCCTTTGCCCATTTTTAAATTGGATTATCTTTTTGTAGTTGATGTGTAGGAGTTCTTCATAGATTCTGGATATTAAACCTTTATCAGATATATGGTTTCCAATATTTTCTCCCATTCTGTAGGTTGTCTTTTCACTTTCTTGTTAATGTCCTTTGACATACAAAAGGTTTTACTTTTAATGAAGTCTAATTTATCTATTTTTTGTTTGTTTCTCATGCTTTTGGTATATAGTACATAGAATCCATTGCCTGGTACAAGATCCTGAAGATATTTCCCTATGTTTTCTTGTAAGAGTTTTATAGTTTTAGCTCTTGTAATTTGGTCATTGATCCATTTTGATTTAGTTTTTGAATATGGTGTGAGGTATGGTCCACTTTCATTTTTTTGCATATGGATATCCAGTTTTCCCAGCACCGTATTGTTAAAGAGAATATACTTTCCCCATTGAGAGGATATGGCACCCTTATCAAAAATCAATTGGCCATCTTACATTTCTTAAATTTGATAACTGTATTTAAGGTGATTACATAAGTGAATATCCTTGTTCTTAGGAAATATACATGGAAGTATTAAGGGTTCAAAGAACATGAAGTATATAATCTACATTCGTGTGTTTAGAAAATATACAGATAAACAGATAGCTAGACCAGAAAGCTAGACAGAAAATAGATAGATAGATAGGTAGATAGATAGATAGATACATAGATAGACAGAAAGAATAATAGATCAAACATGGAAAAATGTTAAAAGTTATTGGATCTGGGTATCTGGGTGGGGGGATATGTTCTAGTTCTCTGGGTTTTGTGTTTTTGTGTGTGTGTGTTATTTTTGTAACTGTTCTGTAAGTTTGGAATTATTTCAAAATAAAATGTTTAATTAACATTTATTTCTGAACTCTCAATTCTATTCCATTGGTTTATCTATATGTCCATCACTGTGCCAGTACCATACTGTTTTGATTATTGCACCTTTGCATTAAGTTTTGAAATTGGAAAGTATGAGTCTTCCAACTTTGTTCTTTTTTTCAAGATGGTTTTGGCTACATGAGGCCCTTTACCCTTCCAAATAAATCTGATGATTGATGATTAGTATTTCCATTTCTGCAAAAACACGCTGTTGTAATTTGATTGGGATTGCATTGAATCTGTATATCACTTTGGATAGTATTGACAGCTTAATGTTATTAAGTTTTCCAAACCATAAACACAGAATAACAATTTGTGTTTTTCTGTGTAGCAGTCTTTTACATCCCTGATTAAATTTATTTCTAGATATTTTATTCTTTTAGTTGCTATTGTAAATAAGTTGTTTTCTTGATTTCCTTTTCAGACTGGTTATTGCTGGTGTATCAAAACACCACTGATTTTTGTGTTTTGATTTTGCACCCTGCCACTTTGCTGAATCCATTTATTGGCTCTAGTAGCTTTATTGTAGATTCTTCAGGATTTTCTATCTATAGGATCATGTCATCTGTAAATAGAGATAGTTTAATTTTTTCCTTTCTAATTTGGATGTCTTGTATTTCTTTTTCTTACTTAATTACTTTGGCTAGCACTTCTAGTATAATATTGAATAGCAGGAGCTGGAGCGGAGCGCCCCGTGTGCACGTGTGGAGAAGCGGCGGCACCAGCACGGTGGCGGGAGACATCCCCGCCCCCTCCGGAGACACAGGGCCGCGCTTGACTCTCGCGGCCTCCGTCACCCGCTCAGCTCCCTGCCCCAGGCTAGGAGACTGGCTTGTAGGGTAGAGTGGCCCGAGCTGAGGGCACGAAGAGCACAGGGCGGCGGCGGCGACGGCGTTGATATCGGTGGTAACGACGGCCTCAGCAGACGGGGAAGATGAAAGGTAGCCGGATCGAGCTAGGAGATGTGACACCACACAATATTAAACAGTTGAAGAGATTAAACCAAGTCATCTTTCCAGTCAGCTACAATGACAAATTCTACAAGGATGTACTGGAGGTTGGCGAGCTGGCGAAACTTGCCTATTTCAATGATATTGCAGTAGGTGCGGTATGCTGTAGGGTGGATCATTCACAGAATCAGAAGAGACTTTACATCATGACACTAGGATGTCTGGCACCTTACCGAAGGCTAGGAATAGGAACTAAAATGTTAAATCATGTCTTAAACATCTGTGAAAAAGATGGCACTTTTGACAACATCTATCTGCATGTCCAGATCAGCAATGAGTCAGCAATTGACTTCTACAGGAAGTTTGGCTTTGAGATTATTGAGACAAAGAAGAACTATTATAAGAGGATAGAGCCTGCAGATGCTCATGTGTTGCAGAAAAACCTCAAAGTCCCTTCTGGCCAGAATGCAGATGTGCATAAAACAGATAACTGAACAAATTACAGATGAACTTTCTTGCACTTGCTTGTCGCCAAATAAAAGAGAGGCCCACTGATTTTTTTCCCCTTCTTTCTTTTAACGCTTCCCCCCTCTTTATTCTTGTTTCTCTTTCTTTCTTTTTTCTATCTTTCCTTCCTTTTCTCTAAAAGTTTTAATACTTTCAAGGACATTAATCATGTTTGGATTGTTTGAGTTTTCTGACTTTCGTGAGGTGGTTTCATTGAGGGAGGGAGAAGGTGTAGGTATGTTTAGTTTCACAGTTAAAGTATATGGTTCCAAAAATTGGGGTGTTAAATAATTTCAAATTTTTTAGCTAATTTTTTAAAATGTCCTGCTTTCACATTGAAGGGCAGAGCCTACAAAATATTGTATATTTCAAAAGACAAAAAGAAGCAGCAGCAATATCTTGTTCTCTAATTCATAGACAAGTTAGTGTGTTTGTGGTACTTTGGGTTTTTTAAAGACTATTTGTGGGATACTAATCCCTAAACATTGCCTTCACTCCACTGTTAGTCCTTCTGAGCACCATCTCAGGAGTTGGACCATTATTATCCTTGTAAGAAATACTTAAGCTTTGGTTGTTGTTGTTTTTGTTTTTTGTTTTTTTAATGCAGTTGTTTCCTTTCTTCTTTGCTGGTGGTTGAGGTAGATGGGGCAGTTTGGTTAGGTAGTGTTTATACTTTGGTCTCAGTATTTGAGTTAAACTGCTTTTTGCTAATGAGTGGGCTAGTTGTTAGCAGGTTTGTTTTTCCTGCTGTTGATTGTTACCAGTGGAATTAACTTTTAGAGTGTGAGCTGGTGAGATTAATTTATTTTAATATCCCAGCTAGAGATATGCCTTTAACTGACCTAAAGAGGTTTGTTGTGATTTACCTTTTTTTTTCTCCTGCCCTTTTTCTTCAGTGAACCCAATAGTAGTTTTAGTCAACATTGTTAAAAATGGAGTTTATGTCCTTATTGGTCAAGACCCCTAATTAAACCTGAAGCAGGTGTTTTCTCTTGGACATATTAAAAAGTACTTAAAAGGAAGTTTAGCTGTATTTGTGGCACAAAAAATGCATTTAATGTCAGCTAATGCAGGCTGCTAAACCTGTGGCCTCTGAGTGTTTGATTTAATAGGGAAGAATATCTAGGCAGTATTTTTGAGAACATAGCTGCGCCTTTGCTTACCTGTTGGAGAACATCCCAGATTTGATTACACTCTGTGCCTACAGTGTTGAGTTTAAGGATTTGGGGAAGAGTGGAATTGTTGAACGTATTGCTTCTATTCTTGGAAAAGTAGAAGTCTATAAGTGTTAATAATGCACATGTCACTGTGACCTCCTCTACTGACAGAACTGACTTATGCCAGAATATTTTCTGGCACGTAGACAAGTGGCTTTGATATTGATCAGTTTTTTTTGAAAGATGGGAAACATCTGAAATTTTTGTCTTTTCCTCCCGTAGTCCCATCTTCAATATTTAAAATTTTTTAGATTGTCAATACTGATGACCTTTTACAATGTCCCATTAGATTTTAAAACTACACAAGGATTGAGTTTTCTCTTGCTTGACTTTGAAAGGAAGGTTGATTCATAACGTTTATCCTCTTATGTAAAATTCTGGTATGAAAGTGTCATCTCTCCAGATATGCTATTTACAAAATATTTATGCACATTTTATAATCCTAAATTCTTATTTGAGAATGTGAAAGTGTAATAGACTTAAACAGTCTTATTGAGTGCCAAGAATAATACAGAAAAAGAAGGTAGTTGATGAATGAACATATAGGGCTCCAGTCTTAAGATAGTAAAAATCTACAAAGACCACACTGTTTCTTGAGCATCAGTTTTTTAAGCAGTCTGAATCTAGGCTTAGAAGAAAGGTTTCATGTTAAGCACCTTTAACCTTCGTGGATAAACTTCAGCTTGCTCTTGCCAAGAGAAGAGTGCTTGAGTTACAGAAGGCATTAGTTTGAAGAATTCACTCTTTTTGTAAGCTTCAGGTTATCAAAATAGATTTTGATATGTAAATGAATTTTCTGAGATGACATTGCCTCTATTTCTATAACCATTTTGCCTGGACTATCTAAACAGTCCTATGAATGTATCCCTAAATGTGGTTATTGAAAACAGAATAGCTGCCTCATGACAATTAAGTAAATGTTATTTAAGGAGGGAAAAAATTTAAATTTTGAATTGATTGTGCAGGCTCCCTGTCATTATAGTTTTCTTTTTTCCACACTTTTCAATAACTTAACCTAAATCGTAAATGTTTGTAAAGGGTTAATCGTCCTGCATCAATTCCATCCACTTAAGGAGAGAGAAAAGCTGGGCACTAATTCATATGCCTGTGAATCAGTAAAGACTGAATTGCGTGTCCCATGATGAGTTGGTAATTTTGACATATAATAAAAATTCTCTTGTTGGAGGTATTACAATAAATAATTCTATTAACTGGAAGATCACAGAATGTGTCCATCATATTTTTCAGGATAGATAGTTTTTACTGTGTGATGAATAGGTAAAAATTATACTATATGATAATTGATTTCTGTTCTAAAGAAGAGAATCTGTAGATATATCTATGCAATATATAATTTGTCCAGATTAGTTTTCATTTGGTAAGAAAGTTCTGAAATATCCCCCAAAGCAGTTTACTTATCAATTGAAAGTCCTCCAAAAATAGAACTATTGGGAAATCTTTGTGTGTGGTGGTGGAAAAGAAAAGCTCCCTCAGTTTTTTGGAGGGAATAACTTTAAAAATACTTAAATGGCTAAGTTTACCTGGTGTGGTTAAGAATTAAACTTGTCAATTTTAACATTGCTGTTACATCTGAAATAAACTTGTGATGTTCTGCTAGTAAAAAAAAAAAAAAAAAAAATTATTGAATAGCAGTGTTGATAGCAGGCATCCTTTTCTTGTTCCTTATCTTAGGGGGAAAATTTTAAGTCTTTCATCATTGAGTATGACATAACCTGTGGGTTTTTCAAAAACCCTTTATCATGTTGAGGAAGTTCTCTTTTATTCCTAGCTTTTTTTTAATCAAGAAGGGGTGCTGGATTTTGTTAAATGCCATTTCTGAATCAATTGAGATGATCATGTGGTTTTCTTTTTTTCATTCTATTAATGTGGTGCATTACATTGACTGATTTTCATATGTTGAACCACCCTTGTATTCTCGGGATAGATCCAAGTTGGTCATAGTGTATAATCCATTTAATGTACTGTTGAGTTCGGTTTGCTAGATTTTGCTGAGGATTTTTACAACTATATTCATAAGGGTTATTGGTCTGCAATTTTCTTTTCGTGTGAAAGCTTTATCTGGCAGTAGAACTAGGATTTGAACTCAGGCAGATTAGCTTCAGAGCCAGAACTTGTAACCAGCTTCTTTACTTCACCTGCATAGGGCTGTGGGTGAGTCTACTTCCCCAAATGGGATGGGGGTGTGCAGGCAGTGTGCTTGACATATGTGTTCCAAACGTGTCCTGCAGGAGGCAAAGCAAACAAGCTTGATTCTAGAGCCTCCCAACTGTTTTCTGATTGCTCTTTTAGGACCTGTGAGTGGGTGTGGTATGAAAAAGGCTCCATTGTCATTTAAGATTAGTAAACTCTGAGGAGTATAGGACCACCGCCCCCACCCCGCCGTAAAATACTCTAGTAAAGACATTGATTTTCCCTTTGTTTAACCTGGAGTTTCTCAAAATTATCTGAGCAGAAAACTCATTTTTTTTCCTTTGCTAAAGCTTACAGATATACAGTGGACACTGTTCCAGGACTACTGGCTTGGGAAATGCTCTCCTGGACTTACCCTCCACCTCACTACCACTCTGCTCCCTTGAAGAAACACAGCACTTAGAGTGGCAGCTAGGATTTTTGCAGAGAGCAAAGTACTCAGTGGCCAGTCAGCTCAAATGGCAACCACAGGATGCTAATTAACCAAGGTCAGGCAGCAGCTGACGTGCCTAGGCTGCATGAAGAAGCCAACCAACAGGGTCTGGATGGGTGGTTTCTTTATTTCTTGCTTTCACATCCCACTGCCACTGCTCTTGTCTAGACCCTTTACATATCAAGTACGGCCTGTCAAAACAGTCTCCTGACTAGTCTCCCTGTCAGCTGGCTCACCCTTCCAGTCCATCCCACGCACCTGGCCAGATCTGTCTTCCTACTACTCTGATGTGGCCCTGTCCAAGATGTATTAATTTAGTTTTCAAGACTGTCCCGTATGGCCCCAGCCTACCTTCCGTGCTCACTCCACACACCCTACGTTCTAGACAAAGTTGAATCATTCTGAAGCCCCTCTATGCTCTGCACATTCTGCTCCCTTTAGCCCATACTTAAAATGCTCCCTCCTGCCTCCTCTGTTTCCTCCTGTCAGAATCTTATGGTCTCATTCATTCACTTATCCATTCAATAAGCACTTTTTTTTTTTTTTTTTTTTTTGGCCTACTGTGTGCCAGGTCCTTGCTAGAATAAGACACAACCCTTAGCCTTTAGGAGATAACAAAAGCATAAATATACACTCTGATAGAGTGATGCTCAGGGTTTTGTGGGAATATCTGGGAGGAGTGCCTCTCCCTGCCCATGGCAAATAGGCCAGACAAGGTGGGCTTCCTGGGGAAGGGAATGCTGAAGCTTAATGAGTGAAATGGAATTAAACATTTGAGGGCATATGGTGTGCCAGGAACTGGCCCACGATGTGTTGTGTACTTGAAGCCCAGATCTCTGTCTGCTACAGGACAAATAGGACAGGTTTTCCTCATCAGGGCATACACTCCATGGTCCTCATGGAGAATCTCAGGCTGATCCTGTTGACCTGGGGAAGACTGGTGAGAGGAGGACACTTGTGCTCATCAGAGAGAAGGGTCTGGGAGAAGGAGAGGAGGCCAATGACTGACATGTTCCCTGCATCCTGTGGTTCAGGGACCTCCCCCTCCTCCCCAGCTCCCAAGTCTCCTCTAGGAGATGCACGGATCTCAAACATTCATGAGTGCACTCGTGCAGCTTGGTTGCCAGGGGCAACCCAGAAGACAGCCTCATTCCAAAGGCAGTCACTGAAGCCCCCAGCCTCGCTGGCCTCAGAGTCTGGCTCTGACGGACAATGGGTTGGTGTCTCATCTCAGCCAGTCTTCCCTGGGAAGTGACAGGGCAATGCCAGTGTGTTCAATTGGGTCTGAGGGCAAGGTGTGGAAGACAGGCCTTCCAGCCATTCAGCAGGAGCCTGAGAAAAGAAAGGTGACCAGTAAAGCAGTGGATGGCATTTTAATCCACATGAATACTTAAAATATGAGTCACATAGCCATGTTTTTCTGAGACATGGCCTAATTTACTTCAGGCCTCAGGCTTACTAACTTACTGCTGACAACGTGCAGGTCGGATGCCTGTGTGTGTAGGTCTGCAGTGCTAATGAGATTGTAGAAATGGTGACTATCTCTCGCTCTCCACTCCACTGAGTTTGTCCACCAACAAGTTTCTCCTTTTCTTGAGCCGGGACCTGTAATTTGGGAATACGGGGACTATTTAGGAGAGAAGGCAGAGCACGCAGGCTCCTTTAAAGAGAAAGCACGCCTGGTGCAACTGACATGTAATTGGGTTTACCAAGGCTCCCTGTTTCTTTCTCTCGTTCCTGCTGTTCTGCCTGCTGGAATTGCTCCTTCCTCTCCCCACAATGAGGGAGACCTGCACTACTTAGAGTTAAGACCCCTGGGTTTCAGTTTCTGCTCTGTGACCTTGGGCAAGGTATTTAATCATCCTGAGCCTCTTTCTTCACCTGTAAAACGGAAACAGTAATGCTCGCCCTACCCAATCATGGGATTATTGTAAATATCAAATGACATAATTTATGAGAAAGTGCTTTGCAGACTTTAAGTGGCTATGATGATGATGATGATGATGATGTTGATGGTGATGATGATTAGAATAAGAAGCTGCCAGTGATTGAGTGGTTACTGTGCCAATTGCTGTCCTCTTTATTCATATTATCTCTTTTTAATTAAGATCTCATTATTTTTTGCTCAGATGTGGCCTGTCTCTCTCTAAACCCACTTGACAGGTAAACTCACTGCCCTCCCTCCTACATGGGACGTGACTGTCAAGGGTGTAAATCTCCCTGGCAACACGGGACATGACTCTCGGGGATGAGCCTGGACCCGGCATTGTGGGATTGAGAAAATCTTCTTGACCAAAAGGGGGAAGCGAAATGAAACAAAATAAAGTTTCAGTGGCTGAGAGATTTCAAATGGAGTCGAAAAGTCACTCTGGAGGGCATTCTTACGTGCTATATAGATATCCCTTTTTAGTTTTTAGTGTATTGGAATAGCTAGAAGGAAATACCTGAAACTGTTGAACTGCAACCCAGTAGCTTTGATTCTTGAAGACAATGGTATAACTACGTAGCTTACATAGTGTGACCATGTGATTGTGAAAACCTTGTGGCTCATACTCCCTTTATCCAGTGTATGGACAGATGAGTAGAAAAATGGGACAAAAATTAAATGAAAAATAGGGTGGGATGGGGGGAATGGAATGCTTTAGGTGTTCTTTTTTACTTTTATTTTTATTTTTATTTTTTTGGAGTAAGGTAAATGTTCAAAAATTGATTATGGTGATGAATGCACAACTATATGATGGTATTGTGAACAATTGATTGTACACTGTGAATTGTATGGTATGTGAATATATCACAATAAAACTGGATTTTAAAAAACGGGGGGGAAAAAAAGGATATCATTATTTTTATTCAAATTCTCCCTATACTTGAAGACTGAGCTCACATGTAACCTTCCCCATGAAAGGTTCTTTGATAGCTCTTGCTTGTGTCAATCCTTAGCTTCTCTGAACCAGTTTGTGCCATCTAGGTTAACCATTGTGATGGTTAGGTTCATGTGTCAACTTGGCCAGTGATAGTACCCAGCTGTCTGGTCAAGCAAACACTGGCCTAACAATTGCTGTGAGGATGTTTGAGGCTGGTTAATAAACCAACAGGCTGGTTTATTAAATCATCAGTCAATTGACTGCAGCTGTGACTGATGACTCACCAAAGGGCGTGCCTTCCACAATGAGAGGATGCAATTGGCTGGATTTAATCCAATTAATCAGTTGAAGACTTATAAGCAAGACAGACAGAGGACCTTCACTTCTTTGACTGCCCAGTGAAGCATTTCCTGAGGAGTTCCTTGAAGTTGCCGGTTCGTTTCCTGAGGAGTTCACTGGACAATATTGGAGTTGACAGTTTGCTGACTGCTCTACAGAATTTGGACTCATGCATATCCACAGTTGCGTGAGTCAGTTTTACAATTTGATACTCAGAGACACCTCTCTTTGATTCTTTTTCCCTAGAGAACCCTAACTAATACACCCATCATTATTTCACTTGCTCAAATTTTCTTCCCTAGCTAGATTATAAACTCCTTCAAGGTAGGGATTATGTGCTCAACTTCACTTGCCTTCCCCAAGATCCTGAACACAAGGAAGGTGCTTACAGGAAACTTGAGATTGAAAATTTCCTGCCACCCAGCTATTGCAAAAATTGAGAATTCCCCACATTTTTGCACAGCAAAGCTCTGGGTGGAACTCAGCTCAGGTTGATAATCATTGTCTTTACAAAGCCTTTATTTACCAAGCTTTTGGACTGAGAATTCTGATTGCCTCTAGAAATGCTAGTGATGTTATCCTCACTTCCTCTTCCATACCCTTGTCATACTCCATGCCTTTCTCCATGATCATACAAATATATACAAGCATATACAGATGAATTCTATTATTAAAAGACAGAGTAGCCTCTAAGTCCACTCAGCAGGTGAACTCACTGCCCACCCCTCTATGTGGGACATGACTCCTAAGGGTATGAATCCCCCTGGTAACATGGGAAATGACTCCTGGGGATGACCCTGGACCCAGCATCATGGGATTGAGAAAATCTTCTTGGACCAAAATGGGGAAGATAAATGAAACAAAATAAAGTTTCAGTGGCTGAGAGATTTCAAATGGAGGCAAGAGGTCACTCTGGAGGGTATTCTTATGCACTATATAGATATCTCTTTTTAGTTGTAGTGTATTGGAACAGCTAGAAGGAAATAGCTGAAACTGTTGAACGGCAACCCAGTGACCTTGATTCTTGAAGACAATTGTGTAACTGTGTAGCTTGCTCAGTGTGACTGTGTGATTGTGAAAACTTTGTGGCTCACACTCCCTTTATCCGATGTATGGACAGATGAGTGGGAAAATGGGGACAAAAATTAGATGAAGAATAGGGTGAGATGGAGGGAATGGAAAGTTTTGGGTGTTCTTTTTACTTTTATTTTTATTTTTTTGGAGTAAGGAAAAGGTTCAAAAATTGATTCTGGTGATGAACGCACAACTGTATGATGGTGCTGTGAATAGTTGATTGTACATTGTGGATGATTGTAGGGTGTGTGACTATATCTCAATAAAATGGTATTTTAAGAAAAGTAAATGAACAATAGGGGGTGAGGAGTATGAGATGTTTTGGATGTTCTTTTTTACTTTACTTTTTATTATTAGTTTTTGGAGTAATGAAAATGTTCAAAGATTGGTTGTGGTGATGAATGCACAAGTATATGATGATACTGTGAACAACTGATTGTACACTTTGGGTGATTGTATGATATGTGAATATATCTCAATAAAATTGCATCAAAATAAATTAGAATATATTATAAAAATAAACTTCATTAAGATTGATTAAAAAAAACAGAGTAGCACCTCTTTAAGACTCAAGAGGTTAGCAAAGAAGGCTAGGGTTAGGTATCAGGATAACTTCACTCCCATCCCAGTGTGGAGACTCAGGAGCAGAGATATATGGATACTATAGAGCTTTTAAGAGGAGACTCTTCCTGCTTCCTAATTTCTCTCCAACTTATCTTAAATCATGGCCCTCTGGGCCATTGTGCTCCAAATACATGAACCTTCTTTGTCATCATAGTACTTGTCATGCTTGATCCAGCTTTAGGGCCTTTGCACCAGCTGTTCCCATAGCCTGAAAACCACTGCTCTGAGAACTTCACCTGCCTGGCACCTTCATATCAGTCAAAGTCAGCCTAGATTACAAGTCTTTTGTGCTTTCCTAATTTAAAATAATCTCCTTTGATGGTGGTGGTGGTGGGGCATAGACTATACAGATGTATTTGCTTTTATATGAATAAATTTATTTGGAAGGATGTACAGGAAAATTAACATTGGTTGCTTAAAAGGAGAGGAACTGGATAGCTAAACAGGGTTGGGAGAGAGACTTCTCTGCATATCCTTTTCTATTTTTTTTTCAAATTTACACTCATTGAATCAATTCAAAAAATTAATTTATAAGTATAAATAAAAAGAGAAAATATAAAGTAGTCCCCTGCTGAGCATTCTTTATTTACTTTATAAATTTTATTTATAAGACAGGCAGTGAGCGATTTGGACCGTGGGCTGTAGTTTGCCAATCTGATCCCTGCTCTGTCATACCCACTTATTTGATATTCATTCTGGTACTGATATTGGTTTACTCGTTTCTTATCTGCCTCACCTGATTAAAATGCAAGTTCCATGAGAGCAGGGTCCTTTTCTGTGTTGTTACCACCATATCCCTGCACCTAGAACAGAGTCTGGCTATTAGTAGGTGCTCAATAAATATTTGTTGAATGAATGAATTTTTGAACGAATTTTGGGCTGAGGGGAAGAGGAGCAGCTCTATTTGGTGTGGAATGAAAATGACATAAAGTTTTGTGGGCAGCACCTCCATGAGAAGTAATCTAGTTTGGTTATCCTCAAGAAAACCCAACCCATAGTTTTTGCCTCAGGGAGTAGCTGCTCATGCCTGCTTCGTGAAAGCAGATGGGAAACCGAGTGCCTATCCTATGACATATTCCAGAAGTGTTGGGGATTGAACCATGAACCCCACAAAAGACACGTTCAAGTCTTAATCTGTGTTCCTGTGGGTGTGAACCCATTTGTAAACAGGATCTTCGAAGATATTATTAGTAAGGGTGTGGGCTCATTTGCAAGTAGGGTCTTTGAAGCTCCTACTTAGGTGAGGCCGGATTGAATCAGGGTGGCTTTAATCCATATCACTGGAGTCCTTATAAGCAAAGGAAATTCAGATGCAGTCAGTCAGAAGGAGCCCAAAGTCAGAAGAAGCCAGAAGTCAGAGAAAGCCACATGAGGAGACCAAGGAAACAGATTTCTGTGTGACAGAGGCAGAAATGCAAGCCAAGGAACCCCAAGGATTGTGGCAAGCCAACACAAGAATGCTACAGACTCTGTGAGAAAGCATGGTCTGTTGAGACCTTGATTTCGGACTTCTAGCTTCCAAACTGTGAGCAATAAATTTCTGTTGTTTAAGCCAATGTATTATGTGGTATTTGCCATAGCAGATTTGGCAAACTAAGTCACAGAAGGTAGAAAAACCAATGGATTCTCTTTTCAGTTTAGGAAGGAAAAAAATTCCCCCCACCACACACATGCACACATGTGCACGTGTGGCCTGGGAGAGACCTCAGAGCCTGGGGCAGCTACTCAGTTGGCAAATGAGCTTTGCAGACTAACAGCTTGAGGGAATGAGGGAACGGACTCTCCCTGCCAGAAAGATGTGGCTAACAGCCAGGACCTGGGGAGAGGAGGAATTGGGGGAAGAGGGAGTTTGGCACATTCAATTTAGGTAGCACATTGGCCCTGAACAAACAGCCTGCATCACCATGTGCTTATTAATATTAAAAATGTTTCTGAGTCAACACATTCTCTGCATGTACGGGGCTGGGCTTTTTTCAGCCATGCAGCACACGGTCCAAAAAAGTGTGGAGTCTTGAAGGAGAAGCAGCTCTGGATGAATCACTCATGCCACTGGGCTCTCCTCTGAGGTAGCTCCACCCATCCAACAATGTTTGGACGTCAGGTAGAGGGTCCAAGGTTACAGGCTGCACTCTCTTCTCTCTCTTGGAAGAAGGTCAACAGGCAGGGGCCTCTTCTTCTACCTCCCCCATCACTATCTCTACAACCAAACACACTCTCCTGCTCACTCAGAAAAAGATGGGCAGTTTCCCAGTGGCATGCTCTTGAGAAGCAGTAGAAAGGGCAAGTTACCAGGGCATGGGGGCAAATCCTAGATCCTTCATTTGCTAGCCAAGTAATCCTGATCAAGTTATTTAAAATTCCTGAATTTCAAACTTTCTCTAAAATATTGTGGAGTTATTTAAATTAAAATAAAACATTGTGCTTAAAGTACAAGGAATAGTGTAGATGTTCAGTAAGGAGAAGCATTTAAGGAGGAATGAAGGCAGTTAATTGCCCGCCAGTGGCTAGGAAGGAAAAGGCTTGATTGAATCCTGTTTACTTGCAGCTGAGCTCATAAAGTCCTACCTTTTATCCCCACACTGTAGAGAATGTCATTTATTTGTTTGTTTGTTTATTTATTTGTTACTGAAATATATCACATACCATACAATCATCCAAAGTATAAAACAGTTGTTCACAATATCTTCATATAGTTGTGCATTTATCACCACAATCAATTTTTGAACATTTTCATTGCTACAAAAAATGAAAATAAGAATAAAAATAAAAGTAAAAAGAGCACCCCAAACATCCCATACCCTTTTCGCCTGTATTATTCATTTATGTTTTGTTCCCATTTTTCTACTCATTTGTCCATACACTGAGTAAAGGGAGTGTGAGCCATAAGGTTTTCACAACCACATAGTCACATCGTATAAGGTATACAGTTGTAAGCTCATCTTCAAGAATCAAGGATACTGGATCGCAGTTCAACAGTTGCAGATATTTCCTTCTAACTATTCTAGTAAACTAAAAACTAAAAAGGGATATCTATATAATGCATAAATTTTACCTCCTAAATGACCTCTTGACTCCATTTGAAATCTCTTAGCCACTGAAACTATATTTTGTTTCATTTCTCTTCCCCTTTTTGGTCCAGAAGACTTTCTCAATCACATGTTGCAGGGTCTGGGCTCATCCCCAGGAGTCATGTCCCACATTGCCAGGCAGATTTATATCCCTGGGAGTCATGTCCCATGTAGGGGGGAGGGCAGTGAGTTTACCTGCTGAGTTGGCTTAGACAGGGAGAGGCCACATCTGAGCAACAAAAGAGGTTCTCTGGGGGTGACTCTTAGGCACAGTTATGAGTGGGCTTAGCCTCTCCTTTGCCATAACAAGCTTTATAAGGGCAAGTTCCAAGATCAAGATCTCAGCCTACTAAGCTTGTGGTCCCCAATGCTTGCGAGAATATCAGGGATTCCCCAGCTGGAGAAGTTTAATATTTTCAGATTTTTCCCCAGTACCTCAAGAGGGCTTTGCAAATACTTTTTATTCTCTGCCTAGATTACTCTGAGTTGTATTGGTGCTTCATGCTTACATGTACAAACCAACAAAATCTCACTCCCTAGTCAAGTTTCCATGTAATTATGATATTTGAGTAAACTGACCATACAAGTTAAACTATATAGTGTGCTACAGAAAGTATAAATTTTGCACCAAATAAAAATCTCTTGCTTTGGTCCCACACAGAAGCCAAAGTTTTTTGTTTTTTTTTTAATTCAGTTTTATTGAGATATATTCACATACCATACAGTCATCCATGGTGTACAATCAGCTGTTCAGAGTACCAGCAAATAGTTGTGCATTCATCACCCCAATCTATTTTTGGACATTTTCCTTATACCAGAAAGAATCAGAATAAGAATGGAAAATAAAAATAAAAAGAACACCAAAATCATCCCCCCCCCATCCCACCCTATTTTTCATTTGGTTTTTGTTCCCATTTATCTACTCATCCATCCATACACTGGATAAAGGGAGTGCAATCCACAAGGTTTTCACAGTCACACTCTAACCCCTTGTTATCTACATTGTTATAAAATCGTCTTCAAGAGTCGAGGCTACTGGGTTGGAGTTTGGTAGTTTCAGGTATTTAGTTCTAGCTATTCCAATACATTAAAACCTAAAAAGTGTTATCTATATAGTGCATAGGAATGTCCACTAGAGTGACCTCTTAACTCCATTTGATATCTCTCAGCCACTGATGCTTTATCTTTTTTCATTTTGCATCCCCCTTTTGGTCAAGAAGATGTTCTCAATCCCATGATGCCAGGTCCAGATTCATCCCTGGGAGTCATATGCTGTGTTGCCAGGTAGATTTACACCCCTGGAAGTCAGGTAGAACCCAAAGTTTTAAAGCACAGTTATCATCTTCTATCCTTTAGTCTGATCTACCCCAATCTCAACCATGTCCATTTCGTTCATATCTCCAATTGAAGTCTGATCTCCTTTTCAGCCTCTTTAACAGTTGATTCATGGGGCAAGGCCAACACTCACAGCTGCCAAACTCTGGCTCCGAGTCCCAGGTGCCACAAAGACACCTGAAGCTCCAGGAACCGACCATGGCATGCACAAACAGCTCAGCATCTCAAAATTTAGAAATTAACTGTTAAAATTCATGAATCGATGTGATTGCTGTAAGAGCTTACAATATAGGAAACTTTACATATTCCTTCCTGTGATAACCCTTGTGCCAGATTAAATTCTTAGAATTTGCATGTTACTATTAGTACATATTAGTGAGGCATTATAATATTTGTCTTTTCATTTCTGGCTTATTTCACTCAACCTATTGTCCTTACTCAACCTACTGTCCTCACAGTCTAGTTGCATACCTCACAACTTTATTCCTTCTTGCTGCTCCCTCATGTAATAACATTCTTATATTTGTACATTTAATTACACTCATTGACCACTCTAGGTTTCACTAAGTTAAACAGTCTCAATCTTTATTTTCTATGTTTCCTTCTGGTGTCTTACATACCCCTAGCTTTCCCCTTTCAACTGTATTCACAGTCATCTTTTTTCAGTGTACTTACAGTATTGTGCTTTCCATTTCTGGATTTGTACAATCAATCCTCTAGAACATTCTATATTCCTTCAACATCAAATGCCCAATCTCTCCCATCTTTCTGTCTCCTGATATCTGCATTTCTGTACTCCTCTCCAAACCTCCCTCCCTGTCTTTTCCTATCTGTCTGTAGCACTCCCTTTAGTATTTCTTGTAGAGGAAGTCTCCTGTTCATGAACTCTCTCAGTGTCTATCTGTAAATATTTTAAACTCTCACTCATTTTTGAAGGATGGCTTTGCCAGATATAGGATTCTTGGTTGGCAGTTTTTCTCTTTCAGTATCTTGAATATATCATACCACTGCCTTCTTGCCTTCATGGTTTCTGCTGAGAGAACTGCACTTAGTCTTATCGAGCTTCCCTTGTATGTGATGGATTGCTTTTCTCTTGCTGCTTTCAGAATTCTCTCTTTGTCTTTGACATTTGAAAATCTGTCTTGGAGTAGGTCTATTTGGGTCAATTCTGTTTGGGGTACGCCATGCTTCTTGGACCTGTAATTTTATGTCTTTCATAAGAGTTGGGAAATTTTCATTGATTATCTCCTCTATTATTCCTTCTACCACTTTTCCCTTCTCTTCTCCTTCGGGGACACCTATAACGTATATATTTGTGTACTTCATGTCACTCAGTTCCCTGAGACTCTGTTCATATTTTTCCATTCTTTTCCCTATGTGTTCCTTTGTGTGCAGAATTTCAGATGTCCTGTCCTCCAGCTCACTCATCCTTTCTTCTGCCCCTCCAAATCTGCTGTTGTATGTCTCTATTATGTTTTTCATCTCTTCTGTTGTGCCTTTCATTCCCATAAGCTCTGCTGTTTGTTTTTCAAGCTTACAAATCCTCCTCATGATCACCCAGTGTCTTCTTTATATACATCCTTCATCTCTTTTGTCACGTTCTCTCTCAACTTGTTGATTTGATTTAAAAGATTTGTTTGAACAAATTGAGGTGTTAGTTTCTTCCTTTGACTGGTCCAACTCTTCCCATTTCCTGATGTGGCTTGTGATTTTTGCTGTCTAGGCATCTGATTTTCTTGTTTCATTTATTCTGGAGATTGTTTTCTTTCTTTTTCCTAAGATTTTCTTGCTGGTTGTCTTTGATCTCTATCTTTTCTTTGTTTCTCTCCCTGGCCAGTTGTCAGATTGACTCTGCCCCCCAATCTTCCCCCCAAAATCAGGTGTCCACCATGACCTGACACAGAGATGGGAGGTAGGCACTGGGCACCTCAGCAAGTTCACCATGCTAGCTTCCAGTGGTGCTCTATTTTCCACTGGCTAGCAAGACCTAGGTTTGTTTTGGAACCTTGCTTTAACAGTTGGGTCTTCCCTATTTCTCAGCCAAAACAGGGCTGGGTTTCTGTACAGGGTATGTAAACCATCTTCTGTGCTCCTAAGAAAGGGTCTGAAGCATCTTTAAAAAAGTATTTTACTTCCCTTGCACTTTCCAGACTGTCCAGCAGATGGCAATGTTCAGTAACTTAATTGTCCTCAGAGGCTGCTTTGCCTCCAAGCACAGGCTGTGTCTGACCCAGCGTGGCTAAAACTGTGTGATTCCTATGCCCTCACTTTGCCAGCCAAAATCTGGCTCCATGTGGGGCTCTACCTGTGGCAAAGTACTCCCGCAGCTGACCCAGTGCTCCAACTGTCTCCAAGGCAAGGAAACGGCCACCGGCTACTGCTTCCTTCAAGGGCAGGGGAAGGGCTTTCAGACCCAGGGCTGGAAACAGTCTCTGTCCATGTTTTCTCAGTCTTTGTCCCTCACTGATCTGGGTCTTGAAATGTCCTCCCCTGTCCACCGTGTCTTCAAACACTGAGGGTATTTTTTGTTGCTGTGAGCAATTTTAAAATCTGTGTCCCTGGTGGGAGGGATCCTGTCTGCTGATTCTGTGCCTCAGAAACCAAGTGAGGGGGAAGAGAGAGGACAGGCTGGTCTGGGGTGGAAGATTCCTACCTAATATTTCTTCTGTTTCTTCAGTTGGGCATTTGCAGGGTCTTTTTCCAGTCTATATCCTCCTCCAGAGTTTCAAGCAATTCAGAATTGTCCTTTTTTTGGTGAATCTCTGGAGAGAAGTTTTCAAGAGCTGTTTACGTCAGCATGTTGATGACGCCACCCCAAGAATGTCCTTCTTTTGACTCTTCTGATCAGGATCCAGTCCAGCAATGTTGAGTCCCTTATATTTAAGCCTGGATTCAGACTTATCAGCTGGCTTTTATTGACTAGTTCTCATGGAACTTTACGAGAGCTTTGAGAGGTCCTTGAGACCTTTCTCTTTCCTTTATGTGGAGGAGTCTCCTCCCTCAGACCAGTGGGGACCTCTCCCCCATCAGCTGAGCTGAGGGGAGCGAGGAGGCACAGCCTGTGGGCTATAAACCAGCCCTCCTCTGCCCCTGACCAGGACTTGTGTCTGTGTTTTCCAGGGTGTGCTACTGAAGACCTGGGAGGGAGTCCATGGATGCTTTGGCTGGAGGCTACTCAGGAGGGAGTTGAGAATTCTGCTGGCCCTGCTACTGTTGGTCCCTGTGCTCGAAGTTCTGGGTGGTAATGGAGCCCATGATCTTAAGACTTGCCATTCCTTTAAACCACAAGTATGCCCAGCACTCAATAGCATTCTCTGGCCCATCAAACGGGAGAGGGATCTAAGGAGGGGGGCCTGAGGCACATTGCTTTGGGCACATCCTCACCAATGTGACATAGAATTTCCTGCCTGAGTTGTTGAATGTATGGCTGAGCCTACGGAGCTCCAGTCCTGTGTGTGTATATATGACTGTGTGGGTGGGTTTGGGGGGCAATACCCAAGCTTTGCATGTATACAGATATTCTGAGTATGAATGAGGGTCAGCCCTAGGGAGACTTCTAGGATTTGTCTGTAGCGTAATCCACCCCCCATCTCCTTCCCCTGCTTCTGGAAGGGAAGCTGTAACTCAGCCCTGCTGTGGCTACCTCGCTGCATTCCCCGCCCCCAACCGCACATCCTCTTTCTCTGTCACAACAAGGAGCTTTGGCAGAAAGGGAGGGAGCGTGGGTGCTGCAGAGAGAAAAACACTCCAAAGTTTCAGTAAAATGGCAAGAGAGATGCCGGTACAGAGGGAGCAGGAGCCTTGTGTTTCTCACAGCCTGCTCTGCTGGGGCTGGGGAGACACAGAACCATGATTTCCTTTCCTCTCTTCCTCCCCTTCTTCCCCTGTCCTCCCTGCGAGGTTTAGGAAAGGGAGACCTACAGTGAGGGGAGAAAGACCAACTACTTTTCCTTCTGTAACCACCAGAATAGGCAGTGCTGGACTTTGCTTGCTTTGGGAAAAGTGCTGTGTCTGTGTGTGTGTATGCTGGGAGAGAGAGAGAGAGAGAGAGGGAGAGGGGGGAATATACATTTGGGAGATAGAGTGTGATTATATGTGAGTATGTACAAGTGTGTGTGTGTACAAGTGTGAGTGTGGATGTAAGTGCATATGAATGTGTGTGTATGAGTATGTGTGTTAGTGAATTGGGTGAGTATGTGTATGAATATGTGTGCATGTTTGTGTGTATGTTGGGGGTGGGGTGGGGAGCAATCTATAAAGGGCAGATAGAAACCAGCACAAGGTTATTTAGGTATCTGCCTTGGTTGACCATTAGCCAATATTTTGCAGCATAAAGATATGTAAAAGAAAGAAACATTGGGTAGATGTTTTCCTCATGCATTTGAAATTAGGGCATTTCATTTGGGAAATGGCTCCTTTTCTACAGAGTAAAAACCTCATCTACTCAGAGCTCAGGAATACAGTTTTGTAATCATTTCACCTAAATAGGGCTGGAGTTTATCTTAGTACTATTTGCTTGTAAAATATTTGAATTTGTAAACAAGATCCCAAGGGAAATGTTTATCCCACTCAAGAAAGCAAGTTACTTTTCACCTGTTTGAAGTATCTTTTTGCATTCTAACAATAAGGTACTTATAAATCAATCTTTTCTAGCAATTCATTAAAACAACTCCTAGAAGCAGTATTTTAAAGAAATAATAAGGCTGCATTTCTTTATTTAAAAAGCCTATGATGGGTTTTAAGATTTATCTGATTTATTGATGTCTGTTCATATATGATCATAATAACTTCTAACATTTATTGAGTGCTTATCATGTGCCAGGCACAACATGTTCTCATTTAGTCCTTCCAACCAGGGCGGTACTGTTAGTTTACAACTCAGAGAAGTTAAGTGGCTTAACCATGATCACATAGATAGTAGGTCTAAGAGAAGAGCTTAAATTTGAGTTCACTCCATATCCCCATGTCCTTACTCCATGTGCTCTGTTGTGTCCCTGTACATTTGACTAACCAAGGATGTCAACGCATGGAAGCAAGAGGAATAACTAGCAAGTACCTGCAGAAGGGCTGTCTCCGACAGAAATCTGGACTCCTTGGTACAGACCCAGTCTTGCAGGGCCAGTCCAGTTCTGGGATTATAATTCCTGCTGTTGGAATGAGGAGGATAAACCCAGTTGTGTTATGGCATGTGATCCCTTGGGATTTTTCAGTTCTCTCTGGGACAACAGGTTTCTATAGTGTCATCTCTGATAGAAGTATAGCCTGGGACTATGGCATGAGGAAATCAATGAATGCAAAGCATATCATGAAGTATATATTTAGCACTATGATCACCAACCCAGCAAGAATGAGCCCATAAGTTCTAGAAAAAGTGTATGATTTTGGGCAAGGGCAGTCACCCTGAACTCTCTCTAGAAGGGGTGTGGGAGAAGAGGCAGAGGGAGAAAAGAAGGGTGATAGGAAGAGGGTGAGCAGAGGGCATGAAGCCTATTTGTGACTGGGAGGAAGCATGGAACCTGATGAATAATGGAGAATGGCTTTGTTACTGTTGGCTTTTTAAAATAAGAACTGACTTATGAAGGTGGGGAGGGTGCAGCCTGTGAATAGCAATGAGAAAGGGAGCAGATGCTAGCATGCCCCTAGCCTCTTGCTGTAGTCAGTGCTTTTCTAGAGATAAATGGCGGAGCTTCAAAGAGGTTCTAGCAGGGGCTGTACTAAAAATTTGAAGATTCTAGGATATTTTTGTCACGAGAAAAGAGGGTTAGAATTCAGACTCTAGGCTTCTAGTCTCTGAAAGATTTTTTTTTTTTTTTAACATGAGCTGTTTCACTGTTATCACTGGATTTAACTGCAATGCTGAAGGGAAGCATATTGGGTAAGAATTATAAGAGAGGAGGGTATAAGATACTGAGATCCTTACCAGGATCACTCTAGGGATAGATTTGTCAGGGATCTAGAAGGGAAACTGTGCAGAATAGATTGCTTGGAGAAAGCCTACCTTCAGGACTTCCCCTTAGAAAAAGCCAGGCCAGAGAGCAGATGAGAGTGGGATCAAGCCAGAAATTACAACCAGAACCCAAAAGAAGCAGGAAAAACAGTAACTGAGAGAAATAAATTAAGGAGAAAATTGCTGGGAGAGGCTGAGACCCACAGGCAATGGCAGTTGGGTCAACAGCTACCTGAGTGGGTGTAAAGAGAGGCTGCTGGCTCACAACCTAGCCTGGGAAGGCAGCCCCTGTGCAGACATTAATGAGAAGGTTCACTGCCCCCAGGAGAAGACAGGCAGAGTGGGTATTGGAGTCCAGGCATCCTCATCAGTAATTCTTTTTGGGGTGTCCTGTGCATCTAGCCAAAGGGCGTTATTTACTAACAGTTGGGAGAAGTAGACAAGTATCACAACCTGATGGGTGAACAAAGCCTGCAGCCTCCTTCCTGGTGGCCAGGCACAGGGGGTAGTTTTACCCCTCGGGTAGATGCTGCAGACCCCAAGTCTATACAAACTGAAATCCTGTCTCTAACAGTCAAGATTGAGAGTGGGGGAGAGGGGTGCAGATGAGGGGTATGATGGATGCCAGAATCCCAGTCCCATGATTCTGATAGAATAGAGCTTTGGATTCTCCTCTCGAAAGCCTGGTGCATAAACAGTTCTGGAATCAGTAAGTACTTTTTGAGCCCTTTATGGAGTTATGTGAGGAATATGGGGAAAAAAAAGAAAAAAAGGAAGGAAGGAAGGAAGGAAGGAAGGAAGGGAGAGCCCACCCTACTCTTGAGGGAATTAATGTGTCTTCTAATGGGATTGGCCTCTTCTTCACTCCCCTTTCCCTCTGCTTTGTTTTTGCCTGTGCAATCATTCACCTCTACATTCTCTCTCCTTTTTTTCTGGTCATCTCTGTTCTCTGGCCCTTCCCTGCTCCCTTTTCCTCTCTGCCTGTCTTCATCCCCCCTCTGCCACGTGGTCTTCCCTAACTTTTGTGTACTTTGTCTCTGTGTACTTTCCCATCCCCCTCCTGCCCCAGGTGGTGATGTGTGATAGTGATTGGTATTGGCTCCTGATTGCTGCAGGACTCCAGGAAAGGTTAAAATTCTATGATCTTCAAGTGTGTCTGGACTTGAACAGATATAGTTATTCCCAATTTCCCAGCACTTAGAAACTCCTCAAATGAGCTAATTTGTCTGAAGGCAGGTGGAGTCTGGGTCAGAGTAGTCTTAGCCATGCCCCAGTTATCCTAAAGACATGAGTCACGAATACAACTCTGCCCGCCACTTTTTTAGCATAATGTCTGAAAGACATGGAATGAATTAATGTGAAATTGATGGAGGGTGACTCATTAAAATTAACTGTGTCCATGATTAGGAACAAGCAGAGAAAGACCATAAGAAAGGATGGTTTCATGAGTGAGATCTTATATTTTCCTACAATTTATATTTGGGAAGTGTGTGGAGTGATCAACACACTCAGACACTACTCACTCAGCTACAACCTCAGTTTCAACAAACACCTAAATTCAAAGACCTCAACCCAGATTCTCTTTCCCTTTGCTGAGCACTAAGACTCCTGTTGGTGCTCTGGGCATTGGTGACTTCACAGTGGAGGAGTATGGATTTGAATAAGAGACTTGACAGTGAAGTGACTTTTCCTGCCTAGTCTCAGCAACACCTCAGGCATTAAAGGTAATGAAGGTTGCATTGAGGGTTTGGTAAGGAAGTGGGGTTGTTTCAGACCACTTTTCATACCTTACAGGAGAAGGAACCTTAATTTACTCTCCAAATCCACATTTGCCTCTAACTGTGGACTGCCCAGCAAGATAGAGAAGTTAGCTGGTTCCTTCATTGGTTTTTCCCATTCATTCATTTATTCACAAACAATGCCAGACACTGGTAATGTAAGAATGGTAAAAGTCATGGTCCCTGTCCTCCAGGAGCCACAGTCTTGTCAGGGAGACAGGCATAGAAATAATCACAATGCAGGTTGGTAATTGCTTTTACACAAGAGGTACTGGGTGATCTCAGAGGAGGGAGCAACTAACACGAAAGAGGGAGGGAAAGAGGCACTTAAACTGGATTTCATAAAAGATAAGTTGGGAGTTAGCAATTGGAAAGGAGGGGAAGAAACAGCTTCCAGGCAGAGGGAACAGGATGGGAGGTGCAAAAGCACATAGGACCATGATTAATGGAGAGAATGGTGAGTTTATTTGAAGAGAGGTAAAGGGCATCCTGCAAGAGTATCTAGAGAGAGGTCTAGAAAGGGAAGTTGGAGAACAACTGTGAAGAGACTTGTGTACTCTGCTAAGTTTGAATGTTATCGTATAGTCAGTGGGAAACTACTAAAAGTTGTTAAACAACAAAGTAGAATAATCAGATCATTGCTTTATAAAGAGGTCACAGAGTAAAGTAGGGGTGGAGGCAATTTGTTCTGGCGTCCCAAGTACAGCAGAGTTTGACATCCATCTCTATCCTGGTCCTCAACTGGGGAGTTCCTTCTTTCCTCCTTTCCTCTGTTCCTTTCTTCACAAAATGTATGAACACTTATCATAAGCCAGACTCTGAGTTAGGCCCTGGAATACGCAAATGACTAAAAACCACTCCCTGCTTAGAGGGGCTTGAAGCTGGTTTCGTTCTTCCCAAACTCCATACCAGAGTATTCTCTGGTCCATTTCACTACCACGGTGAAATGAGAAAACGCAAGGACAATGTATAAGTCTTTAAATAAAGTTAAATATGTTCAATATAAAAACTCCCCATTTTGGTTTGAGGTCATAGTTGTCTGTTGTTGTTGTTAAAATGTCCATTCTTTCCTGAAAAGATAATAGTGGGTAAAAGAGAGTTGATAGCAGATGGATGGTGGTCTTACTCTCTCCCTCCATGCCCCCTCCCTTTTTTCCCCTTCCTTTCTTCCTTCCTTCCTTCTTTCCTTACTTGGCAAAATGAGAAGTCAGCAATCCTTTGTTATATTCCAAAACAGTGTGTATGTGGGGGAAATTTACTATTATTATTGTAGTGTGATTAAAGATTAATTTCCTCATTCCAAAGGTGGAACTAAGAGCGGGCCTTTCCCATTCAATGGAGTGGAACTTAGGCAGGGAACATGTGTTTACCAGATATGACTGATACAAAAGAAGGCTTTCATGCTGCTTTCTACCACCTAGACTCAGAAGTGGGATCAGATAGGAGAGTCCCTGGTTCCAGAGAGAGTCAGGACTCAGCAATTTCCTTGCTAGGTAGGGGCAGCTCCTCCTGACAGCATACGGGGATGACTGATGTCCCAGGAACCCACATGCCGCAAGAGGTCTGGGTTCATCGCATCTAGTTTTGGGGAGAACAGCAATTCTATCAGAGGTATCCAGCAGGTGTAACCAGAAAAGCCGGTGAAACAGGAACAGGCTGCCCCAAAGAGTGGGGCCGCTGGCTTTGCCTTTTATTTAGTAAAGGAATGTGATCACCTGCTTTTATCAAAATTAGTCAGGCATTAGTTTCCATGGCCCAGGCACGAATGACCCACCCACCAATCACTTCAAATTATATCACTTAGTCAGTCATACTCCTGCTATCATACATAGCATTATTACCTAAACTCAAATTACTGCACTATAGTGAGACTGCATTATCCTGCTTATAACATAGGACTTGTGGGTTAAAACTAATTTAGGAGTCAGTCTGGGGACCAAAAAGAGAAAGTCTTGTTATGAGGTGGCAATTCACTTAGGAGTGAATGCAATCATACATGAAATCCAAAGGTTGGAAAAGTTCTGGACTCATGGGAGAATCAGACATGTAAGCAGTTATTTTAGGACAGTGTAATAAATACATGTACAATGGCACAAAGAACTGTGGTATGTGGTAGAATGGTGAGTTTAGTATGAATAGGTGTCTCTGGTTGGAGTATCTGAAAAGGGGATTAGAAAGGGAGATTGGAGCCTGATTATGAAGGCGAAGGTTCTTAGGAAGCAATGCTGAGAAGGGAGCTATCGAAGTTGAGGAAGTCTTTCCCAAGGAGCTGACACTTGAGATAGAACTCTTGCCCACCCCGTCTGCTGTAAGACTCTCTTCTTTCCTTTCTTTCCCCCTGCCCCACATTTCCTGAGCAAGCCAGGCCTGAACATCCTCGCAGGCTGCTGCTCTAATTACTTCATTCCATTTTAATTCTGCTGAGTTAGGAGCCTGCAAACTCAAGAGGAAATTCATGCAAAATACTTCACAAATTGAATGTGCTGGCACTTTAGAAACAAATCTGACCCTATCTGCCCTTTTCATCCTCCCTGCCTCTGATCATGCTCAGATTGAAGAATTGAGGATAGAATGCACAGTTAGAAAGAGGTGTTGGTATTGATGGAGTAAGATGTTGGTTTTGACTGAGTCATTTGAGTCATTACTTTTTTGGGGGAAAGAGAAGGATGCAGTAGGTGCTTTCTAATGGGGGGATTTTAAAGGACAATTTTGGAAAGTGATGGAGTCCTTTTATGCAGCTCCAAAACATGTGAGTATATGAGTTGTAATATTTCCTTTTCCCTAGAGATATTTATTAAGAGAGATGCCTTATTCCAAGCTGTTTAAGGTTCATGGAGATGGATAGAAAAATCTCTTAAAATAAGGGACTACAGTATTTTTTTCTTTCATTTTTTTTATTGTGGAAAATAACATATATACATAATTTCCAATTCTATTTTTTGTTAGAAAAGTTGTTGGTTTACAGTAAAATCATGCAGAAAATACAGAGTTCCCACATACCTTCCCCCTCCCTCAATATTCCCTGTTATTACACTAGATCTTTGCCAAAAGGCAGAGAAGCAATAGCTTTCCCTATTATTAACACTCTGCATTAGTATGGTAACTTTGTTACAATTGATGAAATAATATTATTATAATTATAATATCGACTATAGTCCATAGCTTACATTAAGGGTCACTGTTTATGTTGTACAGTCCTATTTTTTTTTAATTTTTTATTCTAATAACATATATACAACCTAAAATTTCCCCTTTTAACCCCATTCAAATATATAATTCAGTGGTGTTGATTATGTTCACAATTTTGAGCTAGTCACCACCATCCATTACCAAAATTTTTCCATCACCCCAACAGAAACTCTGTACCAATTAAGCATGACTCCCCATTCCCTATACCCACCCTGACCCCTAGTACCCTGTATTCTAGTTTCTTACTCTATGCATTTGCTTCTTACCAGTGAGATCATCCAATATTTGTCCTTTTCTGTCTGAGTTATTTCACTCAACATGATGTCCTCAAGCTTCATCCTTGTTGCATGTATCAGAACTTCATTCCTTTTATGGCTGAATAATATTCCATTGTATGGATATACTCATTTTATTTATCCATTCATCTGCTGATGGACACTTGGGTTGCTTCCATCTTTTGGCAATTGTCAATAATGCTTCTATGAACATCAGCATGCAATTATCTGTTTGAATTCCTGCTTTAAATTTTTTTGGGTATGTACCTAGAAGAGGAATTGATCTGAAGATGTTCCCCTATGCTTTCTTGTAGGAGTTTTATAGTTTTGTTTCCTACATTTAGGTCTTTGATCCATTTTTAGTTAATTTTTGTGTATGGTAAGAGGTAGGGTCCTTCTTCATTCTTGAAGAGAAAATTCTTTCCCCATTGAGTGGACTTGACATCCTTGTCAAAAATCACATAGATGTGAGAGTTTATTTCTGAACTCTCAATTTTATTTTATTTTATTTTATTTTATTGGCTTTTGGGATTGTGTTGAATCTATAAATTGCTTTGGGTAGAACTGACATCTTACAACATTTGGTCTTCCAATCCATGAACATGGACTGTCCTTCCATTTGTTTAGGTTTTTATTTTATTTCTTTTGGCAGTGTTTTGTAGTTTTCTGTGTACAAGTCCTTTACATCCTTGGTTATATTTATTTCTAGATATATGATCCTTTTAGTTACCATTGTAAATGTAATTCGATTTCCTCTTTAGATTGTTCTTTAAGAGTGTATAGAAACACTACTGATTTTTGTGTGTTGATCTTGGAACTACAGTTTTTAAATCATCAGTTCTCAAATTTTTTGGTCTCAGGATTCCCCTTTACACCCTTAAAATTATTGAGGACCACCAAAAGCTTTTTTTTATGAGGGTTATATTTATCAATATTTACTGAGTTAAAAACTAAAACTGAGAAATTAAAATGTATATATTTATGAATACATTAAAATAATAACTATAAATCATTTTGTGTTAACATTAAACAAATTTTGGTGAAAAATAACTATATTTTCCAAAAATAAATATTAGTGAGAAGAATGGCATGTTTTGCAGTTTCACAAATCTTCTAAAATATCTGACTTAATAGAAGATACTTGGATTCTCATGTCTGCTTCTGCATTCAGTTTCCATTTGTTGTTTTTTTTTTTTAATCTTCATTTTATTGAGATATATTCACATACCACGCAGTCATACAAAACAAATCGTACTTTCGATTGTTTACAGTACCATTACATAGTGGTACATTCATCACCCAAATCAATCCCTGACACCTTCATTAGCACACACACAAAAATAACAAGAATAATAATTAGAGTGAAAAAGAGCAATTGAAGTAAAAAAGAACACTGGGTACCTTTGTCTGTCCGTTTCCTTCCCCTATTTTTCTACTCATCCATCCATAAACTAGACAAAGTGGAGTGTGGTCCTCATGGCTTTCCCAATCCCATTGTCACCCCTCATAAGCTACATTTTTATACAACTGTCTTCGAGATTCATGGGTTCTGGGTTGTAGTTTGATAGTTTCAGGTATCCACCACCAGCTACCCCAATTCTTTAGAACCTAAAAAGGGTTGTCTAAAGTGTGCATAAGAGTGCCCGCCAGAGTGACCTCTCGGCTCCTTTTGGATTCTCTCTGCCACTGAAGCTTATTTCATTTCCTTTCACATCCCCCTTTTGGTCAAGAAGATGTTCTCCGTCCCACGATGCCAGGTCTACATTCCTCCCCGGGAGTCATATTCCACGTTGCCAGGAGATTCACTCCCCTGGGTGTCCGATCCCACGTAGGGGGGAGGGCAGTGATTTCACCTTTCAAGTTGGCTTAGCCAGAGAGACAGGGCCACATCTGAGCAACAAAGAGGCATTTGGGAGGAGGCTCTTAGGCACAACCATAGGGAGGCCTAGCCTCTCCTTTGCAGCAACCGTCTTCCCAAGGGTAAAACCCGTGGTAGAGGGCTCAACCCATCAACCCACCAGTCCCCCATGTCTGTGGTCATGTCAGCAACCATGGAGGTGGGGTAGGCGAATACCCCTGCATTCTCCACAGGCTCCTCAAGGGGGCACTACATCTTTTTTTTTCCCTTGTTTTTCTTTCTTTTTTTTTTTTTAACTTTCCCTTCTTTTTTAAATCAACTGTATGAAAAAAAAGTTAAAAAGAAAACAAACATACAATAAAAGAACATTTCAAAGAGACCATAACAAGGGAGTAAGAAAAAGACAACTAACCTAAGATAACTGCTTAACTTCCAACATGTTCCTACTTGACCCCAAGAAAGTTACCTAATATAGCAACATTTCTGTGAACCTGCTCCTACCACACCCATCAGAAATCAACAGACCACAGTCATTCCTGGGCATCCCCAGAACGCTAAATAGCTTATCTGTTCTTCTTGGATTATTGTTCCCCCTTCCTTAATTGCTCTCTATTGCTAGTTCCCCTACATTCTACATTATAAGCCATTTGTTTTACATTTTTCAAAGTTCACATTAGTGGTAGCATATAATATTTCTCTTTTTGTGCCTGGCTTATTTCGCTCAGCATTATGTCTTCAAGGTTCATCCATGTTGTCATATGTTTCACGAGATCGTTCCTTCTTACTGCCGCGTAGTATTCCATCGTGTGTATATACCACATTTTATTTATCCACTCATCTGTTGAAGGACATTTGGGTTGTTTCCATCTCTTGGCAATTGTGAAGAATGCTGCTATGAACATTGGCGTGCGGATATCTGTTCGTGTCACTGCTTTCCGATCTTCCGGGTATATACCGAGAAGTGCAATCGCTGGATCGAATGGTAACTCTATATCTAGTTTTCTAAGGAACTGCCAGACTGACTTCCAGAGTGGCTGAACCATTATACAGTCCCACCAACAGTGAATAAGAGTTCCAATTTCTCCACATCCCCTCCAGCATTTGTAGTTTCCTGTTTGTTTAATGGCAGCCATTCTAACCGGTGTTAGATGGTATCTCATTGTGGTCTTAATTTGCATCTCTCTAACAGCTAGTGAAGCTGAACATTTTTTCATGTGTTTCTTGGCCATTTGTATTTCCTCTTCAGAGAACTGTCTTTTCATATCTTTTGCCCATTTTATAATTGGGCCGACTGTACTACTGTCATTGAGTTGTAGGATTTCTTTATATATGCAAGATATCAGTCTTTTGTCAGATACATGGTTTCCAAAAATTTTTTCCCATTGAGTTGGCTGCCTCTTTACCTTTTTGAGAAATTCCTTTGAGGTGCAGAAACTTCTAAGCTTGAGGAGTTCCCATTTATCTATTTTCTCTTTTGTTGCTTGTGCTTTGGGTGTCAAGTCTAGGAAGTGGCCGCCTAATACAAGGTCTTGAAGATGTTTTCCTACATTATCTTCTAGGAGTTTTATGGTACTTTCTTTTATATTGAGATCTTTGGTCCATTTTGAGTTAATTTTTGTGTAGGGGGTGAGGTAGGGGTCCTCTTTCATTCTTTTGGATATGGATATCCAACTCTCCCAGCCCCATTTGTTGAAAAGACCATTATGACTCAGTTCAGTGACTTTGGGGGCCTTATCAAAGATCAGTCGGCCATAGATCTGAGGGTATATCTCCGAATTCTCAATTCGATTCCATTGATCTATATGTCTATCTTTGTGCCAGTACCATGCTGTTTTGGCAACTGTGGCTTTATAATAAGCTTCAAAGTCAGGGAGTGTAAGTCCTCCCACTTCGTTTTTCTTTTTTAGAGTGTCTTTAGCAATTCGAGGCATCTTCCCTTTCCAAATAAATTTGATAACTAGCTTTTCCAAGTCTGCAAAGTAGGTTGTTGGAATTTTGATTGGGATTGCATTGAATCTGTAGATGAGTTTGGGTAGAATTGACATCTTAATGACATTTAGTCTTCCTATCCATGAACATGGAATATTTTTCCATCTTTTAAGGTCCCCTTCTATTTCTTTTAGTAGAGTTATGTAGTTTTCTTTGTATAGGTCTTTTACATCTTTGGTTAAGTTTATTCCTAGGTACTTGATTTTTTTAGTTGCTATTGAAAATGGTATCTTTTTCTTGAGTGTCTCTTCAGTTTGTTCATTTCTAGCATATAGAAACATTTCTGACTTATGTGCATTAACCTTGTATCCCGCTACTTTGCTAAATTTGTTTATTAGCTCTAGTAGCTGTATCGTCGATTTCTCAGGGTTTTCTAGATATAAGATCATATCATCTGCAAACAATGACAGTTTTACTTCTTCTTTTCCAATTTGGATGCCTTTTATTTCTTTGTCTTGCCGGATTGCCCTGGCTAGCACTTCCAGCACAATGTTGAATAACAGTGGTGACAGCGGGCATCCTTGTCTTGTTCCTGATCTTAGAGGGAAGGCTTTCAGTCTCTCACCATTGAGTACTATGCTGGCTGTGGGTTTTTCATATATGCTCTTTATCATGTTGAGGAAGTTTCCTTCAATTCCTACCTTTTGAAATGTTTTTATCAAAAACGGATGTTGGATTTTGTCAAATGCTTTTTCAGCATCTATTGAGATGATCAATTGATTTTTCCCTTTTGACTTGTTAATGTGTTGTAATACATTGATTGATTTTCTTATGTTGAACCATCCTTGCATGCCTGGAATGAACCCCACTTGGTCATGGTGTATGATTTTTTTAATGTGTCTTTGGATTCGATTTGCAAGTATTTTGTTGAGGATTTTTGCATCTATATTCATTAGGGAGATTGGCCGGTAGTTTTCCTTTTTTGTAGCATCTTTGCCTGGTTTTGGTATTAGATTGATGTTAGCTTCATAAAATGAGTTAGGTAGTGTTCCATTTTCTTCAATGTTTTGAAAGAGTTTGAGTAAGATTGGTGTCAGTTCTTTCTGGAAAGTTTGGTAGAATTCCCCTGTGAAGCCATCTGGCCCTGGGCATTTATTTGTGGGAAGATTTTTGATGACTGATTGGATCTCTTTGCTTGTGATGGGTTGGTTGAGGTCTTCTATTTCTTCTCTGGTCAGTCTAGGTTGTTCATATGTTTCCAGGAAATTGTCCATTTCCTCTACATTATCCAGTTTGTTGCCATACAGTTGTTCATAGTATCGTCTTATAATTTTTTTAATTTCTTCAGGATCTGCAGTTATGTCACCTTTTTCATTCATTATTTTGTTTATATGGGTCTTCTCTCTTTTTGATTTTGTCAGTCTAGCTAGGAGCTTGTCAATCTTGTTGATCTTCTCAAAGAACCAACTTTTGGTGATATTTATCCTCTCTATTGTTTTTTGTTCTCTATGTCATTTATTTCTGCTTTAATCCTTGTTATTTCTTTTCTTGTACTTGGTTTAGGATTGGTTTGCTGTTCATTTTCTAGCTTTTTCAGTTGATCCATTAGTTCTTTGATTTTGGCTCTTTCTTCCTTTTTAATATATGCGTTTAGTGCTATAAATTTCCCCCTTAGCACTGCTTTTGCTGCATCCCATAGGTTTTGGTATGTTGTGTTCTCATTTTCATTCGTCTCTATATATTTAGCAATTTCTCTTGCTATTTCTTCTTTAACCCACTGATTGTTTAGGAGTGTGTTGTTTAACCTCCAGGTATTTGTGAATTTTCTAAGTCTCTGATGGTTATTGACTTCTAATTGTATTCCATTGTGGTCAGAGAATGTGCTTTGAATAATTTCAATCTTTTTAAATTTATTGAGGTTTGTTTTATGTCCCAGCATATGATCTATTCTGGAGAAAGTTCTGTGAGCACTAGAAAAGTATGTGTATCCTGGTGATTTGGGATGTAATGTCCTGTATATGTGTGTTAAATCTAATTCATTTATCAGATTGTTTAGGTTTTCAATTTCCTTATTGGTCTTCTGTCTGGTTGATCTATCTATAGGAGAGAGTGATGTGTTGAAGTCTCCCACAATTATTGTGGAAACATCAATTGCTTCCTTTAGTTTTGCCAGTGTTTCTCTCATGTATTTTGTGGCACCTTGATTGGGTGCATAGACATTTACGATTGTTATTTCTTCTTGCTGAATTGCCCCTTTTATTAGTATGTAGTGGCCTTCTTTGTCTCTCAAAACATCCCTGCATTTGAAGTCTATTTTATCTGAGATTAATATTGCTACACCTGCTTTCTTTTGGCTGTAGCTTGCATGAAATGTTTTTTTCCATCCTTTCACTTTCAGTTTCTTTGTGTCCCTGTGTCTAAGATGAGTCTCTTGTATGCAACATATTGATGGTTCATTTTTTTTGATCCATTCTGCGAATCTATATCTTTTAATTGGGGAGTTTAATCCATTTACATTCAACGTTATAACCGTGAAGGCATTTCTTGAATCAGCCATCTTATCCTTTGGTTTATGTTTGTCATATTTTTCCCCTCTGTCTATTAATATCCTTTATTGTACCCATACCGAATCTCTTTAGTACTGAACCTTTCTCCAAGTCTCTCTGTCCTTTCTTTGTTTCTCTGTCTGTAGGGCTCCCTTGAGTATCTCCAGTAGGGCAGGTCTCTTGTTAGCAAATTCTCTCAGCATTTGTTTGTCTGTGAAAAACTTAAGCTCTCCCTCAAATTTGAAGGAGAGCTTTGCTGGATAAAGTATTCTTGGCTGGAAATTTTTCTCACTCAGAATTTTAAATATATCGTGCCACTGCCTTCTCGCCTCCATGGTGGCTGCTGTGTAGTCACTACTTAGTCTTATGCTGTTTCCTTTGTATGTGGTGAATTGCTTTTCTCTTGCTGCTTTCAGAACTTGTTCCTTCTCTTCTGTGTTTGACAGTGTGATCAGTATATGTCTCGGAGTGGGTTTATTTGGATTTATTCTATTTGGAGTTCGCTGAGCATTTATGATTTGTGTATTTATGTTGTTTAGAAGATTTGGGAAGTTTTCCCCAACAATTTCTTTGAATACTCTTCCTAGACCTTTACCCTTTTCTTCTGCTTCTGGGACACCAATGAGTCTTATATTTGGACGTTTCATATTATCTATCATATCCCTGAGGTCCATTTCAATTTTTTCAATTTTTTTCCCAAGTCTTTCTTTTATGCTTTCATTTTCCATTCTGTCATCTTCCAGGTCACTGATTCGTTGTTCAGCTTCCTCTAGTCTTGTACTATGAGTGTCCAGAATCTTTTTAATTTGGTCAACAGTTTCTTTAATTTCCATAAGATCATCCATTTTTTTATTTAGTCTTGCAATGTCTTCTTTATGCTCTTCTAGGGTCTTCCTGATTTCCTTTGTCTCCCGTACTATGGTCTCATTGTTCATCTTTAGTTCTTTGAGTAGCTTCTCTAGGTGCTGTGTCTCTTCTGGTATTTTGATTTGGGTGCTTGGGCTTGGGTTATCCATATCGTCTGGTTTTTTCATATGCTTTATAATTTTCTGTTGTTTTTGGCCTCATGGCATTTGCTGAACTTGATAGGGTTCTTTTAGGATTTGTAGACCAATTGAAGTCCTTATCTCTAATTTATCAGATCTACAGCTTCGTGGAGTACACTTTCTCTAACTAACCGGCAGGTGGCGTCCACGAGCCACCTGTTGTGCACAAGCCAGTTCTCCCCTGCTTAGCCTTTTTGGTGAGTGGGGGAGTGAGTCTTGTGGGGTCCAACTGGTGTACGAAGCTTGCGTGTGTAGTTGGTATTGCCTGCCCTGTATATGGGGCGTGTTTCTGGGCAGTCGGGGGGGTGGTGGCTCTAACAATCAAATCTCCCTGGTGATCCTAGAGTTTTAAAGCTGCTGCAATAGTCTAATCCTTCAGTTCAGTCCTGCCACAGTTTGTCTCTGCCACTGACCCACACGTCCTTGGTATTGGCGTATGGCTCCTGAGACTTGCAAGTGGGCCCCTCTTCCAGGCCGTGCACCCCGGGTCCTCTGTTGAGGGATGACTGTGCTATGTCACAGGTGAGTGCCGTCCCCCCAGGGCAGTTCTGGGCTGCTGGGCTGTGTAGGGAGGCTCCCAGTCTGCTGAAATGATGGCTGAATGGGGCTTTGTTAATTCACACTGCTCTACCTTCCCAACTCTGGGACAATCAGCTGAGGTTGCAGGGAAGGCTAATGTCCACGCCCATTTTTGTGGTGTGTGCCTGTTATTTGAAGCACTTCCGTCACACTGGGTTGTCTGGGGCAGTTCTGGGCTATGGGGCTGGCGATGGGCAGGAGTGTTTCCTGTCCACCAGGATGATGGCTGTGAGCGGACACCCCCCTTTTCTTGGGAAGTTGTGGTGTTTAGTGAATTTTCTCAGCCACTGGATTATTGCGTTTTGTCTCAGAGCTCTCCTAGTTCTGCTCTTGACTTGACCTGCCCAAATTGCAAGTCTTTGAAGCTTTCTGTATTGGGCTTCTTAGAGTAATTGTTTTAGAAAAAGAAAAAAGGATTTAAAAAAAAAAAAAAAAAAAAAAAAAAAAAGGGCCCTCCTCAGAGATCTAATGGGTTATTGAAATGCTAAGAGACAAAGCAACCAGGGCCATTAAGGAAAGGTCCACAGGGCAGAGAGATCAGCTTTTCTTCGGGATTTGCATATGCGCCTCAGGGCCCTTCCCCTTTCTATGTTCACCAGAACTCCAAAAAATCCTCCGCTTTTATTTTGGAGTTTTTCGTGTTGTTTTTTTTTCTATGCCTGTCTCTTCTCTGCTGGGCTGGCTGCTCTCAGATTCTCTGGTGTCTGGTCTCAGACTATCTATGGTTGGAGTTTGGATCAGTAGAATGAGTTTCCGATAAGGGCTGCCACTGCAGTTCTCCCTTCTCCTTCCCGGAGCTGACAGCCCCTCCTCCCACGGGACTGAGGCTGGCAGGGAGGGGCGCGGGTCCCCTGGCCGCAAAAACTTACAGATTTCGCTGATCTCAGCAGTTCCACGTTTTCATGAGTGTTGTATGAAGTATGCCCAAAGTCAGATTGCTCTGTGGTGTCCAGTCTACGCAGTTCCTGGCTTTCTACCTACTTTCCTGGAGGAGTAACTAAAACATACAGCTCACCAGTCTGCCATCTTGCCCCGCCCCCCCCATATGTTGTTTTGATTGAAGTAAATGAAGAAAATTTGGCCTCACAGAGTTAGAAAAGGGAAGAGTATTTAGTTTTCATATAATTGTGCATATTTTTCTTTGATACTACACCAAAACTCCACAAATGATAGTTTCTTAGGTTAGTTGCAGTGTGGAATCTGAAACAATGTCAATCAATTCCTACACTATTGCCTTGAAATCCATTGGTTTATCTTGAACTTTGAATGGATTTTGTAACATCATGTGTCAGTCTTTTGGAAAACATTGGTCCATCAAGTTAAACAGATCTTCCAAATTCTATTACATTTCATTATGCAATATTTTTAAATGATAGTTGTTATGTCACCATCAATCTCATCAGAAAAGTCTTTAAGTATTGGGAAGCTGTCAAGCATGAGCAAGTGTTCCAAAATTCTAATTTTCACTTGAAAGCTTGAATTTTATCATTGGCAACAAATACCGTCAATTGTTTTCCTTGAAATGACAGGCTCATTTTGTTCATTTTTTGGAAACTGTCTGCCAAATACCCAAGTCTGAGTAATCTTAATTTTTCTCTCAGTCATCCTTCAAGTAAAAATGATATTCCATGAAAAAAAGAGGTTAGTTCAGCTTGAAACTCAAACAAATTGCAGAAGTGCTTTTCCTGGAGACAACCTCTATAATTTGGGATACAGCAGGAGTGTGTATTTCCTATTTCCTCAGACAGAATGTAAAAAAGATGTACTCAAGGGTTGAGATTTAATAAAAATTATTATTCTTTACTGCCTGATTAAGGACATTCTAAGTGTAAATAAAATTATTTTTACTGGTAGTACTTGGCAGTGAAGCATACAATGATAGTATGACCCACTGCCTGAGTTTATGCTAAGGTGCTAGCTCTTTTACCAGTTACTGCTTTTCATCATCAGTGCAAATGTGAACACAATGAAAAAGACAAATAATGTCTTAGTAGTATTATGAAAATGTTTTCGACCTCATGGACTCTTGAGAGGATCTCAGGGACCCCTAGGGGTCTATGGACCACCCTTTGAGAACTACTGCACTAAACGAAGGCTGAATTCCTGAGGGCTTGGCCCATTTTTCTTCTCAGCCGGTATTCTCTCTTTAGGTGAACTCTTCTACTGCCTTTGAACCTTGGACTATCTGTGAGCAAATGACCCACATATTTGTTATCTCTAGGCCCGACCTTTCCCATGTATCCAGCTGCCAACTTGACGGACATGAACTTGGATGTCTCAAAAGCACCTCAAGAGTAACATATCTAAGATTTCACTTGTTACTTTCTCCCTTGTTGCCTTCCATCTAGTTATACAAACTGGAATCCTTATTATCACCACATTCCCCTTCCTCCCATATCCAATCTATAACTAAGTCCTCTTAATTTTACCTCCTAAATATCTCTAATCTCTCACTTCTCTCCCTCTCTATCACCATCACCAAAGTTAAAGACACCATTATCTCTTGCTGGAATTAACACAACAGTCCTTCTTCAGTCCATTCTTACTGTAGCCAGAGTGATTTTTTTCAAATTGCAAACCTGATCATACCAAAACCCTGCTTAAAAACCTTCAGTGACCCACCATTTCTCTCAGGATGAAGCATGGTCTCATTCCCTAATCCAGGTCAGGTTATTTGTTATTTTCTGTCACAGAACCATGATTCTTTCCTTCACAACACTTATCAGGGTTTATACTTACATATTCATTAAAAGGATTATTTAATGTCTTTCCCTGACAAGATTGTAAGTACCATGAGAGAAAGCCACATAGTGGATATTTTATAAAAATTTGCTGAATCAATAACTGAATGAGGCTTAGGCCCAGTCCTCTGTGCATGAATTAATCACTGAAAAAATAACTCTTCTGCCCCTGGGCCCTTTTTGAGGGAGGATCTTTTTTTTTTTTTTTTTAACTGTCTCATAGCATTTCAAAAAAAAAAAATGCTGCCTTGTCCCAGCATTCCATCAAAGTGTCCTCCTAAGCATGGGGGCAAATCTATCTTCCTTTTGGCATTGGAACTCTCTTTTTGCTCCCCATCATTCATGCTTCCAATGGCTCTTGGAGGAGGTTAGCTAGCAACACTGGCTCTTCAGGATTATGAGGGAGAATGCCTCGTCTTTCCCTCCCACTAGGTGCTTGTCTAGGAGGCCCATTTCAACAAGAGAGAACAAAATATATCAGTGTAAGTGCCAAAAGGGAAACAGAAAGAGAAACAGTCATGGTGTTTGTCCTCAGGGAGCCCTTAACTTGCTGGAGATGACGGGGCCTTATATTAGGGATTTTTCAGCTGAAGTCAATATAGCATTGGAAATGGCCTTTCCTAGAAGATGGAAGGGAAAGGAAACCAACATTTATTAAGCTCCTACTATATCCAGGCACTTTGGCTTTTGTTCTCTCATTTAGTCTTTACAAGAATCCTATGAAGTAGGCATTATTATCCCATTTGAATAGCTGAGGAAAGAACTTAAGGCTGAGAGAGGTTAAGAACTATCGCAAAGTAACGGTCTATTAGACCTGTCTACCTACCTACTCTATAGCCTCCTCTAAGGGACTCTGTATCAACCAAAACTTTGCTGCAGGCCGTATTATATACCACATGTACCACCTCTCACCCCCGTCCCCCAATTTGGTAAACCACCACTTACATATCCCCATGCCCCTTTGCCTTAGGTGACTGGGCCCGAGGGAGGCTCTGACCCGAAGATGGTCCATTGGCTCGCCAGTCACCTCTGACTTATGACCTGGAGCAAAAAGACAAGCTGGACCAATCACATTCCCTCTCTTGGAAGCCTCAACCTAAACAAAGACTTCTCCAGCAGGGACCAGAGCCTAGAAGAAAAGCAGACACACCCAACATAGCTAAATCACAATAAGGGTTGATGAGCATGATCTCCAGCTACAGTGGAGTCTTAAATCCAGACTCCTCTCCGGCTTCAGCATCTATCCTTCATGCATTCTGACCACTAACCTACGCTTGAGCTAACTTGAGGGGGATTCTTTTCCCATAAGAGTCCCATGGTTATAAAGGATCAGAAACAGGACTCGAACCCAAGACTGTTTGACTTCATAGCCCATGCTCTTTTCATTATTCCATGCTGCAGAGGGTGAGTCCCTGAGCAGTGTCAAGGTCCAACTTCTGGGAATTAACACAGACCGCTTTGGAGAGAGGACCAGTTTATGTGAGGGACCCTCTCCTGCTGGTTGCTATGAGATGGACAAAAGATTTTGATTAATAGCATCTGGCCTTGCTTTGGGAAACCTTCTTGAGGCCTAAAAACCACACTTGGTAGAACCCTTCCCACTGATGGCCACAGTTCACTGCGTGTGACAGCATGTTTAAAGTCACTAGTCATCAATGACATCATTCGGTGATGCCATTCCCATATTGGCCCTGGACCTTGGACAGCTCAGGGAGGGAACTACAAAGAGCATAGGCTTTGGCTTCTGGCAGACTTGGATTCAAATCCTCTTCCTGCCTGTCTGTCCTCAGGAAAGGGAGGACTGCTTTCTCTGTCTTCTCCCTTGGTGCCCTCATCTATGAAGATGGGGATAGCAATAAGGATTACATGAGATAAATATGCAAGACCATACACTGGGTCTCCTGTAAAGCAGGCACCTTGTAAATGCTGGTTTCCTTCTTCTCCCCTGCAACAGAAGCCAGGATTCAGTCAATCTTAGTGCCCTTAACCTGGGCAATCCACTTGCCTCTCTTCCAAGACCCTGAGGCATAGGGCCCATCACAGCCTGCTGCCCAGAAGAGCTGGAGGCCCATTTGGGTCAATGAAGTAAAGTCCCCAGACCTGGGAGATTAGGACAGTCCTGCAAGCTGAGCGTTTTCCAGGGCAAGAGGCCAGGACTTGAGGCTGCTGGGGCAGAGGAGAGCTGAGTGGGCCTGAGCCTTGACCAAGCCCAGCTCCAGGATGCCTGGCCACTGGGCAGTATCCAGAGCTCTGAGTGCTGGAGAGAGGAGCAGCAGGAAGGCACTTAGTCAGGGAAGAGTGGATGGTTGAGTTGCATTTCTGCTGGAAACTCCAGAGACAGTTGTCTGGGGTGGGGGTGGGGGGTGGGGGGTTGTTCCTAGCTCTCCAGCCATCAGCTTTCTGATTATGCTGCTAGCCATGCTCAGTATACGTGCTGTGTGGAGCTGGCCTGGTGCCCTTACCCCTTCCCATAGCAACTCTCCTACTTCCTCCAAAGATGGTGCCTGTGTTAACAGGATAGTGCCATGATAATGGTCAGGAGATGACTTCAGCCAATTGATTAGGCCCTCTGGAGTGGCATCTGAAGCACAGACTTAATTCTCCCTGGTAAGGAGACAGCCGGGGCCCAAGGCTGAAGCACAAAGCACTGGCTGGGAAATTGCATCCAGGAAAGCACTGAGGGGGAAAATTGGAAATATCAGAATTTCCCAGCTTGCTATTCCACAGGGGCCAAACATCATTAGCAGCAGTACTAATTATGATCCAGGAGAGTCAGGCCTGGCTGCCTAGCCTGCCAAAGCAGTCCTTGAGAGCTGTCTTGACAGCTGGCAGGGCAGAGGCAGAGCTGTAGGGAGGCCTGGGTTCTGGGAGAGGAGAGATTGCAGGGTCATTCAAACGTGTGGGGGAGGGACTTGGGTAAGGTTTTGTTGCTGGGAGCCCTCATGTCCTCCACAGTGCTTGGAACTGTAATAGGAAGATGGAAGTTAGGTTACAGGAATGATTTCTACCTTCCAGGAGTTCAGAATTGTCTATACTCTGTCTCTTCTTCCGGTCTTTGTATTGTCTCTTGTCCTCAGTGCTCCACTGAAAAAATTCTCTTGTCAAGGTCACCTATGACCTCCCTGTTGCCAAATTCAGCAGTCATTTCTTGGTCCTCGTCTTACTCATCCTAGCAGTGGCATTTGACACAGACGGTCACTGGCTCCTTCTTAAAACACTCTTCATTTGTCCTCCAGGACACTCCTCTCTGGGTCCTCCTCCTACTTCCTTAGCTGGCTCTTCCTCGTCATCCCGAGCTCTACTGGCAGGAGTGCCCCAGGATTGTCATCACACCTCTGTCCTTCTCTCCTCACTCTCACTCCCAAAATAATCCCATCATCTCATGACATTAAAAGCGAGCTATTAAAATGTAGAATATAGGGTCCCTAGAGATAGACAGAAGCTAGAGAAGGGTGAGCGGTTACCTGATATGTACAGAATTGTTAACGAGGTTGAACTTAAATGTTTTGGAATAGGTAGAGGTGATTGTAGCTCGTTTGGGATTATAAGTAATAGTGATGTATTGTAGGTGAATTTGATCAAAAGTGGTTGTTTAAAGTCATGTATGTAAATAATTTCTTGCATGAACAACTACAAATGTAAAAAAATAATAGAAATAGTGGAGTATATGGGAAAAAAACAGCTATTGCAAACTATGGACTATAGTTAACAGCAATATTTTAATATTCTTTCATCAATAGTAACAAATTTACTACACCAATACAATGGGTCAACAACCTACCATAAGGGGTATGAGAGGATTTAGGTTTTACTTTTTAGTCTTATTTCTGTTCTGGAGTGATGAAAATGTTCTAAAATTGATCATGGGATGTCTGCACAACTATGTGATGATATTGTGAACCAGTGATTGTATACTTTAGATGGTTTGTGTGGTGTGTAAATATATCTGAATAACATTGAAAAAAAAAAACAAGCTATAAGTCATACTTAGCTTCTCCATGTGAATGTCACTCACAGTCCTCAAACTCAATGGTCCCTCAGCCTTCCCCATTGCAATAAGTGCAACTCTATTCTATCAGGCCCTAAACCTTGGCATCATTACTGACTCAGCTCTTTGTTTCACACACCCCCTATCCAATCCCTTAGAAAATGCCATCAGCTCTACCATTCAAATCATCTCCAGAATCCATCACTTATGTCTAGTTATACTGCCATCACCCTTGTCAGAGCCACCATCATTGTACAGTGTTTTATACTAGATAGAAGATTGTTTCTCCTTCAGGTATGAACTTGCGCATAAGTAGTCTGGGGTTGATGCAGTCACTCCACAATACCAGGGATCCAGGCTCCTTCTGGCTTGCTGCTCTGTCATCTTCAGCATGTAACTTCCATCTCATGGTCTAAGATGGCTGTGCCAGCTGTCACCATCCTGCCCGTGAGATTCCAGCCATTGGCAAGGGGAGAAGGAAGAAGTAGAGGGCAGGCCCGTTCCTTTAAGAACATGACCTAAAAATTGCATTTATCTCTTCTGCTCACATCCCATGAGGCCAGCATTTTGTCACATGGCCAAACTTAGCTAGAAGGAAAGAACTTGGGAAATGTCATCCTTTTACTGAGCAGCCATATACCCAGCTAAAATGTGGAAGGAGATAATGAATTTGGAGGAATAATTAATAATCTCTGCCATAGTTTCCTAAACGGTTTCCTTACTCCTCTCTGCCCCCTACAGGTCATTCTCAACTCAACAGCCGGAATGGTTCTATTAAATCAGAGCGGGTCCCTTCACTGTGCAGAACCTTCCAATGACTTTCCATCTTGCTCAGAATGAAATCTGAAATCTTTACCATGGTTCACAAGGCCCTGCCTAATGTAAGTGCCAGTTTCTCTCTGATTCATCTCCTACCTCTCTCCCCTTTGCTCACTCTACTCCAGCCATGCTGGATTCCTCCCTCACCTCAGGACTTTTGCACTTGCAGTTCCCTGTGTCTGGAACATTCTACCCCCAGGTATCTGTACAAATATCAACTCCTTAGAGAGGCTTTACTTGATCCCCATTCCTGCCATTCCTAGCCCCCTTACCCTATTTTGTTTTACTCCAAAGTAATTAACATCACCCGAAATATTATGTTTATTTACTTTATATTTGTTTGTCCCACTAGAGCATGAGATCTGGGGTCCATATAACAGATGCACTATACATGCTTGTTGAATGAAGGAATGAATGGGGATGACAGTGCATGGGTATAAAGGCCGCTGGATAGAGCTTCTTACCTGGTTATTTCAGGAAGGACCCACTTCTTGATCTCCATTGTGATTCCAGTTTGGAAACAGAGACTCCTTAGTTTCTTGCTTCTGGGAGCTCCCTTCAGTTCAATTTATCAAATATTTGTTAAGCATCTGGAGTGCTGGGCATCTAGTATAGAAAAGCACCCTAAGCTATAGACCAGTCCTGTCCCTCAGGAAGCTTATGGGTTGATTAGGAGGCCTAGATTTCATCTTTTCAGGGCTTTGTTTGTTTGTGTGTTTAGTTGTTGTTGTACTTGTTGTTAAGTGTGACCATTCAGGTGTGGTGTAAAAGATCAGGGAAAGAGTGGCTCCTCTCTTTATGACAGTACCATGAACATGGATAGAAGGGTGGGGTGAGGGGAGAAAATGAAGAGAAGCTACTCCATTATAGGTTGTAGTTCGGGGTTATGGTGGGGTTCTTCCTCTTACTCCTTATGGAGCAGGGCTTCAATCTCTGCTGGTCTGTTGATGAGACAGCTTGAACCACTTAATGCATAAGGGATGGGAAGGGAGGAGAGGTGGGGAGATGGAGGGGAGGGATGGAAGTGTCAGGGGCCCAGCTGGAGGAAAAGGTAGCTGTGAAAACTTGGGCTGAGCAGGAGATAAATTACCTGAACCGATTGTTCCTTTATCCTTTCCTTCCCTGGGCAAAATGCAAAAGGTCAGGTTTATTTTCCCCACACCTCTGAAGGGGCCACTTAGGCACTTCTCTGGCATTTACAGCCCAAGGAGATCAGAGGCCTAGCTCTGGGAAGGATCCATTTTTCCCACTTTGGATGAAGCTGCTTGTTGCATCCCCTCCTACTTCTTTCTTCTCAGGACATTCCCCTTCAGTCTGAGGAGAAGGGTCTGGAGCAGTGGCTCTCAAAGGTTAACATGCATCAGAACCACCAGGAGGGCTTGTTAAAACAAGATTGCCAGCCTCACCTCCCAGAGTTTCTGATTCAGTAGTATGGGGTGGGGTCTAAGAATTTACATTTCTAACAAGTTCCCCGCTGATGCTGATTTTTGAGAACCACTGGCCTAGAGCTACTAATTGGAGTCTAAAGATGTCCCATCCCGGGACTTCAATCCTTTCCTCCCATCCCAACCAAGGGGAAGTGTACTTGAGTTATAGCGAGATTCATTTAAATTCAATATCAAGGACTTCCTGGCCATCAGGGTTGTTAAAATGGCCAAGACAGGCCCAGCAATCTCCCTTCCTATAAATCTTCAAGAATATCCTTTCCTTCCATGTGTTTGGATGAGTGAAGATCTGTTCTCCCAAACACACACACACACACACACACACACACACACACACACACACATACCCCTCCCAGGGCAGGGAATCTCTGGACTTGAGAATTTCAGAAATTATTGCAGGCGGAGGATGGTAGAACCATAGATGCAGAGTAAGCAGAGGGACCCACTCCCCTTCCACACTTGTATTTCTTTGAGATTAAAATATTTGTTTCTTCCTGTGCTCTGCTCATGCCCACTCTGAGAAACCATTTATGCTTAATGTCCCCATCCTATTAGCAGCCCGGCATGGGGCTCTGCTAATCAGGCTCCTTAATGGCAGCACCGTGAAGAGGGAGACTGTGGGTGTCTGTATCAACTTCCCAGACTGGAAAGGAAGCAGGAAGCATCTAGACAAAGATCAGGGTCCAGGTAGGCTCAGAGGTGACCTGAGAATGATTCATGACAACTTAGTGGAGGCCAACCTCATGATGACCTGACTTCCCACCTCCAAATGGTCACCTTGACTGAAGCAGCAAGACCACCCACTCTCACTTTAGCCTTCTCTCCCCTCAAATTAGAAGATACTGGTCTCCTTTGGAAGCATATTCCTGTACCAGTGGCCCTCATCCAGCATTTACGGAGCACTGAGCACCTTTATGCGTGAAAGGCTCTCTCCTGCATCACCTGCTTCCCCCTTCAAAATCCAAAAGCCCATACTTTATTCTGCCACCAATGGCCTTTGTGCTGGAATCGAGGGGATCCTTAAGGACCCTCCAGCTCGAAGACTGCGAATCTGTGTCAGCTGCTACTTCTGCACCCACTCTTGAAGAGTTTGGGTTCTGTAGCTTTGATCTACAGAGAGAACAGAGGGGCATTTGGAGTAGCCTCATTTAAGGGTAATCAGATAATATTCTCAGGGAAAATGCCTTGAATCCAATCTTGAAATACTTGTCTGTTGCTCCTGTTGACATCTTATGATGCATTTGGTCCTGCTAGACAACTCTAACCACTGGCAGCTCCACAAGATGCTGGCAGGGAAAGATACTCCCTGCTCTCCCAAAGAAAACACTTCCAAGAGGAGCTGATTTTCTGCCACTAAGACACATGGGGAGTTGGAGGGAGATAGAAAGTGCCAGTGACTTGTTCCTGCTCATTCATCCTCCTCTCCTTTCTGATAATTCTAGGGCCTGGGATAGGTTGAGCACTTCTAAGAGGAACCCCAACCCCGAGACCCAACAGTCGTCAGAATTACAGGGCTGGATAATGCCGACTTTTCTGTTTCTGGGCAACAAGAACCCACATAGACACCTCCATTCCAGGATAACAATTAGCTGGCTGGCTGGCCAAGAGCTCAGGAACCTTCTCTTTCCTCCTTTTTTCCATCCTGGCTTCTCAGCCTCAGAACAGAGCCATGGGGAACCCTCTTCAATCTCCTGGAACAGAACATCGCAAGCTGCTCCGTGGTGGTCTCCTGCTGCTGGAAGGAGGCTCGATGTCAGTAATCAGTCCACAGAGTCCCTCCACATGCCAGTCCTTTCATGAGGGGAGGGGTGACCATTTGGAAAGAATCACACTGGAAGCAGGCAATTTGGAGAGAGATGGGGAGAACTAAAGAATAGAGAAGTGCTCAGATTGCCAATTGGGTAAAGCCATGCTTCTGCCAGGCACATTATATCCAAACTTCTCCCACAGCCCAGCCTTTGCACATGGCCATTTCAGGTCCATCTGCCCAGCTCTTTTGCCCTCTCCTGCTCCTGGGCTCCATAGAAGTGGCAGCTCTTTCTTTACCAGTCCCTTCTGTCCTCCTGGTCCTACCTGGCCCACCTCCAAGATATACAAACCTCCAGCTGGCAGTGTGAGCAGAGAGCTGTGGGTTTGAGCTGATCTATCTGTCTTCCGGAGCCAAGGGTAGGTGGGCAACCTTAGCAACTGAAATGTTACCTGCTTGCTGGCTCCCTTCCCTATTAGAACATGATCTTCCTGAAAGTAGACTTTGGAGGTGGAAGATCAGTGTTTGGCTCAAATCTGTGTTTTTGTAGCTGGGTAGCTTTCAGCAAGTAGACCCTTCTAAGCCTGCACTTCCTCTTCTGTAAAGTAAGGACATTAAATGGGGTAAATTGAGAGGAATAAATAAATTGGAAACTGTAGTGCAGATCTTCTCATACCTTGTCCCTTTGGATCCTCCTGTGTGCTGGTCACACCGAGATGATCTTTCATCTCCCTGAGGGGTTGGGATGTCCCCAGGGACAGCCACACCCCTCCTGGAGCCCTGAAACCTCAGGGAAGGCAGGGTGAGCCCATATCTGCATTGTCTTTCCAAGAACTCAAGGGAGGGGTGGGTGGACAAGAACTTAGGTCAGAGGGGTGGGGTGTAGAGGTGGGGAGGTGGGGGTCTCTTTTCCATTGCCTTGCCCAGTGTCCCCCACTGTATGTGTTTGTGGTATTTTTCCTGCCAGGCCCTGGCCAGTTTTGAAGGAGGAATCCCTGCTGGAGATTGATGACACAGACTTGCCTTCCCCTTCCCCAGCCTCATCCTTGGTGATTTAAAGAAATTATTTGGACACAGAAGTTAATGGAAGTAGGATGCTAGTGTGTGGGTGAATCTGTCACTGTCTCCCTGCATTCTGAGAGCAGATCTGTTTCCAACTGAGCTATCCCGGAGCGACTTTTCAGACTTTCCAAGGTCTGAGATGTATTGGCCACCTTGGGAGGGCAGGTCTGGGAGTCACCTGGGCAGGGATTTTGGGAAGCTGGTGCAACTGTAAAGTGACTGTAGGAATTGGCTGGGAGGGCTTTCCCTCTTGTTTCTTTAATTGGGGGGGGGGGGCCGCGTATTGGCAATGCTGGAGATGCTGCTGCCCTGCGCCCCACCCCCACACCAAGCTGTCCCCTGCCCAGGGAAGCAGGCTCTTCCCCAGCAGCCCATCGCTCGGGGTGGGGAGGGCTGTGTGTGTAGCTGTCAGTGACAGTGATGAAAGAGGTGGAGGGCGAGGGGGCTGTTTGATGGAGTAGTGCTCTGGAGGAAAGAGGCCCAGCTCTCTTTTCTTCCATCCCCCACCCCCATTCTTGTAGTTCAGCGCTTTCTGGAGGTGGCACTCAGGGAGGGAGCTGTTTTGAAAGCAAGAAGACCTAGGGCTTGGAGGCTGGGGTGGGGTTGGGAGCAGCAGGATGTGAGGAGGGAAGATAATTATGCAGGTGGGGGTGCTGCCCCCTCCAACCTCACACGCAGCCAGACCTGCCCCACAATCAAAGTGTGTGTTTGTGTGCACACACAAGAGTGCATGCCCACACCTACAGTTAGTATGAGCATGATGGAGCTATAAAATGTTTAGAGGGAGAATGATTAGAGACAATACTGAGTCTTGTTCCCCACCTCATCAGCTGGTCAGATGGTTTCTCTCAGATATTTCATTGGGTCTTATTCTGTCTTCTTTCTCTTCCCTCAGCATCCCTTCCCTCCCCCACCCTCCATCTTGTATATGGGAAGTGTTAGACAGAAGACCCTCCCTTCTGTCAGGATGCGGAAAATTCTCCCTTCAGCTGCCAGGATCCACTGTTCAGGATGCAGCAAGATAGATTTATATCAGACTAAAGAAAGAACTGGGAGTGGGGAGTAACAGGTGGTCCAGGAGAGAAGGCAGCCACCATAATTGGGCTGTGGAATGTTTTAGGCATATGAAAGAGACCTGGGGAATATGCTGGTCTCTCCTGTGCTTACAGACAAGGAGCTGGAAGTCCTTTTGGAAACAGCTATTATTATCTGCCAGTGATAATACCACTGGCACCTGGGGGAGTTACTGAGAGGAAGCAGGGTCTCCTCTCCTTTGCTCCCCAAGGCTGGCAGATCCCTCACCACACATTCATTCCAGTGAGATGAATCACTGCATATGCGACAGCCTCTTCTCTCTTAGGCTCAAAGGAGGAGGCTGGTTTTGCTAGGCTTTTCTCCTGAAGCAAGGGACATCTGCAGGTGGGATGGCCCTCCTCAGAACTCCGGACATGTGACCAGAGGCCAGGCTGCAGGGCCCTGGGAGAGACAGCCCAGGGTCCTTCTCTCAGGCCACTGCTCCCTGGACATCCCCCTCCCCGGTTCCTGATGCCCCCTGGAGATGCTCTGATTCAGGGTTCAGCTGTGCATAGAAGGGGCAACCTAAAGTGTGTTCCCTTCTGGAGGGGCCTCCTCCTGCGGCATCTGAATTGGGACTTGGGCACTGCAAGTAGAATCCACTTCTTTAAGCATCCTTCCTCTACCCCATCTGACTTTGGTGAAACCAGGCAGCAGGGGGCGCTCCTGGGTTATCCCAAAAGGGGATTCTGGACTGATGTCTTCAGCCAAGGCTCAGGGACCGTTGGAAATTTTGTCTGTTGTCTGTCAATCTGAAGATGAGCAGGGAAGACCCTTCCAGAGCTGGAAGCAGTCTTTCTCCAGCAGGAGGAGAGAGAGAGAAAATTGGCTTTTCTGACTTGTCCCTGAGACTCCTTGGACTGGAAGGGACCCGACCTCTGCCTCTGGTAGATCAGTACATGGGGCGGGACTGGGCTTGCCTCTTCTGGGAGCCATGGCCAAGGCCCCGTTGGTCCCAGTTTGAGGACCATATATTGCCTGGCTCCTTGCCAGTCCCCAGCAGCTGACTCTGGTTTGTCTATCTTTGGGGAACTGAATGTCTCAATTTTCTTCAGAATTATTTCCAGATTAATGCGTGTTGCTATTTCCCCTGCCCCACCCATTAGGTTCTTCATCATGGAAAACAAAAGGAGGGGGGGGGGCTTTCTTTCTTTCTCCCAGATCTAACACAGCTCTCTGGCTGCTCCCGGACCTAACTGGGCGTAAGATGGGGGTGGGAGGCAGTGAGTGCTAGCAGGTTGGTGGGTGTGGCACATTCTGGATCCCACTGTGGACATAGCAGGACTTTCTGGGCAGCAGCTGCCTTGGGAAAGCCCATATGGGGTAGGCCTCCAAAAGGTCCTGCTCCTGCTTCCTTTCTAGTTGTCTCTCCCAGCCTTCTTCATAAAGCCTCTGGACCTTCAGGAATTCTTTCTTCCCAGTAACAGGTCTGGTTCAGGGATTGACTGATAGGCACAGGGAGGGTAAAATGCATGTATCAGGTTACACAGCCACAGAAGAAAAGCCTAGTCTTTTGGCTTCTAGCACCTCTAATTTCCTGGGGGAAAGCTCAGGGTGTGATGGCTGATGTGGAAGATGGGATCTCTGAGTTAGAGACCAAGGCTTTGTTGCCAGCAGAGCTGGGGGGCAGGCCCAGTGTGTGAATTTGCTCTGGGGGAGGACATGCCCAAGTCATCCTTGGTTCTGGCCCCTACCATCTGATCCCAGCTCCAATGGTCCTCCCTAGAGTCCGGATCTATAGGAACTATCAGGCTGCTAGGGCCACACCCCATCCCATAGGGCCCTAGGAGTTCCCCCAAAATTAAGGCAGCATCTTTTCTGGGCTAGAGGGGGGGTGGGGATGCAGGAAGAGAAGGACAAGCCCAGTGTGGGGTTTCTGTCATGTTAGGGGGGCCTGGGAGGGTCTGACAGGAGGAGAACTGCCACACCCTCCTAGGAGCCCTTTCAACCACCCTCACTCCACCCCATCCCCACTGAGGTATCAACTCTCAAGCTCTCCAGGACAGTAGGGGGTCAGGATGGGGGCCTTTTCTGATTGAAAATCTGAAGAGAAGCACCTTCCATAGTTTGCCTCTTCCCTGTGACTCTCAGCTCTTGGAACTAGGAAATTCTTCCTGGAAGTTAACTTAAATTCTTCCAGCTGCAGTTCTAGCCCACCCTGTGATTGTGGCACATGGTGGAAATCCCTGGGATACCACCTGTGCAATTCGTTGTGTGATTGGACCAGCAAGGATGTGTGGAAGAGCCAAGGATAAGGAAGACTGTCAGTTCCAAGGCCCTCTGCAGTCAGCCCCAAGTGCTCTGTTACTTGGTAGCAAAGGGGTGAGGGGTGGGGGGTGGCGGAGGAGACCTGAGGGGGACTGGTCTCAAAGGCCAAAAAATGTGGCTGGGCCCAGGAGGAGTGTTGGTGTTTTCAGGGAGGAAGACGTTGAGGGTTTGGGAGTAGCCTGCTCTGCTCAGCCAAATCTAAGGTCTCCTTACTGAAATGAGGCCTCCACTGGACCAAGAAAAGACAGGTCCTTTAAAAGGCATCATAGCCCCACCCAAATGGTCCTCTCACCAGTTCCTTGTGTCCCTGCCCTAGCCAGACATCTGAGCCTCTGCATAGAGATAAAACTTTCTTTTCCCTTTCCAAATGGCCACTTAACCCCTTCTCCAGGATACTGGGCATTAGCTAGACATCACCCTGCTCAGGAAGCCTCAGGTCTCAGGGACAGAAATGAAGGAGTGCAGAAGTCAAAGGCTCATTGCTGGTTTGGAAGTCAGGAGGAAGTTCTCCGGCCCAGCCCAGTGGGAATGATTTCTCCCCACATCAGTTCCAGAAGCCTCATTTTCAGGGCCCCTCCTGCTAGCGATGGCTCCCCAGCCCCTGCAGTTTTCAGTACCCATGTGAAGGCCTGGGGGAGGCAGAGGAGAGAGAGAGGGCTCCCAATAACAGCTCCTATTCACTGAGCACTTTCCCCAGGTTAGGCATCTGTTTAAACATTGCACATGCTTTATCTCAGGTAATCTTCAAACAACCCACAGGATTAGTCTAATTATGATTCCAATTTTAGATAAGTAAACAGAGGCACATGCTTAATGATAATACATATTAAAATAGTAGTAATAATGATAAAATTTTACCAGTTTTTATTATTGTTTTTTAGGTGACCCAGTGCCAGGCCCTGTGCAAGCACATTAGATACACGGTATTAAATTCTGGGAAACCATCATATAATTCCTCATTTTACAGTTAAGGGAACTGAGGCTCAGAGAGAAGTGACTTGCCCAAGGTCATAGAGTTTTAGAAGTTCACGCCAATGGCCAAATCTACTTCTGTCTGATTCCAAATCAGCCTATGCTCACAATCCCTTAGCAATACTATCCCCCTAGGAGGCCACCATGGAGAGAGTAGGTGGTAATGGAAGAGAGATCCACTGGCCTTTAAGAGCAGGGCTGGGCTGGGAGTTGCGAATCTGGCCTGTGGGAAGTTGTAGAGGAGCCCTCCATCCACCCCATTCCACCTGACAGTGAGGGAGGCTTTGATGCTGTCTTTTTACCCACGTGGGACTGAGCTGTGTAAAACAAACCTATAACCCACAGTAAAACAGATCCTGGAACAGGCTGAACAGGGAAGCAGGGACTGGCAGTCTGTGTGGGGCTGCTGTCAATCTCTGCTCTCTTTATCATCACTGCAGGGCTTGCAGGACCGTGGTTGCCTTGGTAACTTGATGGGAAGCTCTTGAGGCTTCCTGGAACAAGAGAGGACCATGGAGGGAGGAACCAGGCTTTGCTGGGCTGCTAGTCACCAAAGAGATCAGCGCCTGCCAGTATTCACTGCCCTTGCCAGCCAGCCAGTCCTTCCTTGGGTCTGACCTCAGCCTCTTCTGCTGCTTCTGTAGGAGCTTTGTGGCCTTTGGGGCTGCGCCTGAGAGGAGGGAGCTGTCAGGTACAGCTCTGCCCTTGGAGTTGGCTCCCACTGTCACCAGAGCTGCCTGGATTCCTGCTTGCTACCGTGCCCTGGCCCTGCAGTCTTAATTGGTTTTATGAAGTTCAATGTCTGTTTTTTATGAGACAGATAATTACGGTGAGGGGAAGTCAGGCCCTCCTTTGCTGGACTTGGCAGGGCCTCTGGGCAGACTGATGGGACCAGGGTGGGGAGGGGCAGCCAGGCCTGAGGGACAGTAACCATGAGAAGAAGGACCTGGGCCTCCAGCCTTATAGCTCCTGTGGTAACATCAGGGAAGAGCCTGCACCATCAGCCTCTTCAAGGAGCCCAGAGATCTGACAGGTGCCTGTGGATGCAATCCTGGGGATATGAAGAAGAGACAGCAGGGGCATGATGTGTGGCTCCCTTTAGCCTATGGCACTCCCTCAGGCCACCGAGGGTGGGTGGGTGTGAGGGTTTCTACATAGGACTGACCCTGGCTGGGGCAAGAGATCTACATTGTTGATACCCAACACTGTCACCCTGAGAGGTGCTTCATCCTTCTCTACCTCCCTCCTAATGTTCTTCCTTTCCTTTCTCCCACAGTTTCTGTCTAAAATAAGTCATTTTCCTTCCTAGATCAGTCTCTCTTTCTGTTTCTGTGTTTCTCTCTTGGTCTTTCTCCCTTTCAGCCCTCCTCCTGGATGTTTCTCTGTCTCTGTCTCTCTTTGTCTGTCTCAATCTCTCCTGATCCTTTGCTCTCTCCTCCCTCCTTCTCCCTCTGTCTCTCCAGGTGGGAAGGATTTGACGCTGCTTGATGAAGGATAGCTCCACTCACTGACTCACTGCTGGCACAGGCTGGGTCTGAGGATGGTGGGGAGTACACAGGGGTGGGGGGTGGAGAATGCAGGAAATTCAACTGACGTTGTGGTCTCACCCCTCCACCACTGTACCAGAAAGAGCACGGTGGGCAGAAGTTTAGGTGCTTCTCTCCAGTCTGGGAGCATCTCTTCAGGATTCTGACTCCCAGATAGGCTATGAGGTTTGCCCTCGTCCCTAGACGAGGCCAAACAGCTGTGTGTCACGTTTCCTTAGCCCTCTGGGAAGGAGCTTTGGCAACTTGTCCTGGCTCTAATTACTGTCTGTCTGTCCTCATTTCCGACTCCAAAGAAGAAGGCTGGCTTATGTGGTGGCTGACCCACTCACGGCAGGCACATAATGGCACTTTCAGACAGGGCCCTGCTGGCTATGGTTGGCTGTGGGAGGGGCAGAATGACCTCAGAAAGATCCCTACCTTATCTACATATTATCAGATTCCCTCCTCCCCTTACTTTCTCACTCGGTGGCCAATTCCTCAGATGCTGGGCTCTTGGGAGTAAGCCCAGCCTTGCAGGGAAACAAGAAGGGAGACGTGAGACTGAAGCTGCCCATGTCAGGAGGGCCTAGAGTCCCTGACTCTGCAGAGGCCTAACCCTCCTTTTTCTCCATTTAATTAACCGATGTCTGGAAAGGGCTGGGCAGCAGAAAAGCCTTATACAAATGTTGAGCACAATTTCATTTTCAAGATTTGCCAAGAACATATTTGCAGACTTGAGCAAAAGGTCACTGGGCCTGCCTGGGACAGAGGAAGGACTCCCTGCAGGTCCCAGAGGGAGGATCACCTGGGAGGCAGGGGCAGGGGAAGGAGAGGCTACAGTGGGGCCAGCATCTCCCTGCCTCCTTAGTCCTCAGGCCGAGGATCTTGGCACCAGGCCTGCCTTGTACTGCTCCCCACCGCCACCCCACCCCCACCCCGTGACTCCAGGGTCCTAGAAGCTGAGCCTGTCTCTCCAACAACCACCCTCAGTGCCTTGCCACTAGGAGATTATGCTAATACAATAACTCATATTTATTGAATAACTACTGTGTGCCAGTTTGTGCTAAGGGGGCTGGAGCTTTCCAGCTTGGGGAGAGGTGGCTGCCTCTTGGTGGTGAGGTGGAGGAGCTTTGCCAGCATGGTCCTGTGAGCAGCAGGCCCAAGTCTGTATGAAAGCTCTCTGAAACCTTTAGGGGGGCTCTCACTTATCTTCTCTGACCCATATGAGGGATTTGTTCTTGGTGATGGCCCAGGTCCCTCCAGAGTGGATGCTCTGCAAGCTGGTGGACTCTCCTCTCCTTTCCCCACTGACAAACCCCCTGGCCCCTCTATTATCCATTCCATTCCATTATGAACAGCAGTGAGGCCCATTAGTCTCGACAGGCTCCATACCCAAGGAGCAGCTTTCCCGTTTTGGTGCCCCAAAGTCTGTGTAGGTGGCTGTATATGTCCCTGCCCTCTCAGAATCCTGTGTTATTCAACATTTAGGAGTGACTGACTCCCTCCCTCTCCGCCTCTGGGCAGCAGCACCTTGCTTGGGGTCACAGCCAGGGTGCAGGAGGCTGGAATTGTGCAATTACCCCTGGTCAAAGGAGGCAGGAGAGAGAGCAAAGCAAGGAATGGAGGGTTCAGGGAGAGGTGGGCAGGACAGGCTGAGGATATTGACCATGTGTTTCCAGTGTCTCCTGGACCTCCTTTGTCCCCATCCCCTGAGCCCTCTAAAATCTGAACAGAGCTGCAATGGGCTTTCTGAGAGATCAGCAACCTTGAGCCCCCAAGCTCGGCCAACCTCCTCTCTGTCCCCAATCACTCCTTCTCTGGCTTCTCTCCCGAGCCTCTGTGTGTCATCGGTTCATTATCATTCTGATAAAAAGTCATTAGTCCTTGAAAAAGCATGACTCCCCAGCTGAGGCTGCATCTCTCCTGCTCCCAGAAACCCAAGGATTACAAATGGAGAGAGACATGGGGTGTGCACATATCCGCACAGAACAGATCAACACAACGATGCTTGTTTCCAGGGGTGCAGGACACAATCCCAGAGGCGCACAGAGCACACATGCCTTTCAGCATAGAAACAGGGGTGTTTTCATGCGCCCACATGTAGTTATACTTGGTCACCAGAGAGCCCACAGAGCTGCATCACTGTAGCCGCACTCGGTTGCTTACAGACCCGGGGATTCTCTCAAGCAGCCTCAGGCTCCCCAGACTCTGGGGGTGGGGTGGAGGCCAAGGTTAGAGATCTCTGCATTCCATTAGCCACAAGAAGCATGTCCTGAATCTAAAAGCACAAGGACAAGGGTGCTATGCAGTTGGTTCCTGACAGTCCCCAGCCCCTCCTCCACAAGGAAGCTCCTCTCAGTCAGTAAAGCCTTTTAGAGGTTAGAGCAGCTTGCTCAATAACTGCTTATTCAAAAGATGCTTTGCATTTTCTTAGTGAATATTATAATGTATGGAAGAGCTCCCCCCTCAGCTCCCCTTGCTGTCCCCAGCTTGCGTCCCTGATCCACACACACCCTCCTTCTTCCATGCTCTTGTCCTCTGTCCCCAGCAGTAGGCACAGGTATCAGTTTGGGCTGGGCCAGGCTTGGCTGGCAATCCAGGGACCTCGCTGGGAGAGCTGGTTCCCTGAGGTGCAGCCAACTGGGGCCATGGCAGAAGTCTTCCCAAAGAAGAAAAGAAGGCTAAGTCCCTGGGGGGACCCTCCCACTTTCCCCCACACCCAGGGCTCCTGTAGGAAATCTGACAAGCTACTTGCTGTTTGCAAGTGGGGGTATGAGTAAGTAAAGTCAGCTTCGGCTTGTGAAACTTTCTCTTGGTAGCCAATCCGCATGCATTTGGTTCATTCAAAGAATATTTAATGAACACCTACTATATTCCAACTTTATGCTAAGTATCTGGAATACAGTTGTCAGACAATGTTGTCACTGCTCTCACAGAACCACAGAAAAATTAGGAAAGCAGCCAATAAATATATAAGTATGAACTGTAATTATTATCAAGTGAACGAACAGGGTGCTGATACAGAAAGTAAGAGGTCAGGGCAAGAGGATCTACTTCAGGCAGGGTAATTAGGGAAGATGACATCTATAAGCAGGCCTGGAAGAGTAGGAGACAGGGGAAGAGCATTCCAGACCCCGGGAACCACCAGTGCAAAGGCCCGGGGGCAGGAATGTTGGAGAGACAGCAGTGTGGCTGGAGTGAGATGATGGGGGGAAAGGTGGTACCCGACGAGGTTGATATGACTGAGGTGAGCAGGCTCAGGGCTTGTGACCCATGGTAGGGAATTCCTGTTATCCTGAGACACGAGGGAAGTTTGAGAAGAGGTTAAATCAGGGGAGCGAAAAGCACAATCTGTGTTCCATTCAGCAAAAGGACGTGTTGGCCGGGTACTAATGATGCAGGTAGACCAGTGAGGAGGCTGCTGTAGTCTTGCTAGCAAAGAGCAAGAGAAAGGAGGGAAGAAGAAAGGCATCTGACTTTTTTAAAAAGGAGGATCATAGTCTTCAAGGGACCTGCTAGGTACAGATCAAAAATTCCTCTTTTGATTTGTCCTTTTATCAGCCCCAAGGTACACCATGGGATTTTCCCTCCCAGCTTGGGTAAAGCCATACTGGTAACTCCTCATTCCCAGCTCAGCCCCAGATGAGAGTGCCGTCATCCAGAGACTCTCCAGGGAAGACGCCCACCTGCCTCTTGCTGGCACATCCTGGGGGCAGTGAAGAGGCCCAGGTCTGGGAAAAAGTGGCCATTCTGGGAGGAGGGGTCAGTTTCAATGCCTTCCCTCCCAAGGGTGATCAGGAGCGGATCCACAGTGCTGGACACTTGCCAGTGTCACGCTCAGGCTGAGCCAGGTAGACACCCCACCATCCACCCCCACTCCCCAAGCCAGGGCTCCAGAGACCTAGAGCCAATTCCAGCCTCCCCGCTGCTCCTCCCACCATCAATTAGGGGATAGGAATGATGTCAGAATCAGGATTGGGGGAAAAGAGGGGCCTCCCAGAGCCTGAATCACCCCCTAGGGATGTAGGAATATGAGGCGAAGATCCTGAGCTTGAACATGTACAGGTAACACTCAGGATTGAAAACTGATTTATAGTCTGAAGGCAGGCAGGAGAGAACGAGAGGAAGGTGGGGAGCTCTGTGTACAGTGCAGCCTTGTTGGGCGGCGGTAATTATATATTACATTGAATTGTCCTTGCAGCACAGTGAAGGGCAGTTGGAATGAGACTCTAAATCACACTTCCCTGATGCTCCCCATAGCTCACCTCTCTGTGATGTGGCCCCAGAGCCCAGGGCTGATGCTTCTCTCCAATACACACACACGCACACACACACACACACACACACACAGCCTGAGGGGAACCAGCCTGGCTGGAAGTCCAGAGAGCAGGAAGATGGGATGCTATAAACTCGGGCAGCTTCCTGCAGTGCTCATCCTGCAGGCCTCATTGCTTATTGCCTATCCCTCACCCACCACCGGGGCCTGAATGTGGTTTGTGCCATTTGAAGAAAAAACCCTGCCCACCCTTCATTCATCCATCCCTGCAGCATCCCTCTTCACCCCATAGCCACTGCCTTGGTTTGTTTGGGGTCTCATCATTTCTTATCTGGATTTTTGCAACCATCTCCTAAGTCATCTCCCTTTGCTCATCTCCACCCCTAATCCATCATCCTTTATTTTGTTGCGATTGTGAGTTCCCTAAACATACCTTGACCATAATCTCAATCTCATTTCTCAGGGAATTCCAGGAGTGGGAAGACTTTGGTCCTTTAAGGACCCAGGAGGTAACTGAAATTCCAGCTTCTCTAAGAAACTTCCCCAGGCTCTCTGCAGATTGCTGGCTCACCTCCAGGCTGAGCTGTCAGCCCATGGAGGACCCTGGTTCTCATCCTTCCCGAATGGCCTTCTCCAAGGTCCTCCCCTCTGGTCCTTTGGAGCAATCACCAGGTCTACCCACCAATTCCCTGCGGGTCCCCAGACATAAGCAGGCTGGACACTTCCTGGTTCATTAGGGAGGTGGTGATGCTTCGTAGTGATGAGAAAGTGTTGGTTCTGGGGTCAGACAGATCTGGATTTGAACCTGACTTTGCTATTTCTGACCTGTGACCTTGGACAAGCTATTTAAGTAGTAAACTAATTAAGAGCAAAGGCTCTGTAGCCAGACTGCCTGAGTTCAAATCTTGGCTCTGCTATTCTTTAACAGTCTGGTGAGGGCAAGTCACTTAACTTCTTTTGGCAGTTTTCCCATTTCTAAAGTGAGGACAATAATAATACCTATCTCATAGGGTTGTTGTACAGATTAAATGAGTTAATACATGTAACTGTGCCTGCTGCAACGCACAAGTTTTAAGTGTTTAATAGTGCTTTAAGTGAAGTTATTATTAGTCATTTGACGTCTCTAAGTTCCAGTTCCTTGGGTGTAACAAATCTTCAAAATACCTCTCCTATCTGCCTGAGGGTTGTTGTGAAAATCGTATGACACATTCACTTTAGAAATTCGCAAAGGCTGTACAAGTGTAAGATATTATTATTATTTATTATTAGGTAATTACCCCCTGGAGTTCTCAGGGTTTGAGCAAGAGGGATATATTCCTTCATCCTCCTCCTGAACCAGCCCCAAGGCAGAGAATTACAGTCCTGGTGCCACAAGCAGCCTTGGAGGTCATCGGATCCTCTTTGGTCCAGAAGAACGGATATACAAGGCCATGTGGACAGATGGACATCTCTGATATACAGTTGATTTCAGAGGGGACTGATAATTCAACTAAGAATAGGAAGCTTTCCTACATTTTATCTGGTTATCCCCTTCAATGCAGCGTTGGATCCACTTTTTTTTATGGAGGGCCCAAAGCTCCCTTAAAGAGGAGCCCTCTTTAAGAAAACAGAATATCAAATTATGAACACAAAATTAAGTGCAGGCTTTGGAAGGGGCCTGTGCAAATGGGGAGCCCTGAAGTAAGCTCCATTACCTTCATGGAAAATCCACCTTTGCCACAACGTCAGGGGGGCATTTGAAAAACACTTGTCATTTGGTTGCTTGTGGCCAAAACAAACCATTTCTGCCACCTCACAGATGGGCCAGGATCTCCAGAGGGCTGGAGTGGCTCCATTCTTCACCCAGATTCCAAAGTCACTCCTTCACTGCCTTCACCTCAGGCTAATTGTTCTTTTTTGGGACCCACTAGCTATTTATTTTTCTTTCAATACATTTGCATGTGATTTACATAGCATTTATATTCATGCTTATGTTTGGGAATCCTTCCTGTGCCCCAGCTTAAGCTGGATTCCTGGGATTTGTTTTACCAAGTGAGAGTCTCCTTTCTCTCTTCCTAGAAGTAGAGGGAAAGAAAGATACATTCAATTGATGGTGGGGGAGGGAGGGATGACAGAGAGGGATGATTATGGCATTTGTCTTGTAGTCTCTGGCTCTACTCAGATTGTCTTCGTCCACAGGTCTTACTACCCTCTGATCCCCTCCAACCTCATCTCTTCCCAATCTCCCCATGATTATGAAGTTGAAAATGTACATATTCAGGGACACGCATGCCTACCCAAATGCTGGGTTTGGGCCCAAGGATGTAGGTACCGAAGTCAAGAGGCACATGGCATCAAGATGCCAGCAGATGACAGCACACAGGAGTTCTTTCTTATGAGGAATTGGCCCCCTAGAATCCCCTAACACTGTTTGGAGGCCAAGTTTGTATGATTCCCCAACTGATGGAAACAGATGGCAGGTGGGAGTATGTATGAGTATGTGAGTGTGAGTGTGTGAGTGTGAATATGCATGTGCATCTGTGTGCATGTGCATTCAGGTGATTTCTTATACAGGTAAGAAGTGTGCACACATGTGAGACAGTGAGTGCTTGTATGCATGTTAGAACACAACTGAGGAGAGGAAGTGGTAAGGATGTGGGAAGGAAGATCTTGGTTTAAGAAAACCACATTGTGGTTTAAATGTCATCGAAGGTGAAACCTGCTTCCCCAGCCTGCCCTGTGATGGGGGGAGGTGTAGAAGCTAGCAAGGCAGGAAAGGTCTCCGGTCAGGGATGGGGTACAGCTGCCAGCGTCTCCAGGAGCTCCAACAATGACATCACTCTCCCAGATCCTCCCCTTAGGTGGTGAGTCACCCAGAGCCCAATCAATACTGCATCCCGTTTGTCTATGCCAACTTTATGCTCTCATGAGCCGACTCATACTTTCCTCTTCCACAGGCCCAGCCCCTGCCCCCCCACATTCTCCTGAAGAGCCTGAGCTCCCCCAGCCCTGGGGCATAACTCTTCTTGGAGCCTCTACCAGAGAAGGCAGGAATCCCTGCTTCTGGATGAGACAGTCAGAGACACAAAGGAGAAGAGATGGAACAAGGGAAACAAAGAAAGAGAGTCTCCTGAATTTGTAGGGGGTCTGGGCACAGAAGCTGAAAACTTACAAAGTCAACCCTTAGATAAGGAGAGGAGAAAGTGGAAGAGGCCGAGAAAAGAGGATGGAAAGGAGAGAGTCAGAAGAGAAAGCAGAAACGGCAACTGGGACTTGAGGAACAGAGGTGGGATAGTTGAAGCTGACAGTGGTGGACCTTGCCTTCTCAGGATCTTAGGTTTGCTACTCCATTTTTCTGGGCTTCCAGCAAACGACATGGGAGGAATTCCACCTCCTCTATGATGTGTCTCCACTTGGTCCCACATTCTTTGTCACAGATGGAGTTGGAGGGCTAGAAATGGGGAGGTGGAGTGAGAGGCACAAAGGGGAAGGCAGTGCCCTCTGGGGCAGCTCTGATTTCTCTCTTGGAAACTCAGACCCTTTCCAAGGGCTTGGCACCTGCCCAACCATTGTTCCTTCCGGCCTGGCTCTCGTGCTCAGTGGCAGCCTGAGCGTCATCCCTTGCTACTGACGGGAATCAAAACAGGGGCCCCTTTATCTCACAGCAAGACACATTCGACTGCTCAGTCTCTGTGACTCTAATTTCCCAAGATGCTGTTTGTTCCCAGGGAAATTGAAGCCTTTAAATCTATGTCTGGAGAGGTAAGTCCGGGCTCTCATGACACTGGAGATTGTTTCTGGCAGAGACCCCCTGCCAGAGTCTAGTTTCTAATCCATACTTCCTAACTTTCCATCAACAACAACAATACCAATACTAATAATAGTAATAATAGCAACCATTTATTGAGTGCCAAACACATGCCAGATATGGTAAGTGTATTATGTACTTTATTTCATATAGTCCTACAACACTATGAGATAATCACCATTAGGATTATTTCCATTTTACTGAGTAGGAAACAGGACTCCAGAGTTTGCCCAAGATGTCACAGCTTAAGGCAGATTTGAATCAGATCTGTCTGATTCTAATCCTCACTTGTCCACTTTGCTTATTTTCATTTTCCCTGCCTCAACAATACATCTTGTCTTTTTGGTTTTGAGTTGCAATTCAAGGCTTTTATCTCCAGTAAACATTTACTCCCTCCTCCCTCCCTCAGCTTTCCCTCCTGTCCACTCAATCCTTCAGAAGCCCCTGTTTGCCTGGGCCACCCCTCCTGCTAGCTCAGGTTAGCTTTGGGGTTCCCTCTGTGGCCCCTTGGCTTGGGTTGGTGGAGAAGGGGATAGTGGAGAAGAGAGCAGTCTGGCCCTAGGCTCCTATTCTCTGGGGAGAAGGAGACAGTGGTGAGGGGGTGGCTCTCATTTCACTTCAGGGACAACATGAGGTTGTTGGAGAAGTTTAGGGTCAATTGGTGCCTTGGGCCCTAGTTCCCATGGGAGGCACCTAGCAGGGCTCTAAAGTCCCACAAAAGTAGTAGAAGAATGTGTGGAAAACTACCAGGTTGCTGGGGTTGAGGGAAAAATGAAACAAGATCTCCTTTTCCACGAACTGGTACCCCTGGAAGGCTGGTGCTGCTATTTGCCAGCAGGACAGTCACAACTAAGGCTGCTTGAGATGCAGCCCAGCCTCCATTATGCAAACTTGTGTCTCCCAGTGAGGAAAAACTGTTCCAGACCTAGTGTACACAGAGGCTCTGACCTTGGAAACCCCCTAATCACCTCTGGATTAAGCTTAGTAAGAACTGCGAGCCTTGATGGCCTTAAGGCAAGTCCCCAGCCTTCCACCAGAAGGTTCTCTTAGAAGGGCTGTTCTGGGGCTCCACCGAGAGACCCCATCTGGACCAAAATATCCCTCTCTGAGTCTATGAGCAAACCAGGGAGAGATCTACAGAGGAAAAAGAAGAGCAGGGAAAGACAGCTGGAGGTGCTCACATGGGGAGCTCCATCCCCTGGCACCCAAGGACAATGAGCTAGAGACAGACAAGGGGGAAAGCAAAACAGAACATGGCCCTCATTTCTTTGGGGTCTGGGCACAAGCACTGCAAGTTGGCATTAGACATGATTTAGGGCAACCCTTGTTTTAAACATAAAGAAGCTGAGGCTCAGGAAGGGGAAGGGAGCTGCCCTACATCTCACTGTTGCTGAATCACACCACCGCATTCAGTGTTATGAGGGCAATGAGAAGAGGTGGCCCCACCCCAGCAGTCTTCTCTAGACACAAAGGGACCTGAATGGAAGGGGCCACAGCTTCTACCACCCCTGCCCTGACAACCCCTCTCCAAGGACCTCAGGGGCCTCCATCTCTCACCTGTAAAATGGCTGGACCCTTAGTTCTCTCATTAATGAAAGCAGGACAAGACCACCTGTTCTCCTTCCTTGCAGGGCTATTGTGAGGATCAGCTGGAAATAGTGCATGCAAAGAGCTTTACAAGTGCAGGGTGTTACTAAGTTTACAATCAGGCCAGGTCAGTGAGGGCTGCAGGAATAACAAACGGGAGGATTAATACAGATGATGTGGGAAGGATGAGGCTAAACTCTGCCCTGTCTTCTTCCTGCAGTCACCTGCCCTGAGAGAAAGCATTCATGTTTCCAAATGGACTTAAATAAGAAATGTGTGGTGCAGCAGCCGTGCCTCACTCAGCCTTCACTTGCCCAAGGCAGAGGGATTTTAATTTTCAAACCATAATGAGAAAAAGAAACTCAGAATTAAAGAATATTCTAGTGAAGCAGTCAAAATAGCTGCCCAGACTCTGAATCAAGGCAAGAAATATAAATTAGAAGTTTCCTCTCCCTCCCTAACATTAATTGAACTTGAAGAAGCAGGTTGGATTCAGAGGAAGCTGGCGAAGTTACCCTGAGGTGGGATAGGGGCGGGCCTCTCTCCCAGAGTGCTGACGGGACCGCAAGGAACAGAGACACGTCCATCCAACCACAGGAGAGCTTTTCCTCCATCATGTCCTGGGGACACAACTCTCCTGAGTGGGGTCAATGTCTCTGATTCCTTCCACCAGAACGCTGGGCCCTAAATGTTGAGTTTGGGGAGGGGATGACTACCCTGCCTCTACCTGCTAATCTTCTGAGGCGCAGAGATGCTGCTGCCCACTTTTGTTTCCTCTTCTCCCAGATGCAGGCTCCCTTGGGTACTGTACCACAAACTTCTTTCTGTCTTCCCACCCCCATCCCAGGCCAGGGGAGGGGGAGGGGCTGCCTGGGAAAGAGGGGGCATCTGAGCCCTCAGTTCACATTTCTCTGAGGGAACACCCTTTCAGAGGAGGTTAGGGATGGTGGGAACACAGGGGGCCTGGGGAAGGTGTGTGAGCCTGAGGGCCAGGACAACGCCCACTTGTTTCACCCTCTGTGCTGGTTTGAATGTATTATGTCCCCCAGAAAAAGCCATATTCTTTGATGCAATCTTGTGGGGCAGACATATTAGTGGGGATTAAGTTGGAACGTTTGGATTAGGTTGTTTGCATGGAAATGTGCCCACCCAACTGTAGGTGATAACTCCGATGAGATATTTCCATGGAGGTGTGGCCCCACCCATTCAGCGTGGGCCTTGATCAGTGGAGCCATATAAATGAGCTGACAAACAGAAGGAATGCAGTGCAGCTGAGAGTGACATTTTGAAGAGGAGCTACAGCCAAGAGGGACACTTTGAAGAAAGCACAGGAGCTGCAGATGAGAGACAGTTTGAAGATGGCCATTGAAAGCAGACTCTTGCTCCAGAGAAGCTAAGAGAGGGCAAATACCTCAAGTGCAACTAAGAGTGACATTTTTGAGGAACTGCAGCCTAGAGAGGAACGTCCTGGGAGAAAGCCATTTTAAAACCAGAACTTTGGAGCAGATTCTGGCCACGTGCCTTCCCAGCTAACAGAGGTTTTCCGGACACCACTGGCCATCCTCCAGTGAAGGTACCCGATTGTTGGACACTTTACGGCCTTAAGACTGTAACTGTGTAACCAAATAAACGCCCTTTATAAAAGCCAATCCATTTCTGGTGTTTTGCATTCTGGCAGCATTAGCAAACTAGAACACCCTCCATTGTTCCCCACCTGAAACGTCTCTTGCCCCACTCCAGCCCTACTATTTACCTTTGACTTTCTCCTTTTCTTAATCACTTATCCAAGAAACAGTGACTGGGTGAGGGGCCTACTATGTGCCAGGACCTGTGCTACAGAAATAAGTCAAACCCAGTCTCTGTTGTTGAGGGTTCATGGTGTGGTGGAAGAGACAAACAGATGGGCCAAGCTCTGTGACACAGTCTAGAATATGCTAGGCCATCAAGTATTGTAGCCAAAAACTCTGGAGTCAGACTGACCTGGTCCAAAAATTGCCTCTACCGCTCGCTTCTTACATGCAACATCAGGCAAACTGTCTAAACTTGATAAGTGTCAGTTTACTCATCTGTAAAATGGGGTGATAATAGCTACCTTATAGGATTATTGTGAAGATTAAATGAGATAATCTTGGTTCATTGCTTGGAAAGGTGACTGACACATGGTAAACACTCAATGAAGTCCAGCTAGTGTTATTGTAAGTGTTGTAATGATAATGTTATTTGTTGCCCTTTATGGGTGCTCACTCTGAGCCAGCCAGGGTGCCTTGGCTATAGCAGTGATAGAGGAGTTCACGATCTAGGAAAGGCGACAGATGAGTAAAGAGAGCACTGAAAGAGTGTTGTCCCTGCCATTGGCACTCCAATAGTGGTCATTTTCTGATTACTGACCATGTGTCAGCCACAATGCTAGGTTTTAAAGGTACATTATCTCTCCTCACTAACTGGGCAAGGGATGTATAATCCCTATATTACAGAGGTCAAGTAGTAATTAGTAACTTGTCCAAGGTCAGGCTGTTTGAATTACGCAGTGAAGTATTGATTCAAAGGAGCCAGATCAGGGATCCCTGACTGCAAAGGGGTCAGGGAAGGCTTCAGAGAAGGCGATCAAAGCTGATCTTTGATCAGGATTTTGAAGAATGAGTAGGGACTGAGTTGTTCACTTCTAAATAGTTAATTTTATGTTATGTGAATTTGACCCCAATTAAAAAAAAAAAGAAAAGAATGGGTAGGAGTTTTCCAGGAGCCAAGACAGCGGGGGTGGGGTGGGGAGGGGTGGGGGTGGGAATGAAACGGAGCAGCACTTCCGTGGACTTGGAGGAGGCTGCAGCTGTGAGCAGGGCCGCGTGTCCCGTGCCAGGGAACGCTAAACAGGATTGCGATTTCCTGCGCTTGCCCTGACAGCCATTCCATTATATCCCTCAGGACCATATCATAACTTAGATGAAGGGTGATTATTTTAGAGAGAATATATTCAACAGACCTATAGTCCCAGAGGTGTTCTGCCAAGTTAAAGAGCTGAAATAATTGCATGGAAATGGAGTCCCTCTACCTCCATGTCTGCTGACCTGGCCAAGGCCACTAGGGACAGGGCATGTCCGGTGTGTGGAATGGGACCCCAAGGAGGCTGGCGGGAACTGGCCGGGCTGGAGTAGGGGGATGGTCTCAGTGACCTTGGAGGGCCCCACTGGATTTAGGGCAGATAAATGAACCTCTTCCCTCAGTGTCAGTCATTTCCCCTCCACTGTCTTTCTCTCTGCCTCTTCCTCACTCCCCAACAACAGCAGCAGGGGAGGCAGCCATCTTGGTGCAGTCCCTTGTCCAGCGGACAGAGCCAGTATTTGGCATTAGGATCCATCTGGCTGGTTCCACACCCGGCAAAATCTGGACTCATCATCATTAACATTCTGCTTCCCTATTCAGAGCAAGGAGAGGCAGGCATCCCGCACCACAGAGTGCGGCAAGGGGGAGACGCCCAGAGCAAAGCAGCTTTCAGAGCTCACTTCCCGAGTCTCAGAGCCATCCATCCTCAGCCAGTGCCGTGGGGGGCCCCCAGCACAGCAGGGGGATTTGAGGCAGACCTTGGGGGAAATTTTATGACCACAGGGTAGTGAGACTTTGGTGCATGTGACAGACAGGAAGTGCAGGTGCTCTCCAAGCCCCTGCTTGAATTCCGTGGTTTAGGAGGAAGGGGACAGGCAAGGCACCTCCCCGAAGCCGACCCACCCTCCACACTCTCCTTGAAGCAGCCCCCTCATGCCTCACATGCCTAACCCACTCTTCACATTAAGAAGGGGTCCTGGGAGGGAACGGCCCCCACAAGAAGCGGGAAGCACATGCACATTCTAATAAAACACTCAAAGAGGCAATTATTTCTCGACTGCCTATGCGAGCCCAGAGTACTGGCGGCCAGATTTCCAGAGCTGCTGTCGTTGCCCCTGGCTGTTGGCAAAATTAAACTTAAGAAATCAGAATAAGCTGGCCCCCAATGCTGGGGGTTGGATTGGTGTGCCTGTCTGGGGTCTGCGGTGTGGGGCTGGGGGAGGGGAGCAGGATGTGGGAGTTGGGACTGCAGGAGATTATAGAGGAAGCCAAGTGGCATTACAGGCTCCCACAGGGTAGCACATGCCTTTCCGTGTACACATTGACACCCATGGAATGTGTATCAGAGCTACACGTGAACTCAGTGAGGACATAGGCCATGCTTTGTTTACTGCCACATCCCCAGGGCCTGGAACAGTGTGTGGCACCTAGTAGATGCTCATAAATAGATGGTAACTACGAATGCACGTAGGCACCAGGTCAGTGCCTTGGGACAAACAATCCCCCCAGACTTCCATCCCACTCAGGTCCCTGGATGCCTTGCTCCTCACCCTACCCATGGGGTGATACTATGAGATATTTAGTAAATTCTACCCCCAAAAAGTGAGAAGTGGCCTCTTTTGGACAGGAAGAGGTGGGCAGTGGCCTGGTTGGGCCAGGGGCTGCATCCAGGGCCTCAGACCAACAACTCCCCCTTCCACTTGTGTGGGGAACATTTGCCTGCCCAGCTTCTACCTGTTTTCTTCTAGGTTACACAGCTCATTCCTCTTACCTCCAGCCTCCCTCTCCATCCTCTTGTGTCTCTCTAACTCCATTGACACCTCTTGTGCCTCACTTCAAATTCTCTCAGCCTCACTTCTTGTTCTAGCCACTGCTGTGACAGACAGCTCCACGAGGCTTCAACCACTTCATGCAGGTGCAATCTGGTGGCACCCCTCTCTCAGGCCTCTTGCTTCTGCTCTGGGGCTTCTCTAATGCCGGGGAACTGTTTGCTTGATTCTCATGTCTGCACAACCCAGAAGTGCAGGGTAGTATTACTCTGGGATGACTTTTTTATTTGGGGTGGGGGTGGGGGGTGGCAAATCAATTACTTTATTTATATGGGAGTAAAACCATAGAAACCAGCTTGTTGTGCTTAGTCAATCTGATCTGGGGCTGGGACCACTCTTGAGCAATGGGGGTGGGGTTGGGGAGGGAACCACTGGATGAATGTTGCCTTCTTTCCGGCCACAGATGGGTAGTTCTGAGGTACCCTTCATAAGGCTTTCCAGAATGTTCTTTGGTTGCTTGAAGCTGTGACCAACTCAGTGATACAGTCTCATACAGACTGTCCTTCTGTGTCTCCCTCCCCTGCCCCTTGCTCCTGCTCTCTGGATCATGGCCTTTGTCCCTGGCTCTGCTTTCAGAGGAACATGGGCTAAATTGCTTCCCCTTTCCCTTTGCCCCAGCCACACTGGTCTCCTTTCAGCTTTTCAAACACACCAAACTCTTTTCCACATCAGGACTTTTAAACATGCTTTTCCCACTACCTGAAAAGCTGTTCTGCACAGGAAGGCCCTAGGCTGAGACCTGAATGACCAGGAGAAGATCTGGGAGAAGAGTGTTCCAGGCAGTGGGCATGGCCAATGCAAGAGCCATGGGGGAGGAATGCACTTGGCATGCTCAGGCTATAGCAAGGAGGCCTTTGTGGCTAAAGCAGAGTGAGAGAGGGGAAGAGGGGCACAAAATGAAGTTGGAGAGGACAGACACCAGACAATGTGCAGTTTTGTGGGCCATAGAAGGGGGTTTGAATTTTAAATGCAACAGGAAGGGGGCAAGGTGGTGTCTGTCGGATTCACTGCAGTGTTCCCAGCACCCAGAACGTTTCGGGTAGGTGGTAGGCACTCACCAAATGTTTGTGGAATGCATGGATAAACATCCTTATCTGTATCCATGTCTCAACCACTTCTCTCCCACACAAGGTGACAGAGTAGTCCTCTTTTCTAAGATGACAGCTCTTATGAGGGAGAGGGTCAGGCTGTGGGAGGAGGCTGGTTTTGTTTTCTCCTAAGAGAATCCCTTGGGAGTGAGAGCCTGCCTACTCTGGGCACTGACTCTCCTCTCTTCTCCCACTAGTCAATTCTAATCCTGTTGCTCACTTTTCTGCTCCCACTGGGCTCTGCTCCTGACACCATTAGTCACCTCCCTTGGTTCTCAACTTCCTTAATGAGCAGCTGTCTTGTCTTCAGTCTGAGACAGGCCTGTCCTTGCCTGCTGCTTCCCAACCTTTCTCCCCACTCCCACCATGCTCTGAAGGGGGCAGAAAAAAGGATTATTTCTGGGCAAAGGGAGAGGCAAGTGGAATTCAGGTGAAGTTTATGGGTTTGTTATAAAGGGAGAGGGCAGAACTGCCTGTTTTTCGGGGACCAGAAATAGGCTGATAGTAGCAGGAGGGACTGAGGTAGGGTTGGAGGTGAGAGAACCATTTGAGTGGGCAGCTGAGGCCAGAGGACCTTTCTTGCTGAAGGCCTTTTCTGCGTTGGCCGGACCCTGCTCATTACTTACTCTCCACAGGTGGAGACAGGGAAATGACAGAGCAACCTCTTAAGGGCCCTGCCAGAAAACACTTGATCCAGATTCCTTGATCATTATGGGTTGTTCCAAGGCAACCCCAGGCAGAGGAGCTAAGGGGCCATGATGGCAGAGAGTCTCACGCTGCTGCACCAGTGAGAGGCTGGAGCTGTGAGGTCCCTGCAGAAAAGAGATGGCACACTCAGGGGGTAAACTGGAAAGAGGTTCATGGAGGCACTAGTCATAGGCAGGAGGGGTTACAGGAGATGGTAAAGGACACTGAGGCACCCAGGGCCTAGCCACAGAGGAAAGACTTTACCTGTTCTGGGCTGAAGGGCTAAGAGGAGGGAGAGGTGTCATCAGATCCTGGTGAGAGTTATAGCTGAAGGAGAGCCATTGACTACAGGAGCTCTGGCCTTATGCAGAGGAATGTAGCCACTGTCAACACCGTGGCCCGACAGTGGGGGTTGAGGGTGGGAATTCCTACTGCCTGCTCCTCCCATCAGCTTATCTCCTGCCAGTGCCTGCGGCTGGCTAGCCCCAACAGGAAGCCAAGAGCAAGGAGCCAGGGTGATACAGTCCACAGAGGTCAGCTTCCTGGGACACTGAGCAGGACAGAGAGCTGGGAGAGAGAATCTGGAACATTTTTGTCTCCTCCTCCTGTTGTCACCTCTCCCCATAAGTCCACCTTCTCCCTGGTATCTAAAAAGCTTGCAAGTCCCCATGCTGCCTTGTGCTTAGAACCCATTCCATTTCTCAGGCTGGGCTGGGCTGGGTCTGAGCCAGGCTCAGGGGAGGATCCATCCACATGGGGGAGGTTCCAGTTGCCCTGAGTCCACCCCAACCCCAGCTGTTCAGCATCGGGGATCCCAGATGGTCCCATTCTCCTTGTGCCAGGTTTTAGGAACAGGCAGGTTGGGCAATTCCACTTGCCTAACAAACCTTTATCCCATCTGTCTCTCTTTCAATTGGCAGAAGGATTTTCCCGGTTTCTCTCTCCATGGACATTGGACTCTGCTCCTTATCTTCTGAAATTCTATTTTGGGAAGCTGGGAGAACAACCTGGACCTCTCAACATCTTGGAATCTGAGATAGGGCCTGATATCCCTGCTTGACTGATCTCTGAAAATGCCAAGTCCCTCCCTCCTCCTTGAAACTATTAAGTTATTAGATTCCATGGATCCATTTCTCAACTCTGTCCATTTCTCAATTCCTGAGGTTTCCTGATTGAATCTTCGTAAGTCCCTTCCTCCACACGGGTTCATTTCTCATCTTGGTCACTCTGAAGGCCCCTGAGGGAGAAACTTGAGGTGGATTCTAAGCTCTGAGGTGGGGACACAGACTTAGGAGTTCATTCACAAATGTGTACCCACGGGCTCAGGTGACAATGCCATCCTTCTCCTCTCCCCAACCTCCATGACTAACTGGGTCCTAGGTTTTTCCAATGCACACTCCCCTGTGGGAGAGAGCTGCTATTTTGGCCAGCCCAGTATCCATTTACCCTGGCACTAGCTTTGGGGCACAGCTTCCAAAGTTACAGTCTTGATGGACTATAAATGAAAGCTCCCTCTATCCTCTGGCCAAGAGATCGATGTGTGACTCAAGTTAGGCCAACCAGATGCTCTCTCCCTTAAATCTTGAATGGAGTGACATGAAAGTGGAGTTCATTTATCCCCAAGGCAGCACCATGAGCACTCATTAGCTTTGGCTCCCTTGATTTTGTTATCCTGGTTTCTCATCTTTCTACAACAGCCTCTTCACCCACCCCCATTTCTAGAACAGCCTCTTCACCCACCCCTATTTCTTTCTAATATAATCATTTTTGGCTTAAGTTAGCTAGAGTTTTTCTGTGGCTTGCAACCAAAGAATCCTCACCAATACAAGTTTTCTCAGACCTGAGGGTACTGTCCCTCTGGTGGGCTCATATCTGGGGTCTCTGGCTCAGATTCAAATCTCATTTGGTCCTTCTAGTGGATACGTGACACACCTCTCCTCAGAAATTTATTCCTTGTTGCCTGCCCATCAGGACCCACCTCCTGGCCTGACTTCTTAGTCTCTACCAGCAGGCTGCAGCCTGAAAAAGCCAAGCTTATCTCCCATGACTCCCTATCACAAATCCTAAAGCAGCTCAGGTTGGTCACCTTGTTAGTTTCGACAATAGCAAACACATTCCTGCACTGTGCCTTTGCTAATAATGTTCTTGGATACCTGATAAGCCAGTGGACTTCCCCCTGAGAGTCCTCCCATACCTCCAGACATTAGGCCACATCCTGCCTTTTCCTTCCTTAAAGTCTCCTGTGCCCCATCAAGCCCACAGAGGCTTTTGCACCAAGCACTTCATTGGGCTCTCTTTATTGCTGCGATCAGCAAGTGACTTGTTTCCTTTGTAGATCTAAGGACTTAGGTACCAGGCTCTGTGCCTTGGTACCTCTCTTGTATGGGCCTTAGCATTAGGCCTGGGGCTGGGCACACAGCGGGTGCTTATGCTTGTTGCTCCATCCCTGGTTTGGAAATTATCTTGGCCCTGTAACCCATTCATTCATTTACCCAACATTTATCAACCATCTGCTAAGTGTGGGCTCTGGGCTAAGCTCTGGGGATATACAACAAATAAAATATAGCCAAGGAATTCGCAGCCTGGTAGGGAAAATTTATTGAGAATTAAATGTAATAGAATGACTATTGAGAAAATAACCCTATCTAGTTTTTGTCAACTGCAGACTCACCTCAAAGGAATGAAAGGCATTCCACCCCTCAGGGGAGGAGAGCCAGGCTTTGTGTCCTTGAGGCTTGGACTTTCTTGACCTCCATGGGAAGTGGTGTGTTTCAGGGTAGAGAAGAGAAGCTGCAGGCAGCAGACTACCCAGAAGACAACTTCCAAACAGGTCTTCTTAACAGAGATCAGGATGGAGGCTTGATGCTTCCCAGATTAAAGAGTGATGGACCCAATTCAAGAGAGTCGGTCGGAACTCTGAAGACCAGGGAGGGAATGAAAGTTATGGATTCCTTCAGTAGCAGACACCTGAGCTCTGGGAATGCAGGACCTCTGAGATGGGAGGACCCAGAAGGAAGATTATCTGGGTGAACAATTACATGATGATAATAACAGCTAGAATTTATCGAGCACTTACTATGTGTCAGGACCGTGGTGGGCATTTTTACATGCCTTGGCTTATTTCTCACAAGAACCCTAGGCGGTACCGTTTCCATTTTTCAGATGAGGCAAAGAAAGATTAAATGAGCTGTCCAAGATTATATAGCCAAGAATCAAACCAGGCAATCTTGTCTCACTGAAGATCATGGATGTCTGTGAGGACTAAGCACAAAGGGCCACAGTCTTGGGAACTTTGGCAAAGGTCACTGTGACTGGGCTTTGTCACAGAGGGGATGGGGCTGCCTCAGAGTCCCCAGCTTCAACTGTACTTTACAGCCAAGTCAGGGAGCACAGCTGCAACTGGCATGAACTTAGGACCTGGTAACCTTGGTGAGAAGGGGCTTGTATCAGTTATCTATGGCCACAATAAAGCTGTGTAACAGACACTCACAAATTTCAGTGACATACAACCGTGTTTATTTAGCTGGTGTGTTTGGAAGCCAGCTGGGGGCTAGTTGACCTAGGCTGGCTTTGGGCTGGTTGGTTTGACTCTGCTCCACTTATCTCTCATCCTCCTATCAGGACCTGCAGGCTAGTCTGGGAATGCTCAGCTCATGGAGATGGCAGAGCAAGAGAGTACTGACTCCAATGTGCAAGCCCATTTTAAGCCCCCGGTTGTGTCATGTCTGCTGCCATACCACTAATCAAAACAAGTCACAGCCAAAACTCCATCAAGGGGTGGAGAAATACATTCACCCACAGTCAGAGGAACCAACAAAATTGGCTTGCAAAGAACATGGATGGATAATCCTATTACTCAGGAGGGATTGAAAAGATGGTACAATAATCTAGTGTTCTAAAGAATTTAGGGTGGATTTAATTTTAATTTAGAGAGATAATGAAATGCTACATTATATCATAGAGCAGTTCATGCCTGTTATAAAGATAAAGTCTATCTTCAGGGACCACGAAGTTTGCAATGAGAATATTTAAATTTTGAGTTTTTATTTTAGTGAAAATCTTAAAATGCCTTTTAACAAGAACCAACTCTGAATGGTCTGGATGACTATTTTCAGAGCCCCAGGCATCACCTAAAGTGCCAGCATTTTAACTTTTCAATGCAGGTTTCTCAAACCAGGTTCTGTAGTCTCAGGGATCCATGCATTTTCAAGGTTGGAGAACATTGGTGAGAATGGTAAACAGCAGACAATGTCTAGAAGAAACCCAGATACAGGCCTGTAGGCATCCGAGAGTGGGGGAGGCTGGTACAGCTGTGGCGCTTAGGGCAGAGTTTATGGTGCTCTATGGAGAAGCAGTGGTGGCATTTGAATAGTCTTGAAGGATGGTGGGGTGGGGTCCTGGGGATAATCCTCAAGAGTCTAATCAGATTCCTCACTTCTAGGGCTTCCCCAGGCGGAAGGAACTCTACCTTGCAAATCTGGAATCTGTTGGTTTCTGCATTTTCTGGATTAGAGCCTTGCCCTTTACCCACACATATATCCTGCTAATTTTAGCATTTGAAGAGGAGGTTGGGGAGTGGAATGGCTAAACTCCCTAGCTTTGGAGCCAGGCCAGGCAGGGGGTTTAAATCTTGACTTTGACCTTTACTTGTTCTGTGCCCTTAGTCAAGTTGCTTTAACTCTGTGAACTCCAGCTTCCTCATCAGAAAAAAAGAATCATAATACTTTCCATAAATAAAAATTAGAAATATCTCTTCAGTGAAGGCTGAGGTTTTCTTTCTGAGAAAAATTTTGACTTCTGATTCAGTTTCTTTAATGGTTACAGGATTATTCAGGTTTCCTATTTCAAATTGAGTCCATTTTGGTTAATTCTATTTTTCAAGCAGTTGGTCCATTTCATATACATTTTCGATTTTATTGGCACAAAACTTGTTTATAACAGCCACTTATTTTCTTTATAATGCCTACAGCATTCATAGTGATATCCCTCTTTTCATTCTTGACATTGATTATTTGTGTCTTCTTCCTTTCATCTTTTTCTTGATCAGTATCACCAGAGATTTATCAATTTTCACAGAGGCTTTCAAAGAATCAACTTTTGGCTTTGCAGAACCTCTGTGTTCCTTATTTATTTTCTATTTCTTCAATCTCTGTTCTTGATTTATTTCCTTCTTTCTACCTTCTTTGAATTTATTTGCTGTGTTTTTTCTAACTTATTAAGATAAAGCCTTAGCTCATTAACTTTCAACCTTTTTGCTTTTCTAAGATGTGCATTTCAGGCTATACAGTTTTAAATGAAAACAAACAAAAAAACCCATGTAAGTGCCTGGTCCCAAATAAGAACACAATAATTATCTTATCATCATCATCATCATCGTCATCATCATCATCATGATTTGGTGTCCTATGTGATGGGACTCCCTAGCACAGTACCCAGCCTGCCTGCTCTGTGATGTGATAAATGTCCCAAGAGTGTTTACTAGTGAACTCTCTGAGGACTTATCCTAGGCCACGGATCTCCTTTTCTGGGTCATGGGAAGGCTTTCTCTGAAGGCTAAGGCAGGGCCCAGATAGTGGCTTGTGCCTTTGGCTCATCTTCCTCAGGGAGCTCAGACCAGGTCTTCTGAGGATGGAATCAGGTTCACGGGAAGTGTGACTTTTAACCTGCAGGTCTATGGCAGATTATATTTTCCTAAGATGGTCACAATAATATCTCCTGTTTCACATGTTCTTCTAGAACCTTGTCATTCCCCCATCAAGACATAGAATATCATTCCCTTTGCCTTGAATCTGGGTGGGCTTGTGACTCCCTTATAACTAGTAGAATGCAGCAGTGACACTAAGAAACTTCCAAGGCTTAGTCATAAAAGGTGATGCCGCTTCTATCTTGTTAGCTGAAATACTTGTGATCAGAGTCATGAGTCACCATGTAAAAAGTCCGACTACTCTGAGGCCACTGTGCTGTGAGGAAGCCAAACCACACAGACAGGCCACATGTACACACTCTGGTTGGCAGTCTTAGTCTTCTAGTCAACCTAGCCCAGGCACCGGACATGTGAGTGAATGGCCTTTTAGTGATTCCAGTACCAGCTGTTCTTTAACGGTGACTTCTAATTCCCAGACATTGTGGAATAGAGACAAACCACCCCCTACTGTGCCCTGTCCAAATTCTAAACCCGCAGTAGCTTAGGCTATGAAGTATTTTGTTACACAGCAATAGATAACTAGAATGCTGCTCTCCCTCTTGTCTGGCATCCCACTCCTACTCTTCCAGCAGATTCCTTCAGCTCCCACCACACTCCATATAGTCTGGATTTTCCAATTAGGCCCAAGCAGAGCCTGCAGAAGCAGAGCACAGCAAAGGTTTTTCACGCGAGCCCTGTGGGAGCAATACTGGGAATGGAGAGTCTCTGATCCTATCAATTTGCATAGACTGAGCTCTCCTTAAGACCCTTGGTCCTCAACATTTCCAAGTGTTAGGACCTCTTTATCACATCCAAAAGGTGGAGTGTCCTCCACATGATGTTGGTTGTACTTTCAGTACAACTTCAAACATAGCTAACATTCATTGAGATTTTATGAAGTACCAGGCACTGTGCTAAGTATTTTCCATGCGTTACCTCCTGAATCCTCACTGCAAATCTATGAGGTTGTTACTATTGTCATTCCCATTTTACAGACTTGGAATGAGGTGATGGGCAGCCTGTTCTGCATATCATATGCAGGGCTCATGAAGGCGGCTTGTGGAATTATATCCAGACTCCTTACCCTGATGTGGTGGAAAGTATTTGTCTTCCAGCTTTACGTTTGCCCTTCTACACCCTCCCCCTTAGACCTAGGAGCCTGCAATCCTCATACCCTACACTCCCTTGATAGCTGGTGTGCTGTTAAATTAAGTACTCCAGAAAAATCATGTTCTTAATCTTAATCCCATTCTTGTGGATGTGAACCCATCATAAATAGGACCTTTTGAAGATGTTATTTTTAGTTAAATTGTGGCCCAACTGAATGAAGGTGGGTCTTAAGCCTATTACTTGAGGGTTTATAGGAAATAAAGCTACAGGAGGGCCAGAAGCTAGCAGTCTACAGAACCCAGAAGAGAAAGGAGAGGACATCACCAGATGATGGAAAAGCCAAGGAACCCAAGGATTGCCAGCCAGCCAGCCAGAATGCTACTGACTCTGGAGCAAGCAAACTTTCTAGTCTCTGACACTAAGAGCCAATAAGTTCCCATTGTTTAAGCTGACCCATTGTGACAATTGTCATAGCAGCTTGGAAACTAAGACACCTAGCTTCCTGTTAGGTTCTGCTAATTGGAAGCATTGGCCACAGACTGGAAGGTAGGAATAAGGAAGAAGCCATTCTTTTCTGCATTCTGATGGCACCTCTAGCAATGGCCACATTGTTAGCTCTTTGATTCCTGCTCAGGCAGTTCAGTCCCTACATAGCAGTCTCGGTGGCACAGCAATTGTAGACCATGGTTATCACCATTTTCCATTTTGCTCCTCCAGCTTTAGGGCTGACGGTGACTTCCTGTAATTACTGCAATTTGGATAAACTTGCCACCTTTTGCTCCTCCAGCCTTTCCAACATGTTTGTTAACAATTCCTTGAATTCATTTCCTTCTATTTGAAATATCTAGAGTGATTTCTGATTTTTTCTGATTGTCTATTGACTAATACACTTACTTGGCTTTATAGAACTTTGCATAATTTGACTTTTATCTAACTCTGCCACCTCAACTCCAGTCACTTGTCTTCTTGCTCACCATGCTTCAGCCACACTTGTCACCTTTCTTTTCCTCAAATAATTGCAGCCTCTTCTTACTTTGGGGTTTTTGCACCTGTTGTTTCCCAGTGCTTAGAATCCCCTCCCCCTGGTGGTTTGATGGGTTGAGCCCTCTACCATAGGTTTTACCCTTGGGAAGACGGTTGCTGCAAAGGAGAGGCTAGGCCTCCCTATAATTGTGCCTAAGAGCCTCCTCCCGAATGCCTCTTTGTTGCTCAGATGTGGCCCTCTCTCTCTAGCTAAGCCAACTTGAAAGGTGAAATCACTGCCCTCCCCCCTATGTGAGATCAGACACCCAGGGGAGTGAATCTCCCTGGCAACGTGGAATATGACTCTCGGGGAGGAATGTAGACCTGGCATCGTGGGATGGAGAACATCTTCTTGACCAAAAGGGGGATGTGAAAGGAAATGAAATAAGCTTCAGTGGCAGAGAGATTCCAAAAGGAGACAAGAGGTCACTCTGGTGGGCACTCTTACGCACACTTTAGACAACCCTTTTTAGGTTCTAAAGAATTGGGGTAGCTGGTGGTGGATACCTGAAACTATCAAACTACAACCCAGAACCCATGAATCTCTAAGACAATTGTATAAAAATGTAGCTTATGAGGGGTGACAATGGGATTGGGAAAGCCATGAGGACCACACTCCACTTTGTCTAGTTTATGGATGGATGAGTAGAAAAATAGGGGAAGGAAACAAACAAACAAACAGACAAAGGTACCCAGTGTTCTTTTTTACTTCAATTGCTCTTTTTCACTTTAATTATTATTCTTGTTATTTTTGGGTGTGTGCTAATGAAGGTGTCAGGGATTGATTTAGGTGATGAATGTAATGGTACTGTGAACAATCGAATGTATGATTTGTTTTGTATGACTGCGTGGTATGTGAATATATCTCAATAAAATGAAGATTAAAAAAAAAAAAAAGGAGCAATGTTATTGAGACACCAAGAAAGCCTCTATACTGACTCTCTCCAAAGAATATAAGAGAGGACCCAGATTAGGGATTCCGTGATACCACTGGGGCACAGGTTTTATAACAGTTAAAATTCAGTATCCCTATCCCTTAATCTCTATATCCATTTACAGATGTAATATCTGGGCTATTACAAATGTAATAACCTTGCCTGCGACTGATTATCCTTTTTGTCCTATAGCAATGCTGAACCTTGGTTACTTAGAATTTTCCTCTATCCACTAGCCTGCTTCTTTAATGTGCCACATTTGTATCCCAGTTTGTGTGTTTACCAACTTCATCAGCAAACCAATGATGTCTTTATCTGGAAGCTAGCACATCACTTTCAGTTTGAAAAAAATCTTTTTAAACTATATTCTTGTTGCCTCTTTTCTAACTTTACCCCAATGACTTTTTCAGTAGGGTATTTTCTCTCATTCCTAGTAAAACTGTATTTTATGTATATTTTCTCCTATTTTCACCTGATTTACCTTATTTCCACCAATAAACAACTGGCCAAACTTGTTCATTGGTTTTGACCTTTATGTATCAGGTAGAATATTACCCTTGGGCTTGCCAAAATTTAGATTTATCACACATTAAATCTCTGGTTTTACTTTTCTTCTGTCTACATGATAACTTGTTAAATGACATTTTCAGAGATTATGCATATCTGTATATATAATAATTAAAAAAAATTTTAAGCATAAAAAAAAAAAGAATCCCCTCCCCATCCCCGGGCATTTTGCAAAGTGGCTCCTTCCCATGCCACAGGTCTCAGCATAAGTGCCTGCTTTGCAGAGCAGCCTTCCCTGACCACCTTGTCTAGAGCAAGCCTACTCTACCCCCAGGTACTCTTATCACATCACCCTTTTATTGTCTTCACAGGACTTATTACTAACTGACTTTATCGTGCTTATTTATTTCGTTACTTGTTTATTTTCTGCTTCCCAGACTAAAATGAAATACTGAAAGAGCAAGGAGATTTTCTGTCTTGTTTATTACTGTATCCCCAGCACCTAGAACAGAGCACGGCCCGGAGTAGGTGCTTAGTACATATTTTTGAGTGGCTAAATGATGAAATGAGTGACATGCGCTCAGTTCAGACCCAAGATGGACCCTGGCACCTACTGAGGTGTTTGATGTTGGAGGCCACCCAAGGGAGAGATCTCCCTGCCTCTCCTGAGACAGGACCACCAAGGTTTGTGCCCAGAAGCAGACCCCTGAAGTTTCACTTGTGACTTTGGGCAGGGCCCTCTTGGGCAGTGGGAGGACTCCCTATGGCCTGTGCCCCTATGGCCTCTGTCCCTCCCTATGGCCTCTCCTGACAAGTCCTAGTCAGCTTGTTTTCTCTCCATGCTTCCAGCAGGCTACAGGGCATTAATGATTAAAATTGCAGACCCACCCAGGGCCAGTATCAATCATATCACACACCCACCATGCTGCGGGCAGCTCATCAATTCCAACAAGCCAGGACCCAGTCTCACAAAGCTTTTCCCATCTGTGTACTGCATCTGTTAACTACAAAGAAAACAAACTAGATTTCTGTAAAATTAATTTTACTGATCATCTCATTCTTATCACACAGTAAGAAATAGAAAGTTTCTGTTATATAAACATGTAACCCAAATCATTGCTGTAATAATAAGCTGAATCCAAAAAGACAATGAAATTCATGCTATAATACATGCAACTGTAAAGAGCTATTACATTTTTCTTTTATGACATTACGAACAAAATAAATTCTGGAATATTTTTCTAAACAAAACAAAACAAGACAAAACAACTTTTATTGCTGCAGCAAAAGAGAGAAGCCAGCAGGGTAAGGACTGAGGCTTCTGTTGCCAGGGTGGATGCTGCACTAAAACATCTTTCTTGTCCATCTCCCTGCCTCTCAGAAGGCCTCACAGAGATCTTTCTGGGTTTTAACATCTCCTGGTTTGAGAGTGTCCTCTGGATACCAGCCTGGCTGAGGCGGGCAGAGGGAACAAACAGAAAACCCATAGTAGGAGCACAACTCCCAACAAGACTTTGAACAACATGTATTAGAAGTGAGACTCTGACTCTGGGTCAGGCCTGGACTTGACCAGCTGGGGAGGGCAGGAGAATTCAGCCAAAGACTCACCTGCTCTATACTTGTGAACAGCAATTTGCAGACACTTCCCCAGTCCAGGAACCCATGGCTAGGCAGCTGGATTACTGGGATAGGAGAGGGAGCCTCTGACTCCTCTTGGAGAATGGCAGGGAACCTCATTTTACCATCCTTCCATTATTTCTTCCCAATTCCTATGTTTTAGGTTAGCGAAACCATCCACCATTCTCTGTCTTAACATTCTACGTTCCCTCTTCTATGCCTTTCTCATGCCATTCCCTCTGCTAGAATGCCTTCTTCTTCTATACCCTTCCAATTCCTTAAGTGTTGTTCAAGACCCAGCTCAAAATCACCTGCTACAAGAAGGCTTCTCTGATCTCCTCAAATGGAAAGGATTGCTGTCCCCTCCGAATTCCTAATGCTCTCTATATCACAGGACTTTGACCACTTCCTATTTGTGTAATGGGCATTCATGTACTTCTACCCCTTTGTGTTGACTGTATTATTTTTCCCAATTATTCACTTCTCCTCTCTGTAAAAGTATTATAGATCCTTACACATTGTCATGTGACTTTCAATACCTTCTGTGGGAGGAGGATACCTCACCAACCCATTGTTATCCAGTTTGGCCACATGCCTTGCTTTGGCCAATTAAATGAGAATAGAAGTTATCTGAGCAGAAGCTTAAAGAGCCATCACTTGGTTCTGCCATTGCTCTTTACTCTCTGCCATGAGAACAGTATGTGCTAGAATGAAGAAGACATTTAGAGCAGAGCTGTAGCTAACCTGCAGCTGACAAGCAAAAGATAAACCTTTGTGTTTATAAACCATGACGATTTAGGGTTGTTTGTTATCACAGCAAAATCTGACAAAAGCTGACTAATACATCTTTGCTAAACTGGAAGCCCCTTGTTGGGGAGGATCACATCGGATTCATGGCTTGTCTCTTATCCCTCATGAACCTAGCATAAAACCTCACTTAGAGGCTCAATAACTGTTTACTGAGTGAACAAATAAATAAACAAGTTCAGCATTTACTAAGCGTTACTGTAATAATAATCCCTCACTTTGTGTAGTGCTGTGTAATTCACAATGCAATTTCACAGACTCTATCTTACTTGGCCTTAGGACAACCCCATAAGAGCAGTAGAGAAGAGTAGACATCTGTTGCTTTCTGTCTCCCTAACATCCCTGCTTTATTAAGGAGCTACTCCTTCTCCATTGCACATTCCATGTGGTGCTGGAGGGACTACCAGTCACGTCACCCCCTCTGGTTACAGGAGTAGGCATGTGACCCAAGTCTGCCCAGTCAGACTAGCTTATCCTCTGGACACAGCGCTGGACCAGAGATAGGCACATGACTTAAACAGGGCCAATGAGAGTCCTTTTCTGAGAGAAGATGTAGACCCAGAAGAAAGATGTCAGTATCTAGAAAGGGTCCCAAGCATGAATGGGAAATCTCACTTAGTGCTCTACAATCCTTCTATATTCTTGTGATATGTTTACCTTCCCACTCTTCAAAACTTCTATTTCATATATTCTTGTCTCTTCAAACGTCTCCTATCTCTTCACCCGTCACTTTCAGCTAATGACCTTACCTCATACCTCAAGGAGAAAATAGAAGCAATCAGGCATGACCTCTCTCATTTTTCTAGCACCAATTCTATCTACCTGTATCTGTACCCACAGAATCTGGCTGCCTTCCTTCCTTGTTCAGTGGACTGAGTGTACCTGCTCCCATCGAAGGGCACCTGCTACACTAGAACATGCTCATTAGCATGCAAAAGTTCTCCAATATGTCCCAGCTTGAGAATATAAATAAACAACCCTCCCATAACCCCATGACCCTCTCCAATTGCTACCTACTTTCTCGACTGTGCTTCCCAGAAAAGCTTCTTGAAATAGTTGTATTTCATTGTCGCCTCCACTTTCTCCCCTTACATTCTCTTTAGCCACCCTACTTGGGCTTCCATCCCCACCGCTCCTCAGACACTATGCTAGTATGATCACCAGTGATCAGCATGGTACTGGATCCAAGAGCCACTTCGCAGTCCTCATCCTTTTCAACACAGCTGACTACTCCTTCCTTCTTGAACCATGCATTCCTCCTGACTTCCAGGACACTCACCACACACTTCTGTTTTTTCTACCTCACTGGCCACTTCTCAGTCTCCTCTGCTGACTCCTCCTCTTCTGCCAAACCAGTAAATATTGGAAAGTCCCAGAACTAAGCTTCCCTTCTCTTCTCTTTCTATAGCTAGCCCAATGGCTATTTTTCCATAATGCCACATTAATATCTCCAAACCAGACTTCTGCCCTGAATTTCAGCCTTGTGTACTATACTGAGTTGAAGAGTTATGTCCATCCAGAACCTCAGAATGTGATCTTATTTTGAAATAGGGTCTTTGCAGATGTAATTAAATTAAGATGAGGTCACATTGGAGGCCTAATGACTAATGGAGTCCTTATAATAAAAAGGAATTTTGGACACACAGACACAGAAAACACACAGAGGGAAGAAGGCCACATGAAGACAGAGACAGAGATTGGAGTGATGCTGCCACACGCTAAGGAACACTTGGGGCTACCAGAAGCTGGAAGAGGCAAGGAAGAATCCTCCTCTAGAGTTTTGGAGGAAGCATGGCCCTGCCAACTCCTTGATTTCAGACTTCTAGCCTCCAGAACTGTGAGAGAATAAATATCTATCGTGTTAAGTCACCCAGTTTACGGAAATTTGTCACAGCAGCCAGAGAAAAGTGATCTATCAGCCGACTTGACTTCCCCTTTGATGTCTAATAGGCATCTCAAATTTAACATGACCAGAACAGAACTCTTATCCCCAGCCTTCACCCAAACCCGCTCTTCCCCTAGCCTTTCCCCACAAACCTGTTTCCACCCTGACCCTGGCTTCCTTTCCTTAAAGCAACCAGAGCATTCTTTTAAAAATGTAAGTTAGATGAAATTCCTCTGCTGCTAAAACCCTCCAATGGATTCTTGGTAGTGGTGTTATTTGCTGTCCTTACTAGTATATTGTATTGTATGACATGTTACTTTTCTTTTTATCATTTTTTTCTTATTGCTAAAAAAAAAAACAAACAATTTTTCTCGTAGTAATCAATATGTTCAAGCGCTGATTGTGGTGATAAATGTACAACTTTATGATGATACCGTGAACAACTGATTGTACACTCTGGATAAATGTATGGTACGTGAATATAACTCTATAAAATTGTAGGAAAATATATATATAGGAGTAAAAGTGTTGGAGAAAACATAGTGAGAGGGATGATGCCTCACCAATATGGACTAACTACAATGTGTAAATTCAGAATTGAATCTTAGAACATAGCCTAACGTGGACATAATAATTGTAATAGTCCCTAGATTGTAAGTTCTTACAACAGTTAACTCTGTCCCTGAATGGTAATGCCTATCTCTAAACCTTGAGATGCTGATCCCCTAGCGTATAACCTGATTGGTCTCTGGAACAATGCATATCTCTGAGACACCTGAAATTCAGAGCTAGAGCTCGGCAGATATGAATGTCAGTATTAGTGCATACAGCCACTGTCAAAAAAAAAAAAAGCTGAAAAAGAGCCCAGACTTCAATTAGTGATATGAATGAAGCAGGTCTGGTTAAGACCAGGGCAAGCCAGGCCGAAGGGTAAAAGTTGAAACTGATTGTGTTTTAAAACTTCAACTTCCATATGAGACCAAGGGAAGAGATATCTATTTGGTACAGGATCTAAATTTTCTAAACGGTACAACTCTACAGTCGATTTATTCAAACACCACCATAGCATGGAACTTTGAATAGGAAGTGAGATACGGTAGGTTAGTATAGGCTGGAGTGAAATAGTGACACATCCCAGAGTAATTTGGGCAGATAATAAAAAATATAATTAAAGCCTCCCCCTCCCCAGCCCCGAGGATCTGGGGGAAGGTGCGGATGTGTTGGACATCCTCACCTGGACTCGTGTTGATGTTGTCACAAACATTGGGACTGGTGGTTTGATTTGCTGAGCCTTCGATCATGGGACTTGCCCTTATGAAACTCGTTACTGCAAAGGAGAGTCTAAACTTGCATGTAATTGTGCCTAAGAGTCTCCCCCTGAGTACCTCTTTGTTGCTCAGATGTGGCCCTCTCTCTCTGTAACTGAGCCATCTCGACAGGTGAACTCGGTGCCCTCCCCCCACGTGGGATCCGACTCCCAGGGTTGTAAATCTCCCTGGCAATGCAGAACATGACTCCCGGGGATGAATGTGGACCCAGCATCGTGGGACTGAGAGTATCTTCTTGACCAAAAGGGGGATGCAAAATGAGATGAAATAGTTTCAGTGGCTGAGAGATTTCAAATGGAGTTGAGAGGTCACTCTGGTGGACATTCTTATGCACTATATAGATAACATGTCTTGGGTTTTAATGTATTGGAATAGCTAGAAGTAAATACCTGAAACTACCAAACTCCAACCCAGCAGTCTGGACTCCTGAAGACAATTATATAATAATGTAGACTACAAGGGGTGACAGTGTGATTGTGAAGACCTTGTGGATCACACTCCTTTATCTAGTGTATGGATGAGTAGAAAAATGGGGATAAAAACTAAAGGACAAATGGGGTGGGATGGGGGATGTTTTGGGTGTTCTTTTTTCACTTTTATTTTTTATTCTTGTTCTGGTTCTTTCTGATGTAAGGAAAATGTTCAGAGATAGATTGTGATGATGAACACATAACTATGTTATCATACTGTGGACAGTGGATTCTATACTATGGATAATTGTATGGTGTGTGAATGTATTTCAATAAAACTGAATTTAATAAAAAAAAACAAAACAAAAAAAACCCTCCAATGGCTTCCCCCATCATCCTTTGAATAAAATAAAAAGTCATATCTTGGCCTATAACATACTTCACAATCTTGCCCAAGGACTGGCTTACTTCTGTTCCTTGAACAAGCCCTTCTTGCCTTAGGGCCTATGCCCTGGCTATCACCTCTGCCTAGAGCTGCCCTATCCATACATCTGCCCATGACTAACCTTCCCTGACCTCCCAACATAAAGTAGGCCCAGTCTCTACCATGCCACCAGGTTTTATTTTCTTCATGAGAGAGAGCATGTCCCTGCATGACTCTACGGCTTCTGTTCTTATAGTTCTGCCTTCTTTTAACCCTTCACTTGAGCCCTCTTTGAGTCTGGGAGCCAGTGCATTCCAGTTTTACTTGAGGTTTGAGTGAGGTTTCTGATGCTTTCAGTAAAGAGCCCCGATATCTACTCAAACACTGGTATGAAGGACCTTGCCCCAAGAAGACTGGTCATAAGTCCAGGCCCTTTATGTGCAAGAAGCCCTTCTGCCTTTAGATTACACATCCTCAAACTTTCCATCCTGTGATGGAAAAAGGCTATTTCCATCTTCCACCAAGGGTGGAGAGGCAGAGCTCACAGTTTTATCTCCCAAATGCCGTGACTCCACCAAATAGCTATGGGAATGTGATGATTTGGAGCTTCATATAACCCAGAAAAACATGTTCTTAAACTTAACCTATTCCTGTGGGTATGAACCCATTGTAAGTAAGACCTTTTGATGACGTTACTTCAGTTAAGGTGTGACCCACCCTCATTCAGGATGGTCTTAATCCTATTACTGGAGGCCTTTATAAGCAGAATGAAATTCAAACAGAGAAAGAGATCCATCAGAAGCCAGAAACTGAAATTTAATAGAAAACCGGGAAGAGAACTGAGAGCCTAGCAGAGGCCACTATGTTCATTGCCTTGTAACAGAGGAGCCAAGGACCAAGGATCAGGAAGAAAGCATGACCTTGATGATGTCTGGATTTGGACATCTCCTAGCCTCAAAACTATAAGCCAATAAATTCTTATATTTAAGCAGACCCACTGCATGGTATTTGCTTGAGCAGCCTAGAAAACTGAAGTATGGTATTTCCGTGACCTTGGCCTCCTCACAGACTGAAGGTGAAGCAGAGCAAGGCAGAAAAATTCAGGGAGAGAGGCATCTTAAGGATGCATCTCTGTGACCTGTGATTTGCTACCATCTCCAAAGAACTGAAAGGGAGTCTGCACCTTTGCGTGTCCTCTGGTGGATGATCACAGTTCCATTTGATTGAGCACACTCTGGATGCCAGGCCCTGTGCTAGGATGTTAATGATAATAATGGCACCAACTGCTGTCATTTGGAGAGTGCACGCTGTGGACCAGGCACAGTGCATAGCATCTAGAAGCCTTGTGTTGTCTCCTTCCCACAACAGTACTCTGAGGTAGGTATCATCATCCCCACCCAGAGACAGAAACTTGCTCAGAGAGCAGAAGGGATTTGCCAGATGACTTCGACTGGAGGCTGTGCTCTTTCTTCTACATGGCATCGCTTCTTTCCTAACCTCCAGGCACCTGCTTCTCAGCAAGAGAAAGAGCTTATGACCAAATGAAGGTGACTGGGAGCTGCAACCATCCTGTTCTAGCCAATGAGTCCCCAGGGCGAGGATTTGACAGCTCAGGAACCCGTCCCCCAAGGAAGCTGCCCCTAGCCCTTCTACCTGGGTTTCAGAGGAAGATACCAAGGCCTGGGTCATTCTCCTGGGAACTCCCTTGCTGAGGTGCTCCTTTAGAATAAGATAGTGCAGGAAGCTGAGCTGGACTGCCCAGGGAGCCTGATTCCTGTCATCTGCCACCAGTGACTTGCCTTTGCATGTCTGGGGTGCTGCAGCAAGGGTGAGCTCAGAGCAAGGCCCTGACAGGAGTTTCTCCAGACATGGACAGGCCTGGTGGACAGAAGCTGCTGGGGTAGGATAAGCAGCATGTGTAGGAGGCCCCTGGGAGCAGAAGATTCAGAAAAGGGTGGGATGGGCATGCACCACCAAGAGAATCTCTCCTAAGGCAGGCTCCCAGAGCAGGGCAATCATAACCTGTGATTTTGTGGGTTAAAGATGAGGCCACTCTAGTGAAAGGCCTGCAGCCTGATCTCCTATAGGGGACAGTGAGGCCAATGATGTGAGCATGTGTCATGTCCAAGTGCTTGGGTGATTGCATAACAGGGATTTGGTGGGCAAGGGTCAGGAGCCTCAGGCTGAACCCTGACACAGGCCTGAGTGTCTGGGAGAGTCACACAGGGCATGCTTGTGAGGCAACCTTGGGGACTTAGAGTCCAACCTCCTTGTTGCACAGATAAAGGAACTGAAGATGTGACCTGTCAAGGTCCCACAGTAATTGAGTGATAGGGTTGGCACCTCCTACACTTCTGTACTTTTGGGTAAGAATTTTCCTTCCTCCCTCCTGCTCTAACACTAAAAATACAGCACTGAGCACATGAGCGGGAGTGGTGTTTAGCCTGGCAGCTTTGGGAGGGCTCGCATGTCTGATCCCTTACGACACCACCTGAATGTCCTTGGAAAGACAGGTTTCCATCCTGAGTTGTATAGTTGGGGTTCATGTTTGTGTTGGCCACACCCCACCCCACCTCTGAACCCAGAAGGGTGTTCTCCAAACCCTCTGGGCACAGTGTCTTTGCTTGTAATTTTCCTCTGATGAGATCTTGTTTTGCCAACTAAATTAAGACTATGACAGAGAACAGAGACTACCTCTAGCAGTTTAGTTCAATTAAGATTTCACATCAACAAATTAAAATGCATCCTCACTGTCTGCAAAGTAAATCTGCCTACATTTAGGCTGAGGCTCTGATATGTGCTGCTCAGGCACCTAACCCGTATGAGCTGAACACCAAAGAGGGTCCACCATCCTGGGACTGGGTTTTAGGGGTTCAGGGCTGGGCTTCACCACCACGGTCTTAGAGCCTCTGGGCTAGGGCTTTCCAAATATCAGTGTGAGGGCCAGGCTGGGCCTTTGGTGAGATTTTCATTGGTTCTCTGTAAAGTGACAGAAAATGAGAATACTGTAGTCACTTTTTCCATAAAACTAAATAAATGCAAATAAAAGGATGTCAGTACTTTTTTGAGTGTGTAATTTGTCAGTCTGGACTGAGGATACAGCAATGAACAAAACAGACAAAACCCCCTGCTCTCAGGGAGCTTATATTCTATGGGGGCAACAGATAGTGAACAAGACAAATGAATAAAACATGCAATAAATTAGAAAGTGGTAAGAGCCATGGAGAAAAATAAAGTGGGGAAAGAAGGTAGGGCACATGGAAGGCAGAGAGGTTTGGGATTTTGAGTAGGATAGTTGGGGAAGGCCTCAATGAAAAGGCAACAACCGAGTTACAACCTGAAAACATGAGGGAGTGAGCCGTGGGGGTGTGGTGGGAGCAGTGAGTGCTCAGGCAGAGGCTGCCCCACGCAAAGTCTGTGGCAGGACAGTGGGTGGTGCGTGGAGGAACACGAAGGAGGCCAGTGTGGCTGGAGCTGGGTGAGCAGGAGAGAGAGGGGGAAGAGAGGAGGTTGGAGAGGAACAAGGCTGTAGGGCCTTGTAGGCCATTGTAGGGACTTCAGTTCATTCTCGAGGGAACAGGAAGCCAGCAGCCTGTTGGAGCAGAGATGAGACAAGCTCTGTCTTACATTTTAACAGGGTCACTGTGGCTGCTGTGCAGAGAACAGACAGAAGGAAGGAAAGCTGGGAGCAGCAAGACCCATCAGGAGGCAATTGCAGTAACTGAAGTTCATGAGAGATGATGGTGGACCAGGGGATAGCAGAGAAGCTGGTGATATGGGGACACTGGCACAGAATGTCTGAAATTGGTAATATCCTAGAAAATCTGGCATGTAAGGTCAGCATCGCCTTGAGATCATTACCAAAAGGCAATTCCACTGATGCCTGGCCTGGGAAATCTGGGCAGGATCCTTAAGTCCTTAACAGCAACACACAGGCCCACAATGTGATACTCTAAAAAGTGGATCTTTTCCTCTGTAAATGAGATGGATAATGTTTTCTTTCTAAGAAGGCAGTTAAGGGTGTTTTCCCCATCGAAAATTAGAAGGGAGAACTCGATAGGATGCTAGCTCTACGAGGGCAGGTACTGTGCCCATAGCCTGTTCTCAGATGTTCTCCAGCACTCTTCAAGGCTTGAGACACAGGTACTCAAAAAATAGTTGCTGAACTAATGAATGAGTACCCTTTCTCCCACATTTTAGGTAGGACTTTGAACAGTTTATTTTTATTCCATTTTATTGAGATATATTCACATACCATACAGTCATCCAAAGTGTACAATCAGTTGTTCATAGTACCATTATGTATTTGTGCATTCATTACCACAATCAACAGTTTCAATAACAAACTCTTGAAAAGGTATATTCTTTTTTTAAAATAAAACCAGAGGGCTGTTTTTGGTTTGTTTTTTTTTTCTCCTGTTAGTATAAAGAATTATTACCTGGGTTAGGGTCTTGCCTCTAAAGGCTTTGGGTAACTTGGGGGTTGTATCTTGATTTCTCGCCCTTCTTCTTTTCCCTGTTTCCTTTTTCCCTCTACCCCTGTGATCTTAGTTGCTCATCATATAAAACTGAATATAGAGTTTTATGCTTCCTATTCCTAATATTTACCACGGATAAGTAGAATGTGTTTTATTTCTGTCTCAACTAAATTAAATCCTTTTTTACTTGCGTAACCCTCAATTGGTTTCCCTCTCTCTGTAAGTCAGTATCCCACTTTCTGAGCCTGGGAAATTGAGACCACTTCCCAGTGAGAAGGAAAACACACGCAACATGGGATCCAGACTTGCCACTACTTTGAACTTCTCCCCTATTTAACTTGCATGGTAATTTGCATAGATCTACATATGTTATGCAATCAGCCTGCTCTCCTTTTACATTTAAGCCTAAAATAATTTTGCTTTTATGATGTTTTTCTTCTCTACAGCCTTCTTTATTTCTTTCTGGTCCTAAGATTTAGACTTTTTTAAAAGGAATTGGCAAAAGGCCAAGTTAGAGACACATTACCCAATCAGTCAGAGTGGAGAGGGGGGTGGGGGAACGGCATGGTGAGATTGCCTTTGAGGTTCATTTATTCATTCAGAAAATGTTTACTGGGTGTCTACTATGTGCTAGGCCCTGTGCCAGATGCTGGGAGTACAGTGGAGAGCCAGCCCAGCACACTTCTTACTCACATGGAGCTTATATTCTAGTAAAGAAAGAAGACAAACACAAAGGATGACTTCTGAGACTAATAAATGCTGAAAAATGGTGAAGATAAGGTGGTTCATGGAGGATCTTTCTGAGAAGTGGCATTTGAGCTGAGGCCTGAATGATGAGAAGGAGACAGCATTGTGAACATCCAGTAGAAAAGTGTTCTAGACTGTAGGAACGGCAAGTACGGAGGCTCAGAGATGAGACCATTCTCGGAGAGTTTGGGAACAGAAAGGAGATGTATCATTTAGTAAGTTCTCAGTAGAAAGGAAGAGAAGTCCCAAATCAAAATGACACAAACAAGAAGGAATTTTATTATATCACAGAAAAGAAGTCTGGCAGGGGTGGGGTGGAGGTGGGGAGCGGGAGCAGGTGTTCTATGGTTCATTAATTTGACAAATCACCATCACCAAGAGCCAGACTATGTCCTTCTTTCTGCTCAGTCATCCCTTTGGGTTGACTTCTTTCCGAGTCCAAGATGGCTGCCAGAGCTCCATTCTTATACAACATCCTCAGCCTCATACAATGTCCCGTGGCAAAAAAGAAGGGGGCAAACCCTTTCCTTTTCAGGACAAGGAAACTCTTCTTAAGACTCTTTACACATTTCCCTTTACATTTCATAACGTGCCCCTTCCTAAGCTGGTCACTGGCAAGGGGAAAGTAATTATAAGACTGGTTTAGAGTGGAGGAAGAGAGAGAAATTCCTTCCAATGAACTTCACTGAAGAACCTGTGCTGCTGACTTCCGACAAAAACCAGGCTTCTGCGAGCAAGGAAGAAATGGGGAACAAACAGCTAGCAGAAGTAGGCGATCAAGAATATTGGCCACAGGAGACCAGTGTGGCTGGTGCACTGGTGAAAGAGAAGGTTACAGAGATGGAATTGAGGGAATTCAGAGCTTGTTTTAGGTTCTTCAAATGTAATCTTTCCTAACTACATAAATCCCTAAAGGCCTTACCCCATTTTGTACAGGGGACCCTCCTCGTGCCCTGCCCCCCTCCCCCTTACTCTGCCCCCCACCTTCCGAGGACCCACCCCACCTCTGAATGAGGAGTCACGGGAACCGCCAGCTCAGGCATCAGACACAGACTCTAACACCAGCTGATGGCACCGGGTAAGTCACTTCCCCTCCTTAAGTCTCAGTTTCTTTAACTCTAAAAACAACATAGTAACATCTGTCTTGCTAGCCCTTCACGGGGGTTGCAAGGATCAAATAAGAGAATGTCTCTGCAGGTCCTTCAAAAACTGTAAAGTGCCATAGTTACTATTACTGCTGTTGTTTGTTGTCTACCATATGGGGAACGAAAGAGTTTGAAATTGTTGGTAGTCACATCCTCCAGCTCTTGGGAATGGATATCTGACGGGGTAAAGAAAGCAGCCCATCACTCCCTCAGACCTTTTCTCGGCACCCCTGCCTCCCACCCCCAGCCCTCTGTAGCCTTCGGTGCTTTATATCAGAGATGTCCTTGGAAACAAGCCGGCCTGATGTTCAATAAAACGTAAGCTAAAGCTGACTGAGTTATTATCCTTTTTTCTTGATAAAAAGAGTGGATATATTTTCATTACTGGCAGAGTGCTTTTAGCTGGTGCAGACAATTAAGCCCTGGAAATGCTGCAATCCATTTCACACTGAGAAGATTTGAGGGATGACTCTCACCAAAAACCCAGGCCCTGGAGGAGCTGAAAACATAGTCATTGTGCCCAATGATAAAAAGCCATAGAATTGGGAGGGGGGGGGTGGTAATTAGCTAAAGCAGCCCCCAGCTGTCCCCAAATGACTCGCCCGACAGTGGAATGCGGTTGTTGCTGCTGCTGGGATGAGAGCCGTGTCCCCTGATGCTTCTCTTCCACAAACCAAGACCCTTCTCAGCCACCCCCTTCTTTATTTTCACCATCTCTTGGGAAGACATACAGGGAGGAGCTCCATGTGATTGGCATCAGCAAAACAAACCTCCTTTCATTTTCGACACTCTTCTTGGATCTCCTGATTATCAACCTCAACCATGACGTTCAATGAATTGTTCCTATGAAATTAACAGAGTCATCCATTCCAAAGGGGCTAGATCCTCTTATAGGGGATGACCATAATCCTTTCCTCCTTCTCTCTCTTCCTCCTTCCCTCTCTTCCTCTCTTGCTTCTCTCTTTCTTTCCTTCATTTCATTTTATCTTTTTTAAATTATGAATTTAACAGATCTAATTTCTAGCTCCTAGAGGCAGTGGTGAGATGACAGCCCACCCACCTCCTTCCCCTAACCCAAGCTGAGAGGAAGGAGTGTTAAGCTGCATATTCTTTGAGACATCGAATTTGCGGGCCGTGTGGCTTACCTGGCTACACATCTGCCTCCCCACTTATACAGTGAGCAACTAGAGGGCAAGGACTGGGTTGCTTTTCTCCTCCCTCATCTCAGCATCTCCTGCAGGTGGCACAATGCCTGGGACAGAGTCAGCTCTCAGATGTTTGATGAAAGGAAGGAAGGAAGGAAGGAAGGAAGGAAGGAAGGAAGGAAGGAAGAATGAGTGAATGAAGCCACCTCTATGTTGGTTTACTTTTCATGGCTTCCTTTCTTTGTTCTGTTCAATGCCTACAGCTTCCCCTCATCATTACTTAGATGTAGAAATTACTTCAGAGATGTAGGGTCTGAGTGAGGATCATGAAGTGATAGGGATCTGGTCCATTATTAAAAATTTTTTTTCTTCAACCACTTAAGCTCTAGTTTCCCCCCTGTTTACTGTTAGGAGCATCCCAAATCAGTTGTGAACCTTCGCAGACCTTAAGGGAATAAAAGGAGAGGACTGGGGTGGTTGTCCAAGCTTATTTTCTTCTCCATTACTCAGGCATGTTCCCCTGAGCTTTCACATGATTTTATTTTAATACAGTTATTTGTATTAGGCGAGTCTCCAGCTCAGTCAGGCCAGAGAGGGAGGTGGGGGAAGCAGGGAGGAGCTGATGGAAAAATAAATACCCTGAAGGTTCATGATGATCTGACCATGGCTTTAATATGAAACAAATTTGCTCTAACTCGCTTTCCTACAGTCAGCATTTCTGCTAGAAATAATTTGTAATTATCAAACTCCAGTTAGGCCAGAAGACTCCTTGCAAAGGACTTTGATGTGATTAGGGAAAGGCTTGGAATATAATTTGCATGGTTCTTGCCCTCTCTGCCAATGACATTCCTGGAGAAGGCACCTTGTTCTTCCTGACAAGAGAAATTCCAAGGGCAAATAGGAGCTGGGAACTGGACTTCAGGGTCACTGGGGCTGCTGCTCCAAGGCTGGCCCATGAAGAAGTTGCTTTCCTGGAATAACGAGCCTGAGAGACTCTCCATCCCAGCATTCAAGAGCTGAGAGTGAGTGGCCCAGGGAGGGGTAGTGCCAAGTGCGTGCTTACAGCAGCTGTGCCCAGCTCTTCAGCATGGTGGCCCTTTGGTAGCTGCCCAGCACCAGCCTGGGTCATTCCTGGAGAGTCCTGATCTGCCCCTGTTTCGGAAATAATGGCAACCCCCTCCACTCCGTCTTATAACATCTTAACACTTCAGCCTTGCAATAGCTGAGCCAGGGCAGTGCAAAAGTAAGCAAAGGTACACTGAAGAATACAAAATATTGTTGAAAGAAATTAAAAAAAAAAACCAAAAAAAAACACCTAAATAAATAGAAAGACATCCTGTGTACATGGATTGGAAGACAATATTGCTATGATGGCAGCACTCCAAATTGAGCTATAAATTCAGCAGAATCCCTACTAAAATCTCAGCTAGTTCACAATAAGAGAAGAGCTAAACAAACTGAAAAATCAATGACTTTTCTTACATCCTTCAGAGAATTGAGGTCACAGAGCAAACTGCTGCCCCTAAAACTGGAGGGACAAGTAAACACAGAGAATACAGATAAGCCTACCTGAAGCAGAAGCACCGGGGCCAGGAACCAGTAGGAAAACTTAAATGATAACTTCAACAAATATCTGGAGTTGAGTGTGAACTAGCTTGAGAGTTAAAAACTCCTGGGGGCCCAGTCTAAGGGGGCCCTTTGCTTTCATGGAATTTACCTCTGAGAACCTCACTAAGGTAGAAAAAAATCTCTTTGTGTTTGGCCAGAGAGAAGGGAAAAATAACCATTTTGAAACCTGTCCAGAGCATTCTCCCCAGCAAGGGAAGAGACTTCACCCCAGTCTTATACATCTTGGAGGAAGGAAATTATCCAACTCCAGGACCCTCTAGCCTTCCTGACTGACCTAAAGGGGAAAAAAATAGCTGAGAAGCACTTGTGCCCAGGGACAGAGGCTCACTAAGACCTAATCATAGGCTTATAGAATGTGTCCCCTCCCCACCCACCTCCCCACCACATCAACAGGGCTTCTGTATAACAGTGGATCACAGCTGAGAAATTTAAGGAGTCTCTAGGGAAACCAAAGACAACAGGGGAGACAAAAGCAGGGACACAGGAAACTGAAGCCTCTGACCTACAGGTACAGCAAACGGCAAACACAACCTAACTTCTGGCCAGATAAATATAAAACCTCATACTAGAGGCCTATATATCTCTGCTCCTATACTCAATACATCATGTCCTGTTTTTTGTTTGTTTGTTTGTTTTGTCTTGTTTTTTTTCACTACAGGCATGCTGAAAGTTAGGGAAAAAACTGACAATCTGAAGTGCCAGAACAAGCACTAGAACTAGATTCAGGTATGGCAGAGATTTTGGAATTACTAGACCAGGACTTTAAAATAACAGTGATTAAGGAGTCTAATGGAAAAGGTGGGCAATATGCAAGAAACATTGGTTGTATAAGAAGAGAGATGAAAACTCTGAGGGAAAATCAAAAGGAAATCCTAGAAATCGAAAACTGCAACAGAAATGAAGACTGTCTTTAATGGCTCATCAGTGGACTGGACTTAGGCAAGGAAAGAATCAGTGAATTTGAAAGATGTCAAAAGAAATCTTCCAAACTGAAATGCAAAGAGAAAAAAGAATGCAAACAAACAAACAAACGAACAAACAAAACAGAATAGAATAGAATATCTAAGAACTGTGGGAAAGTTACAAAAGGTACAGCATATGTATAATGGGGCTATCAAAAGGAGAAGAAAGGAACAAAGGAGCAGAAAAAATATTTGATGTAACAATGGGAGAATTTTCTGGAATTAATGACTAAGCCACAAATCCTGGAAACTCAGAGAACATCAAGCAGGATAAATATAAAAAATCTATACCTACTTATGTCATATGGAAACTGCAGAAACAAAGAGAAAATATGGAAAGAAGCCAGAGGAGGGAATACCTTATCTAAAGAGGGATGAGAATAAGAAACATACTGGATTTCTCATCAGAAACCATGCAAGCAAGGAAAGTGTGGAGTGAAATATTTGCAGTGTTGGAAGAAAACCCCCCACCAACCCATACTTTTGTATCCAGCAAAATTATCCTTTAAAAGTGAAGGCTGGTAGCCAGCAACCAGGGTATAGTTTTCCCTGGGTATAGTTACTCTTCCTAGGATCCACCTCCTGCTTCCCTGCTCCCATCCACCACACCATTTTGTCACTGTTCACACGGAGATTGTGTACATATCACTTGCGCTCATGCTGCCAGAGAGAGGCCAGCACCTCAGTCAGCCTATTAACCCTCAGGGGCTGGCACCACTCTGGGATGACTGAGATGATGAATCCTTATGCATCCACCATGCCATGGAGTGCTTTGTTGGCCCACAAATGGCTGGGGGCAAGACACTCATTACCATCTTTAAGGAAGGAGTCTCACCGCATGGAGGACAATAAGGAGTCCATGCAGGTGTTGGGGTCATCTAGAAAACACAAGACTGACACAGGCACTGGATGGAACAACACTTACTCACAAAGAGAAGAGATGAAGCAAGGTCAGTGTCACTAGCAGGATTTGGTCCCCCATGGCCAGTGGATACCACTCCACAGCCAACACAGGGAGATGGTCTACATACATCCCTCTCCTGTACTAAAGGTGAGGGGCCTGGCTCTCCGCCCATCAGGAACTGATGTAACCAGAGGGGTGGGCCAGGTGCTATAAAATAATGCACATACTTGGCCAAGCAGTCCCCAGTGAATGTTTACACAATGCTCTTGGGAAAGGGGGAAGAAATGTTCCAGCAGGCCACCATATGCTAGGGAATGTCTTTTATCTCCAGGCACTCCTGAGAAAGAAGTGAGCCCATCTTTATCATCTCGTCCCAGAAACCAGGATACCACATCTACTCCTAAGCACAGGGTTTATTTTGGGTCACAGGGAAAGGCCTCATTCAGACTAAAACTTTCCATATTATGTTTTACTTTCCATATAATCTGAACTTGTAACAAGTTCATTCTATTTCTGTTGATTAATGTTTTTTTATTTGAATTAGGTATAAAGAATGAGAATTTCTGAAAGGCAAATTCCCTTAAAGAGATGTGAATTATAACTATTAATTCCTTCAGGCTGAAGTTTATTCCTGTAACCTCCTCCAACTGAAGTTTAAATGAATTTTTATTATTTAGCAACTATAAGAAATTTGGTTAGAAAAGCAAGACCGTGTAATCTACCTGATGTTAAAGTATTTGGCAGAGACTGCTGAAAACAAAGAATAGTTTACCTTGAACAGTAAATTAAGATGACTACCTGTATTTGTTTTCTATTGCTGCTGTACAAAATTATCACAAAGTTAGAAGCTTGAACAATAAAATTTATCATCTTAAAAACAAAAAAAGTGAAGGAGAAATAAAGACTTTCTCAGACAAACAAAAACTGAGGGAATTTGTTGCCAGTAGATCTGTCTTGCAAGAAATATTAAAAGTTGTTCAGAGATAAGAAAAATGATAAAGTTCAGAAACTCAGATGTATATAAGGAAAGGAAGAGCATCAGAGAAGGAAATAATGAAAATTCAATACAATCCCTATCAAAATCCCAGCGAACTTCTTTGCAGAAATTGACAAACTGATCCTAAAATTCATGTGGAAATTCAAGGGACCAAGAAGAGACAAAACAACTTGAAAAAGAATAAAGTTGGAGGATTCATGCTTTCCAATGACAAAAGTTACTACAGGCATACTTCATTGTATTGTGCTTTGCTTTATTGTGCTTCACAGATATTGCATTTTTTACAAATTGAAGGTTTGGGCAAACCTACATCAAGCAAGTCTTTCGGTGCCATTATTCCAAAAGCATGTGCTCACTTTGTGTCTCTGTGTTACATTTTAATTAAGGTATTTACATTGTTTTTTCCAGACATAATGCTATTGCACACTTACACTTTGCAGAACGGTTGAAATACAACTTTCATATATATATATATGTCAAGAAACCAAAAAATTCATGTGATTTGCTTTATTGCAATATTTGCTTTATTGCAGTGGTCTGGAACTGAACCCATAATATCTCAGAGGTATGCTTGTACAAACCTACAGCAATCAAGACACTCAGGTACTGGCATAAGGATAGACATATAGATCAATGGAATGGAATTGGGAGTCCAGAAATAAACCCTCATATTTATTACCAATTGATTTTTTAAGACGTTGCTATTGGGGATTGAACCATGAACTCCACAAAAGACATGTTCAAGTCTTAATCTGTGTTCCTGTGGGTGTGAACCCATTTGTAAATAGGACCTTTTGAGGATGTTATTATTAGTTAAGGCATGGCCAAATTGAATCAGGGTGGGAATTAATCTGTATGACTAGAGATCTTATAAAGAGAAGAAATTACAACACAGTCATAAGAAGCCAGAAGTCAGTAGAAGCCAGAAATCAGTAGAAGTAAGAAGTCAGAAGAAGCTAGAGAAGAGAGAGATTGTCATGTGACAGCGGACTACAATCACCAGAATGCTACTAGCTCCAAGAGAAAGCATGGCCTTGTTGACATCTTGATTTTGGACTTCTAGCCCTCAAAACCATGAGACAATGAATGCTGATTGTTTAAGCCAACCCATTGTGTGGTATTTGTCATAACAGCTCTGGCAATCTAAGACAGTTGCCAAGATAATTCAATGGGCAAAGAAACTCTTTTCAGTAAATCGTAAACATTTACCACATGACTCAGCAAGTCCACTCCTAATTATATACCCAAAAGAAATGAAAGCATATGCCCACACAAAAACTTGTACACAAATGTTCATAGTAGCATTATTCATAATAGCGAAAAAGTGGAAGCAGCCCAAATATCAGTTAACTGATGGATAAACAAAATGTGGTACATCCACACAATGGAATATGATTTGATCATAAAAAAGGAATGAAGTATTGACACATGCTGTAATATGGAAGAACATGGAAAATATTATGCTAAAGTAAAAGAAGCCAGTCACAAAAGATAACATGTTATATGATTCCCTTGATATGAAATGTACAGAGCAGGTAAATCCATAGAGACAGAAAGTAGATTCCTGATTGCCATGGCTGGGGGGAGGGAGAAATGGGAAGTTACTGCAATGCCTACAGGTTTTCTCTTAGAGGGGATGGTTGCACAACTTTGTGACTATATTAAAAACCACTGAATTGTGCACTTTGAAATGGTGACCGTTACGGTATGCAGGTCATATCTCAATTGAAAAACAAAAATTGAGGGAAGTCCAGATTTCCCTTTAGGTTCAGCTTGCAGACCATTTGGGGGAATCAGAGCCTTTGTAAGTCATTTACCTACTGACTGACTGACCAACCCAGCCTTTGACCACCCTGCTCCCACCTCTCCACAAGGTGCTCCCTTGTGTTTTGCTGATTTCATAAGAAGAAGTCTGGGAAATGGAGGATAGAAAGTAAAGGAGGCTGAAGAAAGGCCTAGGTGGGGCTGAGAAATGCTTGAAATGAGACTCCAGAGCATCGTGATTCCAGCCCACTGTCCTACAGGAGGCCTTCAAGGTCAATCAATGACCACCTCTTCCAAGAGTTGTCCCTGGTTTTTCCTTTCCCTAAAGCACTTCATCCAACATACACCAGTTTGATCTGAAGACCTCACATTGAATCTTTCACTGCCTTGTTGCCTTGTAAGCTCCCTGACTATTCCGTAGAGAGATAGTCTAGTTGTTCCAGATAGGTGTCCTTCCACAGCTACTTACAACCTCCTCCAGGGTCAGACGCCCATCTTAGCCTCACAGACCCCAATACAGGAAAGAACTTCAGGCATCACTTGGTCCTCCCTCCCAAATTTACATATACCCCAAGTATCAGTCCCTTGGGTTTACCCTTACCCAAATCCTCCAGGCTCTTGGGGTCACCCTTTTCTCCATGTTCAGATAGAAGGACTCAAGTATCCTCCATCCCTATGTACAATGGGAAACCCTGTGTCTCCCAATCCCATGTCTTTGAGGATTCTTGAGGGGCAGTAGTGTGTAGTGTTTAAGAGAATGGCTTTGGAGCCTGGTTCCCAACCCAGCTCTGCCACTTACTAGCTGTACAACCCTGGACATGTTATTTAACCTTTCTGTATCTTAGTTTCCTCACATGTAAAATGGGGATCATAATAGTTCTTTCTTCAGAGGGGTGCTATGAGGTTTAAATGAGTTTCTAGTAACAAGGATATAAAGCAGCTAGTATCTGTACTACGTAAGTACTATAAAAGTATTTTCTGTTATTACCTGTTTCTGCTGAATTTTTGCCTTACTGTGTGCATCATCCCTCATTCCTGTCATGTTTCCCCTATCTCTTCACTCTCCAAAGCATCCCTAATTCAAGGCTACGCGTGGAAGACTTTTACTGAAAGCTTGAAGGAAACAGAAGCAGGCACATACCACACAGCTCAGCCAACAACTTAGAATTGAATCTTGGGCATTGCTGTTCTTAAAAGTCCCCTAGTCAAAAAGAAGGAGGCAACCCATCTGTCCATCAGCAGATGAATGGATAAACAAAATGTGGTCTGTACACACAGCACTATAAATAGGAATAAAGTTCTGATGCATGCTACAACATGGATGAACCCTGAAAACATCATATTGAGTGAAATAAACCAGGCACAAAAGAATAAATATTGTATGATCTCACTGATATGAAATAATAAGAATAAGTAAATTTATAAACTTAGAAACTAGAATACAGGTTCCCAGGGGCTGGGATATAGGTAGGGACCAAGGAATTCATATCTAATTGGTACAGAATTTCTGTTTGGTGATGGAAATGTTTTGGTAATGGATAGTGGTTGTGGTAGCATATTATGAATGTAATTAACACCACTGAATTATATCTTTGAATCTGGTTAAAAGGAGAAATTTTAGTTGGTATGTATGTTACTAAAAATTAAAAAATAACAAATATAGAACTGTACAACACAGTGAACCTTAATGTAAAATATGAACTATAGTTAATATTATAATTATAATAATATTATTTCATCAATTGTAACAATTACCACACTAAAGTAAAGTGTTAAAAACAGGGAAAACTATGGGGAGGGTTGGGTGTGTATGTATGGGGACTCTGTAGTTTCTGCATGATTTTTCTGTAAACCTAGAACTTCTCTAATAATAAATTTTCTTAAAAGTCCCTGGTCATTCCTGCCACTAGACATCTCTCAGTCACTGTTCATCTTTTCTTTTCTTACACCTGCTTGCTGCCTTGCTGTTTCTGTCTTCCAACAGATTTCCACATCTCCTCTCTCTTTCCCCCAGCCCCTCAACCTGGAAACTCAAAATTTTATACCAAAAATTCTGTTGTCTCTTAGCCTCACCATAGGCCATCTAGGCCCTGTAAGAGGTGTAAGAAAGGGATAAGTTTAGTTTTCACATAGAGACAGCATGGAATAAGGGAAATGGAGGCAAAACCAGTTTAAACAAGCCCCGTGATAAAGAGAAGAATCTGCCAGCCCCTTATATGGAAAAGTAATCATGGTTACTGGAATGTAAAGAAATATGAGGTAAAATCAGAGGCAGGAACTCACAGCAAAAAGAAAAACTTTTTTTTAAACTAAATGAACTCTCTGGGATAGGCTGATCAGTTCAAAATCTCAATAATGAGCTAGTTGGCTCTATGGGATTGGCTGTACAAATTAAAATCTCAAAAGATGAATTAGTTAGTTTTCTCGGATAGGCTGTAACCTCTGTAGTACCCAGTCAATGGGGAAACAGGGGAGGGACTTGCGAATTAGGAGTAGGAAATTTAAAGATCGCCATTCTCTTCCTCTGGCGCGCCAGCCTTCCATGTGTTTGGCTGGACGCCCTATCTTGCAAAATTGTAAATAAATTCTTTTCTCCTCCAAAACCGAGTGAGCGTTTATTCCCTTACAGGTACCGCTTTATTTCCGACAGAAGGCAGGGTGGGGGGATTTATCCTTTACATTTAAAGAGACCTTGGAGGTAGCTTCCTCATAAAGATGGTTCTCTTACTACCAGGACCGTAGGAGACATGGAAGACCCTAAGAGAGACAAGGAGGGTCCCAGGGTCACCCAGAGAGGACTAAGTTATCTCCCTTTGGAAAGATCTGCATACCTCCAAAAGTTACACAAAGTCTCCACTGCACAAAGGACTAGCTAGAAAGCAGCATAAATAAGCTAGCATTTTTGTGCCACTTGCCCTGCATAATTTGTTACTGGGCCCAGATGATGGGGGAGTTATTGTTTTCCAGGGAGGGTCTGGGGTGATATTTAGCCCATTAAGACCTCTACTTGAAGGCCTGATTTTTTTCTGGCACCGCTTTGAACTTGTTCTCTAGCTGCCAGGGAAGGCAGGATATGAGCCCAAGGTAATTTATGTTAATTTTTTTCCTTTCTGGTCCATTAACTTTTGTGATGTTAATATATCTTATGCTAGGCCTCCTTGCAGCACAAGCTGCTGCTTCCGTTGGGTGCTGGGAGATGGTGTGGAGGCCAGCCTGCCGGCTCCACAGCAGTTCCCGCTGCTGCCTGGGGATGCTCTGCAGCCCTGGGCGGGGCAGTGGGGTTTGGGGCTGGTTCCTGCTAGCTCTGGAGAAAATCCAATGTTTCCCAGCAGCCGGAAGACCCCTGGGAGCTCAGCAAAGACATTCTCTGAACAGGTTCCTTTCCAGTTCCCTTCTGCCACCCCTGTTCCAAGCCAGTTTGGTAGAGTGTGCAGAAGGTGCTAATGGGGATATCCCCAAGGAGACTAGGGTGGAATGAACTGAGCAACACACATTTCGTCAGCATCCATTACAGGTCAAGCAATTGTCCTGGGGGGCTTTGGAGATTGAAAATTAATGAAATTTAGTTCCTGCCCTTCTCTGCTTGGGGAGGGGGAGCTAGTAGCTGTACCCAAGTACTGTCAGTGAACTCTGTCATAAAGCAGAGCTAATAGGGAAAATGGGGTTAGGGGCACAACACTCAAAAACCTCCTTACAGACACATTTTTTTAAAAAAGATAGGAACCTAACAAAAATGGTGGCACAGTGTCTTAGTTTCTTAAGGCTGCCCTAACAAAGCACCACAAATTGGGTGGCTTTAAACAGTTGTGGAGGCTAGAAGTCCGAAATCAAGGCATTGGAAAGGCCATGTTCTCTCTGAAGTCTGTAGGAAAGAATCTGCTCCATGCCTCGCTCCTGGCTTCTGACGGTTTGGGGCTTCCATCCCTGCCTCTGTCGTCACATGGCCTCTCTCCTTGTCCCCTTGTCTCCTTGTCTTGTCTCCCCTCTTGTTAGGACACCAGTCATATTGGACGAGGGGCTCAATCTACTCCTGCTTCAACCTCATGTTAACTTGCCCAGTTCCATCTGAAATGACACAATTTCCAAATAAGATCACTTTTTGAGGTATTGGGGGTTTGAGTTGGTGGCATTGAAGTTTGCTTTTAAGTGGGTGTCAAAAAAGTTGCAGCTTGTGAATTATTGTGAAATGGTAGAAGGAGGGTTATCTGAAATTTGATTGAAGTTGTCACACCAGATGTAGGTGGATATGGCTCATAACACGGGCGATGAATGGAGGTGGTTAGTAGACATTTGAGGTGTGTGTTGAGTGTGTTCCTACATGGGTGCAGTTTTCTGCATTCACCTGCTGTTTCTTGAGGATGAAATCATGCAGAAGCAAAGGCAAAATTTGTGTTTTGCTCAAATTGTTCCAAAATGTCAATCACATTGGAACAAATTCACGTTTTCACAAACAAACTTTATAGCAGCATAAGACAGTGTATATACCCAATTCTTTAATATATGCTTATAACAGAAAAATTTATTAAGATACTAATTTATTTGCTGTTCCTACTTTTTTTGCTCTTCCCCATTCTAAGAAGGTAGCCAAGTCCTATGCAATTCTTTGCCCCAGGGACATTTGCAGAAAACATTCTTTCATTCATTCAATCAATCAATCAATCAACATTCACTGAGTCCTTCTTACGTGCCAGGCAGTGTTCTAGACACAAGGAATAGAGCAGTGAATAAAATGACAAAGCCTCTGCCTTCATGGAGCATGGACTCTAGTGGGAGAGACAGACAATAAACACGTAAATATATAATACAATGTCAGGTAGTGAGAAGTGTCATAAAGAAATAGAGAGCAGAATAAGTGGATGGAGGGTAATTTGGGGGTAGAGGGAAAGGACATGGATGTGAGGGAGAGTACATTTGAGCAGATTTCTAAATGAAGTGAGGGAGTGGAACATGTAATTTTTTAAGGGAAGATAGTTCAATGCAGAGGGAACAGCAAGTAGAAAGGCCCTGAGGAAGGAGCTTGCCTGGTATACTCAAGGGATGTTAAAGAGGCTGGAGGCTAGAACTGAGTGAGAGACAGAACAATAGGAAATAAGGTAGGCCTAGCAGGGAACCAGGTCACCTAATGTCTGTAGATCATAGGCAGGTCTTTGAAAAAAAATTTTTTTTTCCTAAGTATGGTAGGAAGTCATGAGAGCATTTTGAACAGGGGAGAGACATGATCTAACTTAAGTGTTAAAAGGCTCATGCTAGATAAGCACTGTCCAATAGAACTTTCTGCAAAGATGAAAATGTTTGTGCCTTTGCTGTCCAATATGGTAGCCACTAATCACATGTAGCTATGGAGCTCTTAAAAGTGTGACTGAGAAACTCAAGTTTTAGTTTATATTAATTATGTGTGTCTAGTGGTTACTGTCTTGGACAGTGAAACTCTAGATATTGTGCATAAAATAGACTAAAGGGCAGCAAGAATTGAAGCAGGAAGCTAGTTAGGAGTCTATTACAATGGTTCCTATAAAAGATGATGGGGGCTTGGATTGAGGTGGATCACTAGAGGTGGTGAGAAGTGGTCAGATTCTGGATATATTTTGAAGGTAGAGACAATAGGCTGATGGATTGGATAGTATAGGGTGCAAGATAAAGAAAGGAATCGAAAATGATTTTTAAGTTTTTGGCTTGCAACTGTGTGAATGATGGTTTAATTTCCTGTGATGGGAAATAATGGGGAATGAGCAGAAAGTTTCCCATTTTGTACCCCTCCCCCCCATCCAAGCTCATTGATGAGTCTGGTCTAAGGTCCCAGAGTGGGTGGGGAGAGAGGGGAATGCTGTGGAGGGCAGCCAGACTGGGTGGGAAGAGATCTAAAGTCAGGGGTCTTCTGAGCTGTGGAGACCTGACCACCACTCCTTGGCAGCACCTCTGAGGGAGTGCACTGGGGAAGCAATGCCCCCCGCAAAAAACCTCTCACCCCAAAGTCCGGCCGCAAAGCAGCAGAGCTTCCTGATCTAAGGGACCAGTGGGCTGGGATGATGGGTGTATCCGTGATGACCCATGTGGCTAAGTGAAAGAGGATCCCTGATGCTGCCTGAGTGTCATGGGAGGGGCAAAATGCCTGGACGTCAGGGTTCTGCCAGTCTCCAGAGAGACGTGTTTGGAGCCATTTTAAAGTTAATTTAAAGAAGAGAAAGGTGGGTAGGTACTTGAGAAGCATTTAGACTCAAATATGAGGGATGGGTAAGGATTCAGGAGACAGTTAGGAATGGTGTGTGCTTCTGTGCTGTGAACTCCAACAGTCGACACTGAGTTTCTTCTGAACCTTCTCAAAGGGAACAAAATATCCTTTCATTCATGTCATTCTACAAACATATTAGGAATAACTTTAACCTTTCATTTCTTTTTTCTTTTTCTTTTTGAGAAGGATGGGGTCACACATTGGGATATCTGTGCCATATCAAGGATAATAAATACCGCTCTCCAGCAGTGGGTAAATGGAGCATGTGGAGTAAGACAAATCTGGATTGAATCCCAGGTTCTTCCCACATTAGTGGTGTAACTTGGATCAGTTAACCTCAGTTCATTAATTACTTCTTTCTGAGCCTCAGTTTACTCATCCATAAAATGGAACCTCACAGATTTGCAATGACGAATAATGTATATAAAATATCTTGCATAGCACCTGACATATAGTAAGAGCTCAGTAAATAATAATTTCCCTTCCCTACAGAATCGGCCAAAGCTGTAGCTTTGGCCTCAGAACTCTCCTGTGGTATGCTGCCCGACGTCTTCTTTTGCTTGACCTAGATTCTCCACTGCTTGCTCAGATCCCTTCACAGCTGTTTTTTCTCCCCTGCATTAATTCCAAGTGCCTGCTTTTTATTAAAGCAAAACTCTCTCTTTTCTCAGCACCTTGTGATCTGAAAAAGCAGCTGTAAATAGAAGGTTTGCTCCCCATCAGGCAACACTATTGGCATTTTGTTCTTCAAAGGTTAATGGCCAGGGCTGTACCTTTGGAAAACACAGCCAGCAGTACCTACCAGAAATAATTGCAGCAGGGAGGGAGGACTGAGGGGATGTGGAGACGGTGCTGAAGGACTGTGGAATGGGACAGTGAGCCTCTGCAGGGAGAATGGTACATTCCTGAGAAAGACCAGAAGGGCCATTGGAAGCCTCTAGCCATGAGAGGTACCAGGGCTGTGGCTTCAATCTGGCCCCCTTCCTGGATAAATTCTTTTTGCCAGTCCTTTGCTGGACAGCAAGAGCTCCTGAGAGGACTTACTGTGATAATTCGGTGCCTGATCATGCTTCAGTTGCAATTTATTTAAAGTTGACAATAGGGTTCCTGTCTTTTACAAGCAGATTCTCAGCAATTGAATCTCTGCAGGCTGGGTTTTTTGCCTTGAAGAAAAAGTAGTTAAATTTCACACTTATTATAGCACCTGGCACCTGACAGTCTCCAGAGACATTATAAAGACTAATGAAATGAAACCCTCCACACCATTGTAAACAGGGAAGAAAGAGGAGAGACTGGAGTGCATATCCCCTCTCCACAGGAGACAATGGGCCAAACCCACCCTCCACCCACAGGTGAACCCAGATTTTTCTAGGCCAGTCTTCAAAGGGCATCTGATTGGTCCTCAAAGATATCCTAGCTCAGAGCATCTCCTGGAGGGCAGGATCTGCCTGAAAAAAATGGGTCAATACGGCACCAGCGTACAGGTCTGACCAATTGGAGATGGGCCTCCAGACCCAGGAATTCTGCTCCAGCTTCCCACGCCCAGTATCAGACATTAACCAGCCAGGGACGCTGGATTGATCTTTGCCAAATATCTCTAGCCATTGAAGTGTGTGAGCATGTCTGCCCTGTAATGAGCAGATGAGTGCAGGATTTGGGGTGTAGTTCAACTGAGGAAAAGTGCAACCATATTGATTCCACACTCACGACCCAGCTAGTTCCCTCACCCCACCCCTGACTGGGTCCCTCGGGAAAGTCTGTGTGCTTTATGTTCAAAGGGATCTGAGTTCAAATCCTACTTCTGCTAACTAGCCTTATAACTTAATTTCTCCAAGTCTCTATTTCTACAATAGGAATAATAACACTGTTATGGCTAGCTATTGCTGTGAAACAAAGAATCACAAACATAGTGGCAAAAAAAAACACCACACACACACACAATCGGTCATGGTCACACATTCTATGGATCAGGAATTTGGACAGGGCACAGTGGGGATGCATGGCTTGCTTCTGCTTCATGATGTCTGCGCCCTCAGCTGGCATGACTTGAACCAATGGGTGACTAATGGCTGGAATTATCTGGAGGCTTTTTCACTCACATGTCTGGTGCTTGGGCTGGGATGACTAGAAGGCTGGGCTCAGTTGGGACACTGGCGAGCACATTTATCCTGGCCTTTCCACATGGCTTGGGCTTCCTCACAGCAAAGACTTCTTATATGGTGACTCTAGGTGAGTGTCCCAGCCAACAAGGCAGGAATATCGTGGCCTTTGATGACCTGGCCTCAGGAATCACATAGCATCATTTCCACCATAATCCATGGTCAAAGAAGTCACAAGTCTGCCTAGATTCAAGAGAAGAGAACATAGACCCCTGTCCTTGAGAATTCAAAGTCATGCCATAAAACTGCCACCGCTTCCTTCCTTACTTGGTTCTTGTGAGGAGTAACAATCTTGTACACAGAAAGTGTTCAATAAATAGTATTCTCTATCCCCCTACCTCCTTTAGGCATGTGAAAGAAAGAGAGAGAAAGAAAAGGAATCAGACAGGAGGGAAGGACAAGGTAAAAGAAGAGGAAAGAAGAAGGTGAAAAGGGTACACAAAAGGGAGAGGGGAACCTGCTGAAGCAATTTGCACTCATGCCAAAAGGGAGGAGCAGAACTGAAGTGGCCAAAATAATGAAAACTGCTTCTCTCTTTTCTGTCTTATGACCCATTCGTAACTGTCACAGAGCCTGGAGGAATGATCACTCAGGGCCAAATCTTGGGGTGGTGAACTGGGGCAGGTAGGTAGCTTAGTGTCCCTTGAGAATTCTCAGAGCTGCTTCTCAGGAAAGAAAATAAAAGCTAAAAGGGGAAAACCAAAGTCTAGAGCTTGAACCCCCTGCTGAAAGAAAATTCATGTCCTGTGATTTGGTTCTAAGCATGTCCAACCTTGTTCTATTGCTTTAAAATAATTCTGCATTTGGGTAGGTACTTCCATCCTGCCCTCTAAGGCAGCTGCTCTGGGAAGAGTTTGGATAGCTCAGATGGAAAGAACAGTGCAATGAGACAGAGAGACCGAATTAGAGGAGGGCAAAGATACTGCTGAATTTGGAGCCCAATCCAAGATTATAAATTCTAGATTTAAAATCCAACTCCAAGCTTTTGTGGTCCGGGTTCCATTTACTCTTGGCAAGCTCACTTCTTTTGTTCACAAAGAGAGTAGAAGCATTAAGCGGCTCAGAGAAAGACCTTTCACATCAAATCACTCTCACAAAGCCACAGGGAAGTGGTGAGTTTAAATGAATCAGGAGCTTATGGCTTCTTTTTCCCCATGAATTGTATAAGGGAACATAAATTAAGGGGAAAAACTACTAAGGGAAAGAAAAATGTGTAGTGTTTTAGCCAACTTTGAGTCTTTGAAAGCAGCTTCAGAATCATGTAATTCTTTCTGTGGAGCCCACCAAGAGGTAGAAGCAGGAGGGCAGTGGGAACCATATGAGACAAATAGAAAGGCCCTGCAAATCAAGGGGAAGGTTATGGGGTGAAAGGTGGTATATTAGTTATCTATTGCTGTGTAACAAATTACTCCAAAACACAACAACTTAAAAACAAACAAATAAAAAAGAACATTTATCATCTCACACAGTTTCTGAAGGTCAGAAATCAGGAAGCAGCTTAGTGAGGTGGTTCTGCCTCTGGGTCTTTCATGAGGTTGTATCAACCAGAGCTGTACTCATCTGAAGGCTTGACTGGGGCTGGAAGCATCTACTTCCAAGATGAGTCAGTCATGTGGCTGTTTGACAGAAGTTTCTCACCACAAGGATCTTGCCAAAGGGTACCCACGACACATGGCAACTGAATCCCAGAGCAAATGAATCTGAGAGACAGGGAGTGTACACCCAAGGTAGAAGCTGCAGTGTCTTTTATAACCTAATCTCTCAAGTGACATTCCATTACTTCTGCCATTTTCTATTGGCCATGAACCACCTTTGGTACAGTGTGGGCAGGAACTACAGCAGGTGTGAGTTCCAGGTGGAGATAGCTGGAGGCTGGAGAGCACAGGTAGGAGGGCCTCGGAGACCAGGAAGGTAGTAGCTCTGGGCTCCTTCCCTGAATGTTCGCTGGTCCAGAGAAGGGCACCCTTCCCATGATCTCCACCCCCATTGCTCTCCACCATTCATCGACTGTAAACTCTATGAGGACAGGGATTGTTTTCCTCCATTTGACTTATTCACTGCTGTTTCCCTGGTGCCAGGCTCATGCCTGCCATACATTAAGCCCTTGAAAAATGTTTGTTGATTAATGAGACATGTAGGAAAAGACAGAAGTAAATAAGGTAAAAATGGTAAGTTGGATTAAGGGTATTGAATTCTAGGCTTAGAAATTTGGACACGTATTGTGGGTGATGGGAGACCAGTGGGGGTAGGGGTGGGGGTGATAAAGGGCGGACCCTCCAGGCCCTCTTCATGTGCTCACTCTCACTGCTTCCTCTGTCCAGAACACTGTCCCCTCAGAACTCCTGCTCATCATTCAAGGAGGATAACTGATAATAGAAAAAGTCTTGGAGGAAGCAGGGTGTGTGTGTGTGTGTGTACACGTGTGTATAGTCAACACTCAAGTGGAAGGCACACTTTCCAAGGTAGGCAGGAAGAAAAAAAAATGGGTGGAGAGTCAAAGACATTTTGTGGTGGGAAAGAGATACCTTTCAAAGCAACAGGGACAAGAGAAAGGAGAGGGAGTGAGGAAGCTTCGTGCTGCCTTGGCAAGCTGTTAGGAGTGGTGAGGAAAAGGGGAGATATCTTAGTGAAGGACTGTTTGGTTTCAAGGAACAGAACCACTCACACTGGCTCAAGTAAAATGGTGTTGACTGGAAGGTTACAGGAGTTTGTCAGCAGACCTTGTTGTTGCCCAGCTCTCAGCACTCACCTCTACAGCCAGAGACTTCTTAGGCACACACCTGGGGCTCTCTGCCTGAGGGCTTTGTTCTGGCTGCAAAGGGAAATTGGGAAGTGCCAGAGAGTTAAAGGCTCAGCTCTGGAAGAAGCAGCTCTCCACAGATGTCAGAAGTGGGGGTTGGTGGGTAGATATCCCAGCTTCCTCACCCCTCACTTGTGATAACCCTGAGGCATGTTCCACCTTGTCTTCCGGAGATCCCCAGCATATATGTGCTCAAGCTGTCCACAGTAGTAACTGAACTTAATAACACACCCTTTAGTGGCTTCCTCCCCTTCTCTGTCTCACTTCCTAATTCTCCTACTAGTGTTTCCTTGAATCACCTCCTAAATAAACTATTTGCACGTGAATCCCTCTTTCAGGATCTGTCTCAGGGGAACCCAAATCAAGACTGGCATCTCACTAAGCATAAGCATAGATGTCGTCAGCCTTTACTTCTTGCTAAAGGCTGATGATGAAAGAGAGAGGCTGGTTTTCCCAAGCCCAGAATCAGGATGAAGCCTCGACAAAGGCTCTTTCTCCTCTTAATAGTCTAGCTCTGCTGGGTATTAAATTGACAAAGTGTCTTTTCTCCATCAGATTTCCAAACTGCCCTCCATTTCCTGGTTTAGTATGTACTACAGTCCTCACTCTGTCACATTTGCCACTTAACTCATCAGACACTTATGCCTAATCAGTCTGAAAGTTCTTCATATACTGCAAAGTTATGAACAGATGGAGCAGGTGAGGAGAAAAGGGGGGAGAATAAGTGGAGGAAGAATAAGAAAAACGAGAGGAAGGAAGAGGGAGAGGATAGAAAGTAGAACATGTAGCATGGAGTCAGGCAAAGAAAGCAAGGGCAGGGAGATACGAGGTAGGGAATTGTTTTTTCTGCTGTTAAATAAAGTGGCCAGAGCTTGGGCACTGAGCTTTTGTGGGAAGCCAGTGTTGAACCAAGGCCTGTGAAAAACAGACACAAGGCTCTGTTTGTAGCCAGTTGTTCAACTCTCCTTGACTTTGTTTTGGGTAAACCCTTCCAGCAGGAAGGCACGTGGCAGCCTGGAGCTACGTTGGCGATGCTGGGCTGCGCACAGCTGTGCGGGATGATGCTATGAGCCACGTTTTTTCATTTTCATCTTTCCCTCCTGTATGAAGTGGGCATGGAGAGGATGGGTCCGAGGACCTGCGGAGCTGAGTTACATGCTTTACCCTGGGCATAAGCACTCAGAGCTGAGGTACATGTTTTATTAGGATACCTCCCTGGAGCTGACCTGCAGAATAGCAGGCACCCTGCTTTGTACAGAGCTCAAATTCCAGGTGGGTTGGGGCCGGAGGTGAGGGCAATGGGCTGGAAGGTGAAGGGTAGGTGTGAGTTGAAATGTCAGCTAGGCCAACCTAGCCATTTGGGCTTTCTGGGCAGATGAGGCTAGGACGGCCAAGGCAACAGCCCAAAGAATGCAGGGTTGGCTAGGGAGGAAGGCTCCCCTGGCCCTTTCCCCAAAGGAGCCTTTGTGTTTCGTGCCTTCCTGGAATCTTCCAGCCGGGGGAGCTGCATTGGAAGAAAAGGAGCGGCTTGCTTCTCCTCCTGCTAGGGAAGCAGGGAATCACCACTACACAGAGGTGTACTGGAGAGGGAGAGCTAAAGGGCCCAAACTGCAGAGTGAAGCCATTTTAGGTGGGAAAAGAGTCTTGGTTGTATTCATTCTTCATTCATGTATTCATTCATACATTCATCCACTCATAGAAGTATATTAAATGACTTCAAGGTGCCAGACCCTGTGTAGAGCTCTGAGGATGGCCAGATGTACAAAGCTTCCCTGACTCGCATGTCAGGTTGCTGCCCTGAGGATAGCTCACCCACTGTGGGGAAACAAATGTTTTTCTGTTCCCTGAAGGGCAGATTACAATTGCTTAGGCATGGGAGGTAAGTGTGTCTTCCCAGACTGCTGTCTACAGAGGGGATGTGCCTGCCAGGGTTGGAGGCCCCAGCAGAAGCTGGTATGCCTCACTTACATTTCCACCCTCTACATTCCCTGGTGCCCCAGGGAGGGACACCAGGGTCTTTTTTTTTTTTTTAACTTTTTATTTTGAAATACTTTCAAACTTACAGGACAGTTGCAAAAATAATACATAACCCACAGAGAAAACTCCAACATACCTCCCACCCAGATACCCAGATCTCAACTTTTAACATTTTGCTACATTTGCCATATCATTCTATCTATTTAGATACACCTATCTACATCCATCTGTCTGTCCATCTGTCTATTTTTTAAACATTTGCGTGTAGGTTGTATACATCATGCTCCTTCCCTGTACATTTCCTAAGAACAAGAATATTCACTTATGTAACCACCTGAAGTACAAGTATCAAATTCAAGAAAGTTAACATTGATATAAAGTTTACCATAAATATTCTGAGTTACACCATCATATAACCCAGTAATGTCCTTTTGGGAATTTTCTCTTCTGTTATTAGATCCAGTCTAGGGCCTTGTATTGTAGGTACCTGTCACTGTCTTTTTTTTTTTTTTTTTTTTTTTTTTTTTTTTTTTTTTTTGTACTTTCGATTGTTTACAGTACCATTACATAGTTGTACATTCATCACCTAAATCAATCCCTGACACCTTCATTAGCACACACACAAAAATAACAAGAATAATAATTAGAGTGAAAAAGAGCAATTGAAGTAAAAAAGAACACTGGGTACCTTTGTCTGTTTGTTTCCTTCCCCTACTTTTCTACACATCCATCCATAAACTAGACAAAGTGGTGTTTGGTCCTTATGGCTTTCCCAATCCCATTGTCACCCCTCATAAGGTACATTTTTATACAACTGTCTTCGAGATTCATGGGTTCTGGGTTGTAGTTTGATAGTTTCAGGTATCCACCACCAGCTACCCCAATTCTTTAGAACCTAAAAAGGGTTGTCTAAAGTGTGCATAAGAGTGCCCACCAGAGTGACCTCTCGGCTCCTTTTGGAATCTCTCTGCCACTGAAGCTTATTTCATTTCCTTTCACATCCCCCTTTTGGTCAAGAAGATGTTCTCCGTCCCACGGTGCCAGGTCTACATTCCTCCCTGGGAGTCATATTCCACGTTGCCAGGGAGATTCACTTCCCTGGGTGTCTGATCCCACGTAGGGGGGAGGGCAGTGATTTCACCTTTCAAGTTGGCTTAGCCAGAGAGAGAGGGCCACATCTGAGCAACAAAGAGGCATTCAGGAGGAGACTCTTAGGCACAAATACAGGGAGGCCTAGCCTCTCCTTTGCAGCAACCGTCTTCCCAAGGGTAAAACTTATGGTAGAGGGCTCAACCCATCAAACCACCAGTCCCCTATGTCTGTGGTCATGTTAGCAACCATGGAGGTGGGGTAGGCGAATACCCCTGCATTCTCCACAGGCTCCTCAAGGGGGCACTACATCTTTTTTTTTTTTTTTTTTCCCTTGTTTGTCTTTTTTCTTTTTTTTTTTTTTTTAACTTTCCCTTCTTTTTTCAAATCACCTGTATGAAAAAAAAAGTTAAAAAGAAAACAAACATACAATAAAAGAGCATTTCAAAGAGACCATAGCAAGGGAGTAAGAAAAAGACAACTAACCTAAGATAACTGCTTAACTTCCAACATGTTCCTACTTTACCCCAAGAAAGTTACATAATATAGCAACATTTCAGTGAACTTGTTCCTACTACAACCATCAGAAATTAACAGACCATAGTCATTTCTGGGCATCCCCAGAACGTTAAATAGCTTATCTGTTCTTCCTGGATTATTGTTCCCCCTTCCTTAATTGCTCTCTACTGCTAGTTCCCCTACATTCTACATTATAAACCATTTGTTTTACATTTTTCAAAGTTCACATTAGTGGTAGCATATAATATTTCTCTTTTTGTGCCTGGCTTATTTCGCTCAGCATTATGTCTTCAAGGTTCATCCATGTTGTCATATGTTTCACCAGATCGTTCCTTCTTACTGCCGCGTAGTATTCCATCGTGTGTATATACCACATTTTATTTATCCACTCATCTGTTGAAGGACATTTGGGTTGTTTCCATCTCTTGGCAATTGTGAATAATGCTGCTATGAACATTGGCGTGCAGATATCTGTTCGTGTCACTGTCTTTTTAGTTTCTCTCTTAAATTGTGGAAACATATATGCAACATAAACTTTCCCATCTCAACCCCTCCCAAGCACATCATTCAGTGGGATTAATCACATTCACAATGCTGTGCTACCCTCACCACCATCCATTACCAGAACTTACCCTTCACCCCAAACAGAAACCCTGAACCCATTAAGTATTAACTCCCTATTCCCCCTGCCCTCCTTTCCCCTCACAACCTATACTCTACTCTCTGTCTCTATGAATTTGCATATTCTAGCTATTTCATATAAGTAGAATCATACAATAGCTGTCCCTTTGTGTCTGACTTGTTTCATTCAACAAGATGTCCTCAAGGTTCATCCACGTTGAAGCATGTATCAGAACCTCATTCCTTTTCAGAGCTGAATAATATCCATTGTGAGTGTGTGTATGCGTGTACATGTGTGTGTGTGTGTGTGTGTATCACATTTTGTTTATCCGTTCATCTGTTGATAGACACTAGGGTTGCTTCCACCTTTTGCTATTGTGGATAGTATTGCTATAAACTTTGATGTACAAATTATCTCTTTGAAGCCTTGCTTTCAATTCTGTTGGTGTGGGATAGCCAGGTCATATGGGAATTCCGTGTTTAACTTTTGGGGAACCTACCATCTTTTCAAGCATGTTCCTTTTATTTGGGCAAATCCACCTTTCTGCTTCTGCAGGTCTTCACTCCAGCACCAGCTTCCCTTACTAGAAGGGGAGGGGCTTGTGGGATGACATATCCTTCCTTCCCTCTCTCCCTCCCTCCTTCCTCCCTTTCTTCCTCTTTCCTTTCCTTGTTCTAGTATTTACTGTGTGTCTAACAGGAGCCTGGCACTCTTCTAGAGGCCTTCCTTACCTCTGTTAAGGAGAAGTCATGCTTTCTAAACACCAAATATTCTATTGTCCTTCTTCTCCCTCTCTCTCTTCCTCTCTGGCTACATGGAGCTGGGCAGAGATGTTTTCTCTCCTCTCTTTTTTTCTGCCTCAGCTTGATTTGCTGGTGACACAAAAGCTGGCCTTTGGATCCCTCCTTGGGGACTGTCCCGTCACAGCCCTCGCTTCCTTTTCATACTTTCTCTGGCATTGACTGGTGGGATGAGGTGGAGGCACATGGTCCTGCTCATGTGCCTGTGTCTTCTCATTTGCACTTTGGTCACTTCAGGGCCTCTGGGATCAGGCTCTCTCGAGCTAGGACACTTCCATAACTCCCAAAGGAGAGCAAAGCCGCTCTAACCTTCTAGATGCCAAAGGTTCCCTCCCATGTGGCTCCTGGCTCAATAACTTACCCACATCTTTTTTTTTTTTTGGTTTGTTTCTGCCTCAGGCACATTTTCTCTGTAATTTTTGGAACCCAAATATAAGGGAAATCTCATTTGCTCAGTTCTGACTCATTTACAATTAAATACACTTGTTCCCATCTGTGTCTGTATACATCTGCATACATTTGCTATAGCGTCACCCTTAATTTTGGAAAATGATGTGGCTGGTGTTATTTTTGTTCTGACTGCTAAACTGGCTGAAAAGACCAGTGGGTGATCCAGGGACGACCCCCAACCAGGCCTGTCCCTGAGGGAGGTGGTGACATTTCTTCCATGGACAAGCTATGCAGATCCCTGGATGGTACTGGTCTTTGTGGCTACTTGTCTCTGCTACCAGGACTGAGCATGATCCAGTCTATCTCAGCACCAAGGCCTCACTGTCCACAGAGATGATATTTGACTCCCTGTGCTGCTTGCTAGCAGCTGCTTTACCGAGCAATGAAGTTGGAGGTGGGGGTGGGGGGCTTGCTGACTCTCAAAGAGGGTGACCCTGAGGAAGTACTGCCAGGCCATCTCAGCTCCATCCTCTCCAGGCCAGGGAGAACAGAGGTGCTGTCTATTTTTTGGAGGAATGTGATGGCGTGTGTGGGCGCCTGCCTTACCTACGTACCTAAAAATACCACACTGTGATTGTCTACCTCATTTTTTTCTCCAAAAAACCAAGTTACATTGTAAAGATATTCACATTTAATGAGATGGTGGTGCCTGTCAGCGCACTTAGAGCCTTTTTGATATTACCTCATTAAATAATTTTATTTATAACCATATGCTAAAATAAAGCTTGGCCAACAAGAATTATAGGATGTAAGAAAATAAGAAGTCAACTGCTGCCAATCAAAAACAACTTAATATCAAAACAATGTTTGAAACAGTTCTTATTTTCTGCTGACTTACAACCTTCTCTTGGAAATTTTAAGACTGGGCAGTGCTGTTGCTGGTGTTGGTAAATAATTCAGGTCTACTCAGGGACAGGCTGTGCTTTCATATTTTTCCGTGTCACTTTCCAGATGTACTCCATGTTGAGCCAACTGCACTGTAAGATCAGTTCCCTCCTGGCCCTTGTCTTTAAGGATACCTGATGCTGTTGATGCTGCGTTGTCTTCATCTTCTTCTACTTCTTCTTCATCATCATCATCAAAATTGTCATTGCCTTCAGCAACATCAGCAACAGCATCATCCAAAAGGCCTTTATTAAAAGTAACTAATTGTACATCTTGCTGTTCTGTATTTCAGACAACAATAATTACACAGACTTCTAGGAGCTTAGCAACTAAAGCTTTGGTGAGGATGTTAAAGGCTCCCAAATAAAGGCACAGAATAAGGGAACAGCTATACAACAACTTGTTCCTGGTGGCGTCACCTGCTAGATCTCTCAGACTCATTGATAGTATGAAAACTACTTTCCTTCCCTCTCAGACCCCAGTGAGATAAGTTTTGAGGAAGTGCTTGGTGGAGTGGGAAGCACTGTGTAAACTTTAGCTGGCACTTCTCCTGGGCCTCTTTGATTGATCCTGTCTACATGGAGAGTGAGACCACTCACACAACTCTCACTAGTGGATTATCGGCTTTCATCCACTTGGGAGTGCATGAATGGTGAGAAGCAGGGTCTTTTCGACCATATCCACCCCCTTCTGCATTTAGTTACCAGAATTTAATATGGCGTAATTTTCCTGGTTTGGCCAATAAGAAGAGGTTACCTCTCTGTTGTAGGTTTAGGTTTATGATAACCCTTCCTACCATTGTTATAAAAATGGCCTTGGTTTCCTAATCCATGTTTCTCTGAACCATATCTTGCTATCTGGTCAATCAACAAATTAGTGAAGCACCTACTATGCTGATTACTGTGCTGGGTGCTAGGGATAAGGAAGTGTTTTAGTTTGCTAAAGCTGACTAAATGCAATATACCAGAAATGGGTGGGCTTTTACAATAGGGATTAATTAGTTTACAAGTTACAGTTCTGAGGCCATGAAAACGTCCAAATCAAGGCATTAATAGGGCTTAACCTTCTCCCCAAAGTCTGGCTACCAGTGATCCTCAGCTCCTCTGTAACATGGCCAGGTACATGGGGATGTCTGTTGGTCTTTCCTTTCTCTCCTGGGTTTTGTTGCTTCCAGCTTCTAGCTTCAGTGGCTTCCTCTCTAGGCTTCTGTACATGTCCTTGTCTCTCAGCTTTTCTGGCTTTTCTCTCTTTTTGCTTCCCTGTCTTTTTCTGTCTTTTATCCTCTTATAAAGGACCCCAGTAAGAGGATTAAGACCCACCCTGAATGAGGTGGGTTACATCTCAATTTAGGTTAAGATCCTACTTACAAAGGGTCCACCCCCACAGGAATGGATTAGCTTTAAGAACATGATCTTTTCTGGGGTGCATACAGCTTCAAGCCATCACAGGAGGTGAGTGGGTGCCTTTCTTCAGGAGCTCACAGACAGGTAGGGTAGGTGGCAGGTGAATGAGTCCGCAACACAGTGAGACGAGCCTTGAAAGAGGTATGTAGGAGGGTTGACTAACTGGGAAGATTTCAGAATCTGGAAAAAAAAAAGGAGAATGAGTATGAATGTGAATGATGGTGACTGGGAGAGGAGATTTTCCAGGGTCAAGGAATTAGGGGCCTCAATTAGCAAGGCAGATCTGAAGACCCCCATAGCCTTCGTTTGTCTGAAGCTTAGGGAGTGAGTGCAGGAATGTTGTGAGATGAGGCTGGAAATACAGGCCAGGGCCATTCGTTCATTCATACATTCAGCACCTACTACGTGCCACCCATTGTTCTAGGCACTGGGGGTAAAACAGTGAGCAAGAAAGAGAAGTAACTAATGTGACGCTACCTTCCACAAGGGGAAGACAGACAATAAGCAGGTAGAGAAAGAAATAAAATATATTGTACAGTGAACATGCTATTAAGAAAATAAAATAGATTATGGAATTGGGAATGACTTTAGCTACTTTAGCTACTTTAGATTGGTTGTCAGGGAAGCCAGTTTGAGGATGTGATATTTGAGTTGAGACCAGAATGATGAGAAGAAGCTGCCATGAGAGGATCTGAAGAAAGAGTACAGGCTGATAGAAAGAACAGATTCCAAAAGGCCCTGTACTACTATTTTCCTCAGGCTAAATTGTTTAGATTTTATCCTATAACATGTGGGAAGTCATTTGAGGTAGGGAGGACCTGCCTAGACCATGTTTTAGAAAGCTCACCCTGATCTCCTAGGCCTCAATCTCAGAGGAGACACAGGACACCTTCTCCTCCACCTCCCAAATCTAAAGACACCTGGAGGACAGGCAAGTCAGAAGACACTGCCCACCACCAGGAAAAAAGGGCTTTGATCCTTAGAGCCAGCATTTGGCTGTAAGTAGTTCAAGGTGAGAGCAAAACTGCTGAGGGCATATGACAGTAGTCAGGGGTCATGATCTTATTTTAAGCAAATTAATGAGAAAGAATAAACCATTGAGATCTGAGGGATCCTTGCACTGTGTACTGCATCACCACCCATTCGGCAGCAGAAGCTGGGGTCCCTGTTATGCCCACTCCTGGAGACACTGATGGTTTGGTGCTCAGCATAAGGAGTAGACACCTTCAAAGTTCATGACTCCCACAGGGCACAGGCAGGGCCACAGTCAGTGGAAGATTCAGCAATGAGATGGCTGATGTCGTTTGCTTACTTGGCCTTCCCTTGACCCAGAGAAACTTACCAGGAGGGATTTTACTGAGGATTTGCTGTGCTAGATAAAGTCCCCTTCTGTGAAATCAGCCCAGCCTCTTCTCTGGGGCCAGAGCAGTCTCTAATATTCCTTTTGGCTCTGTCACTCTTCTGCTTAAAATCCTTTAAAAGTTCCCCGCTGCCCTCAGGGTAAAATTCAAAACAATTTCTTAGCCTGACACGGTTCTGATCCTGCTCACTTCTCTGCTCACTTCTCCATCCTTTATCACTGTGCTGTGCCTTCCCACTTTACAGCCCAGACATATTAAACCACTTGCTTTTCCCCGAATACGCTATGTCTTGTAGCCTTCATGCTTTTGCACAGGCCCTTAACCTGGAATGCCTTCCTTTCCCCTCCAACTCCACTTCATCTGGCTGGCTCCTACTCATCCTTTAGGACTCAGCTTGGGTGTCCAAAAGCCTTTCCTGAAGAGAGGTGGGGCAGGGGCTCAGTGGGCCCACAGCACTCTTTTCATTCCTTTTTACCTACTGTACTTACTTGCAGCTCATTCTTCAGACCAGAAATCAAACAGCCTCTTCTGTGTCCTTCCAGACTCCATACCAGGCTTACCTCTTAGACACTCTCATGTTATTTTTCTTGCATAGCTCATACCACAATGGGTAATGATATGTTTGTGAGACTGTTTGATTAATGTCTTTCTCCCCCACTATAATCTGTAAATTCCATGAGGGTACGTGCTTTGTTTGTTTGGTTCACCATTTTATCCCAAGAGCTTTCAACATCAATATTTATTAAATGAATGAACAGTGAATTCCTCTGGGCTACCCTAACATGTGGAAATTACCCCCAGCATAGCACTTAGCTCATTACACTTTAAGGGCATATGTACTTCTCTTTTTCCCTAGCTGACCCCCATAAGCTCCTTGAGGGAAGGAATGATGGTTTTCCCACCATGATTTCCCGGTGCTTGGCACAGTGCCGGGCAAGTACATGCTCAAAAATTTTCTGAATAGATGAACAAATGAATGAATGATGACATTCATGTTCCCTTACACTTCATTCTTCATAGAGCAGCCAAAGTGACCCTTTTCAAAAATGCAGGTCAGATCATTTTCACTCCACTGCTTAATCCCAGGGCTCTCCTATTACTGTCTTTTTTTTTTTTTTTTTTTTTAATTCAGTTTTATTGAAAAATATTCACATACCATACAATCATCTATGGTGTACAATCAGCTGTTCACAGTACCATCAGATAGTTATGCATTCATCACCCCAATCTATTTTTGAACATTTTCCTTACATCAGAAAGAATCAGAATCAGAATCAAAAATAAAAGTAAAAAGAACACCCAGAACATCCCCCCATCCCACCCTATTTTTCATTTAGTTTTTGTCCCCATTTTTCTACTTATCCATCCATACACTAGATAAAAGGAGTGTGATCCACAAAGTTTTCACAATCACACTGTCACCTCTTGTAAGCTACATTGTTATACAATCATCTTCAAGAGGCCAGACTACTGGGTTGCAGTTTGATAGTTGCAGGTATTTACTTCTAGCTATTCCAATACATTAAAACCTAAAAGGTGTTATCTATATAGTGCATAAGAATGTCCACCAGAGTGACCTCTCAACTTCATCTGAAATCTCTCAGCCACTGAAACTTTATTTCATTTCATTTTGCATCCCCGTTTTGGTCAAGAAGATGTTCTCAATCCCACGATGATGGGTTCAGATTCATCCCCCGGAGTCATATCCTGCATTGCCCGGGAGATTAAACCCCTGTGAGTCAGGTCCCATGTAGGGGGGAGGACAGTGTCCTGTTACTCTTAAAGTAATAGGAAACTTAAAGTTTAAATTCAAACTCCTTACCATCATCTATACTGCTTTACATGATTTGACTCCTGCCCACTTCTCACACCTCAGCCAGTACTCTTCCTCACTCATTACCCCTCAGCACACTGGCCGCCTTTCAGTTCCTTGAGTATGCCATGCTTTTTCCTGCCTGACGGCCTTTGCACTTGCTCCTCTGGGATAGTCTGCTCATCCCAGGGCTTGTTTTGGTCATTCAGGTTTCAGTTCAAACATCACCTTTACAGTGAGGGAGGCCTTTCCTGACTCCTCCATCCAAACTAGCACTCTTCCTCCTTAATACTTACCCCTATCTGAAATCATGTCATTCATTTAATTGTTGCCTATTCATTGTCTATCTCCCTCTCTAGAATGTAAATTTCATGAGGGCAGACACCTGTCTGTCTTGCCCACCACTGTATTTCCAAAGTCTAGTACAATGCATGGCACATAGTAGGTGCTCCAAAATATTTGTTACTTGAGCAAATGAACAGTGAATGAAAGAATATGATTATTAATAGCCTTTTGTGATGGAGGGGCAGGTCCTGCCAAACTCACAGGCAAACAGAAGAGTGATTTAAAAAATATACACTCACACATGCAAAATACTAGCTGGCCTAGTAAGGACTGAAGAAGAGAGCCAGGATGGAATGTGGGTTTGCTGACTCCACTGTGAGCTCATGGAGTCCAGGAATCCCAGGGCCTACTCAGCCTGCCTGACTCTAGTCAACCAGAATCAAATCCTACGTGGGTAAATCAAAAACAAAGGCTGCCCCGGCCACCACTTTCAGTTCTCCTGTATTCAGAGTGCCCATATGGGGAAGTATGCAGTCATGTAAAAATTCCTGGCAGATATATCAGTCTAATCTGTTCCAACAGGTTTTCTTTTTCTCCAAGTGTCTTGGAATTTTTAAGCAATTGTTTTGCAGGCAACAGAAACAATAAACAGAGACAGATGATGCATTCATTGATACAGCTGAGATCTAAAATGTATTAATTTAATTTGATTTATATTATAAAGCAACAATTCTTATTTTGATAATACTTTTCATGCCTTATAAAAAAATCTGAAAATGCCAGACAAAAAAAAGACGTTTTAAAATGGTGAATACAAAGAGCCAGGTTTCCATAATAAAGCCCACTGATGCTTTCAGAGAAGGAAAAAAACACAAACACCCTCATCCAGCTCCTCCCCTTTTAAAATGACTTCTTTTTAGACATAATTTTGCTTGGTTATCACAGTCTTTAACTCCCCCCACCCTCCCCTCAGGATCTCTTTCCCCATTGTTATCAACAAAAATATGAGCATGAAAGGGGCGGGAAGTGTTTGTTTTTGGGTACATACCTTTCATCATGTCGAAGAGGAAAGAATCATGAACACCCACTGCTGACTGATTTTAAGAACTAAATCTTGATTTCAGTTTCTGCAGGGAAGATGAATAACATGAATAAAGAGAAGCTTACACATCTTTCATAAGTGTCAAGGGGCTAAGTTTGGTTCTTTTTATTTAAAATTTAACTCAACTCACTGGTTAAAGCAAGCAGCATCTTCTGTTAGAACAGGGCAGGAAGGGATGCAAGTGAATTCTTGCCCCAGACCCTCCCGAACCCCCCGAACCAGCCCCACTTCTCAGACTGCTTAAAGCCTTGTAAGAAGGCAAAAATTATACAGCATCACAAACAGGCATTTAAATTACCTTCATCAGGGTGTAGTCCTGACATGAAAATATTTCAAATGTTAGTGGTGGCTTTTAAACAAAGATTTTTTTTTTTTTTAATGCCATTACCATTTTAAATGCTAAATGGGAGTGGTTAAGTGTGTAGTTATGGATTCTGGCATACCTGGGTTCCAGCACTGCCAAGTACTCCCAGGGTGACCCAAGCCTCTGTTTTCTCATCTCTAGAATGAGGAAGATAATAGTAACTACCTTAGGATTATTCAGAGGCTTGGATGAAATGTAAAGTTCTAGCTGCAGGGCTTGGCATATACCAAGAACTTGGTAAATACGGGTTATTACTATTTTTAGCCATTGAAAGTGTTAAAATAATTATTGTATTAGCAAATGAGTTAACGAGTTTTAAGTAATACATGGTTATACTTTTTTCTGCTCAGGCTTAGACTACTTATCAGTAGTTCTCAACTCGGGCTGCACATTAGAACCACCCAGGGAGTGAAAATGCTTATCTTTACCCAAGAACAGTTGAATTGGAACCTCTGGGGATGGTGCCAGGTATAGTACTAAAAAAACAACTCTTCAGGTGACTGAGCTACACAGAAATGAGGAAAATACTCTCATGTCAGCTAAACTAATAGGCAAAACCCCCAAAGTGAGCCTTGGCCTTCACTGCTTTTCCCCTGCCCATCTGAAAAGAAACTGAAAGTGCCAGGCAGCCACAGCCACCAGATATACAATCGCCTTTGACCCTGAGAGTGGCCCAAGCTTTGGTTTTACCTTATGCTTCTACTGACTCTTGTCCACATCTGAGCCCCCTTGTTGGCTTTCCCCAGGCTGAGTCCCCTTAATCTTCTCTTCTACAGGATTGGTGGGAGGGGGGTTCATCATTTCATGGCCAACTCAGTGGTAAAGATTTTCCATCCTTTCATTCCAAAGCTGCCAAATTCAGTCTCGTCTTCATTATTCTCTGATTGTCACTCATTTTGGTTTTATCTTCCTACAGGTTGTGGATGTCCTCAAATGACAGAACACCCAGGAGAGAGAGCTTTGTAAACTTAAAGCTATTTACCAGCATGAGGTAGATAAACAAGAATATAGCCTTCACCATATAGAGGATCTTTAAAACGTTCTCTGACAATTCATCTTTATTGACATTTTGACACTTATTTTATGTTACTCTTTTGGATACCCCATAAAGTCTTGCTGTTTGACTTGTTTTATTTTCTATAATATTCTTAGCACAGTCTTAACCCTTGTAGGTACATGCACTATGTTCAGCAACGTGAAGTAAAAAAGTTTCAACCCAAAAGTTGACATCAATGACATCAGTGACCACATCCTTGGCTTTGATGACACCTGATTATCCTCCTATATTTGTGGCCATTCCTCGTTTCTGCAAATATTTTTTAATTGCATTTATTGTCTAGGCACTGTGCTAAGTTCTGGGAGCAGAGAAATGAAAAAGCTAGACAAGGTTTCTGTCCTCATGGAGTTTATAGTCTAATGGAAGAGAGAGAAAATAAACCAGTGGACAAGCAAGACCATTACAGAAAAGGATGTGCTCTCTATAATAGAGAGCCATAGAGAGCGCACAGAGAGTGCTATGAAGAATGGAAATGTAGTGATAACAGTGGTGAGAGACTGGGGCAGGAGGTATGGTAAGGGAAGGCCTTTGACCAGGTGATGCCCAATTTGCCCCTCAAATATGAGAAGAGATTTCCAAGTAGTGGGCAAAGCAAATGCAAAAACTCTGATGTGGGAAAGGAACTGGTGCATTTTAGGATAGAAAAGGAGGGCTCTGGGGCTGCAGAGGGGGACTCAGTCTCCTGTTCTGGCTCCTTTTCCTCTTATATGCTGATCCTGGGCCTCCGTCTCTTTTTGCTAAACATTTTCCATAGGCAGTGGTCACATCCACTCCCACAGCCTCAGTTATTATCCAGGTGCATTGACTCCCACATCTCTAGCTCTACTTGGACATTCTCTTGTCTCCAGGACTTCTCCTATCAGATATTTTGTAGGCACTAAAACTAAGCATGCCCAAAACTGACTCATCAGCATTGCTTCCCACCCTCACCTGAAACCTGCTTTATCTCCAGGGATCTCCATCTGGGTAAATGGTATCACCATATCTTCAACTGATCAAGTCAGAAATCTGGAACTCATCCTTGACCTCTCCCTTCCTTCAACCTCCAAGGCCCAGGATCCTCTGTCTTGCAGAGCATCCAAATTTACCCACTTCTTTCCCCTGAATTTCTATTCTTTATGGCACTCCTCCTCTCTATAATGGTCTTGTTCATTTAATAGTTTATTTTCTATCTCTTCCATTAGACTGGATAAGAACATCATCTGAGTTTTTCACTTCTCTGTTCTCAGAACTTAGCAGCAATTTTGTACCCCCCAAATCCAGGTTCTGAACTTCAGTCAAAGTGTTCTCTTGTTTTATACATACAAATATAACATAAGATTTCCCATTTTAATCATTTTTTAACTTTACAATTCAATGGTATGAATTACTTTTACAATATTGTACTATTATCACCACATCCACTACCAAAACATTTTCATTACCCCAAACAGAAATTCAGTAACTATTAAGCATTAACTCTCCCATATTCCCCTTCTCCCAGCCCTGGTAGCCTCTAATCCATCTCTATGAATGCGTTTATTCTATATATTTCATATAATTGGAATTACACTATATTTGTCTTTTTGTGTCTGGCTTATTTCACCAGCACAATGCTTTCAACATTTGTCCAGGTTTTAGCATGTATCAGAACTTCATTCCTTTTTATGGCTGACTAATAATATTCCATTGTGTGTATATACCACATTTTGTTTATCCATTAATCCACTGATGGATGCTAGGGCTGCTTCCACATTTTGGTTATTGTGAATTATGCTGCTATGAACATTAGTGTATGAATATGTGTCTGAGTCCCTGCTTTCAATTCTTTTTGGGTATATACCTAGAAACGGGCATTCATCTACGGTATTTCTATACTCACCTTTTTGAGGAAATGCCCAACTTTTCTACAGCAGCTGCACCATTTTACATTCTTACCAGCAATGCACAAAGGTTCTAATTTCTCCACATCTTCACCAGCACTTATTTTCTGTTTTTTTAATAATAGCCATCCTATGGGCATGAAGTAGTATTTTACTGTGGTTTTGAATTGTGTTTCCCTGATGGCAAATAATGTTGGGCATCTTTTCATTGCTTATTGCCCAGTTGTGTATCTGTTTTGGAGGAATGTCTATTCAAGTCCTGTTCTACTTTGCTAATGCTGCTGGAATGCAAAACACCAGAAACGGATCGGCTTTTATAAAGGGGGTTTATTTGGTTACCAAGTTACAGTTTTAAGACCGTAAAATGCCCAAGGTAAGTCATCAACAATCGGGTTTCTTCACTGGAGGATGGCCAATGGCATCCAGAAAACCTCTGTTAGCTGGGAAGGCAAGTGGCTGGCGTCTGCTCCAAAGTTCTGGTTTCAAAATGGCTTTCTCCCAGGGCATTCCTCTCTAAGCTGCAGTTCCTCAAAAATGTAACTCTTAGTCACTCTTGGAGTGTTTGTCCTCTTTTAGCTTCTCTGGAGCAAGAGTCTACTTTCAACAGCCATCTTCAAACTGTCTCTCAACTGCAGCTACTCTCTCAGCTTCTGTCAGTTCTTCAAAGTGTCCCTCTTGGCTGTAGCAAGCTTGCTCCTTCTGTCTGAGCTTATATAGTGCTCCAGTAATTTAATTCAGACCCACCCTGAATGGGTGGGGCAGCACCTCCATGGAAATTATCCAACCAAAGGTCTTGTCCACAGTTGATTGAATCACATCTCCATGGAAACACCCAAAGGATTCCAAAATCTAATCAACACTAATATGTCTGCCCACACAAGATTGCATCAAAGATAATGGCATTTTTGGGGATATAATACAGTGAACTGGCACAAGTCCTTTGCTCACTTTTAAATTGGCTCATTGTCTTTTTGTTGTTGAATTGTAGGAGTTCTTTATATATTCTGGGTATTAAACCCTTATCAGATATATGATTTGTAACTAGCTTCTCCCCTTCTCTAGGTGGTCTTTTCCTTTGATGCACAAAAGCTTTTATTTTGATTAAGTCTAATTTATCTATTTTTTCTTTTATTTCTTGTGCTTTTGGTGTCATATTTAAGAATCAATTGCCAAATCCAAGATATGAAGATTCTCCCCATGTTTTCTTCTAATAGTTTTATGGTTTTGATCCAAAAGTATTCTTTTAATTTAACCAATTTTTAATTTGTATTACACAAGTAGTACATGAATATATACTCTCACTGTAAAATATTCAAACAGTACATAAGCCCCTCTTACTCTCCCTGGTGTAACCACTGTAACACTTTACTATGTATCCTAACAGACCTGTTACTATCATTCATTCCATTGAGTATCTGCACTCTGCCAGGTACTGTTTTAGGTGCTGGAGCTACAAAAGTTAAGAGAAGAGAAAAATACCTGTTTTAATGAGGCTTGCATTCTAATAGGAGTAGACAAACAATAAATAAACACATGACCATATAATATGTTAGGTGATTATAGGTGCTATGAAGTATACCAGGGTAATGAAATAAAATGGGGAGGGGAGGGAAGAGAACTGGGTGTTGATGTTATTTTACAAATGGTGGTCAGGGAAAACCTCCTAGACAAGGTGACATTTGAGCAGAGACCTGAATGAAGTGAGGGAAGGAGCCAGGGTGCTATCTGGGAAAAACCATTCCAAGCAGAAGGAATTGGAAATGCAAAGGCGCTGAGGCAGGGAAGGGCTTGATGTGTCACAAGAATGTCTAGGACCCCAGTGTGGGCTGGAGTGGAGAGATGAGAGTGGGGCAAAGAAAAGTCAGAGGTTATTGGCAAGATCATGTAGATTTTATTTAGAGTAAGATGGGAGATGCTGGAGGGTTTTGAACAGAGGGGTGAAAGACTTTTAAATGAATCATTTTGACTGCTATTTAAAAAGACCATTAAAATGAATACGTACACACTATTTAAACATATATGGGATATTATATGCAAAACTTTACGATCTGGTTTTTCCAAAATGAATTTTTAAAAACCAAAGTGTGATCATGTCAATCCATTGTTTAAAATCCATTGTGGCTCTCCAATGCCTTCATAGTAAAGCCTAAAGCCTTACAAAGCTCTTTCCAGTCTGGTCTTTGCCTACCTCACCAGCATTTAACCATGGAACTTCTTTTCTTGGAATGGGCTTTAAGGCCTTCAAACTTGCTTGTTCCCTTGGTCTAGAATCAAACTCTTTCCTTCTCTCCCCATCCACCTCACCTTCTTTAGATCTTATCCATCTGTCCATCCATCCGTCCATCCATCCATCCATCCATCCATCCGTCCATCCATCCATCCATTTATTCGTTCATTTGACAAATATTTATTGAGGTGTCTGCTATGTGCCAGGCACCATTCTAGTCACTAGGGATATAATAGTGAACAAAACAGACAAAAATTCCAGCCCTCATGTGGCTTATGTTCTACTGGGAGGAAGACAGGAAAAACAATAAGAAAAACATAGTAGGTCAGAAGGTGATACACCTGAAGAAGAAACATAAAGCAAGGAAGCGGGTATGGGATGATGAGGAAAGGGGTTGTACTTTTAGATAGGGGGGACAAAAGAAAGCCTTACTGAAAACGTGACAGCTGAGCCAAGACCTGGAGGAGGTGAGGGAGTGAGTCAGGCAGCTATGTGGAGGAGAGCATTCCAGGCCAAAAGCAAAGACCCTAAGGCACAGCCTGCCAGATATGTTCCAGGAATAGCAAAGAGGCCAGTGTGTCAGGGAAGTATGTAGGGGCTGGAGGAAAGGAGCAGGTGCACTTTGGAGGCCCTTACAAGGACCTTGCATTTTACTCTGAGTGAGATAGGAGCCCTTAGAGGGGTTTGGGGCAGGGCAGGAGTCACATGTTATGACATATTTTAATAGGATACTCTGGCTGCTGAATTGAGACTAGACTGAGGGATACAAGGGCGTAAGTAGGAAGAGCATTAGGAGGTGTGTTAGTATCCTAGGATAGTTCTAACAAAATTTCACAAATTTGATGGCTTAAAATGGCAGAAATTTATTGTTTCATAGTTCTGGAGGTCAGAAGTCTTAAATCAATGTGTCAACAGGTTGGTTCCTCCTGGAAGCTGTAAGGGAGAATGTACTGCATGCCTCTCTCTCAGCTTCTGGCAGTTGCCAGCAATTCTTAAGTGTTCCTTGGCTTGAACATGCATCACCTGAGTCTCTGCTTTTGTCATCACATGCTGTTCTCCTTCTGAGTCTCTGTGTCCCTGTGTCTTCACATGGCTTTCTCCTAAGGACACCTGCCAGTATGACCTCATTATGACCTCATCTTAACTTAATTACATCTTCAAATACCCTATTTCCAAATAAGTTCACATTCACATGCCCTGGGGGTTAGGACTTCAACATCTCTTTTTGAGGGACACAATTCAACCCACAAGAGGCTACTGTTCAATTTAGGCTAAAATATGATGATGGCTTGATTCCGGATGGGAATAAGGGAGATGGTGAAAAGTTGGCAGATTCTGGATATATCCTTAAAATAGAGCCAATAGGATCTGACGAGGAATTACATATGAAATGTGTGAGAGAAAGAGAATGGTCAAGGATGACTTCAAGGTTTTTGACCTAAACAATTAGAAGATTGGAGTTGCCATTTATGAAAGGAAGAAAACTGTGGGACCAGCAGGTTTGAAGGGAAGTATCAGGAAATCAGTTTTGGACATAAAAAGTTTGAGATGCCTGGATGTCTACTGGATATCCAAATGGAGATATCCAGTGGGGAGTCGGATACATGAGTCCAGAATTAAAGGGAACATTGCATTGAGTGAATTAAGCCAAACACAAAAGGACAAATGTTTAATGATTCCACTTAGATGAAATAATTAGAATATGCAAAATTTATAGAGACAGAAAGTAGAATACAGATTACAGAGTGGGGAATTGGGGAGTTAATGCTTAATGAGTACAGAGTTTCTGTTTGGGATGATGGAAAATTTTGGTAATAGAGGGTGATGATGATGTCTCAACATTGTGAATGTAATTATTGTCACTGAATTGTATGCTTGAAAGGCCTTAAAATGGGAAATTTTATGTTATATATATATGTTACCATAATTAACAAAACAACAAAAACAAACAAACCAAAAAACAGGAGAGTTTCAGGTTGGAGCTATAAACCAGGAGTTGTCAGCAGATTTAAAGCCAAGACTGGATAGATCACCAAAGGATTAAGGATAGGCAGTGAAAGAGGTCCGAGGGTAGAGCCCTGGCACAGTTCTTAATCCTTTTTATTTCAAGACCTCTTTGTACTGTTGAAAATTTTTGAGGATCTCAAAGAGCTTTTTCATATGTGTGTTTTACCTATAAATAAGTAGGTAAATTAGAAAATTTCAAAATATTTATTAATTCCATTGAAATTATAACAATAACAAACCTATTACATGCTATCATAAATAACATTTTTTAAAGAAAAATAACTTTTCTAAAACAAAAAAAATCAGTGGGAAGTGCCATTGTTTTGTATTTTTACATATCTCTTTAACGTATGGATTAATAAAAGATAGCCGGATTCTCATTTCTGCTTTCGCATCCCACTGACTTCCTGAACGGATGCCATGGTGCCCCAGATCGCACTTTGAGAACTGTGGCTTTAACATGTAGAGTTTGGGAGGATTTGGAAGGAATCATCGAAGGAGACTAGGAAGCTGCAGTCAGGGAGGAAAATCAGAAGCACTTGGTGCCCTGGAGGCTGAGTGAAGAAAGTATTTTGAGGAGAATGAGCAAATGCTGCTGATGGTACAAGTTAGCCAAGGACTGAGAATGACCACTGGATTTGGTGATGTGGAGGTCAGCCGGGACTTGGATAAAAGCAGTTTTGATGGAGAGGTGAGTGTTAAAGCCGTCCTGGAGTGGAGCTCAGCATAAACGGCACTTAGTCAGGTCACTGTTCCCCTAGGTTAATTTCCCCTGAAACCCATTTATATCTCGCCCCCTCTTCACACCTTCCCTTCTTTTTTATAGTTTACTCGTTTTAATGCCTGCCTTCTTCACTACGTTTTAAGTTGTGTGAGAATAGAGATCAAGTTAGTTTTATTCACTGATGCTTCCTCAGCACATAGCAAGTGCCTAGGACACGGTGAATGCTCAAGTCTTCTCCAGGAAGCTTTTATCAGAGTTTTTGGAGATAGGGAACTGACTCCCCTCAGCTTAAGGGACACACTGCAAGTCTCTCATCAAATTCTTTCTGTCATTTGGACCCTTCTTCCCCAAACAAACCCTGCACTTTGATCTTCAATTTTAGCTTTATTTATGATGATCCCTTCACCTGGAAGACTTCATTTCTCTGTTTTGAAATCCTACCCATTCTTCAAGATCAATGAGAGTCATTCATTCAATCATTCAAGAAACAGTTATTTACCATTTGAATAATCCCTTCACAGTGTGTGGGAGATTCAGATATATAAATTCAGGTATATAAAATGTGGCAAGGGATGTCAGGACCCTGCACTTAGGAAGGCTCCATGCTTAGAAAGACCCGGGGCTTGGTTTAATGCTCTACTGTCACCCTCTTAAAATTCTTAATTTTTGTGCAGAGTGCCACAATTAAAGTAGCTGAAGTGAGGGATATACAAAGTTATGCAACATAATCCTTTTGCTTTTTCTGTTGATAGTTGAAACAAATATTTATTGGTTGATTACTATGTTCTGAGGTAACCAGGTGAAGTGGGGGAAAGGCACGGCCACTCCAGGCAAAGGGGACTTCAGGAGCAAAGACCCTGATGCCAGAAACAGCCTTGGGTATAGCAGGACCAGAAGGGCCTTATGAAGGTATGCCTTTCTCTTGAAGGTCTTTTGTTCCCTACCTCATGATCCTATTGCCCTTTGTCAGGATCTCTTAACTAGCACAAACCATAGTGCTTTGAATTATATTGGGCTGTTTACCCACAGACGTTCACTGGACATTCCCAAGGGGATGGGCATTGTGCTAGAGGATGCAGGTCCTTTCCTCCAGAAGTCTGCGTTCCTTGGGTGAGAGGGAGATGAGAATAATAAATGGTGAGCAAGTTGAGGGCAGGTCTCTTGTACACAGCTCTCTGGTCAGCACAGAGCCAGCAGTGGATATTGTTGCTTTGCATTATTTTGGATTCATAGACCAATGCTGAAATCAACCTTTTTCATCATCTCAGGAGGAGAAACATTATCAGGGTTTTCTATCTCGGGTTAATTAGCAAGTATGTAGTAATTTTTGTCATTGTTTGTTAGTTGTGTAGTATTTTCTTTTTAGGAATATTCACTGTGGAGATAAGGAACATAGGGTGGGAATAAAATTTTCTAAATGGTCAGAGGGACAGGGATAGAATCCAGGTTTCTTAAATTTGTGTGTGTCGGTTTGTAGTTCCACTCTGCTTTAAGCTGTGGGACTTTTACTTAGCCTCAGTTTCTCCTTCGGTAAAACCAGGGAATGGACTCAACAGTACTTTTCTGGGAGCATGTGACTCAAGGGGACACCTGTGACACACCTCAGAGGAGCGCGCCCAGGACCCCGCAGTGCCGCGCCGCGTCGTCAGGGCATCGGCCGGGGCGGGGCTTGAGCGGGGCCGCGCCCCGAGACTCACCTGTGCGCAGCGCGGTGACTCACCTCCTTCCCCCCACCTCCCCCGCCGGGCCGTTCCAGGAGTCGCCGCTCCTCCTTCCTCTTAGGGTCACTCAGGCCTGAGCGCCCACTAGGGGCCTGGGATAAAGTAACTCTGGAGTGGGTACTGAGAGGAAGAGGTCCCCAGGGGGTCCCGGCATGGCCTCCCCTACAAAGCGGGGGTCGAGCAGGGCTTGGAAGAGCGGGCCTGGGCAGCGGCGGGAGGCACCAGGAAGAGCGCTTCGGAGGGAGGCGCCGGGAAGGGCGGGCGGGGCCCGGGCCGCTGGGCGGGGGCCGCGGGCGGGGGGCGGACCGAGGGCGGGGGCGCCGGGCGGCCCATTTCCTTCTTGGAGCCGGACGGGAGGGAGACAAAGCGGCGGCGGTCGGCTTTTGCCTCGGGATCTTCTTGCTCTCGTCCTGCTCGCCGCAGGTAACTCTCTTCGCGCCTCCCGGGCTCCCCTGCTGGGCTCTGGGGGTCCTCAGGCCGCGCCGCCCCAATCTGGGCCCCGCGGGCGGGTGGGCTGCAGTCCCCTCCGCCGCCCGGTCCGGAATTGGGCTCCGGGTGGGGCGCGAGTCGGGTCTCCGGCCTCTGGCCCACGGCCGCTTCCCCTGCGTGGCCCCCGGCCCCTGGCCCGCGGCCTGGCCGGGCGGGGCCCGCGCTTCCCGGCGCTCGGGACGTTGAGGGGCCGCAGCGGCTAGGGAAGAGGAAGCCGCAGGCCTGGCGCAGCTGCAGCGTATCCTCCCCGAAAAGTTTCTCCCGGTTTCCAAAGTTTGTTCGCGTGGACTCGGTGCGCTCGCCAGGCCCGCGCTGGGCGCCCGCGGCCGCCTGCCTTCTTGTAAAGACTGCTCGTGCGTTGCTCCTTGTGCGTGTGTGTTCGGTGAATTGATTTTTCTGGTGATGTGATTATCCTTTGGTTCTTTGGTTTCTCTAGCCCCACCTCCCCATCACCGGCCGCTAGAAAACTCCCCCGACTGCTGAACCGAGTACTTTGCTGAGCCCGCGCACCCTCATTCCCCGCCCCGAGCTAATAAGAAAGTTTTAGTTCTGCCTTTCCCTGACATAGTCTTGTTGGTAAGGTACGCCACACCCGTGTGGACTTTCGGCGTGTACCGTGTTAACCTTTATTGTGAAATTATTCAAGACTTGCGCTGGTTAATTGGACGTACTTAACTCTGATTAGTCCTAGTTTTCAAGAGTGGCATTAGAGAGTCTTGTTGACTTTTAAAGGACCGTGTGTGTGGGGAGAGGGGGTGTGGAGATGGGGGGAGAGAAGGACTTGCTGGAAAAAATTTCGGCTGAGTGCCTAACCTTGTCTTGGCAGTAAAGACTTCCCAGTAATGCAGGCGTCAGTTGGTCCAAATCCAGGATTGACACCCTCTTATGTCCTGCGTCTTTGTAACATTTCCGCATTTGTTTTGTACAGAATTTGCAATAATCTCGGAAAGGCAGCATATTAAGTCCCCAGTTAAACTAAGGGTATTTCGTATTTTTGTTGAAGGAAATGATTACGTCATTGTATTGTTGTGACAGGATAGACGTTTTGAAGAGAGGTTGTTTTGTGTTTAACAGTGATTTTTAAAACGATATACAAGCGTGTGTTGCTTTAGGAAAATAGGAACTTGTAAATCAAATTAATTAGGATATGTTGTTTTACTAGAGGAATGAGCCGAGGAACTATCCATAGCCTCTGCCCGATTATTTACTCCTCTTGACTTTTATTAAGTTAAAAAATAATTTTTGCCCACTCCCTTAAAGGGCTCACAGTTGAATAGGATGTGTTCTCTGTCCCTAAGGGTTCACAGTGTAGTACAAGGCAGAGTGTGATAAGTGCCATAATGGTATTGTTGAGAAACTATTGTGTGTAGGTCAAATATATAGTATTAGCAATAAAAGAAACTCTTGTGGGGACATGGGGAAGGGTAATTGGTTTTTTTTGGAGACATCAGAAAAGACTTCCGGGATGGGGTAGCATTTGGACTGGCCTTTGAAATTTGAGCTGAGTTTTTGTCAGGTGAGGGGAGGAAGTGAGAAGCATAAAAGGGCATAGGAGTTTAGGGGAATTGTGGGACAGCTCTCCTGGTTTTCCTTATATTTTTGGTTATTGCTTTTCAGTCTTTTTTTTTTTTTTTTTTTTTTTTTCCAATTCATTTGTATCCAGGGTTTTATCCAATCACCCTCCCATCAGTAACATCTCATTCCATACAGTGGCTTAGAGATGAGAGTGCCCCCACCCCAAGTTGAGAATCACTGCTATGTGCAGTTTCCGTGCCATCAACCTTTCGTGCTGAAGTCCGAGCCTCTATTTCAGTGCATATGTCTCTCCTGACCTACAGGATCATTTGTGCCCTGGAGATCTCCCTGGGTATCCCATGGGCTTCCCAAATGCTTTATGTCCAAAAATGGATGCCTCATCCTCTTATTTTTGCCCCCTAAACCAGATGTGGAGATAGGGAGTAATTGGCGTGATCTTCGAATTTCTTTGAGAAAATGACAATAGTGTGAAGCATGAGGGACATCCCTAGTTGAAGTGTGTGTGTGTTTACTAGTGAAGATCTGGACAGAAGGGACAGGGCCCTCTTCATATGTATAAAGGTCCTGAAACAGGAAAGAACTGAATATATTCAGAGACCTCTGAGAAGACCTGTGTAGTAAGTACTCTTGGGGTGGGGAGAAGGCCCTACATGAGGTTGTTAGGGAAGGCAGGGTCCTTTTGGATTTTATTCCAACAGGTGTGAGAACACATTATAGGTAGTTTCATGATCTGATCTCCTTTTAAGAAGATCACTCCTGCTAGGGCTTGGAGAATGCTTGTATTAGTGTGCAAATAAAATTAGGGAGTTGAGCTAGGAAGATACGGGGTGAAGTTGGTGGGGATGAAGGGAGCTGTAATTTGGAGAAATGAGACAGGACTTGAATATGGATTATATATGGAACCTTTGCATTTCTGTAAATGTTTCCTCTGTGATGCATGACTCCTTTCCCCTAGCTCTTGTACTCCATCATTTCAATGATGAACTCTTTTTTTTTTTTTTTTATTAAATTCAGTTTTATTGAAATACATTCACATACCATACAATCATCCATGGTATACAATCCACTGTCCACAGTATGATAACATAGTTATGCGTTCATCACCACAATCTATCTCTGAACATTTTCCTTACATCAGAAAGAACCAGAACAAGAATAAAAAATAAAAGTGAAAAAAGAACACCCAAATCATCCCCCCATCCCACCCATTTGTCCTTTAGTTTTTATCCCCATTCCTCCACTCATCCATACACTAGATAAAGGGGGTGTGATCCACAAGGTCTTCACAATCACACTGTCACCCCTTGTAATCTACATTATTATATAATTGTCTTCAGGAGTCCAGACTGCTGGGTTGGAGTTTGGTAGTTTCAGGTATTTACTTCTAGCTATTCCAATACATTAAAGCCTAAGAGGTGTTATCTATATAGTGCATAAGAATGTCCACCAGAGTGACCTCTCGACTCCATTTGGAATCTCTCAGCCACTGAGACTATTTCGTCTCATTTTGCATCCCCCTTTTGGTCAGGAAGATACTCTCAGTCCCACGATGCCGGGTCCACATTCATCCCCGGGAGTCATACTCTGCGTTGCCAGGGAGATTTACACCCCTGGGAGTCGGGTCCCACGTAGGAGGGAGGGCAGCAAGTTCACCTGTCGAGATGGCTCAGTTACAGAAGAGAGGGCCACATCTGAGCAACAAAGAGATACTCAGGGGAAGACTCTTAGGCACCTCAGTAATGAACTCTTAATCATACCTCAAGACTCAGCTGAGTGTTAACATTTCCATTTCTGGTAGGAAACCTCTTAGCACTCGGTGATGCCCATTGTGCTGTCTGTACCTTATTGTATATGACCCTGCTTGCCCTTCTTGCTAGAAAGTGAGAGTGTGAGCCCCTTGAAGCCAGGGACTGGTAGCCTTAGCCCTTGGCGTGGTACCTGGCATGGAGGACATTAGATATTTGTTAAATGAAGGAGGGAAAAGCCTTTTCTGTCCCAAGTCGAGCTTGTGGGTGGAGCAATGACAGATGAGGCAACAGTAAGATTATGGAAGGCCTCAAATACCAAATTGTTGTTCTGGGAAAATTGAGAGCCATCTCTAGTACATTATTCTTGATTTCCACCTAACTCCAACAATCATGAGCTTTACCTTACATCTATTCCTTTTTTCTATTCTGTTACCACTGTAGTTTAGATTATATCCTGTCTGTGAACTATCAAACTACTTGTAGTTCTCTGGATAATTTGTTCTATTGCTTGCTTTGGTGACTTTTTTATATGTTTATCTTTTGCTTGGGCGACACTTCTTTCTCTTGTCTGCCTAACAAACTCATTTATTTCTTTAAAACCACCTTAGACTTCACTGCCTCTCGGTTTTCTCTTGGACCCTCACTGCTTCTTGGATACCTTGTACAGCTTCTGTGGTTGCATCTTACACTCTGTTTGGTAAATATTTTTATGGACAACTTCCAGGTGGGGCAGGGTCTGGTCATCTATCTATCCATCTATCATCTATCTATCTATCCATCTATCATCTATCTATCTATTTATTTATAATAGATCTTTAAAGTATAACATACGTACAGAACAGTGCTCAAATCAAAGAGTACCCACTTCATGAATTCTTAGAAAGTGAGCACCACCCAGATCAAGAAATTGAAAACTACCAGCACTCCCTAAATCCCCAAATGTCCCTTAACAGTTGCTTCTCATCCCTCCACCACCTTCAGTTTTTAATCCCAGTATCAGGAACATTATGACTGCTCAGTAAGTGTTTGCCAGAGTTAGTATCCTTCTAGAAATTCCAGTCTTTTATATATAAGCAAAACTCTCACTCTCATTTGAGAAACTTACAGGTACTGAATAGAAAGGTCATTGTGCCAGTTTGTATATATTGTGTCCCCCAGAAAAAGCCATATTCTTTAATGCAGTCTTGTAGGGGCAGAAATATTAGTGTTGGTTAAGTTGAAACCTTTGGATTAGGTTGTTTCCATGGAGATGTGACCAACCCAACTGTAGGTGATAATGCTGATTAGATAATTTCCATGGAGGCGTGACCCCACCCATTCAGCATGGGCCTTGGTTAGTACACTGGAGCCCTGTAAAAGCTCAGACTGCTAGCTGCAGCTGAGCGACACATTTTGAAGACGGCCGTTGGAAGCTGACACTGACATTTGGAGAACACCATTTTGAAACGCAACCTGAGAGAAAGCTGACGCCAGCCACATGCTTTCCCAGCCAACAGAGGTTTTCCGGATGCCACTAGTCTTTCTCCATTGAAGGTACTCTTTGATGTCTTACCTTGGGCACTTTATGGCCTTAAGATGGTGACTGTTTAACCAAATAAACCCCCTTTATAAAAGCCAATCCATTTCTGGTGTTTTGCAAAATGACAGCATTAGCAAACCGGAACAGTCATACTCTTTGATTTGCATTCAAGGCCTTCTAAATTCTGGCCTAAATTTACTTACTTAGTCTTATTTTCTGTAAATTGCACTGCATGCCTTCTGCCTCTGCTAGGAATTTGTACTCCTTTGCTCTTTGCCATTTTCCTGGCATGGTCCATTCCTCTTCTGTCACAAATGCTTATACATCTCTGAAGGCTGATTAACATGCTTTTTTTCCATTGAAACTTTGACAGTCATCCCAGAAGTGATTGAATTAATCTGAACTCTTACAAATTTGTACACATATGACTTTTGCACTCATTGTTCTGTTTTTTGTTGTTGTTTTGTTTGCTTCTTAAACTATCTTTTTCTCACTTGAACATGGATATCTTTAGGGCAGGGACTAAATTACTGTTGTAGCCACCTTACCCTCCAGCGTAGTGAGCTGGATGATCAAGACAAGCAAGGAAAGAGTCTGGAAAAATAAGAACATGTAATTCTTGAAAGGTTATAAAAAACAATGAAGACTTAAGTGGGTGTGGTGTTTCCTGCCCTTGCTAATTTGTCATTGCTTTTATGTCTATTTGTTAAATTATGATAATGTGCTTTTAGGAGTTTTTAGTCTTGTGGGACTCAACACAAGAGTTTGAACTTTGTCATCTGTAATGAATAAGATGATTTGTAAAGGATATTTAGTTTAACTTCTGATGTTATAAAACTAATTTATTCTTTCAATTATGGAGTGCTGGACAAAACATGACACGTTTTTATCTATATTAAGTGGGTCTTAGGAGTAAAACTAGAGAACAGGTTCAGCTTTTAAGTATCAAGTTGCTGACTTACCTTCCTTAAGACTCTTCTAGACTGTAAATTCTTTTGCTAATGCTAGAGCTCCTTCAAGGAAATTGAATTCTTTTGTATCTTTGTCTCCTGTGGTACTGACTCATTTCTTTCCCATAGCAGGTTCTATTCAATATGTATTGAATTAGCATTATGGCAGACATACTTATGCTCTGTATAGGGTTCTGCCAGGTTGATACGGGGATTGAGGCATGACTTGACATCCAGTTCATTAAAATTTTTTAAAAATATAACTCATATTTATATCACCAAGTACTAAATACTGTTAACATTTTGGTGTATATCTTCTATTCTTTGTTCTAGACATGTATACTGACTATAACTTTCATAAAAAGTAGATTTCACTTTATGTTCTTTTGTAATCTGTTGTCTACTTATAACCTGACCATTTCTCCGTATTATTAGCATAAGATTAACCTTTCCTTTAGTACCACTAAGAAAGAAGAAATGCTGCCAAATAAACTAGGAAATGCTATCTATTGTAAGATACTCCACATTTCAGAGACTTCATGTGAAAAATGTATGCTCTAGAATAATGGTTAACCTCACAATGCTAACACAGAATCCCCTCCTGTTCCATTATGTGGCTTCTTTAATCAGTCCTCTCTTGGACATTTAGCTTGTTTCCAGTGCTGCTTTAGTTTATGACTAAATCTTTTTGCCCATCCTTGATTATTTCTTTTGGATAACTTCTTAGAAGTGGAATTTCTGGGGGAAAAGGTTTTTTTGTTTGTTTGTTTGTTTTTTGTAGCCTTTAAAATTTTGCCAGATTCTGCATCTGTGCTATATATCAAGGTATTTTCCACTTTAAACATCCTCCATTTATTGTTTGAATACTCAGCATGGAAAATGTAGGCTGGCATTGAATTAAGCTAAGAGGCAGGGTTTGATTGCAGGTCTTACTTCCTTGGGTGGAGGCCAGAATGTCCCTCAGCCTGGTTCAGTGTAAAATAAGCCCCAGGAAGGCCACTTCCTGGTGTTGCTGTCATCCAAAGAGGGTATAGCAGTGAATTTCTGTCTGGTATTGCTCTTTGTCAAGGATGGTTGCAGATCCACCACTGCCACCTTCTCACCTGTTAGTTTAGCCTCCTTAAGAGGTTGATGTTGTCTTAGCTCCTGAAGTAAAATGATCCTCCGGACATTTATATGCTGTGGCTCAGTTGTATGTACATGCTGTTATGAAAATAAAATGAATTCATTTAACTTTTTCCAAATTTTGATTGTGGAGGTGATTACACAATCGTATGAGTTGGTCAAAACTCAGAACGGTTCACCAAAACAGAGTGAGTTTTACTATGTACAAAAAATGAAAAAAGAAAAAAATAATTCATTTAAAATAGCATTTTTTGAGTGTTTGACCTTTTATATAGAGATAAACTAGTAGCAAAAAACATGAAATCAGTAATCCCTTTTGCTTTTCCAACCCAAAGAGTTTTTTCCTCATGAATGACAGTGAAGTCTTTGAAGTCCTAAAGAAATTTTGGTGATTAAACATGTTGTACATGTTGGAGGATTTAAGTCTTATTAGTACTTGATGTTTTCTCTTAAGGAAAAAAAGTTAAAACACATCAGGCCTCTGGGAGAGACTCATGGAAGCAGCAGTTTCTGAAATTTGCCCAGGAACTAGTGTTCTTGCTTCTAGGCTGTGAAGGTGTTGGTTATGCAGCCCCACATGGTGGGTTGCAGTTGAATGGGGTGACAGCTATGGGGAAGTGGACTGTCTGGCTTGACTTGCCGTGTCTCATGCTGTTTTCTCACTTGTGTGTGCGTTATACTGTATTTCTCTCTCATTGGAGGTCTGAAGTGTGCGGAAATACCCACGCTTCAAGACAACACTTCAACATTGCCCTTTCTCTGTTGGAGACCCTCAGTGTTCATTGTTTTCTTCTTTAGCTTTTTTATAACTATCAAACTTTTTTTCCTCCATGTGCATTGTGCCCCCAACCCCATTTCAACCCCATTTCTAATGGAGCTTGAAATTAGCATGCATTTCTATTTACTTGTTGAAGGGCTGTCATCTGTCAACTCCACTTTTTGATTGGGATTTAATTTGTGCTTTTTCACTGTCTGCAAGTTTGCAATATGGCATATAATGTAAATGCAGTTAGAAGGGCAACTTCGGTTCTGTGTATTTGTGGCAAACATTTGGTCATCTGGAACAAGTATTGTATGAGTAGTGTGATTTGATTTTTAGAATTTCTGTCATCTTTTTCATGTTCCCATTTTGTTGAAAGAGGGGAGGGAATTACATTGTGGAACTTATTGTGATTTTCATCTGTAAGAGTATTTTTTAAAAGGTTCCCAGGGCTTTAAAGAAGAAAAATTTATCTTTTGCATTAAAATTTTTTAACAAGTAATTTAATCCAATTTGATCTGTTTAAGTAATTGGCCTTATTCTTGAATTGCTAATTTAAAGGCTAGTTCTTTCCTGGGTGGCTTAGTTTTGGCTGTACCATCCCATTACAGTGAACTAGGGATTCCTTTATTCTCTTGTTCCAAGATTTCCTTTTTGTATATTGTTTTAAATAAGTGGACCATCAATTGTAGCTTGAAAATGTTTTATTGCTATGTTTTATTTTATTTTGTTAGTATTTGACATTATGAAATAAAAATGTGAGTTGGAGGCCTGCTTAATTATCAGGCTGCATTATTCTGTACTGCTTTATTAACCAGGTTAGACTGATGACTGTTCTTGAAATTGAAGATGCTGTTTTAGACATTGTCCAGAAATGCCTTCACTGCATCCCTTTTCAAGTGATGGTAAGGATAGGTGCCTTTGCTAGTAGTTCACTTGCCCTGTTTGGTCCTGAATTATGCTTTCTTTCCAAGCAAAGATGCATTAGTTATTATTCTTTCATGGTATGTTGAAAATTTCATTATGTTAAATATTTCAATATTAATCTAGCCTCCTAATCATGGTTTGTGAAAAATGATATTGCAGTGATAAGCCAGAAGCTGAAAGGGAGAGGTAAGTTACTATTACTGATGAGTCTGTGTCCATGGGGTTTTCTTTCCTGGGGATCTCTAGATTGGCAAAGATTTCCTATAATCATCTGTTATTATTTTCTTGCTTCCTTGGGCCTGGGGTCACCACATTCTCAGGAAAGCTCTGGACTGACTTTGGAGTGTATCTTTAGAAACCTGTTATTTTTCAGAGATGAGGCTAAATGAAATATGAGCCTGATCCCTTATGAGGAGGGAAAAAACTCCAAGGAAATGGAAGATGGCAAAAGTTGAAGAGAAATTTAAGCTTATTTGCCATCAAGACCAGTGAAAGATGTAATATTTTTTAGGTAGCTTGATTGAGTCAGGGTCTGTTTCGGTTTGCTAAAGCTGCCAGAATGCAATATTCCAGAAATTGGTTGGCTTTTTCAATGGTGATTTATTAGCTTACAAATTTATAGTTCTATGGCCATGAATATGTCCAAAATTAAGGCATCAAGAAGTAGATACTTTCTCGTAGGAAAGGCCATTGGCACCCGGGGCTCCTCTATCACATGGAAAGGCACATGGCTGGCTTCGCTGAACCTTTTTTCCCAGGTTTAGCTTCTGGTTTTAATGGCTGTCTCCAAAATGTCTCTGCCTTTTATCCTCTCATAGAGGACTCCTGCAAGGGGATTAAGACCCCACCTTGAATGGGCGTGGTCACATCTGCATGGAAACAACTTAATCAGAAGGTCCCACCCACAATAGGTCTGTCTCTACAAGATTGGATTAAAAGAACATAGGCTTTTAGGGTCTAAGTCAGTTGTAGCAGAAAGGGTTCAAGTAAATACAGCACATTATTAAAAGCCTGCTTTGCAGAGCAGTGTGCTGGGTGTTGAGGAGATACTAAGAATGTATAAGCCACCATTGCTAACCTCAAGAAGTTTACAGACTAGTGGGATCAGCCTTAGAAATATCACTGTAGTTAAGAATTAGCAATGTATTCCCATTTTTACTAATCTATAATGAGAGACATTCCTTGTTTCTTTCCACACGTCTGTGTTGCTGGATGAAACCTAGAACAGTTGAGCCAATTCAGTTAAATATGCAAAGAATGCTATGTTAGATGAAGAAGCCGCAGTCCTTCCTGTACTCAAGGGAGCTCTGTTTTGGGGGAGACAGATGCCCAGATATAGTGCCGGGTGGCAAGTGCTGTAATAAAGATGCTTGTAAAGTGCTGGAGGAACCCGGGAAAGAGGGAACAGCCCTTTTTGTGGAAGCAGAAGAGATACTTGTCTGAGTCTTGAAGGAAGATGAGTATCTTTCCAGTTGGAAAAGAATGGAAGGGTGCTCTGGGCAGAGGAAACAGCTTGTAAAAGGTCTGGAGGCATCCATGTGGCACTGGGGAGGACTTAAATGGAGTGGAGGGAGGCAGGTGATAAGGTTGACAGGCATATTCACATTTCCCCACTTGTACCAATGATGTTCTTTATGGATTTTTTTTTTTCCTCGATCCAGGAACCAATAAAAGATCACATATTGCATTTAGTTGTCATGTCTCTAAGAGTTTGGGCCAGTTTTGTAGATGTCTCATAATTTGGACTTGTTTGTTCTACTTTTGGCAAGAACACCGCATATGTTATGTATCTTTCTTAGGATATTACAGTGGTTGTCAGGCTGTTCTACTAATGGGGATGCTAAGTGTAATCACTTGATTAAGTGCTGGTCAGGTTTGTATAAGGGGTTTCAGCTTCATCCTGTGATAGTGGAGAAGCAGTCCCAAGTCTTTTTCATAGGGGGATTGACCTGATGAGAACTGTAACTGTTGGCTCCCTAGAGAGTGATGATTGGGGAAGAAGCGTCGGAAATTAGAAGACTCCTAGATGCTCTAAACCAGAGATGAGGAGAATCTAGGCCAGAGCCCTAAGAACAGACAGGGTTAGTAGGATGAGCCAGGTGTTTACTGAGGTGCAGGAGAGGGGCAGGGAGGAGGAGAAAAGGGGGCCTGGTTTGGGTGGAGCTTTGGGCAGCTGAGATGAGGATGGCCACATGGGGAACAGGCTGGCAGGTTTGGGGCCTGTGGAGTTTGTGTGGTGTGGAGAGGTTCTGTAGACTTGTGGAAATGTGCCCCTTGTGGCGAAGGCACTGGCTGGCCACTCTCTGCCTTCACTATGGTAATCTGAAGAGGTGGGGTTGGTTCTTTTGTCTTAGTTTTTTAGGTGTGGTTTCAAGGTTTCTCATTGCGGAGAAATTGTTACAAACAGTAAGACTAGAATGGGTGCAAAATTATTTTTAAGTTAGGAAGGATAAAGTCCTGACCTCCAGTTCCTTCTTCATTTCTTGGCTTACCTTCCAGCCTTACTTTCTGCCACTACCCATCTATTTTTAAGTTACACTTGTGGTTCCTGTAAGGTGCCAGTGTTCTCTGGTGCCATCATCCCTTCCCACAACCTGAAATCCACCCCCACCCCCCAATATGACAGAGTCTCAGACTTCCCTGGCAAGCTGGGGACTCCCTGGGTGCTCCTGAAGCTCCCCTTATGCACGGATGGAGCACTTTTCAACTTTATATCTCCTGATGTATTGTAGCTATTTTTTCTGTGAACCCCCCAACTTGCTTATTTATTTTTTTAATCTTCACACCTACAGAAAAGTTAAAAGTAGTACAGTGAGCACTTGATTCATCAATTCACCTAGATTCACCATTTGTTAGCATTTTTCAGTGACTTCTGATAAACCTTTTTTTTTTTTTTTGAGACGTGGAAGTAAACTGCAGTCATGGCACTTCACCCATAAATTCTTGAGTATGTGACTCCTAAGAATAAGGACATTGTCCTACACAACCTTATTGCAGTTATCATACAAGAAATTTTACATTGACATAGTACTATATAACTCCTTGCTTTTCAAGAGTGTTCTAGGGACCAGTATCGGCTTTCCCTGGGAGCTTGTGAGCAATGCAGACCTACCGGATCAGAATCTGCATTTTCACAAGATCCTCTTGATTCATATTTACATTTCCCCATTTGTACCAATGATATTCTTTATGGTTTTTTTTTTTTTTGGTCCCAGGAACCAATAAAATATCACATATTGCTTTTAGTTGCCATGTCTCTTTAGTCTTGATTCTCAGTCTTTTTTTTCCCTTAGGACTGACATGTTTTAAGAGTTTGGGCCAGTTTTGTAGATGTCTCATAATTTGGACTTGTTTGATTGTTCTACTTTTGGCAAGAACACTGCATATGTGATGTGTCTTTCATAGGATATTACAGTGGTTGTCAAGTTGTTCCACTGGTGGGGATGCTAAGTTTTATCACTTGATTAAGTGGCCTCTGCCAGATTTCTCTTTTGTAAAGGCACCTTTTTCCTTTTGTACTGAATAATTAATCCATGGAATGATCTGTTAGTCATTTCTAATTAGTATTTCTGTCCCTGGCACCTAGCAGGATCCTGGGATGTGGTACTTTGTTAGTCATTGATGAATGAATGATGAAATAGGTCATAAAAAGTACGTATTACAAGACAAAACCTAGACAAAGTTCTTGGTTGTTTTTTCAGTCAGTCTGGGTAACTTCCTAGATTCCCTATTAAAATAAAGGCAGTTTTTTTGGCTCTCCAAGAAAAGTATTTTTTTCTACTTTTGGGCTTCTCAGCTGTGTGAAGTTTCTCTGCCTTTTAGTCCCATTCTTCTAAAACAAAAACCTCTTTTCCCTTTTGTCTTTCCTTTCTCTTGTGCCTCCAGTCCAGATGCTTGCTTCATCTTCTTTGCTTTTCAGACCAAAGTCATCTTGTTTCTTAATGGAAACAGGAACTTCCTTTGCATCCATAGTCAGTTATCTGTTATGAGGCCTTAATGCAGCTTTCTATCCAAAACTCATCCATTGTTAATGGTCTCAACCACAATAGGATGGAAGCTAAATAAACAAATCATAGATAGCCACTCCATACAGCAAGTGGTTGCTTCACCTCGGGGGCTCTTGTTTTTGTTTTATTTTTTCTTTCCTGCTTCTCTCACCTTTTCTTGCTCTATGTTCCAGCTATATTGGCTTTCTCTTTCTGAGTCCTGCAAGATGCTGTCTCATGACTGTGTTCCCTCCACCTGGAAGGCTCTTCTGGAACCCAGATACTCACTTGTCTGGCCCTTTCTTGACTTTCAGGTTTTAGCTTAAATGTTATCAAGACAGAAAGGTCCCCTGAGCACTCTGCCTAAAAGCATACCCCTCCATTCCATTCTTCCTGGCACTGATGCTGCCTTATTTATTTACTTATTTATGCCATTACTCGAGTGTCAGCTTCCTGAAGGCAGGGTCCTTTTTGTCTTGTTCACTGCTTTTTGAAATAGTGCCTGTAGGGGAAGGCACTATTTATTTGCTGAGTGAGTCAGCTGAACATCTTTTATTTTAGGTTTACCTTTTGACCTTTGCCCATTGCTTTTGGTAATAAGTGTGTCTTCTGATGCTTATGGCATGACATTTCTTTCATTCAGCTGATCCCTTATGTTTTCCCATTGCCTTTGGTGGTCTCAAGAAAATAAGAAAAGGAATAAAATAAAGAGTGATTTAAGTGTTTTTATTATTATTTTTGTTGTTATTTTAAAAGATCTAGCCAAGTATCCTTTCTCTCATAAATCTGTATGCCTGGAAGGAGAGTGATGACTTTTATAATGTGTGTCCCTCATGTTTGGCGCTTATGTAATCCAGCAGCTTTGCAGTAGATGGAAAACTTTTTACTTTGATTGTATTTTGGCTCCCAGGCTTGATCAAGATGTAGGTTTTTTTTGGTGAAGATATTGTAATTGTGATCAGAAATAGACTAATTTCTTGGGAAAAAGTAAGTTTTTTCTGTTTACTTGGGTCATCTGCATTTTTATACCTCTGATTTCCTTATCCCTCCTACCCAACCCCCAACTAGTTTACATTTTAGAAGGTGACATGCTTAGGGGGAGGGGTGGTTATAAAATAAACAGGATATAGTTTTCAGAGTGAGTCTTAATTATAAGGGTTACCTTGTTATTGTTTTTGTTTTTGTTTGTTGATAGTTACCAGGAGATTTGAGAGTTAAATTTTCCACACCTGTGTTAACTCTGCTTAATGCACATGCAACCTGGCATACCTGTGACAGAACTGAGTAATCCAAAATCCTGTATTTTATACAGTTATAAGGTTGCTGTGGGTACTTTTAATTTCTAATTTCCTGATTTGCATATAAATGAACCATCCTAATATTACATCAACTTAACCTTGCTGTTTAAAAAAAAAAAGAAATGGCATTAAGTAACATGGTAAGGATAGTCTGTAGCTTTGGAGCAGACATGTTTAAGAATGATGTGGCCTTTCTGTTGTAAATGAACGTTTAATGTCTCTGTAGAAGGTGTGTAGCTCTTGTGGGACTGTAGCAGTTTGCCAGCAGTCAGCCTCCTTGGTTTTGATGGAATTATGCTTTTATTTTTTCTTTGTGATGTCTCCATTTCTGTTTCTTTCATAAAGATTGCTAGTTAGATGCCTGCATCTCTGCCCTTTCTGAATTTATAGCCACTGTTGCCATTTTAAGGTAATGAAGACTGAATAACTACTATTTAACCTTTTATTTAGTTCCACTAAGCATGAATCCTTCTGGAAAAACCTAAGGTTGCTGTAATTCATTAAGGTTGGCTAGCTCTAGTAGCTACATTTTGTAATAGATCTTGCAAAGGAGTGCTCTGTAAGTTAATTGGAAAACTAGAAACTGCCAAGAGTTTAAAAGTTATTTGTTTAGCTACTCTAAACAATACCATTAATTGTAGAGAACCAGGCGATATGACTAAGATTAAGGCAGGAGCTTTGTATTGGTAGGCTTGTAAATATTTTCAAATCAGGTTGCGTAAATTCAGTCCAATTAAAATTCTGTGTCTGCTCTGCATAAAGCACCTTGCCTGAGACGTTCGAGACATGAAGAAACATACTCATGGTTACCATCCTTAAACTTAAAATATAGCTGGGAAGATCACAGGCCTTTTAGAGCCAGAAGGACTTGGAGCATAGAATTCAATTCCTTTTATTTTATAGATGAGAAAACTGAGAATTCAGAAAAATGAAGTGACTTGTTCAAGGTCAGAGAGAGTACGTTAGTGACAAAGCTGGTACCAGAAGCCTGTGTTCTTTCCAGTAGAACAAATTCTCTGTAGATTTTAGACTCTACTTTTATTTGTTGGAATGTTTTTAGGGTTGGGGTCACCAAAAGCAAAGCTCATCTCGGTAGTATAGTTTAATAGTGTTTGGTGTCACTCTTGGCAGGGCTTTTGATTCAAGATGCTGCACAGGGCAGTCTCCTTCCATCGTGGTTATTGAAGGACTTGAAAATACACTGAGTGGGTTCTCAATTTTCAAGTGTCAGTATATTTCAAGTTTCTCGGATGTGAGTGATTGAGTCCTTTAACACCCTTAGCAGGAGCCTGAGACTGGTGGATTTTTGTGGGGGTGGCCAGAGACCTACCTCCTCAGAAGTTGTTTAAGAGGATCTGGATTTCTGGAATGAGAACTGTAAGGGACCTGAGGGAGCCTCTTGTTCTTCAGAGGTTGCAAAGTGGCCAGCAACAGAGTAGTCCATAGGTGGATTTCTTTGTCCTGCACCGGGGTAAAAATTTTTAGAAAGGAGTTGGTAACATGAAAGTTTGGAGATTTCATGTAAAATCTTGATCTGTGGCTTCTCTTAAAATCAGATGATTGTTAACCCTGGGTCTGCATTCCTGCATGACAAAAATTGGCTGGGCAGCTGTCCTTTAGACTGGGCACTTGCTTTCAGATTTATGGATCTTGGCCCCTCCTAGTGGTCTCCCCAGCCCCAGGGAGGCCACAGGTCATTTGCAATTCATTATTTTGCTCACACTGCCTTTGTTTTGAGTGAAGAAGAAAGTGAATTTATTTTGTATCCCAAAGTATCAAAATTAGGAAACCAGAAGACTAAGGCTTTCTATTTCAGGAAAAAGGGGGACGTGAATTTTTGTACTTGTTTAATAGTTAAACACACATGTGTGACCAGTGTACCTAAATGCACATTTACAGGTTTGCTTCACTTATTTAAGCTACTTCTCTGCTCCCTTCCTCCACAACCCCTGAATCTGAAAGGCTTTTGATTTTATTTGTGTTGTTGGAATGTCTGTGGAATGTAGAATACACAGGATCCATGGGACATACCATTCCTTCTGAAATGTCTTACCTGTGACATTTGATGACATTTGCTTGAGCAAATGGCTGATCAGTTTAGTGAATAAATAACCTTTTAAAAACTGAAGTATGGGCCTGACATAATATGAGCGTAGAGAACAAATTTGCCCAGTTGGAATGAAACAGATTCCTTGGAAACTGGAATTCTACGTTACTAGATTAAGAAAATCCAAATTCTTTTTGACACCTGTTTTAGTTTCCTGGGCTGCTTAAGCTTAAAACCATGCTTAAGCTCACGGTTTTGAGTCTGGGAAAATGTCCAAATCAAGGCATCATCAAGGAGATGCTTTCTCCCCAAAGACTATGGTGTTCTGGGGCTGGCTGCTGCCATCCTTGGCTCCTCTGCTACGTGGCACAAGGCACAAGGCACAAGGCAGCGTCTGCTGGTCTCTCCCTTCTCGGGTTTCCTTGATTTCAGCTTCTTGCTTCCGGGGCTTTCTCTCTCTCTGATTTTCATTCTGCTCATAAAGGACTCCAATAATAGGATAAGACCCCTCCTGATTGGGTGGGTCACACCTTAACTGAAGTAGCCTCAGCAGAGCTCCTACTTACAATGGTTCATACCCACAGGAATGGATTAGATTTAAGAACCTGTTTTTCTGGGATACATACAGCTTCAAACCACTACAGCACACCATCTTCAGTGATTCTGGAATTTCCTGATGCTTAGATGGTTTTGGTGAAATGTTAGATGATGTCTACACTTACGTGTGTGTGTGTTTATGTTTATTTATTTTGTGGTAACATATAAAACATAAAATTTCATATTTTAACCACCTAGAATTATACAGTTAGTGACACGAATGATACAGTGTTGTGCTCACCACAATCCGTTACCACTTTTCTATCACACCAAAGTCGAACTCTTAACCCATTAAGCACTAACTCTCTATTCCCCATCTCTACGTCTAGCAACCTGTAATCTTTCTGTCTCTGAATTTGTATATTGTAGTTATTTTATATAATGATGAGTGAGATCTTTCAATATTTGTCCTTTTTTGTTCGGATTATTTCACTCAACATGGTGTCTTCAAGGTTCAGTTCATGTTGTCGCATGTGTCAGAACTTCATTCCTTCTTACAGATGAATAATATTCTACTTTATGTTTGTGCTGTGTTTTGTTTATCCTTTCATCTGTTTATGGACATTTGGGTAGCTTCCATCTTTTGGCTATTGTGAATAATGCTGCTGTGAACATTGTGGTACAAATATCTGAGTTCCTGTTTTCAATTCTTTTGGGTATGTACATAGAAATGGAACTGCTGAATCATATGGTAATTCTGTTTAACTTTCTGAGGAAAAACAAAACTGCTTTCAACAGTGGCTGCACCATTTTACTACATTCCCACCAACAGTGTACCAGGATTCCTATTTCTCCGCATCCTTATCAACACTTGATACTTTCTGTTTTTTAATTATAGCCATTCTAGTGGGTGTGAGGTGGTATCTCATTGTGGTTTTGATTTGCATGTCTCTAATGGCTAATGATATTGAGCATTTTTTCATTGTCTATTGGCCATTTGTATATCTTCTTTAGAGAAATATCCATGCATCCTTTTCCCATTTTTAAATTGGATTATTTGTATTTTTGTGGTTTAGTTGTAGGAATTCTTTACATGTTCTGGATATTAAATCCTTATTGCACAAGTATTTTTCAAGAATATTTAAAGGGTCTTCCTGTTTGTGTCTCAAGCATGTGTTTATTGGTGAGGGTACAAACATAGTCTTGTATTAAGGTTTTTACAAGTGGGCTAGTCACACACGTGCAGTTCTTTCTTGTCCTTGTGGTCATTTTAATATAGAATTTAGATATTTGATGTTTCTGTAGAGAGTCTAGAACTGCACTTTCTAATAAGATAATCACTATCTACTTGTGGCTATTTAAAATTAATGAAAATTAAATACAATTAAAAGTTGAATATCTCAGTCACCCTAGCCCCATTTTGAGACATCTCTCTCTCCCCACTCTACCCAATGTCTTCTTTTCCCACCTCCATCTCCCTCCTTCTCTCCTTCCTCCCCCTCACTTCGCATTTCCTCTTCTCTTCACACCCCCCCCCGCCTTCCTTCCCTCTCTCTTCATCCCTTCTCTCTTCCTCTCCCTCTTCTCTTCATCTTTCTCTCCTTGTTTCTCTCCCTGCCTGCTTCCCCTTTCCCTCCCCATTTCTTCTCTTCCTCTTCCTTCTCTTCCCCCCTCTCCCTACTTCTGACTCTCTCCCTCTATCCCTTCCACTTTCTCTCTCTGTATATACACGTATTTAATAGTTATTTTTTTCCTGAACCATATGAGAGTAAGTTGCATACATCATGGCCTTTATATGTAACAAGGACATAATCACAATATAATAATGAAAATTAGGAAATCTAACATTGATACAACAGTATTATCTAGTTCATATTCCATATTCAGATTTTATCAATCGCCTCTCAATTTTTTTTCTCTTAATACAATTCCGATCCAGAATCACTTATTGCATTTAGTTGTTGTATGTCTCTTTAGCCTCCTTTAAATCTGAAAGAGTTTCTCAGTCCTTTTTTTTCTCTGACTTTGACATTTTTGAGGAGTACAGGCTAGTTATTTTGTAGAATATCCATCATTTCAGTCTGTCTTTCTTCATGACTATATTGGGGTTATGTACTTCTGACAGGAAATACCACAGAAGTGATATTATATCCTTCCCAGTGCATTACATTAGGAAGTAACATGATGTCAGTTTGTCCCATTATTGGGGAGGTTAATTTTGATCACTTGGTTAAGGGGTTGTTTGCCGGGTTGCTCCATTGTAAAGTTACTGTTTTCTCCCTTTGTCATAAAGACTCTGTGGGGAGTTACTATGAGACTAAATAAACATTCAGCTCATCCATTAAACTTTCACGCACTAGGTTTGGCATTCTTGATTCTTGCTTGAATCAGTGATTACTCTGATGGTTCCTAAATGGTGATGTTTCTAAATACATTATTCTTTCCATATCTATTAGTTGGTTTTTCTATTGAAAAGAAGAACTTTTCTTTTCCTTTATTTCAGCATGGGCTTGGATTCTTTTTTTATGCAATGGATCATAATCTGTTTTATCTTATTTAATTTTCACACAAGCCCTCTGAAGATGGTGGTGGTAGTTTTACTTTCTAAGTGGGGAAACAGATTCAAAGTGGTTATGTGATGATCAAACATGCCTTTTGATTTGCTTGTCTGCCTTACATCTTGGAAAGTAAAGATCTTACCTTTTTTTAAATAAAATAACTTTTTCTAAGTACTTGTGTAATGTTATGATATCAGAAAATATGGTTAAGCAAACAGAAGAATGTTAAAGTCACCCATAATCCCCTATCCTTAGAGATAACCACTGGAAAATTTTGGTGAATATTCAGGTATTTTTATTTCCCACTGCAATTAAACTTCATATTGTATTGAAATTTCTTTTCCATTCTCAGTAGTATGTATTTTGAATTTTTTCCCGTGTACTTCTACAACATTTTCCCCAGTTTTTAAAATGAGCAATTTCAGATATACAAAGGAGTTGAAAGAAAAATTTTGTGAACACCCACCCATATGTCTTCACCTAGATTCAATAGTTAAGTGTTTTTTTCATGATTTATTCATCTCTCTCTGGATGTATTCATTTTTGCTTTTGCTGAACCATTTGAAATTTGCAGACATCTTGACATTTCACTCCTAAATATTTCAGCATGATTGACTGAAAATAAATCATTTTTTGACATAGCCACAATTCCATTATCATACCTGAGAAATTGACCAGTAATTCCATGTTATTATTTAGTATTTAATTTAATAAATACTAGAAATTTGCCAGTTTTCCTGTGAATGTCTTACAGCTGTTTGTTTCAAACCAGTATCTAACTCAGGTATATATACTGCATTAGATTCTTTGGTCTCTTGAGTCTTTTGGTCTAGAATAGTACTCCCACCTTCTCATATTACTGACTTTGAAGAGTTAAGGTCTGTTGCCTTGTAGAATGTCTTACATTCTGGATTTTTCTGATTGTTTCCTCATGGTATTGCTTAACATGTGATATTCATACCCCTGTACTTCCTATAAATTTGCAATTAAGCCTAGATTAGTTTCTTAACCTGGAGTAAGTTTGGATTAAAAAAATTGTTTTTGTTTCTTTTCACTTCTGATGGGAATTTATCATTTCAATTCATTATTAATATAGGCAGCAAACTATGGTTTTCAGTTGTACCTATAACTTTATTATCAGTAGAAATCTTACAGCTTTTTTATATCTGCAGTAATAGAAAAAATACTCATTATGACTTCAAAGTAGTTATCAGACCTCTCACCAGATCTTATTTAATGTGTTAATAAGGAATCACATGTATTACTGTATCACACATTTGTTGCTTGTATTTTGATAACTATATTTCAATGTATTTATTACTTTTGTAATTCTTTCAGTTTTATTTCATGCATTTAAATATATTCTGAGGAGGAGTCTGTAGCTGCACTGTCCAGTATAGTAGTCACTAGCTGCATGAAATGTGGTTAGTCCAAACTGGGATTGCTCTAGTATAAAATACACACCCTTCGTATGAGTATAAAATGTATCCAATAATTTAAAAAATTGAATTGAAATTATATTATTATTATTGAAATTATGTTATTTTGGATATATCAGGTTAAATAAAATTTATTATTAAAATTAATGTCACCAGTTTATTTTTACTTGTTTAATGTGGCTACTAGAAAATTAAAAATTACATATGTGGCTTGCATTGTATTTCTATTGGACAATGCTAGTTTATAGACCTCACCATGGCACAAAAAAGGTTAAGAATCCCTAGGTAAAGGCTTCATTAGACTCAGGTTAAACATTTAAAACATTTTTTATCATACTTTTTAGGTGATGTAGGGTACTTCATATTTCATCATATTAGGAGCCACACAATTATTCCATTAGTAGCAGTGCTACGTGTAGTTATTTGTTTAAGGGAGTGACCGTCAGAGCTCAGCATTGTCAAGGTGTCTTACCCTTTGTAATTAGTAAGTAACCTGTCAGGTGATACTTGGGGTCGTTATAGATATCCTCTTCCTCAATAACTTTTTACCTACTGCTTTTTTTTCTTCTTTTCTCTAGAATTTTTTTTAAATAAAAGATTTATATCAAGACTGTAAGAGGAATAAATAGATCAGACAGATAAAATGATTATTCCTCCCCTCCCCTTATAACACTCTATTGTTAACACCTTGCATTAGTGTGGTATATTTGTTGCAATTCATGAATGAACATTTTTATAATTGTACCATTAACCATAGTCCATCGTTTACAATAGGATGCACTGTGTTGTACAGTCCTATGCTTGTTTTTAAAAAATGTTCATTCTAGTAACAAAATATAACCTAAAATTTTACCTTGTAACTACATTCAAATATGTAATTCAGTGCTGTTAATTGTATTCACAATGTTGTGCTACCATCACCACCATATATTACCAAAACTTTCTGATCAACCCAAATAGAAACTGGGTACATTTTAAGCATTCATTCCTCATTCCCAAACCCCATCCAGTCCCCTGGCAACCTGTATTCTAGATTCTGACTACGAGTTTGCTTATTCTAATTATTTTGTATCAGTGAGATCATACAATATTTGTCCTTTTGTGTCTGACATATTTTAGTCAACATCATGTCTTCAGGGTTCATCCATGTAGTGGCATGTATCAGACCATCATTCCTTTTTTACAGCTGAATAATATTCTACTATGTGTATATACCACACTTTGTTTATCCATTCATCAGTTGATGGACACTTGGGTTGCTTCCATCCTTTGGCAGTTGTGAATAATGCCACTGTGAACATCAGTGTGCAAGTATCTGTTCAAGTCCTTGCTTTCAGTTCTTTTGGGTATATACCTAGTAGTGGAATTGCTGGGTTATAACGTAGTTCTATAACTTAGCTTTCTGAGGAGCCACCAAACTGTCTTCCACAGTGGCTACACCATTTTACACTGCTCCCAGCAATGAATGAGTGCTCCTATTTTTTCTCTGCATCCTCTCCAACACTTGTAATTTTCTGTTCTTTTTTAACAGTAGGCGTTCTAGTGGGTGTGAAATGGTAGCTCTTTATGGTTTTTATTTGCGTTTCCCTAATAGCCAGTGATGTTTTTCAGACATTTTTTTTTTTTAATTCAGTTTTATTGAAATATATTCACAAACCATACAGTCATCCATGGTATACAATCAACTGTTCACAGTATGATCATATAGTTATGCATTCATCACCACAATCTATTTCTGAACATTTTCCTTACATCAGAAAGAATCAGAATAAGAATAAAAAATAAAAGTGAAAAGAGAATACCCAAACCATCCCCCCATCCCACCCTATTTGTCGTTTAGTTTTTACTCCCATTTTTCTACTGATTTTTTTTCAATTTTTTAACTTTGTTTATCAAAAAATTAAAAACAAACAGGCAAACAACAACCAAAAAAACCCCACAACATTTCAAACAAAGCAATGGATTAAGGAAAACAAATAACCTAAAATAACTACTTTGCTTCCAATATGTTCCTACCATACCCCAAGAAAATTAATAAAGCATGTCCAAACAGAGGAGTAAGAAAAACAAATAATGTAAAATAACTACATTGCTTCCAACATGTTCCTACCATACCCCAAGAAAATTAACAACCCCTAAGAAAACAAAGGAATAAGAGAAAAAAAAAACCTAAAATAACTCTATTGCTTCCAACATGATCTTACTATATCCAAGAAAGTTTACAAACCATAATCATTCCTGAGCATTCCCATAACATTGAGATTACCCTCCATAGTTTATCTGTTCTTATTAGATTATCATTCCCCCTCCACTAATTGGTATCTCTAGGTCCCCTACATTCTACAGTATAAAACATTGTACATTTTTCACGGAATTCACATTAGTGGTAACATACAATATCTCTCTTTTTGTGCCTGGCTTATTTTGCTCAGCATTATGTCTTTTTTTTTTTTTAATCTTCATTTTATTGAGATATATTCATATACCACGCAGTCATACAAAACAAATCGTACTTTCGATTGTTCACAGTACCATTACATAGTTGTACATTCATCACCCAAATCAATCCCTGACACCTTCATTAGCACACACACAAGAATAACAAGAATAATAATTAGAGTGAAAAAGAGCAATTGAAGTAAAAAAGAACACTGGGTACCTTTGTCTGTTTGTTTCCTTCCCCTATTTTTCTACTCATCCATCCATAAACTAGACAAAGTGGAGTGTGGTCCTTATGGCTTTCCCAATCCCCTTGTCACCCCTCATAAGCTACATTTTTATACAACTGTCTTCGAGATTCATGGGTTCTGGGTTGTAGTTTGATAGTTTCAGGTATCCACCACCAGCTACCCCAATTCTTTAGAACCTAAAAAGGGTTGTCAGACATTTGTATATCTTCTTTGGAGTAATGTCTTTTCAAGTCTTTTGCCCATTTTAAAAATGCATTGTTGTCTTTTTATTGTTGAGTTGTAGAATTTCTTTATATAGTCTGGATAGTAAACATTTATCAGATATGGTTTCCAAATTTTCTCCCATTGAATGGGTTGTCTTTTTACTTTCATAATAAAGTCCTTTGATGCACAAAAGCTTTTAATTTTTATGAGTTCCCTTTTATCTATTTTTTTCTTTTGTTGCCTTTGCTTTGGGTGTTAAGTCTAAGAAACCATTGCCTAACACAAGGTCCTGAAGATGCTTCCCTATGTTTTCTTCTAGGAATTTGATAGTTCTGGCTCTTATATTTAGGTTTTTGATCCATTTTGAGTTAATTTTTGTATAAGATGTGATGTAAGGGTCCTCCTTCATTCATTTGCAAATGGAGATCCAGTTTGCTCAGCACCATTTGTTGAAGAGACCATTTTTTCCCAGTTCATTGGTTTTTACATCCTTGTGAATCAGTTGGCCATAAACATGAGGGTTGATTTTTGAGCTCTCAGTTCTATTCCATTGGTCTTTATGTCTGTCCTTGTGCCAGTACCATGCTGTTTTGTTTTTTTTTTTAATTTTTTAATCATATGTTTTTACATGCTGTTTTAACTACTGTGACTTTGTAATAAGTTTTAAAAGTTTTAAGATTGGAAAGTGTGAGTACTCCAACTTTGTTCTTTTTCAAGATGGTTTTGGCTGTTCTGTTCTGCAAAGATGGTGGTTGGAATTTGATTGGGATTGTGTTGAATCTGTAAATACTTTAGCTGTTTGGGGCCCCTTACCCTTCCATATAAATTTGATTGGCTTTTCCACCTAATGATTTAAAAATTCATTGATAATTCTTACCTGAATCAGTTATTACAGTGAGGGGGGAAGGTTGTAAAATGATCATTTTCTAATTCTTTTCTACATTCATGGTAAAGAAATCCCCTCCCCTTCTTTTCTTTCAAGGATCCCTGTGGACATAAGGATTTTAATTCATTCATCCATCCATTGGGAGCAAGAAAAATCAGCATCTTCTATATTAAATTAGTTTCAGAAGAACTTTCTTCATTAAGTAGTAGCCTTTATTCACTTTTAAGTTTTCATCCCGCTTCTAAAGTTGGGGTGGGAAACTGAAAGTAGAAGTGTCTTGGTGCCAGAGAAACTCAAAGGCGTTTGGGAATCTCCTTTTGTAGTATCCCTATTGTATATAAACTAGAAATCATATGTATAAAAGTTGTAAAAGTTGCTGGAGCCCTTATGTGCAGGTAGTAAGAATTTTTTTTCCTTTGTGTGATGAATTTAGCTTCCCTGATATAAAAGTCCTTAAGTAGGAGAAGGTTTGTTTTGTCTTTCATGTTTGTGTTTAATGTTTGCCTGATTTTGGCTTTTTGTTTGTCTTTCAGAAATGACTGCTGTCCACACAGGCAACATAAACTTCAAATGGGACCCCAAAAGTTTAGAGATCAGGACTCTGGCAGTTGAAAGACTGCTGGAGCCTCTTGTTACTCAGGTAAGAATCTGCGAACACAACACAGTTATTGTAGCAACATGTAATACCTGGTTCCATAGTAGTGGACATGGTAACAAACACAGGAGCAAGGTTATTAAGTTCGGAGCCTTAATTTTAGTGGTTGAGTTTAGGTTGATAGTAGTTAGATGATGTTTCAGTTTTTTGAGGGTACCAGTAATTAAATATTGATGTATGGACTCATTTAACCCTTGAGATGTATAGCTGCTTCCATTTTATTCAGTGTTATTGGCAATTATAGGGGTTAGTGGTATGCAGTGCAACTTTCCAAATATTAGCACTTTGGAGCTACTTTACCCTTGCTTTGGAAGGGAAACCCAAGAAAGATGGAGGATGGAGCTTGACTGTTCAGTCTTGTTGTTTTGTCTAACACACCTTTCATTGTGTAGTATCAAATAGCAAGTCATTAATTTGACAGTTTAAGTTTGGTATGTTCTGTTACAAGTACAAGTTCACAATGCAGTGGGATTTCATTAGCAATTAGCTGTGTACTTTTTGGTGTTGCCAAAGTGTGTTTGTGTGTATGTGTGTGAGAGAGAATAAGAATGAGATTTAGTAGCATGTACTATCCTTTTTAAAAATTCAATTCCAACTCATAAATATAAACTAGCATTTTATATGTGTATATATATGTAGGTAAGTTTGTGTGTATGTATGTGGGAGTGTGTGATAATGCTCAGGGGAGTATTTGCTTTCTTGGAGCCTGTCTACTATATAGTCCTCAGTAAGTCTTGTTATATGGCAAATTTACATTGTAACAAGTAGTTAATAATGTTGAACCTCTGGTTATAGATCAGGTTAAACTTTCTGAGTACAGTTCACCATTATACTTATTAATACTGGTTAATGTTGTAGGACTTTAATTAATTGGGACTTTACTAATTAATTGTTGAGATTTGTGTGAATAAACTGAAACAACTTCAGAAGCAGGTTATTTTAAAACACTTAGCAAAATTTGAAAACAGTAACAGAATGTGACCTAGGTGAAGCCAAGTTCATTATTAATCACTTTCTGGAACTTCTTGGTGACATATGGTAGAGAAGATACATCTAACTTATTATTACTAATCATTTTTTTAAAGTTAATTTTTATTAGAGAAGTTGGGTTTACAGAAAAATCATGCATAAAATATGAGTTCCCATATACCAATCTGTTAACACTTTGCATTAGTGTGATACTTTTGTGTTACAGTTCGTGAAAGAACGTTTTTATAACTGCGCTATTAACCTATAGTCTATCCTTTACAATAGGATTCACTGTGTTGTACAGTCTAATGTGTTTTTTTTTTTTAGTTTTTATTTTAGTAACATATATACAATCTAAAATTTCTCCTTTTTATCATGTTCACTTATATAAATCTGTGCTGTTAATTACATTCACAGTGTACTACCATCACCATTATCCATTACCAAAACTTTATGATCAACCTAAATAGAAACTCTGTACAGTTTACTCCCCATTCCCTACCCCTATCCTCACCCCTGGTAACCTGTGTTCTAGATTCTGACTCAGTGAGTTTGCTTATTCTAATTGTTTCATATCTGTGTGGCTGGCTTATTTTGCTGAACATCATGTCTTCAGGGTTCATCAGTGTTGTCGCATGTATCCAAACCTTATTCCTTTTTATGACTGAATAATATTCCACTACAAGTATATACCACAACTAATTTTTTAATGCAATTTTATTGAAATACATTCACATACCATACAGTCATCCAAAGTGTAAACAGTTGTTCACAGTATCATCATATAGTTGTGCATTCATCACCACAATTTTTTTAATTCATTTTTATTGAGATATGTTCACATACCATGCAGTCATACAAAGTGTACATTCATTTGTTCACAGTGCCATTATATAGTTGTGTGTTCATCACCAAAATTAATTTTTGAACATTTTCATTACTCCAAAAAATAAAAATAAGAATAAAAATAAACGTAAAAAAGAACACCCAAAATATCCCATACCCTTCCCCTCATTATTCATTTACTTTTTGTTCTCATTTTTCTACTCATTTGTCCATACACTGGGTAAAGGGAGTGTGGGCCATAAGGTTTTCACAATCATACATTCACACCATATAAGCTATGTAATTATACAGTCATCTTCAAGAATCAAGGCTACTGGATTGCAGTTCAGCAGTTTCAGATATTTCCTTCTAGCTATTCTAGTACACTAAAAACTAAAAGGGGATCTCTTGACTCCATTTGAAATCTCTCAGCCACTGAAACTTTATTTTGTTTAATTTCTCTTTTCCCTTTTGGTCCAGAAGACTTTCTCAGTATCATGATGCTAGGGTCAGGCTCATCCCTGGGAGTCACATCTCATGTTGCCAGGGAGATTTATACCCCTGGGAGTCATGTCCCATGAAGAGGGGAGGGCAGTGAGTTTACCTGCTGAGTTGGCTTAGAGAGAGAGGCCACATTTGAGCAACAAAAGAGGTTTTCTGGCACGATTATGAGTAGGTTTAGCTTCTCCTTTGTAGTAACAAGCTTCATAAGGGCAAACCCCAAGATTAAGGGCTTGGCCTACTAAATTGGTAATCCCCAATGCTTGCAAGAATATCAGGAATTCCCCAACTGGGGAAGTTTAATATTTCCACATTTTCCCCCAGTCTCTCAAGGGGACACGCATATACTTTTTATTCTCAACCTAAATTGCTCTGGTGTGTATCGAGGCTACACAGTAACTTATACAAACCAACTGATCTCATTCCCTATTCATGGTTCCATGTAATTGTGGTGTTTGAATAAACTGACCATAGAAGTTAAATTATATAGTTTACTACAGAAAATATAGATTTTGCACCAAATAAACTTCTCTTCCTTTGGTCCCACACAGAAGCCGTAGTTTTAAAATACAGTTAATATCATCCTTTACCGTTTAGTCTGATCTATCCCAATCACAACGAAGTTCATTTGGTTCATATCTTCAATCAAAGTCTGATCTCCTTTTCAGCCTCTCTAACAGTTGATGTATGGGGCGATACCAACACTCACTGCTGCCAAACTCTGGCTCGGAGACGCATGTGCCACACAGACACCCAAAGCTCCAGGGACCAACCATGTCACACACAAACATCTCAGCATCTCAAAATTTAGAAATAACTGCTACAACTCATGAATATATGTTACTGCTGTAAGAACTTACAATCTAGGAACATTTACATAAGCCTTCCCCTGATAACCCTTGCTCCCAGATTCAATTCTCAGAGTTTGCACATTATTGTTAGTCCATATTAGTGAGGCATTATAATATTTGTCTTTTTATTTCTGGTTTATTTCACCCAACAAACTGTCCTCAAGGTCCATTCACCTAGTTGCATACCTCAACTGCATTCCTTCTTGCTGCCGCTCAATATTCCATTATATGTATAACACCACAGTTCACCATTCGGTTTACCAGTTGATATACCCTTAGGCCATCTCCATCTATTGCAAATCATGAACACTGCTGCCACAAGCACCAGTGTGTAAATGTCTCCTTGTGTGCCTGCTCTCAGTTCTTCCTAGTATACAACTGATAACGGGGTTGCATGACCATATGGCAACCCCATATTTAGCTTCTTGTGGAACCACCACACTGCCCCCATATGGGCTGCACCATTCTACTTTCCCACCTCTTACAGATATTTAGCTTTGGCATATTGCCTTTGTTACAATTAATGGAAGCATCTTACATTGTTACTGTTAACTATAAAGCCTAGTTTGCACTGATTGTGTTTTTTTACCTATACCATCCAATTTCAACACCTTGCAATGTTGACATTTGTTCTCCCTCATGGTAAAACATTGTTATATTAGTACACTTTATCACCATCATTGACCACTCTGGGTTTCACTAAATTATACAATCCCAGCCTTTATCTTCTTTCTTTCTTTCTGGTGTCATACATGCCCCTAGCCTTGCTCTGTCACCCATATTCACACTCATCTTTTTTCATATTACTTATAATCTTGTGCTACCATCACAGAGTCTTTGTGCTACCATCACAGAGTCTTTGTCTATCTCTTTCTCAATCTATATACAATCAATCCTGTTGAACATTCTGTGTATCCTTCAGTATCAGATGCCTGATCTCTACCCTCTTTGTATCTCCTGATTGCCTGTTTCCTTAACTTACACTTTCAAGGTTCACTCATTAATGTTAGTTCATATTAGTGAGACCATACAGTATTTGTCCTTTTGTTTCTGGTTGATTTCACTCAATGTAATGTCTACTTTCTATCATTTTGTCTTTTGGATTTTATATGTCATATCTTACTTTATTTTTATTTTTTCTCTCTTTTTACCCTTACTGATAGTCTTTACTTCTCCAAACCTCCCTCTCCTGTCTTTTCCTATCTACCTAAAGTGTTCCCTTTAGTATTTCTTGTAGAGCAGGTATCTTGTTTACAAACTCTCTTGGTGTCTGTTTGAGAATATTTTAAACTTTCCCTCATTTTTTGAAGGACAGTTTTGCTGGGTATAGAATTCTTGGTTGGCAGTTTTTCAGAATCTTAAATATATCATACCAACTGCCTTCTCTCCTCCATGATTTCTACTGAGAAATCTGCACATTGTCTTATCAAGCTTTCCTTGTATGTGATGAATTTCTTTTCTCTTGCTGCTTTCCGAATCTCTCTTTGTCTTTGACATTTGATAATCTCATTAAGTGTCTCGATGTAGGTCTATTTGTATCTATTCTGTTTGGGGTACACCATGCTTCTTGGATCTTTAATTTTATGTCTTTCATAAGAGATGGGAAATTTTCAGTGATTATTTCCTCCATTATTGTTTCTGCCTCTTTCCCCTTCTACTTCTGAGACATCCATGACACATATATTCATGCATTTCATGTTGTCATTCAGTTCCCTGAGACCGTGCTCATATATTTCCATTCTTTTCCCTATCTGTTCTTTTGTGTGTAGGATTTCAGCTGTTCTGTCCTCCAGTTCATGAATCCTTTCTTCTGCCTCTTCAAATCTGCTGTTGTTTATCTCCATTGTTTTTTTTATCTCTTCTGTTGTGCCTTTCATTCCCATAAATTCTTCCATTTGTTTTTTTGAGCTTATGACTTCTTTATGGTCACCCAGTGTCTTCTTTATATCCTTCATCTCTTTTGCCACATTTTCCTTCACCTTGTTGATTTGATTTAGCAGATTTGCTTTAACATCTTTAATTAGTTGTTTCAGCTCCTGTATCTCATTTGAAGTGTAAGTTTGTTCCACTAACTGGGCCATATCTTCATTTTTTTCCTAATGTGTCTTGTAATTTTTTGTTGTCTAGGCAGCTGGTTTTCTTGATTACCCCAGTCAGATTTTTCCAGACCAGACGGGCCTAGCGTCTCAGGAGGAAAGTGTGATCAGTATCAAGTTTCCCTGAGGATGAGACCTAGCAGGTTTTCAGACTTTCCTGTGAGGTCTCAAGAGTCTGTGCTTTTCCTATACCATCCAGCAGGTAGTGCTTGTCAGCCCACAGCTCCTTGCTGGTGTAAAGAGTCCCTATCTTGGCCAGGGGCCAAGGTTGTCAGAAGCCAAGCTTAAGTTGTTTCTGGTTTTTTTTTTTTTTTTTTTTTTTTTGCTCCCCCCCAGGCCCTGGGTCTGAATTCTCTGCGGGAAGGCAGCCATTTGAGCTGGGCCCCATCCCCCTTTTCTTAGGAAACATACACCCTTTAGGGAATTATCTCCTACATTTGAATTCCTCCTTTGTCTCTCTGACTGTCTTAACTCCACCCTTGCCTGGGTCAGCCCTAACAATTGAAAATGCCTGAAGCTTTCTTAAATAAGCTACTTAGATTAGGAGAAAAGAAAGGAAAAAGAGGGAAAGCCCCTTTTCAGAGTCAGTTCCCAGCCCCCCAGTTTCGCTGGTTGACCAGAGTTGGTACCTGGTTCTCTGTGCCCCTTTTCTTGGTACACAACCATTTTCCAGTATTCTGAGCTCAGCAGTCTCAAAAAACCTCTGTTTTTATTTATTATTATTTTTTCCTTAGGGTTGCTTTCCTGCTTGCTCCGGGTTTATCTGTGCTTGTCACTTGTATTCAGTAGTCCAAGGTTTTCCTCAGTTGGAGCTTGGTTGAGTTACTTTTCTTCATTCCTAGTAGCCTGCTTCTTTTTCCCACAGGGAAGTCTTCCAACTCAGCATGCCATGCCAGGCGGGAAGGGGTGCAAGCTCCTCAGTTTGGGGAGGTTTACTTACAGTTCTGTGCTGCCATATCATCCGTTCCACCCACTCCAGGCTTGTGTACAATGTGTGTTGTCACGGATGTCCCCCAACAATTGTTCCACACTATTTCCTAGTTGTTCCTGGCTATTTACTAATTGCTCTGTAGTACTAACTAAATTCTACACCTCTCTTGCCCTCTTCAGGGTTCATCCATATTGTCACATGTATCAGAACCATATTTGTTTTTATGGCTGAATAATATTCCATTGCGTATGTATACCACAAGTAATTCTTTTTAAATTCACAAAATCAAACTAAAAACCTAATGGTCATATTTGAGAAATTAAAATATTTACTGTTTCTTATTTTATATAATGAGATTGCTAAATTGTTTTGGAAACAAAATGTATCTTTAACATAGGTCTTAAATATAGAGAGTTATATGTTATTTGTTAATGCTTAGTGCAGTCTCATAAATGCGATGTTTCATTTCCTGTATGAATAATTCTGTTATCATTAAAGATGTCAGTCTTTCTGTTATTTTCATTTTTAATTGACTGCAGTTTAATTTTTAAAAACAAAACTTTTAGGTTACAACCCTGGTGAACACCAATAGTAAGGGGCCCTCTAATAAGAAGAGAGGTCGTTCTAAGAAGGCCCATGTTTTGGCTGCATCTGTTGAACAAGCAACTGAGAACTTCTTGGAGAAGGGTGATAAAATTGCAAAAGAGAGTCAGTTTCTGAAGGAGGAGCTCGGGGCTGCTGTGGAAGATGTTCGAAAACAAGGTATGTTAATAATGCTTTTTTCAAATAGAGAAGGAGGCCCTTTGAGAAACTGAATCCTTGGAGACTTTTGTGATCAGTATTCTCATTCTTACACATGCCAGTTGCCCAGTGACTTCTAAATTCAGTTATTGGAGACTTATTGAGTTGTACTGGGTCATATTTTAATTGGGAAAGATGCATACAGAGGAAGATCTTTTTGTAGAATATGAACCCACTTCTGTTGGATGTTTAAGCAATAGTTAAATCCTAGAAACACAATTTTTTTAAAAAAAGTTCAGTTTTATTAAATGCAGTTTTATTGAGGTATAGTCACATAACATACAGTCTTCCAAAGTGTGCAGTTATTCACAGTATCGTCATATAGTTGTGCATTCATTACCACAGTGTTTGAACATTTTCATTACTTCAAAAAATAAAATAAAAATTAAAATGAAAAAGAACATCCAAAATATCCCATTCCCCTCCTCCCCCCCATTGTTCATTTACTTTTTTTAAAATACAGTTTTATTGAGATATGTTCACACACCCTGCAGTCATTCACAGTTATTTACAGCATCATCATACAGTTGTGCATTCCTCACCAGAATCAATTTTTGAACCTTTTCCTTACTTCAAAATAAAGACAGATGTAAAACAACACCCAGAACTTTCCATTCCCTTCATCCCACCCTATTCTGCATCTCATTTTTGTTCCCATTTTTCCACTCATCTGTCCATATGCTGGATAAATGGAGTGTGAGCCACAAGGTTTTCACAATCACAGTTACACTGTGCAACGTACATATTTATACAGTCATTTTCGAGAGTCAAGGTCACTGGGTTGCAGTTCGACAGCTTCAGGTATTTTCCTCTAGCCATTCCAACACACCAAAAACTAAAAAAGTGATATCTATATAGTGCATAAGAATACCTGCCAGAGTGACCTCTTGTCTCCATTTGACATCTCTCAGCCAGGGGTGGAACCTTATCTTGTTTCATCTCTCTTTCCCATTTTGGTCAAGAAGAATTTTTCAGTCCCACGGTGCTGGGTCCAGACTCATCCCCAGGAGTCATTTCCCACGTTGCCAGGGGATTCGCACCCCTGGGAGTCATGTCCTATGTAGCAGGGAGAGCAATGAGTTCACCTGCCGAGTAGGCTTAGAGAGAGAGGGGGCTGCACCTGAGCAACAAAGAGGCTCTCTAAGTGGGGGGATCTAGGCATAATTATAAGTGGACTTAGCTTCTCCTTTGGAGTAACAAGCCTCACAAGGGAAAGCCCCCAGATTGAGGGCTTGGCACACCAAATTGGCAGTCCTTAATGTTGGCAAGAAAATCAGCAATAACCCAGTTGGGGAAGTCCCAACATTTCTGCATTTGTCCCCAGTTCCTCGGGCGGTGGGGGGGGGGGGGGGGGCCTGCAAATAGAGTTTTACTCTCTGCCCATGTCACTCTGGGATGTATTGGGATTTCACCCCAGCCTGTACAAACTCACCAAATCCCACTTTTCCGTTCAAAGCTCTGTGCACCTATGGTATTCAAACAAACTGATCATACAAGTTAAATTATCTAGTGTGCTACAGAAAATATAGATCCTGCACCAAATAAACATCTCCTCACTTGGTTTCGCACAAAAGTTGTCATTTTAAAAGCCAGTCAGTATTGTCCTTTACCCTTTGGCCTGATTTGCCTTAGTCCTAACCAGATGTGCTTCGTTCGTATCTCTAATTGAATCCTGAACTCTTTTTCAGCTCTTTAAACAGTTGCCGTATAGGGTGATACTGACATTCATAGCTGCCAAGCTCTAGCTCCAAGTCTCAGATGTCACATAGATACCCAAAGTTCCAGAGACCAACCAGGTTATACACAACACAAGGAGCTCAGCATCACAGGGTTTAGAGATAATTGTTACAACTCAGGAATAGATGTGACTGCTGTAATTGCTTACAGTCTAGGGACCATTACAATAAGCATTCCCCTGAAAAGCTGTGCTCTAAGATTCGGTTCTCAGAGTTTGCTCATTATAGTTAGTCCATATTAGAGAGGCATTATAAAGTTTGACCTCTGGTTTCTGGCGTACCTCACTTGAAATGCTGTACTCAAGATCCATTCACTTGGTTGTGAGTCTCAGAGTTTCATTCTTTCTTGTAGCCGCTCAATATTCTGTTGTATACATATACCACAGTTCACCATTCTATTCCTCAGTCGATGTACCCTTATGCCATCTCTGTCCGTTGCAAATCGTGAATACTCTCTCCATAAACATTAGTATGCAAATGTCCATTCGTGTCCCTGCTCTCAGATCTTATAAGTATATACCCCCTAATGAGGTTGCAGGACCTTATGACACCTCCATACTTAGCTTCTTGTGGAACCACCACGCTGTCCTCCAGATAGGCTACACCATTCTATTTCCCCACCAACAGTGAATACATACATCTCTCTCCTCAAGTTTTCTCCAGCACTTGTATCCCTCTGTTTATTTTTTCCCTGCAATTTTATAGGGATATATCCAAGTACCATACAGTCATCCACAGTGTACAATCAGTTGTTCACAGTACCATCATATAGATGTACATTCATCACCACAGTACGTTTTTGAACAATTTCATTACTCCAACAATGTTGTAGTGTCTTTTCATTTCTGGCATAAAAAAGAACACCCAAATAATTCCATCTCCCGCATCCTACCCTATTTTTCACTTAGTTTTTGTCCCCATTTTTCTGCTCACCTGTCCATACACTGAATAAAGGGAGTGTGAGCCACAAGGTTTTCACAATCACACAGTCACACCATGTTAGCTATGTAGTTATACAGTTGTCTTCAAAAATCATGGCCACTGGGTTGCAGTTCAACAATTTCAGGTATTTCCTTCTAGCTATTCCAACACACTAAAACCTTAAAAACGATATCTATATAGTGCATAAGAATGTCCACCAGAGTGACCTCTCGACTTCATTTGAAATATCTCAGCCACTGAAACTTGATTTTGTTTCATTTCACTTCCCCCTTTGGTCAAGAAGATTTTCGAATTTCCACGTTGCCTGTCCAGGCTCATCCCTGGGAGTCATATCCTGCTTTGCCAGGGAGAATTTTACACCCCTCTGGGAGTCAGGTCCCACGTAGGGTGAGGGCAGTGAGTTCACCAGCTGAGTTGGCTTAGCTAGAGAGACGGCCACATCTGAGCAACAAAGAGGTTCTCTGGGGAGACTCTTAGGCACAATTATAAGTAGGCTTAGCCTCTCCTTTGTAATATTGAGCTTCATAAGGGGAAGCCCCATGATTGAGGGCTCAGTATACCAAATTGTCAGTCCTCAATGTTTGTGAGAATATCAGCAATAACCCAGGTGGGGACGTCCAACATTTCCGCATTTTTTCCTAGCTCCTCGGGGAGCCCTGCAGAATGCATTTGTTTTAAAGCAGTTTAATTTTCTAGTTCAGGACAAATTTTTTTTTATTCCGTTTTATTGAGATAATATTCACATACCATAAGTGTATAATCAACTGTTCACAGTACCGTCATATGGTTGTGCATTCAATACCCCAATCTATTTTTGAACATTTTCCTTATACCAGAAACAATCAAAATAAGAATTAAAAAATAAAAATAAAAAAGAGCACCCAAATCATCCTCGCATCCCACCCTATTTTTCATTTAGTTTTTGTTCCCATTTATCTACTCATCCATCCACACACTGGGTAAAGGGAGTGTGATCCACAAGGTTTTCACAATCACACTGTCACCCCTTGTAATCTGCATTGTTGTACACTCTTCTTCAAGAGCCAAGTCTACTGGGTTGGAGTTTGGTAGTTTCAGGTATTTACTTCTAGCTACTCCAATACATTAAAACCTAAAAAGTGTTATCTGTATAGTGCATAAGAATGTCCTCCAGAGTGACCTCTCCACTCCATTTGAAATCTTTCAGCCACTGAAACTTTATTTCATTTCATTTCGCATCCCCCTTTTGGTCAAGAAGATGTTCTCAATCCCACAATTCCGGGTCCAGATTCATCCCCGGGAGTCATATCCTGACTCCCAGGGGTGTAAATCTCCCTGGCAACTCAAGATTATCACTCCAGGGGATGAGTCTGGACCAGGACAATTTTTGAGCTTCCTACTGAGATCATAATGGCTGTTTACGTCATTGTCATATGTGGGAAAGTTTTGCGTCCCAACCTCTCTTGCTTTTTGTAATGAAATCCCCAATAGTATTATAATGTGAGTTTGTCCAGATGTTCACTGATTCAAACATTTATTTTCAAAATGCATTTAATTGTTACAGGTAACTTTTCATTTTACCGTCTCCATGTTGCTTGTTTCAGAAGTTTCTCTTGCAAATCTGAAGCAATCATGGTATACTATGTACCCCATCCCCACCAAAAATCCACAGATTATTTGAATGCATGTCACATTTGTGCTTTCCTGTTATTTTTATTTATATCTAGAAAATCATTTATGTGGCTCTCTCCTACCTAGTTCGGCTTTGCAGTTATTTATGATCTTGATCTATTCACTATAATTTGTTTTCTCCTGCAGAAAGAAAAACACTAAAAACCAAATATAACTGGCTTCTATCATCGTTATCATGTCAAATATGAAAGGCTGAAGGGCCTTGCTTTTTTCCTTGCATTAGTTTTATCTTTGGAGGATCTTGATAAATGGTGATGAAACCTCTCTGATCATTAATAGAACAAAATGTATGTTATGAATCTGATTAAGCACAAATTGTTTAATCAGCCAAGCCTTATTGGCCATGTTGTTGAAGCTGTTTACTTATCATTTGAAACTCTGTGGTGGTGTTAAAATATGTCCACAGATTCTTTGACACCGCTTATTTCAGAGAGTAGAGCCTGATTTTGCCCCCTGGTGAATGTGGTTCTTACTTAGAGACTGGCTTCTAATGAAAAGAATGGTGGAAGTGATAGTATGTTCCTTAGAAGGTAAAGTCATGAAAAGGGTGTAGTGGCTGCCAGGCTTCTTCTAGGGGATTACTTCCTCTGTGGGAAGTTACCTGCCATGCCAGGAGGACACTCAGGAAATCCTGTGGAGAGGAACTGAAGTCTCCCGCTAGTACCAGGTTGCCAACTGTGTGAGTAGACCACCTTGGAAGCAGATTCTCTAGTTCCAGTTAAGTCTTCAAATGACAGCCCAAACCAACCCTGAATTTCTGACCTGCAGAAAACTTTGGGAGATAATAAATGTTTGTTTTAATCTACCAAGTTTTGGGATAATTTGTTAGGTAGCAATAGATGATTACATAAATACCTTTGGAATGTTTGACTTCAGTGGTCTTGAACATTTATATAAAACTCTGACCTTATTACTCTTAATTTTAGTGGTATATAAAACATAAAACTGAGACACAGGGGAGCTCTGACTCACCCAGAGCAATTTAGCAGATTGACTGAAGAAGTAAGATTGGAATTCTTTGTATTTAAAATCTTGTTTAACTGCTGGACCACCTACTTGGTAAATAATGTGTAAGAGTGTATCTTTGTCATGAATCAGTGTTAACTACTTTGTGTCTGGGATAGGAGTCAGCAGTTTTTTCTGTAACGGCTAGGTAGTAAATATCTTAGACTCCACTGACCGTGTAGTTTCTGTTGCAAACTATTCAGCTCTGATGTTTTGGGAAAGCCACCGTAAACAATATGTAAATTAATGGACTTGGTTGTGTTCCAATAAAATTTATTCACAAAAAGAGAGTGGGCTGGATTCGACCCACAGGCCTTAGTTTGCCGACCCCTGATCTAAGGTTTTCTCAGGCTGTTAAAGGTATATGCTTACAGTTTTCAAAATATTGTTTTTGTATTTATTTACAACACTTTTGAGACAAAAATTAGACCTTCTGTATCTTTGGGTTTGTACATGCCCTGTGCTTCCTGTGCAATCATAATAACCAGAAAATTGAATCTATACAGTTTTGTGGCATAATTTAACTTTCTTTTTATAATTGTCCCTGCTTATGTGAATAGTAAACATGAGCCTTAAAAAGTGGACCAAAACTGCTGTAATGCTGTAAGTGGGGTAAAAACATTTAGATGCGTAATACTCAAGAGTCGTTTTACCTCAGGATTAGTGAAGCGGCATCGAAACTGTTTCATTGTACTACGAATCAGTCCAATTTAGTTGTTGAGTAGCTTCCATATATGGACTGAAGCATGCATGTGCCTCTTAGATATGCTCCTTTCTCTTGTGGGGGACCTCCTCATCCTGGTTAGATCATTCTCATCCCGTAATTTTTCTTTCTACCTCTTATCACAGTGGTAATTAAGTACTTGGTTGTTTTCCTTTCTCCAAGCTCTAGGAGGATGGGTTCTGTGCCAATCTGGTGACCGTTTTCTGTGGCATCTAATAGGGTACCTGCTCTGTGCTAGGCACTTAAATGTTTGAGTAAGAGAATTAACTGTACTCTCCAAAGAGCATGTGTAAAAAGGCTCTTTTCCCAAAATTTGAAATGAGTCCCCCCGCCCCGTGCCAAATGTAAATGCAGGGGTTGAGGTGAAGAATCTTACTTTTAAAAAAATTGAAATATAATTCACATACCATAAAATTCATCCCTTTAAAGTGTACAATTCAGTGGTTTTTAGTATATTCACAGAATTTTGTAGCTATCACCACTATCTAATTCCAGAACATTTTTTTTTGTGTCCAAAAGATACCTCATGAACATTAGCAGTCACTCTCCATGCATATCTGTTTTAACAGTATGTAGAAAAAAGTAGGAGCTGCCTCTGGGTATGTAAATGTATTTTATGAATCTTGAATAGGGCTCTGACCAGAAAAAGAGGGCCTTCAGCTGGGTAAGGGACATCTGAGGAACAGAGATGGAAGATGTAATGAAGCGTATTTGATAAAGGAGACGCATTAAAGAGGACCAGCAACGGTAAATTCGAAGTAGAATGATGAGGAATGGATTCAACTAGAACAGGGTTTTGAAGTCTGTTAGTTACAGTTCACATTTGGATCTCAAAGACCAAGATAAGAGACTTGGCTGTGGCATCAGTAGCTAATGGGCCTTTCTGGATGGGTGAGGGAGGAGATGGCCCAAGGTATGCCTTTGTGAATACCTGCCCTGTTCTGGTGATGTTCCGCTCAGTGAAGTGTTTGAATAGATGATCGGGCAACAGTGGTTTTGTTGGGAAGAAGCTTGTGTCAGAGAAACCAGAGTGGGGAAAGGGCTGGGTGACAGTGTGTGGTCCCTGATGAAGATGTCATCTTCCTTCTCCCTTTGCCTGGTGACATGCAGAATGTCTTCCAGCAGCCAGGAGGCTGCTTTTTCTCTTTTGTCCCAGAACTTATAATCAGAATACAGGGCATGACATGTAAATTAATAGCACGAGGCTGCATGTCAGTGGCAGAGGAACGGGAGGGTAAGCACTGGGATTGAAAAAGCTTCCCCAAAGTGTTAGAACTTGAAGTGGTCTTGAAGATGGAGGAAGGGAGAGGGGAAAGCATTTAGGTAAAAAAGAAATAAAAATAGAAGACTAGGCAAGATGAGGATGGGGAACAGTGGGGCCCTGGAAGGAGGGCTGTCATGCTGATACTGTTGGTAGGAAAGATTAGAAGGAGAGAGGTTGGAGTCGGCATTTAGAGGACTTGGAATGCCAGTTGAAGAAGAGAGGACTATTAGGGAATTGACAGAATCAGAGAATGCTGTGGTTGGAACAGTTCTCACAGTTCAGATGTTTTAGGTTCCCATATGCCTGAATGTATCCAAAACTGCAGGACTCACTACCTCAGCAAGCAACTCTTTCCCATATTGGTTTGTTTTATTTTTAAAGCTTTTCTTTTCTTAAGTTTACAACATGCCTCCTTAACTTTCTCCCTGTTTTAAGAAGTTCTGCCATCTGAGCAAACAGCATATTAGTAGTGTTTGAGGGGCGAAATGGGTTGTGAGAGAGCCCAGCTGTCAGTCTGGGGACCTGCTAACGAAGGAACTGCTGTAACAAACTTTGGAAAAGGAGGAAGAATTGGCTAATTATCATGCAAATTAACTGCCAGGTTGGCCTGTGCAAATGACTGATCGCAACAGACAAAATTAAAGAACCGGATATTGGAACACTTAATTTATTTTCCTGTGACACTGGTCATTTAGGGTGTGTGTTGAGGCAGTGCGTGCTATTAAGAACTCCAGATGAATTACCTAAAATTAGAGAATATTCTTTCTCCTTAGCTTAGAGCCCTTAAGATTCTTGAAATTGGGTAGAATGATTCCTTCTAGTTTTTCTTCCTTTTCTGAATTGTTTTAGGTATTCTAGTTTCCTTTGCCTTTCCATATAAATTTTAAAATAATCTTGTCTATATATACAAAAAATCTGGGATCTTGATAGGAAATATATTAAACTTAAACAACAATTTGGAGAGAATTGACATCTTTACTATGTTGAGTCTTCCAATTCATGAACATGGTATGTCTCCATTTATTTAGATCTTTTAAAAAAAATTTATTGTATCAGTGTTTAGCATAGAAGACCTATGCATGTTTTGTTAGATTTATACCTATTCATACCTATTTTTTTTTTTAGCCATTGTGAATGGCATTTTATATTTAGTTTTGTATCTCCTTCTAAGTCCTTTGCTAAATGCATGTAATTTTGCCTAGTGTTAATATTATCTTTTTACAAAGATAACACTAATTGCAGGCATTTTTAAAGGATTTAGTATAGCCTTTAAAAGCTACGTACTTTATATTGCATCGTTTCCTTATTATCGGACTTACGTTGTTTGTATGTTTTTGATATAAACAAAGCTGTAGTGGGTGGACACTATTGTACATGTAATGTTTTCCCTTTTTTTTTGGATTATATCCTAAAATTCATTTCTGGGGGTAGGAATGTAGTGGCATAGAGCTTTTTTTAAAAATTGAAGTATAATTTACATAATACAAAATGCTCAGACCAGTAATGCTTGATGAAGTTTACATACATGTATATATTCATGACTACCATCTAGTAACTTCCCTCAGGGACACAGGTTTTTTAGGGCTTTTAAAATGTATTCCTAAATTGTTCTCCAGCAGGGTAGTATCACCAGTTTGCTGATGTTCACATAACCTCACCAGTTACAAAATACAGAGACTCAGTTCAAAATTGTTGATGTGCCAAGGGAGTTTATGAGCTTTTGTTACTGGGAATTCCAGGGGTACAACTGAGTTCATGCATGGCTGGATCTGGGGGCTTAAAAGAGGTGGCATGTTCTTCCTCACTTGGCCTCCATGTATTTTGGTTTACCTTTATTTGTATTTATTCATTCATTTATTTTTACCTTTATTTGTATGTATACACTTTGCATATTGGACAATATAACCACCACTGGTTTGAAGTGGTCACCCTAAGCTTTGTCATCCCAGCAGAAAAAAGAACCTTTCTCCTTTAGGTCTGTTTCTTAGTCCCAGAGGAGTCTGATTTGTTCCTTCTGCTTGAGTCATGCTCAGTACTGTACCAGTTTCTATGGCCAAAGGAGCTGTATAGCCAGCTTGGATCACCAGGAATGGGGGAGAAGTTCTCCAAAGGAATAGGGTATATGAAAGTGACATGGGATAGAAAAGAAATGATCCCTCTTGACCAGTATTGCGATGGTACCCTTAAAATCTTTTGCTGTCTATATAGGTGTAAAATGCTACTTCCTTTTTAAAAACTTGTATTTCTTGGTGGTAATTGTCACTGAACTTTTTTTTCATGTTTGTTCATTAATATATCTGAAACATATTGGTGGTTATGAGAGTCCTTAGGGCAATGATAGATATCTATAAACATTAGTGCTACTTTGCCTATTGATTTGTTGAAGCCCTGCTTGTTGTTTTTTGTGTTGGCTGGAATTCTTCTTAGGTTTTCAGTGATTGAACTGTGGCTCATTAGGCCAGAGAACCTGATTTTTTAGATTTCCCATCACTAGCAGAGGTAGAAATTGGAGTGAAAAATCAAGAATTGATTGTGTGTGTCTCTATCTTCTTTTTAAATAGTGGGACAGGACTTACCGTAGTCCTGGAAAAGGTAGTTGAGATCTGTTGACTAGCACAAGGATTGCTTATCAGACTATTTGGTTTGATCTTTATTCCATGACTGCCATCCCCACTGATCATAGCCTGTCACCTCTTACTTATGTGCTGTTATTCATGTGGTGGACAACATGAAAACATCTAGACAACTCACTGCAGCCTCTTCTCCTGGGAAAGACATTTGGTAGTGATACTTATACACCCCTATTTCCCCAGTTGGTTGGGAGGTGAAAACAGAGTTAAGTTCTTTTACTGAATATATTTGTCCAGTAAATAGAAAGCAAACCCCTTAATTTTTGGCTTGTAGTCTTATTTATGTTTAAGCAGTATCTGTCATAAGATTTCTTTGAAGCCTTATTCTTTTCAAGTTCTGGCTTTTGGATCACTATTACATTTCAGGTAAACTTGGATGATAGTATAAGTGCATTGTCCTTGAGTAGAACTAAGGACTTTAACTTACTGAAAGTAATCAATGTTGTTCAATTCTAAATCTCAATCATTACATGCGCCATCTTTTCCATAGAAAGTATCTTGTCAATTTTGGAACAAAAAGCAGTATTTATTGGTATGCTGAAACAATGGAATTGAAACTATTGTGTCTGCTAGCATCTGGTTGATCTTAGTACCTATTCTGATTTGCTAATGCTGCAGTTAAGCAAAATACCAGAAATGGATTGGCTTTTATAAAGAGGGTTTATTTGGTTATGGTTACAGTCTTAAGGCTTTAAAGTGTCCAAGGTAAGGCATCAACAATCGGGTACCTTCATCGAAGGAAGACCAGTGCCGTCCAGGAAAACCTCTCTAAGCTGAGAAGGCCTGTGGCTGGCATCTGCTGATCCTTGGTTGTGTTCTAGCTCTTCTCTCAGTTCTTGTGGGTTCTTCAAAATGTTGTTCTTGGAGCGTTTGTCTTCTCTTAGCTTCACCAGAAGAAAAGTCTGCTTCCAACGGCTGTCTTCAAAATGTCTGTCTCAGCTGCAGCAGCGTCTGGGCCTGCGTGGCTCTTTTTTTTTTTTTCCCCAACTTTTTTTAAAAATTCAGTTTTATTGAGATATATTCACATACCATACAGTCATCCATGGTATACAATCAACTGTTCACAGTACCATCTTATAGTTGTACATTCATCACCCCAATCTATTTTTGAACATTTTCCTTACGCCAGAAAGACTCAGAATCAGAATAAAAAATAAAAATAAAAAAAGAACACCCAAATCACCCCCCCCACCATCCCACCCTATTTTTCATTTAGGTTGTGCCCATTTTTCTACTCATCCATCCATACACTGGGTAAAGGGAGTGAGATCCACAGGGTTTTCACAATCACACTGTCGCCCCTTGTAAGCTATACTGTTATACAATCGTCTTCAAGAGTCAAGGCTACTGGGTTGGAGTTTGGTGGTTTCAGGTATTTACTTCTAGCTATTCCAATATACTAAAACCTAAAAAGTGTTATCTATATAGTGCGTAAGAATGTCCACCATAGTGACCTCTTGACTCCGTTTGAAATCTCTCAGCCACTGAAGCTTTATTTCGCATCCCCCCTTTGGTCAAGAAGATGTTCTCAATCCCATGATGCCGTGTGTGGCTCTTTTTAAAGTACTCCAGTAAGTCAATCAAGACCCACCCTGAATGGGCAGGGCCACACCTCCATGGAAATTATCTAATCAGAGTTATCATTTACAGTTAGGTGGGCCATATCTCCATGGAAACAACTTAATCCAATATTCCAACCTAATCAACACTAGTCTGCCTGCACAAGATTGCATTGAAGAACATGGAGTTTTGGGGAACATAATACATCCAGTCAGCACAGTACCTAAAGTTGATTTGTGAGCAAACTGTTTTAACAATTTTGTTGGACAGGTATCTTCTCAGCTTCTTTAAATCTTGAAAGCACAGAGTTATCCAGTCAGAGAAAAATGGGCAGTCTCTTAGGACATTGTCATAAAGGAATAGGCAATGGGGGTGTTTATTATTGATATTAAGAGACATTCTTTTATCCCGGTAATTGTGTAGTTAGTTTGAGGATATAGATGCCTTCTTCCTCATTACAGCCTGAATGATTTATATATATTGAGAAAAAATAAGTACACACATGTGCTGGTTTGAATATATTGTGTCCCCCAAATGCCATTATCTTTGTGGTCTTGTGGGACAGACGTTTTGGTGCTGGTTAGATTTGCTTGGAATGTGCCCCACCCAGCTGTGGGTGGTGACTTTGGTGGGATACTCCCATGGAGGCATGACCCCACCCATTCAGGGTGGGCCTTGATCATTGGAGCCATATAAAACATGCTGACTCAAAGAGACTGGACGGAATGCAGCTGTGAGTGACATTTTGAAGAGGAGCAAGCTTGCTAGAGAGGAACGTCCTGGGAGAAAGCCATTTTGAAACCAGAACTTTGGAGCAGATGCCAGCCACGTGCCTTCCCAGCTAACAGAGGTTTTCTGGACACCATTGGCCATCCTCCAGTGAAGGTACCTGATTACTGATGTGTTACCTTGGACACTTTACGACCTTAGGACTGTAACTGTGTAGCCAAATAAACCCCCTTTTTATAAAAGCCAATCCATCTCTAGTGTTTTGCATTCTGCAGCATTAGCAAACTAGAACAACACATATACACATCTGTGCATATGTGTATGTATTTATACATATCTATATTTTTTTTCATTAGGAATCTTGGTAAGGCGATTTTAAGACAAATGGAGTATTTTATCCCTGACAAAAGGATATTGAATACAAGCTGTCAGACTCTCGAGGCATAATTTTCTCTCTGGCAGCTGACTAGAGGATAAAGTAAGATTGAAGAAGGTGAAAATTGGTCTCCTGTCCAGTGCAGATGTTGACAGTTTCAGACTGATGTACCCACATCTCATATAGGCAGCCTGGAAGATAGATGTTAAAAGGCAGATATGATCAGGACAAAGCAGTTGTCAGTGACTTTCTAGTGAGGTTTGAGAGATAGACAGGAGGCAGAGTGGAGCTTGGGTTTGCTGAGTTACAATGTTAAGATTTAAAACATGGCTTTGAGGAGCTTTGTGTGGGTGTGTGAGAGAGATTGCATTTTAATTTGGTTTGGTTAGTGTGCTTTTAGTCACATTGGGATCACGAGCTTGATCTTACATATGGTCCCTCTAATTTTTCACAGCAGAAAAATGATAAACAAGTGTTCCTATTTTGGAATGTTGAGGATGGGTTTCAAAAAGTGTTAATAACTGCTCTGGAAGAGCAGTAGCAGGGAAACATTTAACATTTTGAAAAAGATTAAAGTTAAGTTAATTAGGTTTCCAGATTAGTGTAATCATGTTCTTCATTAAACCTAAAAAGAAATGAGTTGATTTTTCTCATCCTTTTGCTTTGAGTTCTGACTTCTCATTGTTATCTTGCCTTTTTCTCTTGCCCCCTTGATAGAATTTTTATCCTGTTTTCTCCTTGTTTTTATGATGTCTCTTTTCAAGTGGTCCTGCTTATGGCTGGGTCTCTTGTTAAGAGGTGTTCTCACTCCAGTTCCTACCTTCATAGGTTCCTGATGTGTGTAATTAATTTAAAAATTGTTGATTATTGACTCCCATTCCTCCAGTCTTACCATTTAATCTGTTTTCTCTTGCTCTTAATTTAGCTTGAGCAGGAAAAGCAAAATAGTAAATTCTGAAAAATCATTAACTGGTTGTCATCTGGGTGTTTTATGTCTTAAAGTTGTCTGTCTGAAAAGTTTCTAGGGTGGAGGCTGTATTTTCTTTGACTTGGGATGTGTCAAGGATGCTGTCTGCTCCTGGATCCCTGCCCTTTTGTGGGCATATGCTGCTTTGCAAAGCCTTGAGTTCTGGCCTAGGCAGCTTGGAAGTGAGGAAAGGAGAAGGAAGTTATTAACGTCTAATGTTTCCTGTTATTTTGAAACTGCTCCTTGTTTTCTCTCTCTCTCTCTTTTGCTTTTGTCTGTCTTGTTAAGCTCATAAAAATAAATAACACTAACCAGTTTAATAATAGTTTTAAATTTCAGTGGGTGACAATACTGCCTTAATGTATTTGTACAATGTAGCTGAGGAAGTTATTTCAGGTATTAAAATTTTGGCTTTGGCATGACTTCAACCGTGATGTTGCAGTAATGTGGTTTCTACTGGTTAATTTCATAAGAAGTGATTCCAAGTCGAAATGCATGTTATGCATTTATTTGAATGTGTAATCAGGAAGTAAGTGCCTTCCTTTGGAGTGTTTCTGAATAGCATCAGGGCACACTTGAATTAGTAAGGAAAATGAGAATATGAATATGTGTGGTACTCTTATTTTAACTTAAAAAAAAAAAAAAAATCAACAACCCAAACCAATTCTGTTAACTGGAAAAAGAAATTTCAGAGCTTCTTTCCTCTTCTCCAGGAGGTAGGGAAAGGAGTAGGTTAAGGCTTTCTGGGCTCTATGTGATTCAGATGGGCTTATAGTATTTAAATACCTTGACATTAAATGTTTTATTTCCTGGGTTGACTTTCAAAAGAGAAACAGATTTGTGGATTAAAAAGGGCATCCCAGAAAGTTCTTTTAAAGCATCTGTCAGGAAATCTTATGACTCATTGTCAGTTTGTTTATAATTATGGAGGTGTCAATCTAGGAGTTAGTGGTTTTGCCAAATATCTCCACTGATTGAATGGAAGGTAAAGGTGGAAAGGATTGAAGTGTTTTATTTAGGTTCATCTTTGGAAATTATAGGGCATGTGGATCATGCCAAATATATTCCACCATATGGTCCCTTCCCGTAGGAAAGATTTTTTGTTTGTTTGTTTCTTTGTTTGTTACTGTATTGCCACTTTATCTCCATTGACAAGTATGGAAATGTTATACTTTATTACAGGATCATGGAGAATGAATTTATCTTTCTTGGGGGGTGGGTAGGAAAAGGGTGGGAGTGGAAAATGGGTGTTAACTCTGGGTTATCTTGAAATTAACAAATAATTGAAACTTTGGTCCTATCAGTTGATTATTTTGTAAAATGAGAGTTGGTAGAATGATAAAGTGATAACAGTTATACCAGTCTTTGCTGAGATCTCTTAATCAGCTATATTTAAGAGAATTTGGTATTAAAGTAGGTTTATCAGTGGAGCTAAAGCACTAAAAAATAAATTTCAAGAATTACGAATCCCGTGATAGGGAAGTTTTAGGTATCTAAATCCAGGGTTGTACAGGTTTTACTTTTCACTGAGTGAAATAATGCTAATCTTTTGAGTACAGGGCACTTTATAACAGTGATATTGGTTGCTTGATCATTTTCTTTTTTTTCCTTCAGGGTAGAATAAAATAATTTTTTTTGAACAGAAGTTAATTTTCTGCAGTGAATGTGTTTTTGAAAGTAAGAGCAAAAGGAAGAAAATTAAAAATCACCTATAATTTTGTTTCCCAGAGGTGAAACCAGTGGTTCACATTTTGGTTTAAGCCCTTCCAGTTTGTTTCCTGTGAATATACTCATATGGGTAGAAATAAGTTGGGCCCTGTTGTGTTGCTTACTTTTTTCACTTAATCTTGAACACTGTCATTAAGCGTTCTACACGCATAATTTTTTAGTGGCTGAATACTATCTCTTATAGAGTGATATGATTTAAGGAGTTATTTTTAAAATACATTTTTAAATTGTGAACTTTAACATATATACATAACAGTGATAGCTTTCAAAGTACAATTTAACAAGTAAAGAGCAAATTTCAAAGAATGTCACGGGTCACAGTTCCACAACTTCATCCATTTCCATTATTATAAAATATACATACAGAAAGGTGTTAACTTTCTATGTACTGCTCAACAGGCAGTTATATAGGTAATTTTAAAAATTATTATGGGTTACATTTCCAGTTTCAGTTCTTTCCTTATTATGAAACATAGGGTATATACAGAAAGGTGAAGACTTTCAAAGCACAATTCAACGAGTAGCTATAGAGCAAATTTCAAAGAATGTTACAGGTTGTAGTTCCACCATGTCATTTACCTCTTAAAGAGTTACTTTGAACCAGAAAACTAAAGGCTTCTTCTTCTTTTTTTTTTTTTTTTTTAATTTTATTTTGAAATAAATTCAAACTTATAGGAACAGTTGCAAAAACAATACAAACCCCATACACAGAAGTCCAGCATACCCCGACCTCCCTCCCCCGATACCCCGATCCACCCACTTGAACATCCTGTCACACCACCATTTCCTTCTTTCCCCCCCTCCCTTTCTATCTACCATCCATTATCTATTGCTCTGTTTTCTGAACATATGAGAGCAAGCTGCACACATCAAAAGGCTTCTTTTTAATATTGTTATGGCCAGAGTTTTATTCACCTTTTCAAAATTTTAAAAGAGTATGGTAAATAGGTGCAATGACAGGTTTTTCGTTTTGTTTTGTTTTAAGTTTTAAAGTCTGAAGACTGTCATTATATTAACAAGTATAGTCTGAGATACCTGTCTGAGAAGAGGAAAAGGTTTCAGTCTTTTAAAATCATTTTGAAGTAATGAGGGCAAAGTGACTTTACAGAGTCCAGGAAATCACTGGGAGAGGGTGAATTGGAATTCCCTGTATAGCAATGAAATTGATCCTGAAATGAATAGATAATTTGAACATGTTTAATATGGTAAATGACTTTTAACTCTTCACTTGGAGCTTCTGTCATTTTGACATAGGACTGTGTTTTTGGTCCACAAAAAGCATAGTCAGGTGGGTGTCTTAAAATATCTTTTCTCTATTGGATTGGCAGTTGATTATAGACAACATGCTTTCATAAAATGTCTAAGAAATGCCTACATTGGGTCTGTGTAATAGTTGAACCTCCTTTGCAGCAACTAAATAAAAAATGACAACAGAGTGATTGGAGCTGCAGATGGCCCCCTTATTTTACCACTTTGCTTTCCCATATTTTGGATAAGCTTCTTAAGACAGCTGATTTTACTAAATTTTATAAAAGGTTTAATCATACTAATTTTGCTTTTTCCATTTTGCCTTTACAGTAATAACTATGGGATTTTTATACTTTAGAAAGGAGAAATTTTGTGTATAGACTTTTTTTGGGGGGGTGGGGGAGGGTTAGATTATTCTTTTCTAGGAGACCCTGCTTCTTATGTATCACACACATTGAACTCATAGGTATTTAAAATTTTTGTTAATTTTATAAGAAAAGTTAACAACTTTTTCTTATAAAGGTATGTTCATTATACAAAGTTAAAAAAAAAAACTCAGAAGGCAAACAGAGACAAATCACTCATCAGGCTGTGTCACTTCGTGATTCAGCTCTCCCCTCTCTTCCCCGTGACATAAACTAAACACAGTATGATCTCTGTTCTCACCGTGCAGTACATATTGTTATGTAATATCTGCTGTTTAAGGTGGAAATAAAAAAAAAATCCATTAATAAAGGCCTGGTGTTCTAGTTTGCTAATGCTGCTGGAATGCAAAACACCCAAGATGGATTGGCTTTTATAAAAGGTTTGGATTGGCTTTTATAAAAGGGGGTTTATTTGGTTACACAGTTACAGTCTTAAGGCCATGAAGTGTCCCGCAATCAGGTACCTTCACTGGAGGATGGCCAATTGTGTCCAGAAAACTTCTGTTAGCTGGGAAGGCATGTGGCTGGCATCTGCTCCAAAGTTCTGGTTTCAAAATGGCTTTCTCCCAGGATGTTCCTCTCTAGGCTGCAGTTCCTCAAAAATGTCACTCTTAGTTGCACTTGGGATATTTGTCCTCTCTCAGCTTCTCCGGAGCACGAGTCTGCTTTCAATGGCTGTTTTCAAACTGTCTCTCATCTGCAGCTCCTGTGCTTTCTTCAAAGTGTCCCTCTTGGCTGTAGCTCCTCTTCAAAATGTTGCTCACAGCTGCACTGAGCTCCTTCTGTTTGTCAGCTCATTGATATGGCTCCAGTGATTGAATTTAGACGCACCCTGAATGGGTGAGGTTACACCTCCATGGAAATTATCCGATCAGAGTCATCACCCACAGTTGGGTGGGGCACATCTCCATGGAAACAGTCAAAGAATTCCAATCTAATCAGCACTAAAATGTCTGCCCCACAAAATTGCATCAAAGAATATGGCTTTTTCTGGGGGCACAATACATTCAAACCAGCACACCTGGTGTGGGTGGATTGTTGAATTTACAGAAGATAAGCCATGTTACTCTATTGGGCTGGTAAAACTTCTTGTCTGTTTTTGGGGCCTAGAGGTAAAGCACCATATGGTCTGACTGTCAATATCTGGCTAAGCAATATATTAAAAATAATTTAATATATTGAAATATATTTCAATAAATATTCAATATTAATTCAATAAATATTCAATATTAATTCAATAAATATTCAATATTAATATTTAATATATTAAAAATAATTTATTTAAGAAAGAAGATATAACTTTGCTTTGTCTCTCAGGGTTCCTTGAAAGACTCTTGAAAGCTGGATTTCTGAGGACCTGGGACCCTGTGCCATGGCATCATGGCTGGGAGCTGTTCTTGTAGGAACGTCATTTGGGATGTGAAGTGTAAATGGGAGAAGTTTCTAAGAACTGGAAGGGACTTCAGATTGTGTTGTTGACTCCACCTTTTATTTTTTTAACAGATGGAGAAAGGCCTAGCAAGGGGAATTATATCAGACTTTGTGGTTAATACCACAGAATACCAGTTTTTACTGCTTTCTGCACTGTGGAGATTGGATTAAAAGAGCCCCCCTTTACTGCTTCAGCATCACAAATTAAAAGCCACCTTTTCCTTCATCCTTTGGGAAATTTGCTAGCATGGCTTTATTTCTAAAAATGGAAGAAACGGGTTGCGGCTAATGACCGTGTTTAGAATACATTTAAAAATTGGAGAAAGTAGATGAGAAGGTGGAAAGGGGAACAGAAGTATTTGTTTGAGCACCTACTGTGTGTTGTGATTTGCATGTATCATCTCATTAATTTTCAAAATAACTCAGTGAGATGAGATGTGGTGTTCTCGTTTTACCGAAGAGAAAACAGGTAGAAATGTAGTACCCAAGGACACACAGACACCAAACAGCAAAGCTGGGGTTCAGACCCAGTTTTCTAATACCTTGTTTTAGCTACACCATCCGGTATTCTGGGAACAAAGTTGTATATATTTATTAACATTACTTTGTAAATTTTTTTTTGTTTTGTTTTAAAGGGGCACCTTAGCATATCTCATGCTTCTCAGATTTAGAGGGGAAAAATAAAAACAAAACACCAAACCTTTTTTTCTTTTAGTTTTCCTTCTCTCTTCCTCCCTCCTTCCTTCCAGCTCTCCCCCCCTCCCTCCTTTGTCGTTCACACACACACACACACACAATTTTTTTTCCCCAAACCTGTCTTTCCCCTATAACTTGATAAAGTTTGATTGCTTCGAAGGGAATTTACTCAAGATAGTTCATGCTGTTCTAATGTGAGTTTTTTGTTTCACTTCCTTTACAATTGCCCTTTGTCCTTGTTTTCAACTCTAGAGGAGCTTAAAGTTTATCTCTAGCTTAGTCAAGGGAAATGCCAGGGGAAGGGTGTGCTGACAGATCTGATTTCATGGCAGATGGTACAGCAGTGTGTTCTTTTAAGTTTCATTTCCTTTTTATCTTAGTTAATATTAAAAGTGGTATAGTTGATTGGAGATAACTAGGACATGGTCAGGAGCCCCAGTTATGTTCTCAGCCTTTGCTGCTCACCATGTGACCTTGGGCAAATTGCCAGTCTGCCTTAGTTTTTCCAGTTTGCCTTTTTGTGTGTAGAAAGAATGGTTTTATTTCTTAGAAATGTACTGTGTATACTAATTGACAGTTAACCATTTTTTTTTTTAACTTTTTAAGAATTCTTGATTCTTTTGTGCATTATTTAAAAAAAAAACTTATTCAGCATCTCAAGTGAATCTTAGTGCCATGATCCTTTTACAGGCATGGCTATTCTGAAGTTTGTGTACATTTATTAACATAAATTTTTTAAGCTAAGGGCTTTATTTATATGTTTGTTCATAGTTTTGTGAATGGAGAAAATTTGAATGTTTTCTCCTGTCTTAAACTGTGTTTCTGATTTATTTTTTCATTACTAATACCATGTGTTAGCCATGAAGCTAAGGATTTGCCATTATGGCTGTGAGCGAAAAGGGATTAGGGTAGACCTAAATATATTTAATTGACTTTACTTTTCCTTCCAGTTCCACTTGTTTGTCATTTGACCTGGTATCCTTTTGAAATGATATACTAGCTGTAGAAGACATGAGATTGTTTAAGGGCAGCCTGGGTAGGAATGGGAATTTAAGAGGAAAGAGGAAATTATGATGAAAAGAGTAATTGGAGTTGGTGAAAAATTGGAAACTGGTGTACACGGAGGTTAAACAATTGTTTAAAATTATCTACAAGACCTATCCCTTTGAAGAGTTTTGATTTATTTAGATGAAGGATTATCGTTTTAAGAGTCTACTTTAAGTTCATCCTTTTTGGCCTGGTGTGGGTCCTTATTACTTGTGACCCACAGTTCCTTCATTCACCCCAGGTTAACTCCCTTTTTCATTTCCATAATGTCTGCTTCAGAGTTTCTACCACTATCCTCAGACTCTCATTTCCCGTTCCACCTTGCTCAGTTTTTATGAGAGGGCCTTGCTTCCTGCTTCTGAGTAAACTGGGATTCTCCTCCACTGCTAAGCTTCATACTACTTGGAAGCATCTTGTCATCTTTGTTTTCCTTTCTCTTCCGAGGGTACAAGAACCACTTTCCCCCATCATGACCCTCACTTCCTGCTGGGACCTGATAGGCGTGCTCCTCTCTGTGAGGCTTTGTGCCTCAATTGTGAGTCTTTAGTGCCCTTTGTGCCCCCCCCTCCCATATCTGTCTGTAAGTAATCCCACTACTGACAATAGATAGCAGGGGAGTGTCAGGCACCATTCTAAGCATTCTGCTGGGTACTTTTTGTCATAGAAGTATCTGGTTTCATTTCCACAGCAACTCTGGGAGATGGTGGCAGGCAGCTCTCACTTTGCATGGTTCCGATACACACAAATCCCCTAACAACACGGTTCACATTTTTTAGCTGTTAGTATTTGCTAGTGTTAAATCACTACGTAAGTAACAGATGCCCTTCAGGATCAGTGGCCAGTCACATCACTTCTTTCAAAGTCTATTGGTGATTGGTCACTGTGCAACTGTTATTCAGTTTACACACAGATAGCAAAGCGTGTGCTTGTGTTGTCTGCTCGTCACCTAGTGATAAACTCGTGTGACATTTTACAAAAACGGACACTTGAAAGAGGGAATTGGCTAGCAAACATGGAAGTGCAGCAAAGAAATGAAAAATGATAAACCTGGAATTGAAATTTAAATCAAGTGCAAATGGAGTTGTAGAAGAAATAGCTGACTTTGGAAATGTTGGTCCTCCTGCTGTTTAAGAAACTCTAGATATGCAGCCAGAGGAATTTAGTGAAGGCACACATTGACGTATGGGAAAGCGGGTGAGATGAAAAGAATGAAGTTGTCCCAGAGAAAGTGACGCAGTCAGAAAACTTTATATTAAGGGAACTCTTGGAGATATTTCGTGATTTGAAAGTATAAAGGATAAAATGTTGGAAACGGATCAAAACCTAGAAAGGAGTATGACATTGCCATGGGATAGAAAAGATGCTCACTTTGTATCTTAAGTTACACAATGAGAAGTCAAGCCTTGTTTCAACTACTTTTGAGTTGTTTTTATTTTTAGAGATAAAATACTTTAATTCTCCATGTTTCTTAATGTTAGTTGTACTTTTTTTTTTTTTTTTTTCCATTTTCCTATGTATTTATCATCGATAGTAAGGGAACTTTTAACATTTTGACAAAAACTTTTAAAGGTGACAATGTGACAATCATAAAATTTTCCATTGATTAAGATTGCTTTGCACTGTTTCAACTTGTATGATCATTTCTACAGTCCTGCACTACTATGCAAGTATAAGGGCTACCTATATTATTATCTGTTTACAGCTGTGGAAACTGAGGCCTATTGAGTGAAGCTGTGGTTTTTGACTTCTAAGTTCATGATCATACCCTCTTCATTATACTACTACCTTTACACAAAACAAAAAAAAAAATAGAAACAGAAAACAATTTCTCTTGTAGGCCCCTGACTTTTCCTTCTCCTGCTAGCATGCCAAATTCTCGAAAGAGGGTCTTATTTCTAACTGGTTCTGTAATCCTTGCAGTCTGTCTTCCATGCCTCCTGCAGTGCTGCTTGGGCCCTCTGCATCCGTGCCAGCCTCCCTGGCCTCCTTGGCCTTCTGTGAGCGTGCTAGCGTGCCCCCCACCCCCAGGGCTTCGACTTGGTGTTCCCTGGGCCTGGAAAGCTCTTGCTCCGTATAGCCACATAGTTTCCTTCCCTTCTTTTTTCAAGACTTTTCCTTAAATGGAACCTTTGCAGTGAGGCCTGCTCTGACCCTCCCCTATTTTAAATCTCTGGCATTTCACTTTTTCTCCAAACTGTTCATTAGTGCTCCCTCCTTTGAAATCCCTGACACTTTGTGCCTTTCTTACAGTTCATATGTTAAACTGCCACATAATTTCTGTGTGGTTACAATTCTCTTTCCTGTATTATAAGTCCTTTGAAGGAAGGGATGCTCTTGTTTAGCTTTATATCCTTGGCAGTGGATTTGTTTGTTTGTTTTGTTATGTGGTAAGCTCTCAATAAATAGGTGAAATTCTACTTATTGTTGAAGACCTAAGTCAAATGTCTCTGCAAGGCTTTCCAGATTACTTATTCCCTGAGTAAATAAATAGCTTTCCTGCTGTAGTTCCATGGCTCCTTGTCCATAGCGCTGTTGTAATTCTGACTGCATTGTAATGGTGCATAGTTGGTGAGCCTTGTGAGTGTAGGTGCCTTGTCTCACCAGCTTTTGTTTGCTTGTCTGTCGATCCCCTTTCACAGAGTTCTGTGGTGAGCAGGGCTGTTTCTTGTGTACAGTATTACTGGCACTTAACCTAGCCCTTGATGTATGGGGTGCTAAAATATTTATCAAATAAATGAGCTCTTTTTAAATACCATGAGATATTGTTAATGTTGTATATCCATATCACAATTAGTAAATGTCTTGTATCTTCCTAATGATATAAGGGGAGACTGCATTAGATCCAAGAAAAACTTTTAGTTTTAAATATAAAATTCTTCATTGGGAGTTATTTCTGACCTGACAAATATGAGGGGCGGGGGGAGGCTATCTTTATTCTTTGTACCATATAGTTCTTCCAAGCCTAATTAATATATGAATCTGAGGGTGAATTAGATGTCCGCCCCACCCCCACCCCAAGCTCATATTCTGCAGCTAAAGTTGATAGCTAGGAGAAACTTGGTAGATCTGTTTAGAAATAGCTAGGCTTTCTTGAGAATGCCTTGTTTTACATTTGTGGAAGAGATGAGAGAGTTAATGGCCTTCAGGCTTGAATTTGAAGGGGACACACTCAGCCCAGGGAGGGAGGGATCCTACAGGTCCTGCGAGTGTAGCAGATGGACAGACACAGCCCTGGCCCTCTGGTTGCTTCCAGCCATTAGAAGAGAGGGGCAGTAGGTATCCTAACCAATTATTAATGATGTGAATGACAAAACGTTTGTTGTTTTACGAGATTTCCAGGAAATGTTACAAGTTGATTCTTAGCATTGTTGAACTCAGAATTGTATAAGCTGGATATCCCTAATAACTATAGTAAAATCTGTTTCATGTCTATTTAATTTTTTTCTGTTCATTGTAGAAAATGTATTTATATATACAGAATAATGTGAAGAGGCAGATTGTAACCTAGTGGTAACTATTATTTGCCTTTGCCTTCCAATTTTTTTAAAAACACAGACCATGTACATTTATAATTTTGTCTCTTTTCTGTTTAAGATTTCATTGATAAGCCTTCAAATTTTTTTTTTCCGTATGTATGTTAGTGTTTGCATAATAGTCTATTGTTAGGCTATACCATAATTTACTTAACTAGTTGCTTACCAATGAGCAGTGTTTTACTGTGAGAGAAATGAATGAGTCAGTGACTGAACTCTGTCTTTTCACATACCACTGGGTTTCTCAGGGCTTTTACACATTAGATCTTCGGGGTGGTTGCTGAAGTGTGATGGCCCTGCATAATGGTTGCCATATTTCTTTATCATCCTATGGATGTGAGGGTAGTTTGCATTAGCTCCATTTTTTTTTCTTCCACTCAGAACTTAGGTTTTTTTTTTTTTGTTTTTTTTTTGGATTCATTCTAAAAGGGATTATTATTAGGTGAAAGGAAAGAAGTACTCTTAAGCCTCAGTATATATTGCCAAATTTCTTCCCAGATATTATGCATGTGCCACAGTCTATGAGGGGCTTTTCCTGGTGACAGCTTTAAAACAAAAGCAAAAACAAACAAAAATATAAACAAACTAAATTTATGCATGAAATAAAGTTTGAACTTTTTATTTTTTTAAATGTGGACCTGTTATTTGGGTGCATTCTTGCTGACTTTTTTTTTTTTTTCATTCTGTAAAACAGGTGATTTGATGAAGAGTGCTGCGGGAGAGTTTGCAGATGACCCCTGCTCTTCTGTGAAGCGTGGCAACATGGTTCGGGCAGCCCGAGCTTTGCTATCTGCTGTTACTCGGCTGCTGATTTTGGCTGACATGGCAGATGTCTACAAATTACTTGTTCAACTGAAAGTTGTACGTACAGGCCTTGGTCTGTAATTTGTTCTCTCTGTCACAGTGAGGCCACTGCTGGCCAGACTTGGTTCAGTATTCCTCAGGATTTTGTTTGAACTTGCTTTACCTAAATGGAAAGAGTAATTTCCACCTACTCTTCTATACCAAGTATACATGATGCTGGCTCCACTGTGAGCCAGTGTTGTTTGGTTCTAATGTAGAAGGTATTGTTTTGGCTCTTTGCCTGTTTGCAGTAGTGATTAACATATTTCCTTGTACCAGTAGAGTTCCAGAATTGAGAAACCAAGAATACATTAAATTGTGTACTTTTAGATAGAGGTCAATATAATGCTATCTTTCCTGCTGAAGACCAGGACTTCCCATAATGGTTTCATGTAATAGTTGCTCAAAGTTATGAGGACCATGCAAACTCAAGAGAAAGTCTGGATTGCTGACTATGTAGATTGGAAAAACTTCTACAACTTTCATCAGCTTCTGATGTAACTGCAAATTCTGCAGTAACTCAGTTTAATTTAGTTCTGACTCATAACTACCAAGTGTTTGGCCAGACTATAGGTTAAAGGCCATTGTGTACAAGATCGCCCTTAAGGCTCTCGCACTTCTGACCGCTGGCTACAAATTTGGGAGTTCCCACCACCCAGTCTGGTCTGACAGCTCACTAGAATGACTCACAGAACTCACTGAAAGTGCTATGCTTACAATTATGACTTAATTATAGTAAAAGGATACAAATAAGAAGCCAAAAGAAAAGACATGTAGGGAGATGCCTGGAAAGGTCTCAAACACAAGGTTCCTCTCCAGGTAGAGTCAGAACTGGAGTGATGTTATTATTAATTGCGGATGCTCATAGGAGCTCCAGAGTGTCCAAGTTTATGGGGGGGTCTTATTATGTAGGCATGATTGTGGTACCAATGCCCAGGGGTTGAACTCATTCTGCAGCCCCCTTCCCAGAAGTCTGGGCAGTCTGGCTGACACAAAGGGGCCCAAAGCCCCAGCCCCTGAGACCCATGGTTGGTCTTTTTGGTGTGGCCAGCCCCTACCCTGTCATCTCCTTAGCATATGAGCTATCAGGTCTGATCCTGGGCCCAAAGTGAAGGAAACAAAATCATTATTTCCTATTATAGGAAATTATGAAGACCTTGAACTTACTTCCCAGAAACTGGGGACAAAGACTAGTCAAGTTTTTCATTATACTACACTGGCTTTCTGAGTAGCTGTTGAAAACAGTACAAAAAAATTCTTTAAATACAGACAAGTATAGTTCAGAATTTTTCTTTTTTGGGGATATGTTTTATAGGTGGAAGATGGTATCTTGAAACTGAGGAATGCTGGCACTGAACAAGACTTAGGAATACAGTATAAAGCCCTGAAACCTGAAGTGGATAAACTGAACATTATGGCAGCCAAAAGGCAACAGGTACAGTCATGATTTGGGGATATATTTAAGTTGTTTATATTACGATGTAGCAGGAAAAATCCATTTTGCCTAAGTTTTCTGAAGATACCATTGCTTCCCCCTGCCAGTATAGTACCACTAAAACATTTTAACTTTAAGAAACATCTTTTCAGTATTGTGCTGTTAATAAAGCTGAAATAAAGTTTCATTGTTGTTATGCTCCTGTTTTAATTCTTGTGCCAATTTTACTTTAGGTAACTTGGCAGTTCGACCTGAAGATAGTGTCTGGAGAGGTGATAGGCCTTTGTTATATGCATTCAAGGATTAACCTGAGTTGTTGGTGGAGTTTAATTGAAAATTTTTAAACCTAAACAGGTTAAATCATGTTTGAATTATCTCTATATCAGAGAATGTCTCCATCCCTCCCCCATTGTTTTTTCACTTTCTGAGTATTTCTTTATTTGTCATTTCTGCCATGTTAGAAATTTGTGTGGCACATGGGACACTGTTCTTATTTTTCCAAGCTTTGGTAGCCTTTTGGCTTTCTTCGCTCTTGAACTACTCTGAAACCTGTTCTGTCCTCTTCCTGTTGGGTGCTATGTTTTCGGTGGGTATTCTGCAGGGAGAATGTATACATAGCCATCCAGCTTCTTACAACATCTATAGTCTTGATCACACTTTTTTGTTTAGTTCTAAATTTTAAAAACGTCCCAAAAAGACGAATTTTTAATATTAACCAATATCACATTAGGATACTGTGCACTGCAGTTCACAGAAAGCCCAGCTCAGAAACTATGTGAACAATGAGGGCTTTATTTTTTCATAAAGTAGAAGTCCCAAGGTAGGTTAGGTGACCCCAGAGTTGTTTTCAGCGCTGCCAGCTACCGTATACCTGTCTCTGGATGGCTGCGGAACCTCTAGCTATGACATTTACACACATCAGTATGTCCAGTGGGAAAAAAAGGGACTGTTTCTTACACATCTCTTTTTATAAGCAAACAGTCTAGAAGCCCCTAGCTGACTTGCTCTAAATCCTGAATTATGTAACATGCCCTTCCCTACTACTCATTTTCAAGAAGAAAGGAGTTACCATGCCTGACTTAGAGATTAAGACCCACCTTCTGCTCCAGGATAGGAGCAGCCTTCCTGGGAATAGGACCCCGACATGTGTTCTGACAGCTGGGAGGAAAGTGGGGGTGGCAGTTGAAACAGATCGTGGATTTGAGTAGGCAGTCAATTTTACCTGCTATAGACTCATTCCTGTTTTTATTAAAGGAAAATGGTTGTCGGTATGGTATATGTCCAATATATGATAGCATCAGCTTTGGAGACTTCTTAGTAACTTTCTTCTGGCTATATTTATATTATTGCAAAATCTCTACCCCTCAGGGTTGAGAAGATTAAATTAAATGATGTATGTAAAGTGTTTAATACATGGCTGGCACTAAGTAGGGCCTTAGCAGTAGGCAGTCAGTGAATAGTAGCTACTGCTCATGTTTCAAGCCATAGGATTAACTCCATTTTCCTCATAAGATGTGATCAGGCTGACACTGTACATATCAGATTCTGGTTTTACATTTCCAGAACTTAATATTACATTTAATAATATAGTTAGATTTAGTGTATTGCCTGTGTAATTTAGTTAGTGTAGGCTCAGTGTGCTTTTATCATTTATTCTTCTGTTTGGTTATATCTCCTTCACATAAATCATGAATAGTTTTTTTCTTTTTTGCGAGGGCTGATTGATCATACGAACTTGTTTAATACTGTGATAATTCTGTAAATATGGCAAGATGGACAAATTATGCCCACAGTTTATTTTACTTAATGTTCTTGTTGTAAATTCTCGTTTGAATAAATGAAATAAATGTTAATCATGTTTAAAAAATAAAGTTTGATGAACAGTTCTGCTGTCTTATAACATAGTCTGATCTTGGTTTATGAAGACATTATTTGAGTAAAATAAGAACATTTAGACTGTTACTTACTATTGTACATCTTTGCAAAATGGTAGAATAAGTAATAGATGATGTTGTTGAGGTAAAAAACAACAATCCGGAATCTTGCATGCTATTGGAAAAACTTACTGTAAAGTAATACTGCCTTATCTTTAATTCTGTTTGCTTATGAGTCCTTGAAGAGTTCCTTGTACATAATTCATGATGTGTTTAAAAAGTAGTGGTAAATGTCATACATTTCTGATTTAAAGTGTCACAAAAATCCTGAATTTATTGTGTACATACCAGATAATCTGTTTGCCCCTCTGTATCTGCTTTCCACTCTTGTTCACCCTGCTCTCTGCTCTAGGATGCTGACTGGTCTGGACTGCATCCATGTGCTCCTTTGTCCTCTGGCTGTTTGGTCACTGGGAGCACCAGTGGGATATCAGAGGAGGAAGGAGAGTAAGGCTGGGGTCTTCATTCCCCTGGCTTCCTCCCTGTTGGTTGCCCTAGGTAACTAAAAGTCAGGTGGGGTGGGGTGCTCTTTACAGAGCATGCTCCCTGGCTTATGGTAACTGCTGCCTGTCCTTTCCCCTTCAGCCTAAGTGTCTTAACAGTCTTGTGGTTTCCTTGTCCCCTGCCCATATCTTTATATTATAGATCCTAAACCATCTCTGAAGTACCCAATTTGATTTGTTTAACTGCAAATTTAGTGAGATATATTCACATACAATATAATCCATACAAAGTAGACAATCAGTGTCTCACAGAATCATCACCTTGTTGTGCAAGCATCACACACTCAATTTTAGACCATTTTCATTATTCCAAAAAGAAAAATAACAGACATAAAAAAAGAAAACCCTGAACACCCCATACCCCATATCCCGTCCTAGTATTGGTGTGGTACGTTTGTTATTATTGAGGAAAGAATATTAAAATATTACTGTTAACTATAGTGCATAGCTTGTAACAGGTATTTTTCTCCCACATATCACTCTTATTATTAACTCTTTGTACAAGTGTCATACATTTGTACTAGTTCATGAAAGAGCTTTGTTATATTTGTAGTGTTAATCATAAACAACGTCCACCACAAGATTCGCTGTGTTATAGATCCCATTTTTTAAAATTCATTTTATTTAGATATATTCAAATACTATGCAGTCATACAAAACAAATCGTACATTCGATTGTTCACAGTACCATTACATAGTTGTGCATTCATCACCAAAATCAATCGCTGACACCTTGATTACCACACACGCAAAAACAACAAGAAGAATAGTTAAAGTGAAAAAGAGCAATTAAAGTAAAAAAGAACACTGGGTGCCTTTGTTGGTTTTTTCCTTCCCCCATTTTTCTACTCATCCATCCATAAACTAGACAAAGGGAAGTGTGGTCCATATGGCTTTCCCAATCACATTGTCACCCCTCATAAGCTACATTTTTATACAATCATCTTCAAGATTCTTGGATTCTGGGTTGTAGTTTGATAGTTTCAGGTATCTACTGCCAGCTACCCCAAATTCATTAAAACCTAAAAAGGGTTGTCTATATTGTGTGTGAGAGTGCCCACCAGAGTGATCTCTTGGCTCCTTTTGGAATCTCTCTGCCACTGAAGCTTATTTCATTTCCTTTCACTTCCCCTTTTTGGTCAAGAAGATGTTCTTCATCCCGCGATGCCGGGTCTAGATTCCTCCCTGGGAGTCATATTCCACGCTGTCAGGGAGATTCACTGCCTGACAATCCCATATTTTAACCTCTAGATATCCTTCTGGTGACCTATGTGGCTCTAAACAACCCCTTTCAACCAAATTCACCTACAATTCAGTGTTATTACTTATAATCCCAATAACAAGCTACCCTTACCTCTCTCCATTTCCAAACATATAAGTTCAACCTCCTTAAAAATTCTGTACATATTAGGTAACCTCTCCCCATTCTCTAGCCTCATTTGATCTCTGGGTAACCTGTATTGTAAGTTTTATGTCTTTGAGTTTGCATATTTTAGCTAGTTCACGTTAGTGAGATCATACAATATATGTCCTTTAGTGTCTGACTTATTTTCCTCAGCATAATGTCCTCAAGGTTCATCCTTGTTGCATCCTTCAGGACCTAATTCCTTCTTACAGCTGAGTAATACTCCATTGTATGTAAATACCACATTTTGTTTATCCACTCATCCGTTGATGGGCGTTTGGATTTTTTCCATCTTTTGGCAATTGAGAATAATGGCTCTATGAACATTGGTGTACAAATGTCTGTTCGTGTCTCTGCTTATGGATCTTCTGGGTATATACTGAGTGGTGAAATTGCCAGGTCTTAGGGCAACTTAATATTTAGTTTACTGAGGAACCACCACACTGCCAATTTCGTTTCATTGTCTGTTCTCTGTTGGGATTTTATATAATATATTGTTCCCATTTTAAAGTATTTCTTGGGTTTGTGGTATATTGTAGTCATTTTTAGTTTTCTTGGGCCTAATTCCTTAATTTTTAGCTGTATTCCCCTACAAGAAAATCCATTCAGTAGACTGACTATGAACTCCTGGACCCCTATATCCCTCCTGTTCACAAAATGTTCTCTTGTATTTATATTTATATTTATATTTATATTTATATTTATATTTATATTTATATAAATGAATGCTTTTCTTGGGAATTAAACTTCATTCTCCCTTTGGGTACTGCATGCTGTCCTCCTTCAGTAACTGGCCATGTTTTTCCCAACGTGTGTTTTCTGGCAGGTTTCCTTCACAGCTGTATGTTTAGCCCCCTCGACTGTTGTCACTTTTGTCTTGTTCTTCTTTCCCAGGCAGGATTTGTAATAATTTACTCCCTCAGTGAGCCTCTTGTCTTTGCAGCAGCCCTAGTCTAGAAAAGGGAGTATTTCCTTAAGAGCAATAGTTAGTTGACTGTGATGTGATGTGTGTACTTGCCCCCTTAGCTTCCCTTATATCATTTAAGGGGCAGCCATGAATGAGAAAATGCAAGCCTCATGAAGTCTGCAGGCTCAGGGAATTGACCTATTTATCCTTAACGTTTTTCCAAGATATGGTGTGGTGGTGGTGGTGATGATGTTGCAGAAGCTGATGATAATAATGGATAACTCTAATAAGGTTTTTACTATATGCCAAACACTCTTATAATTCTCTATAAACATAAACTCATTTAATCTTGACAAAATAATGTAAGGTATATAATATAAATTGGTTACATATTCGTTTTTATAGATGAAGGAATTGTGCCACAGAAATTAAGCAAGGTTATTGTTCAAGGTCATTCATTTAGTAAGTGATGGAGCCAAAATTTGAACCCTTCCTGGCTCCAGTGGACAGGGATTTTGTCTGTTTTAAGTATTCCTTTAATTCTTAGTGCCTAGAACATTGTCTGGACAGAGTAATATTCAATAAATACTTGTTTAATGAATAAATCACTTTGCTGTAGTCCTGATTCATCCTAGGATGGGATTCTAAGTGCAGCCCTAATCTGTTATTTCCTCCTTGGGCTAGAGTACTCTTTGCTGACTAGAAGTGTGTGATTTCCATTAGGCTCTAGGCTCCTCGGCTGTAAGGGTAGAAGTGATGGCAGAGGTAAAGATGGGCCAGCATCGACACTGCTTCCTGTTAGGAGAACCACCCCAGGCTCTTGCTTATATTCCATCACCCAGTTGCATAGGACATGTTGAGATATTTGGTGAGAGCTAGATTCTCCTTATATCTGATCTAGTCAGTGAATTCTGGCTTCCATGATTAATTTTCTGAAAACCTGAACAGAGGTAATGGTACTGCCAGTGTTCTATTTGTAAATAATTTGGACTGGATTGGTTGTTTGGTCATGGATCATTTCTTAAAGTATAGTTTTTTGATTCCAAGAGAAGACGCTGTTCAAATGTATCTCTGGTTACAATTTTATATTCATAAAAGGGAAAGGAGAGGAAACTTAACTTGAATTTATAGCTCTTGGGTAGAGATACGTTATAGAGTGTTTAGAAGTTGTTCTCCGTTTCTTGGTCACTGAATGGGATGGGTGGTTCAAATTACACTGAAAGTAGATATTTCCTTTTGATGCTTCTGTTTGGCTGTTCCTGAGTCTGCCTGCACTGTAACTGGATTGGTGAGGTGGGGGAATCATGAAGGCTAAAGTAGGCCAAGCGGCTCTACTTTCATAAATACTCTATTACATTGCTTAATAGTTCAGTTTTTTCATTAATCTGGTTTACTTACCAGTATTGTGTGTCTTGAAAAGAATCCTTTTGATTGATTCTTATTACAATAAATAGTGCTGCCCTGTGATAGTGTCCATTTTTCAATCTTTACTTAACAAAAATATAGTTTCTTTGTGCTGTAGAGAGCTTCTCTAAAGAGAGAATGTAGACCACTTTAAGCAATTAGGATGAATGATGGTATTTAGTTGACATTTTCATCATAGATTAAAGTATATCCACCATACTTGGTAAATAGGAGCTTGTCATGGAACATTGTGGTGAGGGCAAGATAGTTAGAAAATGCTACACAGATCATGTGCACCCGCTGTTTCAGTGTAATTAGCTAGCCTCAGTCCCTTTTCACAGCTTGGGTCTTGAAATGATCACACATTCTCTAAATCTACAAGGTCTTGTTTCTGAATGTTTATCTTCGTATGGTCTTTGGAAAGGTAGAAGTTATCATACCAGGCCAGCCTAGTGGCTTTAGGAAAGTCAGGTGTTGAATAGTAACTCTGACATCTGTTAACTTTAGATGACCTTCAGTGTCATCTTTAAGAGGCTGTTCTGATCTAGATTATAGATAGGAGGAATGCCAAAGCTCATGGCAAAGCATTTTATAGAATAGGGGACAATAAAGGCAAATGCCTCCCTAGAAGACTTAAATTAGAGCCTCTGAAATTGTGGTGAGGGCAAGATATTTAGAAAATGCCATATAGAACATGTGCACAAGCTGTTTAAGTGTAATGGTTAGTCTCAGCGCCTTGCCATAGCTTGATTCTTGAAATGATCACCAATTCTTTTAATCTGTAGGGTCCTGTTTGTGAATATTTAGCCTAGTGTACTGTACTACAGGGCATTTGGGGCTCCGTGAGCTATTAGATGCAAATTCAGATTCCAAATGAGAAAAGAATTCTAGGAGGAAAAGTAAGCTGTCATATTATACAAAGTTTGAATAGAGATGCAGACCTGAAATATATAATGAGATGAAGTTTCAGAAAAAGGAAGGCAGTTTTGTGTTGCTAATGCTTAATTAGGAGCTCATCTAGAAAGATGAGCCATTAAATAGCTAAGTCAGACTTTTAATTGAGTAATTGACTTTGGCCTTTCTCTGTTAGTCAGTTTTCTCGTACTGTTTACACATGTAATACTCTAATTTTTAAATCATTTAGATTTGTACTCAAAGATTCAGTTGGTGACATTAACATTGAAATTCAGTGAACACATATACAATATAGTTGGAATGGATCTGGTGGTCAGTTAGGGTTATCACTTATATTCCTCTTAAGTGGTGGTGATCCACATTTACTACATACTTGTTATTTTTCCTGAGTAATATAAGTAACAATAGGATGCCAGAAGTACCCCCTTTTAGTGTTTCTTATTAGTGTCACTCCTTATATCTTACCCAGCCTAGTGTTCTACCGAGTAGATGCTAGTAGTGAAACCATGAAAGAAGCCTCACATCCTTGTAACTGTGAATTATGATTACTGGGTAGAGGAAGTCATAAAAGGGCAATTTTATTCAAGATGACATCTATACCTAATGTTACAATAAAATCATGGATTAAAACCATGGAGCTGGATGATTGTGTGGTATGTGAATATATCTCAATAAAATTGCATTAACAAAATGGAGCACATAGGACTCACCTTTATGCCTTAATGACCTGATTTTTTTATTTCAAAAAATTTAATCAAAATAATACATGCCCATGGGGAAAAAATGCAGAAACAAATACAGGGAAACCAGTTTCCTGTGTGAATCTTCCCCATCTCTTGTGCTATTTCCTAGAGCTATTTTTTTTTTTTAAACTAGTGAAGGTGTAGGTTTGTAGGTTACAGAAAATCATGCAGAAAATACCTAGTTCCCATATATCACTCTTATTATTAACACATAAATTAGTGTGGTGCATTTATTACAATTGATGAAAGAATTTAATGGCCTATTTTTATGAGAGAACTTCTGAATTTACTGTGTGAAGAAAATCTGGTTCTGTGTCCTAAGGTGGTCTTTGGGGGAGGGAAGAGGTGGAGTTGTGTCCTCTTGAGGCTGGCCCACCCCACGCTCACCTGTGTCACATTGCAGAGTTCGTATATACCTGTGGTATCCTGACCTACATTTCACAAAACTATTTTAATAAGCTTGTGTAACAAAAATGAAATCCTTATAATGAATCTTATGCTATTTAAATATGTCTTCAAATGATCCTTCTATTTTGGTTGGAATACGTACATACATCTTTATATAGTTGTAATCAAGATGCTAGGCAATTATATGAGTTGCCTTTAATTTAGTGCCTTGTTTAGTACTGTGTAGGTGCTCCGTATGCATTATGCCATTCAGTCATCAAAACAGTCACATGAGGGGGTACTATTATTTAGCTCTATTTTGCAGAAGGACAAATGGAAAGGAGAGTTTAAGTAAGGCCATAATAGCCAGGAAGAAGTAGAGCTGGAGATTCAAATCCAGGTCTGTCTGATTCCAGAATTCAGTCTCATAACTCCTAAGGAAATCTTGCCTCTTTTGTGATTGACTTTCAAGCCAGACTTTAATGAAAATACTGTGTCTAATTAGTAGAAACTCTAACTTCTCAGCATTTACTGACACATTTTTATATGCACAGAACCCATATAAAGACTGTTACAATTTCTTTTACTTTTGTAGGAACTGAAGGATGTGGGCCATCGTGATCAGATGGCTGCAGCCAGAGGAATCCTCCAGAAAAATGTTCCTATCCTCTATACTGCATCCCAGGCGTGCCTACAGCACCCAGATGTTGCTGCCTATAAGGCCAACAGGGACCTGATATACAAGCAGCTGCAGCAGGCGGTCACTGGCATTTCTAATGCAGCCCAGGCCACCGCATCAGATGATGCCTCCCAGCACCAGGGTGGAGGAGGAGGAGAACTGGCGTATGCACTCAATAACTTTGATGTAAGTTATTCTTGGGAGGAAACTTCAGGCTCTTGGTCGTCCCCCAAAAGACAACAGTTTCCTGGGGCAACTGTGGTCAAGGCTTCTGATGAAAGTTCAGTTTCCACTAGATGTGCAATCCAAGTGGAAAGAAAGTGCTATGAATCATCAGTCTACTTGATCTTGACTAGGTCTAAAGCAGCATTCATCTTTTCTTTGTTTTGTAAAATTTGAGTTAAACTTCTGAATTCTTTCATGCAACTTGTGTTTCCTATGAGGCCATTCTTTATTGCGGATGTGAGTTTGGTTCATTTCAACCAAGATATTGATCTCCTGGCAGATAGATGGGGGGTGATGGGAAATACAGAGAAAAAGTGGACATAGGCTCTACCTTCCAAGTCTTCAGTCTAGTGGCAGATACAGACACATCATAAGTGACTGAGAAGTGCTGTCATCCTAAAATCTTCTCTACCTTAGTTATACTTATCTTCTCAGTGAAGTTGAAATAGTGGACAAAATTTAGTCAAGCAGAAGCAAATTGGGATTAAAGTATTTTCTTAGCATAATGCCATATAATGACCTTTTTTGATAAGGCCTTAGATCACTGTCCTGTGCTTACAACTCAAATCCTAATTTTTTAGTGCGTTTTGTGTTTTTGATTCCTACCCACGTGCTTCATGGCTTCCAGTAGATGGCAGCAGCTTAAGATTTTCTTAAGGTTTTTTTTTTGTTTGTTTTTTAAACCAATTGTTGGGGCAGATTTTAAAAAATAATTAAAGTAAGGGAAAATTCGAGGTGACCAGCGTTCTTTCATAGGTAAATAGGATGCTTTGAAGTATAGAATCAGTATAGTGGAGTGCATTTTGTTTTTAAAAGATTTTCCTTGCCTTTACCTTTTCTTTGTTATCTTTGTCTCACCCCTTGACTTTGGCTTGGGTTACTGAGCCTTCAATATGCATGGCTGATTTAAGACTGACAAATCAGCCATAAATCATAAAGACAGTGTTAAGCCTAAAGACCACGGTATTAGAACTTCTGAATTTTTACTCTGGAGCCTTAAACATTAAATGACTTTATAGCAAACTTGTATGGTGTGTCTTATAATTTACTGGCACTATTGTGTCGTCGTCCCCCCCCCCCCCCCCCAAATTTAGCAGTTATTAGGTATTTGCCTCTTTTACACAGTAAGGGTGGCTTTTTGCCCTAAGCTGAATAATATACTTTAGAAGATAGTTAGCCTCTTAGGGTCACAGTTTCTTCATTCTTAAAAAGATGAGGTTGGGCCAAATCATCTCAGATCTTTTGAGCTCTACGACTCTATTAAAGTTCTGTGACCATTCATTCCTCATTTCTGCTGGCCACAAAACATTGTATTTACAGTTTTGATCAGGTAGATCCTTTAATAACCTAATCTGGTAAGAAAAATGACCAGATAAAATGTAGGTTAATATTGAATTCAACATATGTATTACATGTCAATTTTAATACTGAGGGTTCTTTGGAAGGGAAGGAAGAAAGATACACTTATTGGAACATAGTTCCTAGGAAGAAAAATTAAAGGCAGATTATTTGCTCAGACACTTAGCACTGTGAGTGTCAAGTGGAGAAATTGGAGAAAGGCCAGTATCTGCTGTCATGTGGAGAAATTGGAGGAAGGCCAGTATCTGCTGTCATGACGGTGTCACCATTTGACTTTGTACCTAAAGTTGGCTTGTGACCAGATGTCACTTGTCACTGATAATGGCTGTGTTTAGTGGAGTCAGGGAAAGAGGAGATAGAGGAAGTTGTTCTGAGAGCAGTTGAAACTCAGAGAGTGGCTATGTTGGGGAGAATTGTCCTGAAGTTCTTTGAGGAAGGAAAATCTCTAACTTCAACAACATAGGATAAAGTTGAGACTTAAGAGTTGTTTATAAAATGAGTGATGTGAAGAAAATAGATTGGACTTCATTATAAATGCATTCTTTTGTTTTCATTAAATTTTTTTTTGTGTGACAAAACAGTTCTGCTAATGTCATGTAACTATGACATTGTCTATATCCCGCAAAGCAAAAAAAAAAAGATAACTTTGGTTTTCCTTGTAATTCTCATTTGATGATGTACTAATATACATACATTCACCTATGGATACTCAAGTAGCTTGAGCATGATTTTCATGCTGGCACAGTTGTATTTGCATTTGTGGTAACATAATCTTAACCAGACCCCTTTTTGCTGGGTAGTATTACTTCAGATGCCTTTGAGAATTGAATCACCATAGGCCAACTCACAAGAGATGACCACGCACCTGCCAAGAGGTGTAACTTTCTTTTACATGTTGGAATTTTTGTGTTAAATCTTGATCTTACTCATCAACACTTCACTCACTTTGGAATAACGGAAGGATCAGTGATTAGCACTAATGTTCAGTGATGCTTCCTCTGCAGAAACAAATCATTGTGGACCCCTTGAGCTTCAGTGAGGAGCGCTTTAGGCCTTCTCTGGAGGAGCGTCTGGAAAGCATCATCAGTGGTGCTGCCCTGATGGCCGACTCGTCCTGCACACGTGATGACCGGCGTGAGCGCATTGTGGCAGAGTGCAATGCTGTACGCCAGGCCCTGCAGGACCTCCTGTCGGAATACATGGGCAATGTGAGTATCAGAACTTTTCTTTGAATTAAGGTATTTATGGCTGAGGAGTTTTCCATGTAAATGTTGGATCTGAGATGTTTTACCTATAAAACTCAATTTTGTTCTTTGCTCCTTTACTTTTTTGATGGGCATATTCTTCAAGGAAGGGATAAATAGCTTTCTAGATGGCCTCCCCAACTTTTTTATTTTTAGAAATTTTAAATTTATGAACATGCTACAATGAACATCTTTTATCTAGATGCACCAAGTTAACATCCTGCCATATTTGCTTTCCTTTTCCCTTAACCAGATATATTAGCATGACCATGCATGTATATGTAAATGTATGTGTGTATATTTTTTCCTCTTGAAACATGTGAAAATAAGTTGCAGACATTGTGATACTTCCCCTCTAAATATTTCTCCCCAAATCTTCTAAGGATAAGAACCTTCTACACAGTTAAAATTCCATTTTCTCATTTAGGTGGCTGTCTACTTTTGGGCAAAAGGGAAAGTTGTTCACCTATCTCTTTAATATAGTCTATGAAATTTTTTTCATTAACTATATAAAATGTCATGAGTAGGTAATTGCCAAATAAAATTGTATTAGGCAAACTGGGTAGTGATTTTGAATTGTTTTTTGGTTTGTGTTTAAAAACTAATGCTGTGAAATTTGACACCTGATTTTTTTTTTTTTTGTATGGAAAATACTGTAATTGTGAATTTTTCTCTATCATCAGATATCTTCCTTTTTTCCTTCCTTAAATTTCTTCTTTATTTCCAATTATTTAATGCTCACTTAGGGTCACTGTAGTTTAGACCTGGTAGCTAAAATTTTATAGTGACAAAAAAGGAATAAATTAGGTAATTGTATAACATCATTTTAAGGGGAAGAGGGACAGCATGAATTAGTTGTTGTCACTAGTGATTTTTGCATATATAACATGTTTCAGAAAAAGATCTTGGTCCTTTCTCATTTGTTCATTGGCCATACATCGTGTTTGTTCATTCATGCCTGTGTAAGTGAATGTATAATGGTGAGTTATGAGAGAATTCCTAAGGTGAAGATGAATGCCTTACTGTGTTTTATCTTGTTTCTACCATATTGTGAAATTAGTGAAGCATGTGGAATTATTTTAAGCCATTCCCATGTTTTGATCTTAGGCAATCTACCCCAGAAAAAATGAGATTAGAGGTTTAGTTAAGTCAAATGGAAAAAGCATTTGATAAGTAACAGTGAAAATGTGGGACACATTTAAAAAATGTCTAAATGAGAAAGCATCAAGCTTGAAAATCAGAAAATATTAAAAAACAGTTAAGTTTAAGAATGAGCACAATTTTGGAGTCTTAAGCAGGGAAACAGAGTTTCCTTGGCATGTGTGAGGATCAAAGTTATCTGCTATCATGTGGAGAACTGGAGTGGTACAGAATTGTCTGGTGTAGTTAGGATTAGGAAACCACTTTAAAAATATCCTTTGATGTGGAACAGTATGTGATAAATCTGTTCTGATTACTGCATTCTAGTTTCCTAATTTGTCTGTAAGACATCCCATGAGTTATCGGGTTGGTCACATCCCTGGGCCAGTCACCTCTGGTCATGAGTAATCTTCTGGTTTCTCCCCAGTACAGTAGTATTTTTCTGTTTGTGCTAGGATATAAGAAAAATGGGAAGCACTCATTTATATTGAAGGCATGGCGACTATAACAGCACTTTTTAAAAAATATTCAGTTTTATTGAGATATATTCACATACCATACAGTCATCCATGGTGTACAATCAGCTGTTCAGAGTACCATCATATGGTTGTGTATTCATCACCCCAATTAATTTTTGAACATTTTCCTTACTCCAAAAAGAATGAAAATAAGAATAAAAATAAAAGTAAAAAAGAACACCCAAAGCATTCCATTCCCCCCCTTCCCACCCTATTTTTCATTTAGTTTGTGTCCCCATTTTTCTACTTATCCATCCATACACTGGATAAAGGGAATGTGAGTCACAAGGTTTTCACCATCACACTGTCACCCCTTGTAAGCTACATAGTTGTACAGTCGTCATCAAGAATCAAGGCTACTGGGTTGCAGTTTGACAGTTTTAGTTATTTCCTTCGAGCTATTCCAATACACTAAAATCTAAAAAGGGATATCTATATAGCATGTAAGAATGCCCTCCAAAGTGACCACTCGACTCCATCTGAAATCTCTCAGCCACTGAAACTTTATTTTATTTCATTTTGCTTCCCCCTTTTGGTCAAGAAGTTTTTTCTCAATCCTATGTTGCCGGGGTCCAGGCTCATCCCCGGGAGTCATATCCTGCATTGCCAGGGAGATTTGTACCCCTGGGAGTCAGGTCCCACATAGGGGGGAGGGCAGTGAGTTCACCTGCCAAGTTGGCTTAGCTAGAGAGAGAGAGGCCATACCTGAGCAACAAAGAGGTTCTCTGGGGGAGACTCTTGGGCACAATTACAAGTAGGCTTAGCCTCTCCTTTGCAGTAACAAACCTCATAAGGGGCTTCTAAGATCAAGGGCCCAGCATACCAAATTGTCAGTCCTCCATTATAACAGCTCTCTTAAATACATTTTTATTTTGTAAGTGAAAACGAGAACAATGCCTGATGTTTGGCTGAAATTTAAGGATTATGGTGGGAGAGGTTCAGAATATATTTTAGTATACTCTCTCTGGGTATGATTGTCTTCATGATGAAAATTGTTAGTTTCATCTCATTATTCGAGTAACAGTGAGCAGGGTAGTTCCTGTCAAAAAGTGGTGGAGTAGGGGAGAGGACTGTGGGAAGATGGTGGAATAGGAACTTCAGGAATCAGTCCCTCTACCAAAACAGCTGTTGAACTGGTAGGAACTGTCTAAATCAGCTGTTTTGGAACTCTGGTTTGTAGCATGCGGTGAATAGCTGGGGGAAAAGGCTGGTAAATCACGGTAACTGTAGGTGAATTTCACCCTTTGTGCAGCTGTTACCGTTCTCCATTCCCCGACTCTGCAACAAGCAGCAGTGGGGACTGCAGTAGGAACTTGCCATTTGCTGGTACCAGGGTGGATATAAGGACCTGCTTCTCCAAAATCTGCATGTGTGTGGTCTGATTGCTGGTCACAGCTTTTTATCAGCTATCTCAGATTGCCATCCTTTCAAAGCCCTTCAGGCAAAAATGGCAGAGGAGTCTTAGAGAGGCAGTATGTATTCTTTTTTTTTTCCCTCCTCCTTCTTTTTCCACTCCCTGTTTGAAAGCAGAATAGTTTGGATTAGTCACAAATTGAGGACTCTGACCCTCAGCAACAACAACCCTAGCAGTCCCCAAGGAATGGGAGACTAGTTTTCTAGAGTTACAACAATGTAATATTTAGAATGTCCTGTTCTCAACAAAAATTATAAAATACACAAAGAAACAGGAAACTGTGACCCAATTACTTGAAGAAAAGAATTTGCCAGAAACCGTCACTGAGGAAGCTCATGTATTGAAACTTTTGGTTAAAGATTTTAAGTCAGTTGTCTTAAATATGTTCAGTGAGCTAAAGGAATCCAGATACAAAGAACTAAAGGAAATTAGGAAAAGGCTGTCCGAACAAAATAAAGGGATAAAAATTATAAAAATGAACCAAATAAATATTTGGAGCTGTAAAATACAGTAATTGAAATAAAAAATCTCATGTGTTGGATTCAACAGTAGATTTGGACAGGTAGAAGAAAGGATCAGTGAACTTGAAGACAAGACAATTGAAATGATCTAATCTGAGGAGCAGAAAGAAAAACAATGAAGAAAAAGGAGCAGAATGTAGGGACTTGTGGGACACCATTTAACATACCAACACATACATCATTGGAGTCCCAGAAGGATAACAGAGAGAGAGAAAGGGGCAGAAAAAGTTATTTGAAGAAATAATGGCTGTAAACTTTCCAAATCTGATGAAAGACATGAATATACACATCCAGGAAACTCAACAAACTCCAAACAGGAGAGGCTCTTAAGAGATCTACACCAAGACACACACTGAAGAGTGAAATTGTCAAAGTCCAAAGACTGAGGATTCTGAAAGCAGCAAGAGACAAGCGTATTTGTCACCTTCAGGGGATCCCCAATAAGATTAATAGTGGATTTCTCATCAGAAACCATAGAGGTCAGGAGACAATAGAATGACATATTTAAAGTCCTTAAGGAAAAAAAACTGTCAGTAAATCTGTATCTGTCAAAATTATGTTTCAAAAATGAAGGAGAGAAAATGGCAGACTGGTGAGCTGTATGTTTTAGTTACTCCTCCAGGAAAGTAGGTAGAAAGCCAGGAACTGCGTGGACTGGACACCACAGAGCAATCTGACTTTGGGCATACTTCATACAACACTCATGAAAACGTGGAACTGCTGAGATCAGCGAAATCTGTAAGTTTTTGTGGCCAGGGGACCCGCGCCCCTCCCTGCCAGCCTCAGTCCCGTGGGAGGAGGGGCTGTCAGCTCCGGGAAGGAGAAGGGAGAACTGCAGTGGCAGCCCTTATCGGAGTTTCATTCTACTGATCCATACTCCAACCATAGATAGACTGAGACCAGACACCAGAGAATCTGAGAGCAGCCAGCCCAGCAGAGAGGAGACAGGCATAGAGAAAAAAAACAACACGAAAAACTCCAAAATAAAAGCGGAGGATTTTTGGAGTTCTGGTGAACATAGAAAGGGGAAGGGCCCTGAGGCGCATATGCAAATCCCGAAGAAAAGCTGATCTCTCTGCCCTGTGGACCTTTCCTTAATGGCCCTGGTTGCTTTGTCTCTTAACATTTCAATAACCCATTAGATCTCTGAGGAGGGCCCCTTTTTTTTTTTTTTTTTTTAATCCTTTTTTCTTTTTCTAAAACAATTACTCTAAGAAGCCCAATACAGAAAGCTTCAAAGACTTGCTATTTGGGCAGGTCAAGTCAAGAGCAGAACTAGGAGAGCTCTGAGACAAAACGCAATAATCCAGTGGCTGAGAAAATTCACTAAACACCACAACTTCCCAAGAAAAGGGGGGTGTCCGCTCACAGCCATCATCCTGGTGGACAGGAAACACTCCTGCCCATCGCCAGCCCCATAGCCCAGAACTGCCCCAGACAACCCAGTGTGACGGAAGTGCTTCAAATAACAGGCACACACCACAAAACTGGGCGTGGACATTAGCCTTCCCTGCAAACTCAGCTGATTGTCCCAGAGTTGGGAAGGTAGAGCAGTGTGAATTAACAAAGCCCCATTCAGCCATCATTTCAGCAGACTGGGAGCCTCCCTACACAGCCCAGCAGCCCAGAACTGCCCTGGGGGGACGGCACTCACCTGTGACATAGCACAGTCATCCCTCAACAGAGGACCCGGGGTGCACGGCCTGGAAGAGGGGCCCACTTGCAAGTCTCAGGAGCCATACGCCAATACCAAGGACTTGTGGGTCAGTGGCAGAGACAAACTGTGGCAGGACTGAACTGAAGGATTAGACTATTGCAGCAGCTTTAAAACTCTAGGATCACCAGGGAGATTTGATTGTTAGAGCCACCCCCCCCCTCCCTGACTGCCCAGAAACACGCCCCATATACAGGGCAGGCAACACCAACTACACACGCAAGCTTGGTACACCAATTGGACCCCACAAGACTCACTCCCCCACTCACCAAAAAGGCAAAGCAGGGGAGAACTGGCTTGTGGAGAACAGGTGGCTCGTGGACGCCACCTGCTGGTTAGTTAGAGAAAGTGTACTCCACGAAGCTGTAGATGTGATAAATTAGAGATAAGGACTTCAATTGGTCTACAAACCCTAAAAGAACCCTATCAAGTTCAGCAAATGCCACGAGGCCAAAAACAACAGAAAATTATAAAGCATATGAAAAAACCAGACGATATGGATAACCCAAGCCCAAGCACCCAAATCAAAAGACCAGAAGAGACACAGCACCTAGAGCAGCTACTCAAAGAACTAAAGATGAACAATGAGACCATAGTACGGGAGACAAAGGAAATCAAGAAGACCCTAGAAGAGCATAAAGAAGACATTGCAAGACTAAATAAAAAAATGGATGATCTTATGGAAATTAAAGAAACTGTTGACCAAATTAAAAAGATTCTGGACACTCATAGTACAAGACTACAGGAAGTTGAACAACGAATCAGTGACCTGGAAGATGACAGAATGGAAAATGAAAGCATAAAAGAAAGAATGGGGAGAAAAACTGAAAAAATCAAAATGGACCTCAGGGATATGATAGATAATATGAAACGTCCAAATGTAAGACTCATTGGTGTCCCAGAAGGGGAAGAAAAGGGTAAAGGTCTAGGAAGAGTATTCAAAGAAATTGTTGGGGAAAACTTCCCAGATCTTCTAAACAACATAAATACACAAATCATAAATGCTCAGCGAACCCCAAATAGAATAAATCCAAATAAACCCACTCCGAGACATATACTGATCACACTGTCAAACACAGAAGAGAAGGAGCAAGTTCTGAAAGCAGCAAGAGAAAAGCAATTCACCACATACAAAGGAAACAGCATAAGACTAAGTAGTGACTACTCAGCAGCCACCATGGAGGCGAGAAGGCAGTGGCACGATATATTTAAAATTCTGAGTGAGAAGAATTTCCAGCCAAGAATACTTTATCCAGCAAAGCTCTCCTTCAAATTTGAGGGAGAGCTTAAATTTTTCACAGACAAACAAATGCTGAGAGAATATGCTAACAAGAGACCTGCCCTACTGGAGATACTCAAGGGAGCCCTAAAGACAGAGAAACAAAGAAAGGACAGAGAGACTTGGAGAAAGGTTCAGTACTAAAGAGATTCAGTATGGGTACAATAAAGGATATTAATAGACAGAGGGGAAAAATATGACAAACATAAACCAAAGGATAAGATGGCTGATTCACGAAATGCCTTCATGGTTATAACGTTGAATGTAAATGGATTAAACTCCCCAATTAAAAGATATAGATTCGCAGAATGGATCAAAAAAAATGAACCATCAATATGTTGCATACAAGAGACTCATCTTAGACACAGGGACACAAAGAAACTGAAAGTGAAAGGATGGAAAAAAATATTTCATGCAAGCTACAGCCAAAAGAAAGCAGGTGTAGCAATATTAATCTCAGATAAAATAGATTTCAAATGCAGGGATGTTTTGAGAGACAAAGAAGGCCACTACATACTAATAAAAGGGGCAATTCAGCAAGAAGAAATAACAATCGTAAATGTCTATGCACCCAATCAAGGTGCCACAAAATACATGAGAGAAACACTGGCAAAACTAAAGGAAGCAATTGATGTTTCCACAATAATTGTGGGAGACTTCAACACATCACTCTCTCCTATAGATAGATCAACCAGACAGAAGACCAATAAGGAAATTGAAAACCTAAACAATCTGATAAATGAATTAGATTTAACAGACATATACAGGACATTACATCCCAAATCACCAGGATACACATACTTTTCTAGTGCTCACGGAACTTTCTCCAGAATAGATCATATGCTGGGACATAAAACAAGCCTGAATAAATTTAAAAAGATTGAAATTATTCAAAGCACATTCTCTGACCACAATGGAATACAATTAGAAGTCAATAACCATCAGAGACTTAGAAAATTCACAAATACCTGGAGGTTAAACAACACACTCCTAAACAATCAGTGGGTTAAAGAAGAAATAGCAAGAGAAATTGCTAAATATATAGAGACGAATGAAAATGAGAACACAACATACCAAAACCTATGGGATGCAGCAAAAGCAGTGCTAAGGGGGAAATTTATAGCACTAAATGCATATATTAAAAAGGAAGAAAGAGCCAAAATCAAAGAACTAATGGATCAACTGAAGAAGCTAGAAAATGAACAGCAAACCAATCCTAAACCAAGTACAAGAAAAGAAATAACAAGGATTAAAGCAGAAATCAATGACATAGAGAACAAAAAAACAATAGAGAGGATAAATATCACCAAAAGTTGGTTCTTTGAGAAGATCAACAAGATTGACAAGCCCCTAGCTAGACTGACAAAATCAAAAAGAGAGAAGACCCATATAAACAAAATAATGAATGAAAAAGGTGACATAACTGCAGATCCTGAAGAAATTAAAAAAATTATAAGAGGATACTATGAACAACTGTATGGCAACAAACTGGATAATGTAGAGGAAATGGACAATTTCCTGGAAACATATGAACAACCTAGACTGACCAGAGAAGAAATAGAAGACCTCAACCAACCCATCACAAGCAAAGAGATCCAATCAGTCATCAAAAATCTTCCCACAAATAAATGCCCAGGGCCAGATGGCTTCACAGGGGAATTCTACCAAACTTTCCAGAAAGAACTGACACCAATCTTACTCAAACTCTTTCAAAACATTGAAGAAAATGGAACACTACCTAACTCATTTTATGAAGCTAACATCAATCTAATACCAAAACCAGGCAAAGATGCTACAAAAAAGGAAAACTACCGGCCAATCTCCCTAATGAATATAGATGCAAAAATCCTCAACAAAATACTTGCAAATCGAATCCAAAGACACATTAAAAAAATCATACACCATGACCAAGTGGGGTTTATTCCAGGCATGCAAGGATGGTTCAACATAAGAAAATCAATCAATGTATTACAACACATTAACAAGTCAAAAGGGAAAAATCAATTGATCATCTCAATAGATGCTGAAAAAGCATTTGACAAAATCCAACATCCCTTTTTGATAAAAACACTTCAAAAGGTAGGAATTGAAGGAAACTTCCTCAACATGATAAAGAGCATATATGAAAAACCCACAGCCAGCATAGTACTCAATGGTGAGAGACTGAAAGCCTTCCCTCTAAGATCAGGAACAAGACAAGGATGCCCGCTGTCACCACTGTTATTCAACATTGTGCTGGAAGTGCTAGCCAGGGCAATCCGGCAAGACAAAGAAATAAAAGGCATCCAAATTGGAAAAGAAGAAGTAGAACTGTCATTTTTTGCGGATGATATGATCTTATATCTAGAACACCCTGAGAAATCGACGATACAGCTACTAGAGCTAATAAACAAATTTCGCAAGGTAGCGGGATACAAGGTTAATGCACATAAGTCAGTAATGTTTCTATATGCTAGAAATGAACAAACTGAAGAGACACTCAAGAAAACGATACCATTTTCAATAGCAACTAAAAAAATCAAGTACCTAGGAATAAACTTAACCAAAGATGTAAAAGACCTATACAAAGAAAACTACATGACTCTACTAAAAGAAATAGAAGGGGACCTTAAAAGATGGAAAAATATTCCATGTTCATGGATAGGAAGACTAAATGTCATTAAGATGTCAATTCTACCCAAACTCATCTACAGATTCAATGCAATCCCAATCAAAATTCCAACAACCTACTTTGCAGACTTGGAAAAGCTAGTTATCAAATTTATTTGGAAAGGGAAGATGCCTCGAATTGCTAAAGACACTCTAAAAAAGAAAAACGAAGTGGGAGGACTTACACTCCCTGACTTTGAAGCTTATTATAAAGCCACAGTTGCCAAAACAGCATGGTACTGGCACAAAGATAGACATATAGATCAATGGAATCGAATTGAGAATTCAGAGATAGACCCTCAGATCTATTGATCTCAGACTGATCTTTGATAAGGCCCCCAAAGTCACTGAATTGAGTCATAATGGTCTTTTCAACAAATGGGGCTGGGAGAGTTGGATATCCATATCCAAAAGAATGAAAGAGGACCCCTACCTCACCCCCTACACAAAAATTAACTCAAAATGGACCAAAGATCTCAACATGAAAGAAAGTACCATAAAACTCCTAGAAGATAATGTAGGAAAACATCTTCAAGACCTTGTATTAAGCGGCCACTTCCTAGACTTTACACCCAAAGCACAAGCAACAAAAGAGAAAATAGATAAATGGGAACTCCTCAAGCTTAGAAGTTTCTGCACCTCAAAGGAATTTCTCAAAAAGGTAAAGAGGCAGCCAACTCAATGGGAAAAAATTTTTGGAAACCATGTATCTGACAAAAGACTGATATCTTGCATATATAAAGAAATCCTACAAGTCAATGACAATAGTATAGTCGGCCCAATTATAAAATGGGCAAAAGATATGAAAAGACAGTTCTCTGAAGAGGAAATACAAATGGCCAAGAAACACATGAAAAAATGTTCAGCTTCACTAGCTATTAGAGAGATGCAAGTTAAGACCACAAAGAGATACCATCTAACACCGGTTAGAATGGCTGCCATTAAACAAACAGGAAACTACAAATGCTGGAGGGGATGTGGAGAAATTGGAACTCTTATTCATTGTTGGTGGGACTATATAATGGTTCAGCCACTCTGGAAGTCAGTCTGGCAGTTCCTTAGAAAACTAGATACAGAGCTACCATTCGATCCAGCGATTGCACTTCTCGGTATATACCCGGAAGATCGGAAAGCAGTGACACGAACAGATATCTGCACGCCAATGTTCATAGCAGCATTCTTCACAATTGCCAAGAGATGGAAACAACCCAAATGTCCTTCAACAGATGAGTGGATAAATAAAATGTGGTATATACACACGATGGAATACTACGCGGCAGTAAGAAGGAACGATCTCGTGAAACATATGACAACATGGGTGAACCTTGAAGACATAATGCTGAGCGAAATAAGCCAGGCACAAAAAGAGAAATATTATATGCTACCACTAATGTGAACTTTGAAAAATGTAAAACAAATGGTTTATAATGTATAATGTAGGGGATCTAGCAATAGAGAGCAATTAAGGAAGGGAGAACAATAATCCAAGAAGAACAGATAAGCTATTTAACATTCTGGGGATGCCCAGGAATGACTATGGTCTGTTAATTTGTGATGCATATAGTAGGAGCAAGTTCACAGAAATGTTGCTATATTAGGTAACTTTCTTGGGGTAAAGTAGGAACATGTTGGAAGTTAAGCAGTTAGGTTAGTTGTCTTTTTCTTACTCCCTTGTTATGGTCTCTTTGAAATGTTCTTTTATTGTATGTTTGTTTTCTTTTTAACTTTTTTTTTCATACAGTTGATTTAAAAAAGAAGGGAAAGTTAAAAAAAAAAAAAAGAAAAACAAGGGAAAAGAAGATGTAGTGCCCCCTTGAGGAGCCTGTGGAGAATGCAGGGGTATTCGCCTACCCCACCTCCATTGTTGCTAACATGGCCACAGACATAGGGGACTGGTGGTTTGATGGGTTGAGCCCTCTACCACAGGTTTTACCCTTGGGAAGACGGTTACTGCAAAGGAGAGGCTAGGCCTCCCTATGGTTGTGCCTAAGAGCCTCCTCCCGAATGCCTCTTTGTTGCTCAGATGTGGCCCTGTCTCTCTAGCTAAGCCAACTTGAAAGGTGAAATCACTGCCCTCCCGTCTACGTGGGATCAGACGCCCAGCGGAGTGAATCTCCCTGGCAACGTGGAATATGACTCCCGGGGAGGAATGTAGACCCGGCATCGTGGGACGGAGAACATCTTCTTGACCAAAAGGGGGATGTGAAAGGAAATGAAATAAGCTTCAGTGGCAGAGAGAATCCAAAAGTAGCCGAGAGATCACTCTGGTGGGCACTCTTACGCACACTTTAGACAACCCTTTTTAGGTTCTAAAGAATTGGGGTCGCTGGTGGTGGATACCTGAAACTATCAAACTACAACCCAGAACCCATGAATCTCGAAGACAGTTGTATAAAAATGTAGCTTATGAGGGGTGACAATGGGATTGGGAAAGCCATAAGGACCACACTCCACTTTGTCTAGTTTATGGATGGATGAGTAGAAAAATAGGGGAAGGAAACAAACAGAGAAAGGTACCCAGTGTTCTTTTTTACTTCAATTGCTCTTTTTCACTTTAATTATTATTCTTGTTATTTTTGGGTGTGTGCTAATGAAGGTGTCAGGGATTGATTTGGGTGATGAATGTACCACTATGTAGTGGTACTGTAAACAATCTAAAGTACGATTTATTTTGTATGACTGCGTGGTATGTGAATATATCTCAATAAAATGAAGATTAAAAAAAAAATAATCTAGGGGGGTAGTTAGGGGTATGGAAGGATTTGACTTTCCCTTTTTGTCTTTATTTCGTTTCTGGAGTAATTAAAATGTTCTAAAAAATGAAATAAAAAAAGTTAAAAAATGAAGGAGAAATGGAAATTAATAGATAAAAGTTATAAGAGTTCATTACCAGACAACCTGCCCTAGAAGAAATGCTAATGGGAGCCTTCAGGACTAAGTAAAAGAACATATTAGACAGTAACTGGAAGCCATATGAGAAATGAAGATCATTGGTAAAGGTAACTTCATAGGTAAATATAAAATCCTGTATTCCTTTCTCCCCTTTATATGACTTAACAGGCAAATGTGTTAAATAACATTATAAATCTATGTTAATGGGTATACAATATATGAAGATGTAATTTGAGACAATAAGAATATAAAGTGGGAGGGATGGAGATATATAGACTAGAGAGTTTTTATACCACTGAAACTAGGTTGGTACCAGTCAAATTAGATTGTTATTAGTTTAAGATGTTCATTATAATTTCAAATGTAACTGCTAAGATAATAGCTGGAAAATATCAGGACCAGTGAAGAAGGGAATCAAAATGGCACACTACAAAAAAGCAACTAAATACAAAAATAGCAGTAATGGAGTAATTAAGGAGCAAAAAATATGCAAAGACATAAAGAAATCAAATAGCTAAATGGCTGAAGTAAATTCAGTTATTACCTTAAATGTCCATGGATTAAATTCCCCCATTACAAGGCAAAGATTGGCAGATTGGGTGAAAAGGCATGATCCATCTATAAGCTGTCTAAAAGAGACACACTTTAGATGCAAAGACACAAAGAAGTTGAAAGTAAAAGGGTAGAAAAAGATAATTCCATGCAAACAGTAATCTAAACACAGCCAGGATGGCTATGCTATTGTCAGGCAAAATGGACTTTAGGTCAAAAAAGATTATAAGGGACAAAGAAGTATATTATATATTGTTAAAAGTTTTAATCCAGCAAGAACATAAGATGATTGTTGTGCTGGTTTGACTCAATTGTCCCCCACCAAAGCCATGTTCTTTAATTCAGTGTTGTGAGGGCAGACTTTTTAGTCTTTTGATTGACTTAAGAGAAGCTGAGAGAGACATTTTGGAGAGAAGCTAAGAACTGACACAGACCCATGTGCTTGGAGATGCAGACAGGAAGATGTTTGGAGATGCTCATCTAAGAGATGAAGCCCAGTGTTTGCCCCAGAGAAGCTAAGAGAGGACTCCCAGATGCTTAGAGAGAAATGCCCCAGGAGAACCAAGCAGAGAGCTGAGGAAAGCTAAGAGAGACAGAAGCTCAGAGACATTTTAGAGGAAGGCATTTTGACATGCAACCTGAGAGCAAAGGACCAGCAGACGCCTTCCGCATGCCTCCCTAGCTGACTGAGGTGTTCCGGACACCACTGGCCTTTTTCTTCAGTGAAGGTATCCTCTTGTTGATGCCTTAGTTTGGAACCTTTATAGCCTTAGAACTGTAAATTTGTAACCTTATAAATCTCCTTTATAAAAGCCAATCCATTTCTGGTATTTTGCGTAACGGCAGCTTTAGCAAACAGGAACAATTATGATTATAATCATTGTACCTCACAGCAGAGTCCCAATGTAAATGAAGCTAAAATGGACAGAAATGAAGGGAAACATAGATAGTTCTACAATAATAAGTTAGAGACTTCAGTATACCACTTTCAATAATTAATAAAACATCTAAATAGAAGATCAAAAAGGGAATAGAGGAGTCAAACAATACTATTAATCAATTTAGTACTAATGGATATATATAGAACATTCCACCCAACAACAGCAGAATATACATTCTGAAGTGCACATGGAACGTTTTCCAGGCAAGACCATATGTTAGGCCACAACTCAAATCTTAATAAATTTACGCATATTGAAATCATACATAGTTCATATCTTCTTGGACCACAATGGAATAAAGCTAGAAATCAATAATAGAAGTTAAACTGGAAAATTTGCAAATATGTGGAAATTAAACAACAGACTGTTAAACAACCAGTGGTTCAAATTTCTCTCATATGAATACTTAGAATAAGCAAATTCATAGAGACAGAAAGCCAAGTTGTGGTTACCAGGAGTGGGAGGAGTAGGAAATGAGAGCTCTTGTTCAGGGAGTATGAGTTTTGATTTGGGATGATGAAAATAGTCTGGAAATTAGATAGTGGTGGAAGTTACACAGTGTTGTCCTTGTACTTAATGTCAAAGAATTGTCCACTTAAAATGGTTAAAATAATTTTTATGTTCTGTCTTTTTTTAATCACATTAACACTAAATAAATAAAATTTTAAGAACAAACAAAAGCAATGCAGTGAAGATTCAGGGAGAGAGTGATGGAGCACCCTTAAAGCTTAGAATAGTAAATGTAACCACAAGAAATGGAAGAAACTGGGGTCAGATTTTTGCTTTTTTATGAAGTATTCAAAAAGATGTAGACCCTCTTGTGACCACTAACTAGAACTTATCCAGTGATGTCTGCCTGTCACTTAGTTTATACTGAGTGTATCATATGCAGGCAGTGTGTTGGGCACCATGTGTGAGGAATTGGGCACTCATCTCTCCCTTCTGGAAGAGACAGCATTTCTACGGGGCATTTAGTGGGAGTGCCATGTCAGGTACAGCTACAGTGACATGGGAAACCAAGGAGGATGAGATTAGATCTAGCTGGAAAACCTGAGAAGACTTTATGGAAGATTTATTTTATGTTATGTTCTTTCAGTTGATTTTTTAAAAATGGTTCACTTCAAGTTTTAATTATTTCTGTTGAAAAATGTTAGACATGTAATTGTGGAGAATTGAGATGACCTGGAAAAACTGATACACTTCATGGAACTTTGTACATAGAATGGTAAATTCCAGAAGGATTCACATATATTCACTTTTTTCCATTTCCTGGATTTTTCGAGTCATGTCATTTTTATAGAAGCACAATCTTAAAATCTTGTCATAATCTTGGAGTCTTCTGTGTCCATCCTGTGTTGCTAGTTACCACATTCCACTGGTTTTTTCTTTAAGGAGGAAGCTTAACTTGGGATGTACTAGAATCCCTGGGCACCTTTTAAAAATCCTCATGTCCAGACTGTAACCCAGAGCAATTAAGTCAGAATCTCTGGATTGAGGTGTAGATGGCAGTAGTATTTAAAGATCCAAGGTGATTCCAGTGTGCAGCCAAGGTTGAGAAGCTCTGGTGGCCTATTGCATTTGTCCTGTTCTGTCTCCATTGCCATTGCCTTAGTCCTGGCACTCCTCACTTTCTCCATTTTCCAGTCTGTTCTGCCTACTCAGGTCAGACTGAGCTCATGCCCTCAGTAGGACACTGTTCATTCGGTTCTTGAAATTCTCTCTTTTTTAAAAAATTAAATTCAGTTTCATTGAGATATATTCACATACCATACAATTATCCATGGTGTACAATCAACTGCTCACATTATGCATTCATCACCCCAGTCTATTTTTGAACATTTTCCTTACACCAGAAAGAAGAAGAATGAGAAATAAAAGTAAAAAGAACACCCAAATCATCCTGCATTCCACCTTATTTTTCATTTAGTTTTTGTCCCCATTTTTCTACTCATCCATCCATACACTGGATAAAGGGAGTGCGATCCACAAGGTTTTCAGAATCACACTGTCACCCCTTGTCAGCTATGTTGTTATACAGTCGTCTTCAAGAGTCAAGGCTATGGGTTGGAGTTTGATAGTTTCAGGTATTTACTTCTAGCTATTCCAATACATCAAAACCTAAAGAGGGTTATCTATATAGTGTGTAAGAATGTCCACCAGAGTGACCATCTTGCTTCCATCTTTTGGTTGAGAAGGTGTTCTCAATCCCATGATGCAGGGTTCAGACTCATTCCCAGGAGTCATATCCTGCATTGCCAGGGAGGTTTATACCCCTGGGAGTTAGGTCCCACATGGGGGGAGGGCAGTGAGTTTACCTGCTGAGGTGGCTTAGCTAGAGAGAGAGGACCACATCTGAGCAACAAAGGGGCACTCTGGGGAAGACTCTTAGGCACAATTATAAGTAGGTTTAGGCTCTCCTTTGCAGTAATGAGCTTCATAAGGGCAGGCCCCAAGATAGAGGGTCAGCATACTGAGCCGTCAGTCCTCAGTGTTTGTGAGAACATCAGCAACAGTCCAGGTGAGGAAGTCCAGCACTTCTGCATTTGAAATTCTCTTTTGAAACCTAACCTACTCTTCTTTTAAGGCCCAGATTTTTTCTTCTCTTTGTTGAAGGCCATTTCAAACTGTACTGTACACGTTGTATCTTTGGTGCTTGAAATTTTGCACCTAATTGTATACTTCCTTGAATTGTTGCTTAATTTTGTTTCCTTTATCTGTGCCATATCTGTAGGTAGGTCTTAAACTTTTGGGAAGATGGGAACTTTTTCTTTCGGGATCTAGTATAATGCTAGAAAAGGTTCAGTAAGTGCTTGCTTAATGAACTCAGGCTGACTTGGAAGTATGAATAAAATGATCAATGTTGGATATTCATGGTGCTAGGGAAACATCAGTTTAAAAAACAAAGACCCTTCCTTGCCTTTATGGGCCTTACATTCTAGTGGGGGCTGGGGAGGGGGCCACAGGTGGTTTGCCTCTATTTCCTGAAGGTCTTTCAGTCTACAGATAATGTTCATAGAAAAAAAATTAAATCAAGTACTCTGAAATAAGCAGTGAGTGACACTAGTATCTCAGATCAGAGTGAAGTTAAATTTAATTAATCTGGTAAGGCCAAATTCCCTTTTAAAGGCTTCAAGAGTTAAGGAGGCCAGCGGCCTTAATGCTCCTGCTTGCATTGTGGTTTGAAGAATTGGAGGGAAGTCTTGACTCTGTAACTAACTTACTGGACAGGTCTCTAAGAGATAGTGATGTAAAAGCAATGAATTCAACCCCTACTTACTTAATGTCATGGAAATGCATGACAGTAGAAGTTTTGTAACCATTCAGTGGATCCTCACTGTTTCCCAAATGTTTTTCAGGTTTTCTTGAAATGAAAATGGTTATTGTGGTTAAGTTTAATTTGTTCCTGCTCTATCAGCCTCAGATTGCTCTGCCTGTGAATGTTCTAGAGAAAGGGAAACAGCTTGGATGGGTTCATAATCTTAAAAAGTTAAAAAGTGAATGGATTGAAAATAAAATGAAATATAATAAAATTTGAAAGAAGTTACTGCAATTTTTGGTTATTTTTCTTAATTAAAATCATGTTTGCATTAAATCACTGAACCACCAGCATTATTAACATTTGGAGATAAATATTTCTAGCTTTTTCTTTTTTCTATACAGAGCATTAAAATTTTTTTTAACAGCATCTTTATGTTCTCTGCATAATAATATAAAATATTCATTTAACTAGGATTCATACTATTAGTTGAACAGGTTAAAAAATTTCTATTCCTTAAATATTTGCTGATGTTGGAGCCCAGTTGTGTTTTATAATGTTCTTTGAAGTTGTTTCAATGCCAGTGAAAAACCCCTTCTGAAGTGTCCTCTACTTTATGCAGCTGAATTCCTTATTTCTTATTTCCCTTTATTCTGCTGCAGGATATTCTGATCCTTATAGGTTTCTTTCTCCCTTTGTTAGGATGTGTGCCTTCAGTTGTTTTTCCCATGATAGAATTTAAGACCAAGTATATTGGTCTCTATGACCACACCTCTCCTTTTCTCCTACCCCCTCAAAAAAACCCACAAATACCCCTCCCCCCAAAAAAAACCCAAATCTGAAAATACTTAACACTGTCTAAAATATAAAAGATCCTTAATCTTTGAGATGAATTACATTTGATTTTAGCCTGAGCAATCTTGCTCAAGAGTTCATGGTCATTTGTTGATTGACTGGAGTTAGGACTTAAAATTGGTGAGAACAAGCACATACCTTGGGCTTGAGTAGCTCCAGCTCTGTGCTGTCCAATAGTAGCCACTAGCCATATGTTGCTGTAGAGTGATTGAAATGTGACTGGACTGAATTGAGATATGCTGTAAGTGTAAAACACACACCTGATTTCTAAGGTTTAGTACAGAAAAAAAAAAAGACTGTAAAACATCTCACTAATTTCTTTGATAATATTTTGGGATATATATTGAGTTAAGTAAAATATAATATTACATGTAGTATGGCTACTAGAAAATTTACAATTATATATATATGGTTTACATTTCTAGCTCACATTGTATCTCTTTTGAATAGCTTTAACTACTGGGTAACCAGTTGGCTAAAGTGAGTAGATAAGAGTTTAGTGTTAACTTCATGAAGGACTGTCCAGAATGGTACAGTGAATTTTATCTTTGTTTTTGCCCCAAAACATTGAAGTGTGTTGGTAGGGTCCCAAAAGAAAATGACAATAACTGGATATTTTTGTTTTGTACTGGACATTTATTTGAGGAGTTTGATTATGTTAATACAGCAAGTATAAGATTTAAATTTTGTAATAGTTTGATATGGAATGTATGAATGGTGTGCAGTTGATGTTCACTTTTAAAGATCACTTAAAAAGATTATTGTAGTGAAGGAAAATGCTCAATTTAACTATTCCTTTCTCACTTTTGCAAATGCCTTCCTGGAATCACTTTAGCATAGGTAGAGCTTCCCAGCCTTTGAAGGACTCTGGGAAGAACTAGTTATTGCATTATTTTGTGGCCGTATTTTCTTGTCTTCAAAATAAGAATAGCTTAATTTTTATGTTTATTATGTAACTACTATAATCCCACCACCCATTTTTGGTCTGTTACATCACAGATTTAACTTCATACCTTTCCTCCTTTATTTAACAATAACAACAAGGATTATCTATACTATTGCACTGCTTACCATATAGCAGCCATTGTACTAAGAGACATAAATATATTACTTATTTATTACTTATTTTACCCCCATAATCCTACTGGGTTGTTACTTGTTCAAAAATACAAACACATACAGCTGGGATTGGATCCCCAGATCTATCCAACCTGGAAGTCTGTGCTTTTAATACTTTTAACATTGTGCGTGTTCCCAAGTCAACAGATAAAGTTTTACCTCATTGTTTTTGATGATGGCAGAATTTCCCACTTTGCATCTTTAAAAATGTCTGTTCTGAAATTAAATGCCCCAAACCCATATCTGGCATGGCTGTCTGAAGTGGGTGGAACAAGAAAGCCTTTTAAAAATATACTTCCATACTAGATGTTTTTATCTTCAAAGTTTTTATTTTAAAATAATTTCAAACTAACAGGACAGTTGTAAAAATAATACAAAACCCATAGAGAGAATTCTAACATACCCCCTGCCAGATACCCAGATCCACCAATTTTAACATTGTGCCACATTTGCCATATCTGTCCATCCATTTGTTTGTCAATTTGTCTATCTGTCTGTCTGTCTATCTGTCTTCTGAACATTTGAGAGTAGGTTGTATACATCACGTTCCTTGAAAACATAACACTTCCATGTAGATTTCCTAAGAAGATACTCATTTATGTAACTACTTTAAATACATTTATCAAGTTGAAGAAATTTAACATTAATATAAAGCTTTAAATATATATTCCAGTTTTTTCATATGCCCCAATAACGTTTTTTGGGGACTTTTCTTCTCCATTTATTTGATCCTGTGCTAGGTCATTGTTCCAATTTGCTAATGCCGCCGTTGTGCAAAATACCAAAAATGGATTGGCTTTTATGAAGGGGGTTTATTAGGTTACAAATTTATAGTTCTTAGGCCATAAAAGTGTCCAAACCAAGGCATCAACAAGAGGATACCTTCATTGAAGAAAGGCCAATGGCATACAGAACACCTCTGCCAGCTGGGAAGACACGTGGCTGGCATCTGCTGATAATTTTGCTCTGGGTTTCTGGTTTCAAATGGCTTTCTCCACAATGTCTCTGGGCCAGCATCTCCAAATGTCTGCAAGCATCTCTAAGCGTCAGCTCTCAAGTGTCTCTCCAAAAGTCTCTTTCAGCTGCTCTTGGGGCATTTTGTCCTCTCTTAACTTCTCTGGAGCAGACCCTGGGCCAGCATCTCAAAAGCTTCAGCAAGCATCTGGGTCTCCTGGATTAGCATATCCTGGGGCATTTCCTTCTCTCTGCTCTCTCTGTGAGTTCCCTTTAAAGGACTCCAGTAAACTAATCAGGACCTACCCTAAATGGGCAGGGTCAAATCTCCATGGAAACATTCAATTAAGAGGTCACACCCGAATCAAAAAGATTAATAAATCTGCCCCCCATAAGATTGCATTAAAGAATATGTCTTCTTCTGAGGGACATAATATATACAAACCAGCACAGTCATATATTGCATTAAATTATCATTGTTTCTATAGTTGCTCCTTTTTAAATTTTTAATTGTAGGAACATATGTTTAACATAAACTTTCCCATCTCAGTCACTGTTAATCCTACCTCATTTAGTGGGATTAATCACATTCATAGTGTTGTGCTACCTTCACTACCATCCATTACCAGAAATTTCCCACTACCCTGAACAAAAACCCTGCAGCCGGAGTGAGCGGGTGGGCACATTCTCAGGGTCTCCTTTGGCCGCCGCCACTGCCTAGGAATGATCTGGATGGCAGCAGGTGGCCCCACCTAGTGGCCCCAAGTTACCTCTGCAGCCACCAAGATGAGGGACAGTCGCTGAGCTGTGAAGTCTGTTAAAATGTATTTTTGATACGGTAATATATATATGAAGAATATGTGTGTTTAAAATGGTGGCCAGGTAGAGAGACTAGAAAAGACATTTTGTTGCCTGTTCCTGACCACATGTATTATTGTCACTGAGAAACTAAAACAGTTATATTTGCTAATACTATACAGTACCATGTTAGTAACACACACAATGCCAAAAAGATCTGACTTAAAGAAAATTTGAGAAGAAAAAGTTGTTGCTCAGTGTTGTTTGTAAACTCAAGATGTGAGTTTGTATTTGCATTATGACATAAATGAAACAACCATCCCTCCCCGCTGCACACACACACATGCTTTTTGTCTAATGAAAATTTTCCTGTGATTATTTATAATTAGCAGTTTTTCTTCTAGAAAAAGTGGCATATGAATGGCAGTTGTCCTAAAGTGTATTAATAAAACCGTACTTTGAAATTTTAACAAACAAAAACCTGTAGCCATCATGCATTAATTCCCATTCCCCTTGCCCTCCCACCCCTGGTAACCTGTACTCCATTTTCTGTCTCTGTGGGTTTACATATTCTAGCCATTTTATATAGGTGAAATCATACATTATCTGTCCCATTGAGTCTGACTTTTATTTCATGCTAACATGGTGTCTTCAAGGTTTATCCATGTAAAGGCATTTATCAGAACTTCATTCCTTTTTTAAGGGTAATATTCCCATTGTATCTATAAATTTTGTTTATCCATCAGCTGATGGACATTTGGGTTGTTTCCACCTTTTGGCCATTGTGAATCATGCTGCTGTGAACACTGGTGTGCAAATACCTGTTTGATTACCTGCTTTCAATTCTTTTATTTATATACCCATGTTTTAGTTTTCTAGGATGCTTGAAACAGGTACCGTGAAATGGTTCTCCTTGAACAATGGGAATGGATTAGCTTACAGTTTTGAAGCTGAGAAAGTGTCCAAATCAAGGCATCATCAAGGTGATGCTTTCTTCCCAAAGACTGACTGCCAATGAGCCATGGCTCCTCTGCCACATGGCAAGGCACATGGAGCCATCTGGTCTTTCCTTTCTCCTTTCGCTTTCGTTGTATTCAGCTTGCTTCTGTTAACTTTCAGTTTCTTGCTTCCATGGCTTTCTCTCTCTCTCTATTCATTTCGTTTATAAAGGACTCCCATAAAAGGATTAAGACTCATCATGAATGAGGTGGGTCACACCTTTACTGAAATAGCCTCATCAAAAGATTCTACTTACAGTGGGCTTACACCTCCAGGAAGGGATTCGATTTAACAACATGCTTTCAGGGGTATGTAAAGTTTTGAACCACCACAACCTAGAAGTGAGATTGGTAGGTAATTTTATATTTAACTTTTTGAGAAATTGCCAAACTGTTTTCCACAGCAGGTGCACCTGTTTCTCTCCTTCCTTGCCAATATTTATTTTCAATTTTTTTTTTTTAAAATAATAGCCATTCGAGTGGGTGTGAAATATCATCTCATTGTGGTTTTCATTTGCATTTCCCTAATGGCTAATGATGTTGAGAATCTTTTCATGTGCTTATTGGTCATTTGTATGTTTTTGGAGCATTGTTGATTCAAATCCTTTGCCTTTTTTTTTTTTTGGATTGTTTGTCTTTTTGTTCTTTATATAGTCTGGATATTCAGATAATATGGTTTCGAGATATTGACTCCCATTCTGGCAGTTTTCTTTTTACTTTCTTGATACTGTCTGTAGGTGCACAAAGCCTTTTAATTTTGATGAAGTCCAGTTTATCAATTTTTTCTTTTATCTTGTGCTTTTAGTGTAAAGCCCAAGAATCCATCGCCTGGTATAAGATCTTGAAGATATTTTCCTATGTTTTTTTTCCTAAATTTTATAGTTTTTGCTCTTATGTTTAGTTTGTTGATTCATCTGTTTTTTTTTCTTTTGAATGTTTGGGAGACTTTAGATATAAATAGATGTTGCATTGAATGTAAAGTTTGAGCATGTGTAGAACTTGTTTCTCTTGACACTGCATTTATTTAACATGTACACTACTTGTTAAAGATTAATATGTGATTTTCTTATGGTGTTAAAGATTAATATGTGATTTTCTTATGGTGCATGAGGATGAGTTTAACGGACCTTAACTCTGAGGAAGAAGTGTCATCCCGGTTATATGTGGTGTTTTCTAAAAGTTTTGAGGAACTCCCTATGTATGCTACCCTGGCATTATGAATTGCAATTTTTAACAGGCAAGTTCTTAACCTTTTATACCCAGAAAGATGCGTGTTTATGTATTAGATCAAATGTTGCTGGCTTAATGGAGGAATAGTGGAGTTGTCTCTTGAAGTCAGGATGATGGAGCAGACATGGAAGCCTGCCCAGTGTCAGGCTGCGGAGGATAGGGTTTTAGCCACCAACAGATTGCTGTTAGACTGTCTTTGGAATCACCTTGTGCTCTTTAGATGTCAGGCAGTCTTGAAAGGCTTTCATATCTAAAAAATGTTTTGAGATTAAAAGGTAATACCTCCTATATACATCAGAATATTGGTAATTGTCTCTAGGTGGTAGTGTGATAGGCAGTATAGAATTCTTCTAAATTTCTCCCCCATTTTGGACAATGTTTCTTATATTCATAATGACACAAAGTTTAAAAAATAAACTTAGACCCTTTTTGTGTGTGTCTTGGATTTTTACGTTTTGTTTATAACCATATACTGTGTTTATTTCTAAAGCACAATTAATACAGGAAATTTGAGGATTTTTCAAATGTATTAAGATCTTGACTTATTCCTTTATAAAGTAATGATTCATTCAAGACTGGTTTGACTGAAGTGGTGAGTTTTTTATTACAGTGTATATTTCTAGAAAGTCTCAGTTAAAACACAGCCAGTTATCTCTTTGTGATAGCACTTGCTTCATTCTCTCCTAGAGCTATATATCAAAGTGATTTTTGGCCATGTAAATATAGAATTGTAAAGTTTAGAATTTGGAAGTAAGATTAGTTAGCGCCTATTCCAGTTGTCCACAAATTATAGCCCTCAGATCAAATCTGACTTACCACCCATTTTTGTTAATAAAGTTTTATTGAAACACAGCCAAACCCATTTATTTACGTGTTATCAATGGCTGCTTGTCCACTGTAGCAGCAGAGTTGAATAATCCCGAAAGCCTAAAATATTTGCTATCTGGTCCTTTGCAGAAGTTTCCTGACTTAATTTAGTCCAACTAACTAATTTTGGGGGAAGGTTATGAATAAAATGATTCGGGTTATGTATTTCTTCTTAGATAAACTTCTTTGGCAATTGTGGCTTTCAAGAACTTGGCCCGTTTCATCCAGTTAGTTGAATTTATATTCATAGAGTTGTTAGCAGCATTACCTTATTACCCCCCCCTTTTTTAATGCATATATTTTTTATTAGGAATGTTGTAGGTTTACAGAAAAATTATGCAGGAAATAGAGTTCCCATATACCTCCTTACTAGTAACAGCTTTCATTAGTCTAGTATCTTTTTTTTTTTTTTAATTTATTTTTTTTTATCATCATTTTATTGAGATATATTCACATACCACGCAGTCATACAAAACAAATTGTACTTTCGATTGTTTACAGTACCATTACATAGTTGTACATTCATCACCTAAATCAATCCCTGACACCTTCATTAGCACACACACAAAAATAACAAGAATAATAATTAGAGTGAAAAAGAGCAATTGAAGTAAAAAAGAACACTGGGTACCTTTGTCTGTTTGTTTCCTTCCCCTACTTTTCTACACATCCATCCATAAACTAGACAAAGTGGAGTTTGGTCCTTATGGCATTCCCAATCCCATTGTCACCCCTCATAAGCTACATTTTTATACAACTGTCTTCGAGATTCATGGGTTCTGGGTTGTAGTTTAATAGTTTCAGGTATCCACCACCAGCTACCCCAATTCTTTAGAACCTAAAAAAGGTTGTCTAAAGTGTGCGTAAGAGTGCCCACCAGAGTGATCTCTCGGCTCGTTTTGGAATCTCTCTGCCACTGAAGCTTATTTCATTTCCTTTCACATCCCCCTTTTGGTCAAGAAGATGTTCTCCATCCCACGATGCCGGGTCTACATTCCTCCCCGGGAGTCATATTCCACATTGCCAGGGAGATTCACTCCCCTGGGTGTCTGATCCCACGTAGGGGGGAGGGCAGTGATTTCACCTTTCAAGTTGGCTTAGCCAGAGAGAGAGGGCCACATCTGAGCAACAAAGAGGCATTCAGGAGGAGACTCTTAGGCACAAATACAGGGAGGCCTAGCCTCTCCTTTGCAGCAACCGTCTTCCCAAGGGGAAAACTTATGGTAGAGGGCTCAACCCATCAAACCACCAGTCCCCTATGTCTGTGGTCATGTTAGCAACCATGGAGGTGGGGTAGGCGAATACCCCTGCATTCTCCACAGGCTCCTCAAGGGGGCACTACATCTTTTTTTTTTTTTTCCTTGTTTGTCTTTTTTTTTTTTTTTTTTAACTTTCCCTTCTTTTTTAAATCAACTGTATGAAAAAAAAAGTTAAAAAGAAAACAAACATACAATAAAAGAACATTTCAAAGAGACCATAACAAGGGAGTAAGAAAAAGACAACTAACCTAAGATAACTGCTTAACTTCCAACCTGTTCCTACTTTACCCCAAGAAAGTTACATAATATAGCAACATTTCAGTGAACTTGTTCCTACTACATCCATCAGAAATTAACAGACCATAGTCATTTCTGGGCATCCCCAGAACGCTAAATAGCTTATCTGTTCTTCTTGGATTATTGTTCCCCCTTCCTTAATTGCTCTCTACTGCTAGTTCCCCTACATTCTACATTATAAACCATTTGTTTTACATTTTTCAAAGTTCACATTAGTGGTAGCATATAATATTTCTCTTTTTGTGCCTGGCTTATTTCGCTCAGCATTATGTCTTCAAGGTTCATCCATGTTGTCATATGTTTCACGAGATTGTTCCTTCTTACTGCCGCGTAGTATTCCATCGTGTGTATATACCACATTTTATTTATCCACTCATCTGTTGAAGGACATTTGGGTTGTTTCCATCTCTTGGCAATTGTGAAGAATGCTGCTATGAACATTGGCGTGCAGATATCTGTTCGTGTCACTGCTTTCCGATCTTCCGGGTATATACCGAGAAGTGCAATCGCTGGATCGAATGGTAGCTCTATATCTAGTTTTCTAAGGAACTGCCAGACTGACTTCCAGAGTGGCTGAACCATTATACAGTCCCACCAACAATGAATAAGAGTTCCAATTTCTCCACATCCCCTCCAGCATTTGTAGTTTCCTGTTTGTTTAATGGCAGCCATTCTAACCGGTGTTAGATGGTATCTCATTGTGGTCTTAATTTGCATCTCTCTAATAGCTAGTGAAGCTGAACATTTTTTCATGTGTTTCTTGGCCATTTGTATTTCCTCTTCAGAGAACTGTCTTTTCATATCTTTTGCCCATTTTATAATTGGGCTGTCTGTACTATTGTCATTGAGTTGTAGGATTTCTTTGTATATGCAAGATATCAGTCTTTTGTCAGATACATGGTTTCCAAAAATTTTTTCCCATTGAGTTGGCTGCCTCTTTACCTTTTTGAGAAATTCCTTTGAGGTGCAGAAACTTCTAAGCTTGAGGAGTTCCCATTTATCTATTTTCTCTTTTGTTGCTTGTGCTTTGGGTGTAAAGTCTAGGAAGTGGCCTCCTAATACAAGGTCTTGAAGATGTTTTCCTACATTATCTTCTAGGAGTTTTATGGTACTTTCTTTTATATTGAGATCTTTGGTCCATTTTGAGTTAATTTTTGTGTAGGGGGTGAGGTAGGGGTCCTCTTTCATTCTTTTGGATATGGATATCCAACTCTCCAGCCCCATTTGTTGAAAAGACCATTATGACTCAGTTCAGTGACTTTGGGGGCCTTATCAAAGATCAGTCGGCCATACATCTGAGGGTCTATCTCTGAATTCTCAATTCGATTCCATTGATCTATATGTCTGTCTTTGTGCCAGTACCATGCTGTTTTGGCAACTGTGGCTTTATAATAAGCTTCAAAGTCAGGGAGTGTAAGTCCTCCCACTTTGTTTTTCTTTTTTAGAGTGTCTTTAGCAATTCGAGGCATCTTCCCTTTCCAAATAAATTTGATAACTAGCTTTTCCAAGTCTGCAAAGTAGGTTGTTGGAATTTTGATTGGGATTGCATTGAATCTGTAGATGAGTTTGGGTAGAATTGACATCTTAATGACATTTAGCCTTCCTATCCATGAACATGGAATATTTTTCCATCTTTTAAGGTCCCCTTCTATTTCTTTTAGTAGAGTTATGTAGTTTTCTTTGTATAGGTCTTTTACATCTTTGGTTAAGTTGATTCCTAGGTACTTGATTTTTTTAGTTGCTATTGAAAATGGTATCTTTTTCTTGACTCTTTCTTAGACTTTTTTTTTTTTTTTTTTTTTTTTTTTTTTGGCTTTTATAAAGGGGGTTTATTTGGTTACACAGTTACAGTCTTAAGGCCATAAAGTGTCCAAGGTAACACATCAGCAATTGGGTACCTTAACTGGAGGATGGCCAGTGGTGTCCAGAAAACCTCTGTTAGCTGGAAAGGCATGTAGCTGGCGTCTGCTCTGTAGTTCTGGTTTCAAAATGGCTTTCTCCTAGGATGTTCCTCTCTAGGCTTCAGCTTCTCTCCAAAATGTCACTCTCAGTTGCTCTTGGGGCATTTGTCCTCTTTTAGCTTCTTTGTAGCATAAGTCTGCTTTCAAAGGCCATCTCTAAAATGTCTCTGTAAACTGCAGTTCCTCTCTCAGCTCCTTTGCATTCTTCAAGGTGTCCCTCTTGGCTGTAGCAAGCTCGCTCCTTCTGTTTACATAGCTCCAGTAAACTAATCAAGGCCCACACTGAATGGGCGGGGTCACAACTCCATGGAAACTATCCAAATCAGAGTCATCACCTACAGTTGGGCAGATCACATCTCCATGGAAATACTCAAAGAATTACCATCTAATCAACACTGATACATCTTCCAACACAAGATTACATCAAAGATAATGGCAGTTTGGGGGACATAATACATTCAAACTAGCACAATGGCTAAAGGGTGATAATGAACACTTAATTTAACATAATTATTAAAATAAGATTAAAACACATGTGGAGATCAGGGTGACAAATCAGAATATTAATGTATGGTCTGAACAATGCATCAATGTCAGGACTAACAAAATGGAGGAGGGAAGGAGAAAGAAGATGGAAAATAGATTAAATTATATAATTGCCTCATCAGTAACTACTGGTAGTAAAATAACACTATCGAGAGCTGACAAATCAAGTAGCAAGAGTCGAAGCATATTTAACATTTCAAAGGTAACACTAAGAAAGATGATTTTATTGACTTATATTGAGTTGTAGAAGAAGGGGAGAGAAATGGAAAGGAAGACAAAGCATACTGATTTTAGTATTAGTCATAGTAGGAAATTCATACTAAGAAAGTGGAGGACTAAAAGTATCACCATAAAGGTAACATTAAAACAAAACTGAAAAAAAAGTGAGGAGCTGGCTGGAAAGATTTCATCAATAAAGTACAGAATTTAAACACATACCAAAAACCTGCAAACCTTTCCAAATAGCAGAAGAGCCACACATCAAAAAGCATAGTGAATGAATTATATAGAAAAATAGAACATAAAAATGTGATAATTCAAACCAAATATACCTGTCACATCAATAAATGTAGCAGACCTTAAATCATCCATTAAAACAAAAAAGATTTACACAAACAATAATTCAGAAAAGTAGAATATAAAAGAAAAGATAAAAGGTAAATGCAAAATACATAATAGTTAAGTACAGATTTAAAAAAGCAGATCTTGATTTTAATGTCAGATAGATGGAATTTAGACATGAAAAATTAAATGATTCAGTGAAGATTACATCATTAATTCTAAAAGGCATGTTCCACAATGAAGACATAACAATTTTGAATATCTATGCATCAAGTAATAAAGCAGAGAAATTAATAAAGCAAAAATGATAGGAGATATAAGAAGAAACAGAAAGAAGTATACTATTAGGATGGCATTTTAATTCACCCTTTTCAGTATATGAAAGATCGCTTGGTTAAAAGCAAGGCTAAAACATACAGGCCCCCAATGAACACACATAATTTCATACTCTGAAAACTGAGAATATATGCCAGGTAAAAACCACCACGGTGCGCGGGAAGCAGGTCTGGCTCCCCTCTGGTGCCCACTCTTCTTTCTCACAAGGCTGGCACGTGTTGGGGTCACTCTTGTTGAGGAAGGTTCCGGCCTCACACGGTACACACTCAAAGCAACAGTGGTGGAAACCCAGGACCAGTTTTCTTTTTAAAGATCCATTGAATACTCATCAAAACTGACATGTACATATATACAAAGTAAACCTCACTAAATTCCCAAAGTAGAGATAACATAGACTATATTCTCTGAACTCAAATATAGAAATAACAAAATCAGAAAACAAATGTCCCTTCATCCTGCCAACTTAAAAACACTCTCTTAGACAACTTTCCAGTCAAAGAGGAACTAAAAAATGGTATCACAAAATTCCTAGAAAATAATATAAACATTATCTTTTAGAATCTATGGAATATAGCTAAAGTAGCGTTCAAAGGAAAACTCATAGCTGTCTTTCTTAGACTTTTAATCCCAGATGTCTCTGTTTCTGTTCTCTCTACTGTGACATCAACTGGTAATCCCTAATTGCAATGAAATCTATAAACCTCACATTTCTGGAATATAATCCTTGCATTTTGTTTCATGTCTGAATTGTTTTTCAACCAAGTCAGATTGAGTGGTCTTAAGCTAGGTGAGTTCTGTTATTGACTGTTAAGTAAAATATTGAGGATACTTCTATTTAACAAAAATTTAATATTAGTAATAGCCAATCTTAATGTATTATCTATATAGTCATTATGTATTTACTGTCTTCTTTGCAATGTCTATTCTTGGGTGTCAGGTTACTTTACATTTTGTTAATTTATTGCCATAGATGGTTTAAAGTAGTCTTCATTCCCTATAACAACGTTAAGTTGTTATCATTTCACTTGTTTCTTTCAATTTTACTTACCCAGTTACTCATATGATCTTTAACTCCTAACCCTGGCTTTTGTCCAGAAAACCTTTGTTTGTTCTTTATTAACTTCCAGTGAATGCTTTCTGGGTTTGGAGCCGAAAAGATGATATCTCTATAGATTTAAAATGTACCCATTACCATTACCAAAAATAAATCTGTCTTTTTTGGGGGACTGGTAGTAGTTTCTGTCGTCTAATATTGGACCTTTAACTTTGGCCATGCACAATGAGTTTTAGAATTCATTTTAGGGAATATTGAACATTACCTAAGCCATGGTAGGTAAAAATTGGCCTGCTATGCTCTAGGAGGAAAGAAGATGGTTCAATAAACAAACAAACAGCAACAGCAAAAATCACTCTTTGCCTTGTGTCAGTGACCATCAGTACAGAACATACAATATAATGTCCCTAGTATGCCTGGGAAGTTCAGGTTCAGGGTAATTCCACAAATTGTACTCTGTGTAGGGCATGTAATAGATGATCAGGAAAGAGGAGACCCCACATTGCCTTCTTTGTTTTCTTTATTGAGCTCCTGTCTCACGGAACCTGTCTTCCTGTCCTGCTGGGCAGTACTATACCTGCTCTCTGACGTCAGGGCTCCTGGGCCCTTGGCCTCACATCCCCCGAGGGTGTTCAGGTGATCATGGCAGCTGGTCATCATGGGAGGTGAACCACGCTGCCTGTGGGTAAAGGTGGACTCCCACGGTGTCATGGTGGGTGGATGACTTCTGCCTCTAAATAGGGGAGATATTCAGTATATTGAACACCTGTTTAACCTGGGTACTGCCCAGTCATCAGTGCTGGAACCGGATTCTGGAGGCCTTTCCTGGGCCTGGCTTTAATTCTTTAGGGGCTAGAAGGGTATGGAATCTGTCAGTATTTTTATCAGTGTATCATTGCATCTCCACTGCAGTTGCGCCTTGCCTGTGACTGTAAGGCTGTGGGTTAACAGCCAAATCTCATCTACCCATATTGATGTTTCCTGCTTCCAGGCTTAGTGCAGAGAGGTACTTCTGCCTCTTCTGCACTGTACAGGCTGTTCTCTACTGCCTTCATACTTCTTTCATTCTCTGTGTTTACATGGTTGTCACTTATTTTCCTTTCCAAGACACAGTGAATCCGATGACTACCATAGAGCTCTAATAATTCCTTCCAATAGCTTATATTTCTCTTTAAATGCTATAATTTTAAGAAATTAGGCCTTATTTTAACAAGTGCAACTGTAGAATAAAAAATATATAATATAATCCCCTTTTAATTTATACGTACACACACATCCAGCTTTTTTCATAAACGGTATAATACACATGCTGAATCCTTATTTCCCTCTTTTCCCTCCTTCCACCTATGTCTTCCCCACATCCTCCTCCATCAAAGAACCAGTGTTAACAATCTGGTAAGAATGCCTCTATACTTTTCTCTGGTTATAATCCCTCCCCCACTGCTTATGTATGGGGTTTTTTGTTTTGCTTTGTTTTTGCATAGAGTTTGCTTGATCCAAGTGGGATCACTGTTTACAAACCTTCCCATCTTGAAATCCTTTGAAGTCTCCTGCTTTACCTCTAATTCATTCTTTCAATTGTTATGTAATATTTCATGGCATGGATATAACATAAATTATCGGACTACTCCCCTCTTGCTGTGACCATTTGCTTTAAAAAAAACTTTGTAAACTCTATGAACAGTGTTGTAGTAAATAACCTTGAAGATAGATCGTTGTGCTTAGTGCTTTTATTTCTATGGTATTGATTTTTTTTTATCTTTTAATTTTTTAATGCAATTTTATTGAGATATATTCACACAACATAGAAACCATCTGAAGTATATAATCACTGGTTCACAATATCATCACATATTTGTGTATACAGCCCTGTGATCAAATTTAGAACATTTTCATTACCCCAGAAAAGAAAAAAAAATTAAAAAACCCTAATCCTCCCATATTCCTTATCCCCCCATATTATTGACCCATAGTATTATAGTACATTTGTCACTCTTGATGAAAGAATATTAAAATATTACTGTTAACTATAGTCTATAGTTTGCCATAGTCTGTGGTATTGATTTTGAATTTCATTTCCATGTGATTGCTAGGTTGTAGGGTATATGTATATATATTTATGTATACGTATATTTATTTGAATGGATGTTGTATTTCTACCACCACTGTAAAAAATAGCCTTTTCTTCACATCCTCTGTAACAGTGGTGGTTTGTTTTAAATTTTGCTAGTCTGTTGGATGTGAAGTAATAGCCTGTTACTACTTTAATTTGTATTGCCCCAACCACTTTTCAATTCAAATTATCTTCTTATATACTTGTGGGTCATTGGATTTGCTCTTCTTTGAATTGCTTATTCTTATCCTGTGCCCATTATTTCTAATGGCACCTTGTGTTGTCTTCTTTGTTGGACCTGTTTATATATTATAGCTATTAATCTACTGTCTGCCATCTTCTTTACATGTACTTTTTTCTAAATCTGTCATTTGTCTTTTGACATTGCTGGTGGTATTTTTCCTTTCATCATATAAAGATTTGTTTTTCATGTATATGTGTTCATCTATTTTATGGCTAGAGGATTTCATGTTTTGGTTGAGAATGTCTTCTCTATTTTGGAATACACACACACACATACACATAGATGTACCTCTCACGCAGGGTTCAATCACAGAAGCAGAGCAATGAGAAAAGACATATAAGTAATTTATTATATGGATTTGACCTTATGCAATCATGGGAGCAGGTTAAACAGTTTATGTGAGGCTGTAGCTTTTGTATCTGATGCTGGAGCCAGAAGTTAGCAGGGCAGGCAGTTGGTAAGAAAAGATGGTACCTGTAAAGCAAGGTTACTGTGGAGTCTGAGCTGAATCCCACATGAACATCCTGGTATTGACCTTTTATTACTCCCAAGACTCTAATTTTTATGATGATTGAGGTTTCCCAAAGGAGAAACAAACTACAACATGCATCTGGGCAGGAGTCAGAATTGCTGAAGAAGGCAGCCCTGTAGGAGCTGTGGTCTTGGTTGCTGCCCCATGCCAACAAAGTGATCCAGCAGGGAAGCAATAATGTGTGTGACCTGCAGTAGCATCTTGTGCCTGCACATTATGTTAGGAAGTATTTGCTTTAATTTAAATTGAGAAAATGGTCTAAATTTAGTTGTTCTTCAACACTAACAGATTTGGTTTTTCCTTTTGACCTTAGAGATACTTAGGTAAATAATGGAACGTATCCTACTCACACTAACTACATGCCCAATTATTATTATTATTATTATTTTGTATTTTAGCCCACTCTTTTTTTTTTTCTTCATAAATCAGTTTTTTTATTTTTTTCAAATTCAGTTTTATTGAAATATATTCACATACCATACAATCATCCATGGTATACAATCAGCTGTTCACAGTACGATCATATAGTTATGCATTCATCACCACAATCTATTTCTGAACATTTTCCTTACATCAGAAAGAATCAGAATAAGAATAAAAAATAAAAGCAAAAAAAGAACACCCAAACCACCCCCCCATCCCACCCTATTTGTCATTTAGTTTTTATCCCCATTTTTCTATTCATCTATCCATAACACTAGATAAAGGGAGTGTGATCCACAAGGTTTTCACAATCACGCTGTCACCCCTTGTAATCTACATTATTATATAATCATCTTCAGGAGTCCAGACTACTGGGTTGCAGTTTGACAGTTTTAGGTATTTACTTCTAGCTATTCCAGTACATTAAAACCTAAGAGGTATTATCTATATAGTGCATAAGAATGTCCACCAGAGTGACCCCTCAACTCCATTTGAAATCTCTCAGCCACTGAAACTATTATGTCTCATTTTGCATCCCCCTTTTGGTCAAGAAGATATTCTCAATCCCACGTTGCCGGGTCCAGATTCATCCCCGGGAGTAATATCCTGCCAGGGAGATTTACACCCCTGGGAGTCGGGTCCCATGTAGGGGGGAGGGCAGTGAATTCACCTGCTGAGGTGGCTCAGTTAGAGAGAGAGAGGACGATATCTGAGCAACAAAGAGGTACTCAGGGGGAGACTCTTAGGCAATGCTCAATTAATTTTAATAAGTCAGGAATTATTGACACTAATAGCTACTGCTTGAGTCTTAGGAGCCTCCATTAGCGGTTACTCTTCAGCAGATAAATCTTGACTCTTCTACACAAACCTATATAACACTTCTGTGTAACAGGAATCCTTCCTAGTTCTTGCTTAAGAATTGAACAGAGATATCCAAACAGAATGAGCTGTGGCTGTGGGTTTCTGTGTAGCACATGCAAATGTAATACAAAAAGGAAAAGATTGTTCAACCCAGTGGTTCTAGGAAAGAATTTTCACATTTGAAGTGAGATTTTCATATAAATTGACATATTCCAAATGCAAATTCCTATGCAAAAAATTTATGGTTGAGTACAAGGTAATAATTAATTGCCTGACTTTGAGCTTTTAGAATTCAAAAAAAAATTCTTTTCACATAGACCATTTTAATTATTTAGGATTAAAATTCATTTGACCTGGATTGATGCAGGAAAAAGTCTGGTCATGGAGCTGATTTCTTGAAGGTTTTCAGAGCCTTTCCTTCTGTAGCATTCTATGGTAAAGCTTCCTATCACAATTCCCATTGACGTCACACCTGTAGGATTTTTATACTTATAAATAGTTTGAAGAATCTTTATTTTGTTTTTATTTTTACCCACGTCTGCAAAATTTGTGTGTATATCTGCTGATTATTTATGGATATACAAGTTCCTGAATGCATATACTGAATGTGACTACACATATTCAAGTGAGAGGTTTTTCTTAATCAAGTAGAAATAGCAAGTACAAGGTTCAAAATCAGAGGAGCCAGCTGAAGTTAAAAAAAAAAAAAAACAAAAAAAAAACTTTGAGAATAAATGAGCTAAATAATGGCTTTCTTTCTGAAATAAATGGAAGCTGTTTTATCTTGATCTATTTGCTTCCATTTTTTCCCCATACTGAATGCAAGTACTTGTGCTTTATACACTCTCTCTTGTATAGACTTAAGTGAAAAGTGTGAAAGTGTGAGAGTTCCCAAGTAAGGAAAGATGGGATGAAAAGCTGAATGAGTGGGTTGCTAAGCATCACTGAAGAGAAACTTAAGTAGAAGAGGAGGAAAGAACAATTTGACGAACTCCTCCAACTGCAATAGTGTAAAATATAGAAATAATGTGGTGCAGTGAAAATAGAATAAAGGATTTTAAGGCAGAACTCAGTTGCCTCCCTAGGCTTCACTTTAGAAAAATATCCAAATAAACCTCTCTGTAGATATTTTTTTTCAATTCCCATTTCTTTGGCCAATTTTTTGGGATGTTGTGTTGGTTTGAAGCAGGATGTTCCCCAGAAGACATGTTCTTAAAATGTAGTCCATTCCTGTGGGTGTGAACCCACTGTAAGTAGGACCTTTGGATGTGGTTACTTTAGTTAAGGTGTGGCCCGCCTTAGTCAGGATGGATCTAATCCTATTATTGGACTCCTTTATAAGCCAAATGAAACTCAGAAAAAAGCCAGAGGAGGCAAGAAGCTGAACCCGGAAGAAAAAGGAGAGACCAGGAGACATCACCATTTGCTTAGACAAGCTAAGGACCCCAGGATCACCGGCAGCCAGACCCAGAACACCACAGTCTTTGGAGAGAAAGCATTGCCTTGATGATGCCTTCATTTGGACTGTGATTAGCCTCAAAACCATAAGCAAATAAATTCCTATTGTTTAAGCTGAACTATTGCATTGGTATTTGCTTGAGCAGCCCAGGAAGCTAAAACAGATGTCATCTTGTTCTTATTCTGTGAAGACTCTATTCATTAAAATTAAAGAATACCAATGATTTATTTAATAATGTCATAGATATGTAGAGGCATTTCTTAATCCTTGGGACACACTCTGAATGATTTCTCCCTCAGCATTAATATAATTTCAATGTTCCTCTTCACAGTTTTGAGAACCGGTTGTAACCTTTGACAGATATTTTCAGTCTTAGAGAGAAAAAACAGTCATGACTTTGGCTTTCTAACCTTCATGTTTTAATCAGGCAGTCTAAATAGTCAGTTTTGTATTTCCTGACTATAAATATTATTATGGATACAGGAAAACACAAAATTGCCAGTAGAAATCCTTTAGTAGCAATTAGAGAACCCAATACATACTGGATTAAATTTTTTTTTTTTTTTTTGGCGGTTTCCTAAAAATTTGCATCTTGATGAGTGTTTTCTCTTTTCTAGTATAGAATGCTGTTTTACCTGTGTTCTTAGTTGCTGACATTTACCTGAAGATGTGCAGGGAACCTACCCTTCCAAACAGTCTTTGGTGGGTGAGACAAGATCTCTACTCTGTCACTTTCTTAGCAGAGGGAAATAGCACATTCCTTTCCCTCTTGTAAAAAGAGCTGGAAAAAGTAACAAGTTGATTTCTGGTAGGTGCTCCCCATCTGGGTTGGTTTTTCCCTACTTTGGTTAAATAAAAATTAATGCAAAATTCTAAAGTCTCTGGAAAAAGTCTGGCCGTCTGATAATTTTCATAGTTTGCCTAAGTAGAGAAATTTGAGTTGTTAGCTGCTCTTGACTGTAATGAAAATGTGGAAAGAAAAGAAATGTGTTTTCTTATTTGAGATATTAAAGAGCTCTTATTTTGATAATTTCTGGAAAACAGTCATTCTAAAGAAAGGTAAAGTATTTGATTTTGGAGAGGTAGCAGGAGACATAATAGAGTTAAGTTTGGGCAGGAGGTGAAGGAGTTCTGAAATCCTGCAACTTGTTGCTGTTGTGAAGTATAATCCTTCAAGTATAATGACATCAAGGATGTCATTTTTATTATTAAGATGGGAGGTAGATAACAGTTTGGAGGTTTTATTAAAATTGTATTGGCAGCCATGCCACGTAGTTATTAATAAAAACAGCAGTTTTGCTGAGGTTTCTAACAGTGAAGCCGTTAATGAACCTCTTATATATGAAAGTAGCAAATTAAACCTTAAATAAGATTCTTTTGTAGTATGTGAGGGAGTAAAATTAACAGGTTGTCACTAAATTGTGCTACTGCATTTCTGTTTAATATTTGCACCACATTAGGGAGCCAGAAATTATTGTCCTAAAAGTTTAAAACTTTATCTTGTAAAATTTTAAGAGCACACAATTAAAGTTAGGAAAAAGGAATAGGTTTTACTAGAATTGAATGGGACCAAGAAGAACTTTCTCCTTGTCTCTCCCCCATATTTTGCAGAAAGTGGTTCTAGGTTATGTGTGTCCGGTTCATGAAAGGAAGTCTTTATTGAGACTTGAAAAGAATGCTGTAAACATGGAAGCATATTAGAATGAAACTGTGTCTTTTCAGAAAATATTTTCAGGTTGAACAGTAGTGGTGAACACTTGAAATTTAATATGAGAACACTGAGGCTTTCTTTAATACATCCTTGTGAATAAATGATTTCTGTCTTTTTTTCCTGGTGCCCCAACCTACTGCCCATTTCTCTTGAGCAAAGCTCTTGGAGAGCCTTTTGTTCTTTCTTAACTGACCATTTATTCTTATCCTTTGCTTGTCATTTAAATCAATCCTTTCCCTTATCTGTCTCGCTTAGCAGCCGTTTTCTGATAGTGAGAATCATGAGTTTTGTTTTTGTAAGCAAAACAAGAAAATTTGCTAGAATACATCTTCCTAAATCATTGCTGTCATCATCATGTCCTAGCCCTCTCCAGAAATCTGGAGTAGCTGTTCTTGCTGACCATGCTCAATCTAAACTCCATGCCTGGCCCCAGAGGACCCCTGTTATTTGGCCTTACATTAGCCAAGCTGAGAGTAGCTGCGCTTAGTGGCATCATCAGTCAGATTAGTGGCTCTGGCAACCCCTTCCCCGAGGCATATTGAAATCCTGCTGGTACTTTTGTACCAAGCTCAAGTCTCATTTCTCCCCTGCATTCTTAGTGCTTTCCCTGTCTTCTAAATATTAGTAATCTGGTTTGCACCATGCACTTCACATTTTTGGGTTTATTCTTTTGTTTTAGTTATTTATTGTATGTTGTTAGTTTTATCTCCAAGTACACTATAAATTCCTTGTATGGGTTGATGTGGGTATGGTGGAAGTTGGAGTGCCGTACTTATTGAATTATTTAAAAATCAGTAATAATAATAATAAGCAGCTCATACTTAAGTGCTTACTGTGTGCCAGGAATTGTTCTAAGTGCTTTTTATGCATTCCCGTTTAATCTCCAGAGATTGGTACTGTTAAGGCATGAAGATTAAATGACTTGGCTATGGTCTCACAGCTAATAAGTAGAGGTGCTATGCTTTGAACCCAGCCTGGCTCCAGAGTCTGAGCTTTAACCACCATGCTGCATTACCCATATAATAAATTACAATTGTAATTATGTTTTTCCCTTTTCTCCCAACATTTTATTATGAAAATTTTCATATGTACAGGGGAGTTGAAAGAATTGTACAATGAATACTCATATACTTGCTTCCTAGATTCTGTGATTAACATTTTGCTCTATTTGCTTTATCATATAGTTATCCATCCCTGTATCCAGTTGTTTCGATGCATTTCAAAGTTAGTTACAGACACTTTATGTTTTACCTCTAAACACTGTAACGTGTGTCATTAATGAACATTCCATTTTTTAAAAGTTGAAATTTATAATACAGTGAAAAGTATGAATTTTAAGTGTACTAGTTTAAATAAATGTATACACCTTGTAACCCAAATCTCTTGTTGAGGTATAGGAAATTATATAATTGTCTTTTTATTGAGTATTAGACTGTCTTGTAATTCAGGTACATGAGCTGTACACTTCCCCCAAAGTCTGGTTATCCCATGGTCCTTCATTGCCCTCTGATTTATTACACTGATCTCATGGAGGGTGGGACCACCTCCAGCACCTGCTTAGTATAGAGAACACACTCAGAGGTATGAGTTATCATAGTCATCATTCTCATTTCCTAAAGTAGTGTGTGTGCAGACCCATAATTGAGAAATATTCCTTTGATATATAAAGTTTCAGATAATTTCCATGAATTACGCTGACCTTATTCCCATTAGTTTTCTAGTAAAACATGCTCTGCTCAGGTGACTTTGATGTAGAGGGGATGCTGCCCTTGAAACTTGTCTTTTTTTGGTGACTGCCATATGATAGATATTATTGAAAGATTCCTCAGACTTCTCTAGGAGAAAACTGTGTTTCTGTGATTCCCTTCTCCATCTATACTCATTTTCTTAGTGATATCTTCCAGGCTTGTGGCTTTAAATATCTCTATTCACTCATGATAACTTCTAAATTTATATTTCCAGCCATGACCTTTCCCCTTGACTCCAGACTTATATATCCAATTTCCTACTTGTCATCTTCACTTGCATAGCTAATAACATCCCAATTCTAACAAGTCTAAAACTGAATCTTAATATTTCCCTTTACCGCATCCTTCCCTTCCCAATCTGTTCCATCCATAGCCTTCTTAATCTCAGTTGAGATCAGATCTTGGAATTCAATTAGTTAAAATGCTAGTTAGGGGAAAATATATTTGCTTAATAATATTTGTTATAATTTAGGGTAATATATTTGGTGGGAATGTCAAGTAGATTTTAGATAAAACCTTTAGAGTTCATCCTGTTCTTTACAGTCTATCTGTGATTCATTTCACATCTAAATGTAAGTGAACACAAGCTGGGCGTCTAGTGATGATATTGCTTATGTACTGTTATATCTTCTGACACTTCAGGAATACTGCATCAAAAAGAAGAAAATTTCTGACCACCTGCTGTTAGGTTTTCAGGTAGAGTGATAGATAAATCTTAGACTGGCAGTTTTAACACAATAATAAAATGTGCTCTAGTTGTTGGAATCAACATCCAGTGTCAGGGAGCAGTTTTACACACACTGACCTGAGGGACTGTCAGGGGACTAGAGGGAGATGTGGTGACTGTGGCACTGCCCCATTCACCTGTGGGAGTGCATTGAGGATGGTAGATTCTTTTTCCTTTCTTCCTCACTGCCATTTTTTTCCTGTTAAATTTCAAAGAAAGTAGAGAGGTTGGAGTAGCACTGTCAGGGTCACTCCTGACCAAAGTCTCTGTGTGAACCACATGTGGCAGTCCTCACATGGAATAGTTAGTTACTAGTGCCTGTTGTTCATGTCTTTTTTCCTATTTGGAGCAGAAACTTGGCAAGACATATGGTCATGTGAAAGTTCAACATTTTTTTGGCCAGTTTTATGGAATCCCGACAAGACTGGAATGAAATGTTAGCTTATGGATGAGGGAAGTAAGGATTACTACCTATTATTATCCCAAGTCATACTTTCCAAAATTTTCACAACAGGTCCTCTGTGCCCCAAAATACATTCCCTACCCCTAAACAAAATCAGCAAAATAACTATGTTAAGGGTGTAAAGGGCATTGGGGATTTTATTTGGTCAGAGAGCTGGAGTCAAGTGCTAATTATTAACAAAAATGGTACTTTTTAAATGTCTGACATTCTTGGGCTTTTGAAAGTGAGAGAAAGTGAATAAATATTATTTTGTACTTGAATTTACAAAAAGGGAAGAGTAGACTAAGAAGACTGCTCAGATGAGTGAATGTGCTTCTAACAGCATATCCCAAATTGTATGGATCACTTTGCAGGCTCTCAGTATTTTGGAGTTGGGAAGTAATGTTTAAATTATATAGGCATTTTTGGAAAGGTGAGTGCTCAGCAGTGGATATGGTATAGCAGAATTGTTTCTTCTCAGTAAGGTGGTTTTCTTTGGAATTTGGGGACAATAGGAGAAGCAGGTTATTTGAAAAGCTTGTTTGTGTGCTGGGTAATGAGGAAAGAGAGCAAGCCCAGGATAAAGAATATGGAAAAGTTGCAGGTGAGGAAGAGATAAAAGTGGCTTTCCTTGTTGGATAAACTGAAGCATGATCTTAGAAAGACAATGCCAAGAAATAAGTTCTTTACTTAAAAAATGTGGGCCACAAACTTGGGAACTTCTGATAAGATTGGATGTATATATTTCAGACAGGTTACTTCTGAGGAAGTTTTATATTTAATAGAGATTTTGGTAATTATGAAGGCTCACTATCCAGTTATCACAAAGTATACCCTCCTATGTGCACTAGACTGACAGATTATCCTTATTTCCTCATTTTTAAATTCTTTTACATCGCCTGCCCCAAAATAATTCAGGCAGAGCTGCCTAGGAGCCAAATCTGCTACAATTGGATGGGCTGCTTCCTAAATTAGATGTAGCAGACTTGCAGTACATTTTTTTTTTTTTTTTGGTAGCAAAAAATGAACATACTAATGATCTTCAATTCTCAGCCATGTATTTTGTTCTAAAATGCAATTGTCAGAAGGTGAGATATCTGAGCTTTTTTCTTGTTTCTTTTGAAAAGTATTGTCAGTTTATGGTAATTGATGGTATGTGTTGTCTTATAATTTTATTGAACAAGGAAAAGAGGCATCACTTGATTTTAAGTGACTACCTTACCCAGAAGGGATTTTGGAATTAGAGATTCTAAACTTTTAGAAATTTAGCCTTGCTCTAAATGAAACCAATAGAGCCAAACAAGAGTAATGTCATGTCTAATATTAGAATATATTTTGTTAAACTGACTACTTGAGCTCAATGTGAAATAGTGTGGTCAGTTTTATATCAATATTAGATGTAAAAAGTGTATCCAGACTGTTGAGACTTAATAAAAGTTTTGGGTAATTATCAATCTTTATTTTGAATTCTGTACATTCACTTGATAGGGGAAGAAAGTCTAGAAAGTAGGGAGTTTGGGGAAACAACACGTGGGTCTAATGTTTCTTTAAAGTTGATTACATTCTCTACTTGATGTATCTGTACCATCTAGTTCTCCACATATTGCTTTTAAAAATAGCAAATATTTACTGAGCTTTTATAGTGTGCCAGGCTATTCTCAGGCCTTTAAATGCCTTACCTGTCCCTATGGTTGTTACTGCTGTTAATTCCATTTTGGGGTTGAGGGGTGTGAGACACAATGAGGTTAAGGGGCTTGCCCCAGGGTTACAGGTCCAAGTATGGAGGAGGCCTCCTAACCACTATGTTACTTATTCCTTTTGAAATCTAGGCTGCTTTCTAATGGCTTGTAGCATGAGTTTTAAATTGTAAAGAGACAGTTAAATTTGACAACTTTCCAGACCAGTAATTGCTTCATCTTTTTAAAAGAAAAGTTCTTAATTATCATCTTAAAGATTGTTATCCAAGGAGAACATTTATGATTATCATCAGCACAACAAGAGATAATGCATGAAGTGTGCTTCTGTCCCTTCATGATGTGGTGGAAGATGTTTTTAATTTCAAACTGTACGTCTAGTCTAGAAGATGTGTAATGTAATGTAGTAGGTATTTACTGGGTGTCCCATATGTGTTGGAACACTAGTTTGGATCCCATGGATGTGATAAGGAGGAAACATGAGCTGCTCTTCCAGGAGGATACACATTCATTCCTGTTGACATCCTAGGCTCCAAGCCTTGGGTCACCTCAAATATTAGATCACCACAAAGCATGCAGCATGCTGGTGTAAGTTCTTTACCCTGCCTGTTCTCTAAAACTTCCTCCGAGACACTGTCCATTGTGTTTCTTTACTTTTCTTACAGCTGGCTTCATTTTACAAGTAGTTCACAGATTTTTGCACTTAAGTATCTCCCCAAATAAACCCATGTTTTCCCTTTCATCAGATAAAAGCTGTTGATCCTGTTCTTTGCCTTGGTCACTGAACAATCAAGGCCACGTTGGTGTATATGTGAAATAACTATTTCATCACTCTCAGTGCTCTCTAACCCTTTTTTATGGTGAGTTATCTGGTGAAAATTTCTCTGGACTCACACACAATATCTTATTATAATTTTAAGAGGATACATATCCTGGATCCTTGGTATTAAGGATCCCTGCTGTTGATCTTTTTATACCCTCATTTTAACTATTCAGTATGTATGAATGTATTATTCCAAGTTTCCTTGACTCCTTAGAAATAGGTTATATGTAAAGGAGAGATACCTTGTTTTCAGAGGTTTGGGGTACTGAGTTGTTGCCTTCCCTGTGTTTGGCAGCTAGGTCATGGCAAATGCTTTTGTTCATCACAAGAGGAACTTTTTTAGCTCTTATAATAATGAAACAAACAGGTGGGCTAATATCAGTGGCTGTGGAATTTTTGTCTGGTGATTTCCAGGAAATGTAACCTAGAGATTATGTAAAACTTTTTTGGTGGGGGGTGGGGTGGGGGTTACAAATACCAGGGCCAAAGATGGAGTTCTTGTGCTTGAAACACGATTCAGTAAAGTTAATGCTTAACCATGACATTCTTACATCTCTTCCCAGTGGATCTAGGTAAAGTCTCTTGAAGAAAATTGTAAAAATACTTTGGGAGTTGTCTCTGGGGCTACAGTTTTAAAATCTGGTTTCCCAAGTGAGGGATGAGCCTCTGTGGATGAGGAGAGTGCTGATGACTCTTCTCTCTCTGGGTGGGAGTGGGCCTTGCCCTCTGTGGTCAGGGCTGTTGTTCCCAGGCGCGCCTTCCTGCTGATTTCCAGCAGGGATTCCCGAGTTGAAGGCCACGGGTGGATAACCTTTGTCTCTAGCCTCCATGCATAACAGGATGGGCTGTTTGGTTTGTGGGCTTTCCAGAATAGGGTTCCTCATTGTCCTTTGGAGATTTCTTGCTCTTAAATATCTCCTTCAGATAGGGGAAAGAGGGTCAAGGTTCTGTCCCCTAAGAGTCTTCCCGAAACATTGGCTAATGAGGAGGAAGATGAAACTAAGGAGAGATGTTTGGAATAGCTGTGATTTCTTTCCCTTTTCTCTTTGTAAAAGAAAACTTGTAGTACATTTTGCCTCTGTAAGGGAGACTTGAGTACCCAGCTGGTTAGATATATTTAAAGAAAAAAAGAAAAAAATCTCTTTAAGCAGGCCTTGAAGAAATCTATTATAAATTTGAGTGGGAACCTGAGAATGCCATGGCATACAGGCAAAATTAATTAAAATAACTGATAAAGAAATCAGGTGTAACTTTGTATAGGATTCTCAAGATTAAAATGCTCGAAGAATTGTTTGTTAATAATAACTCTGCTTTTTAACTCCATGAAATGTAGGAAATAGTTCCTTTTGTGCAATTTGAAACCACTATCACCTATGCCCTCGAGTGCATACTGCACAAGTTTGACAGTAAAATTGTGTATTCTGCTTCCTGCCTGTGCCCTAGTTACTGCTGAGATAACAGGCATGCCAGCTCCATTTCTCTGTTAGCCTTTCTAATCCCAGCATCACTGGACACTGGGGAGAGGGGTAACCTTACTTATTCCCACCTGTCTGGTCCTGCGACACTGCTGCAGGGCAGGGAGGGTCCTGGCAAGTCTGGCAGACTCCAGGCAGTCAACTTGTTGAGGCCAGGGCAATTTCTGACCCCAGCACCACCCAGCATATTGTCCTGAGGGTGTTTATCTGTGTCAAGCAAGGGAAGCTAGTTAAAAATTTTCCCTTCCTTTCCCCTGTCCATACTTAGTGAGCTGGTGTCTGGGGTGGGTCACCTGTGGGTTCTAGTGGTCCCAGCATGGTCAACACCTCTGGACCTCCTGATTGCACCAATCCACCTCAACTGACCCTGGAGGCAGAGGCACATTGCTCTTTACTAGATACAGGCAATTGGGTGCCTTTTAGAAGCTCCCCAGGCTGTGGTGGCAGTCCATGGGTGGGGAGGGGCAGAGCACCCACCCTGGGCCCTGTGAGCTTCACAGATAGCCATTTTGTCCACTTGCTGAGGCTTGTGACAGGACAACTTCTTATTGCATGGCTGTTTTTTATTGGCAAGATGGCTTTTTAGCACCCCACCCCACCCCCACTTTCTTCTTAACTAGTTTTGCCTCTCTGAATGAAGACAAGGTGATTTCGCTGCCCTTTTTTCAGCTTTTACCTTTGGTATTCTACAGGAACATGGTACAAAATAACTAATCATTTAAGGTTTCTATATCTTTCACCAATGGCTTTTCAAGTTTCACATGTCAGAATGATAGGATACCTAGGAAAAGTTAAAAAAAAAAAAGGCATTCACTTTTTACAGTATACACTATTTTAATAACAAAACTTTTCTGTACACTGCACTTTATGTTACCCTTCTCCCCCCCACCCCAAAGCCCCTATATAATAGTATTTTCTTCCCACCCTCAACCCACCTGCTGACCTCCCACTAAAAAAAAAAATGGCCCTTGAAGGTGATTGAACACAATGTTTGGACTGTATGCTCTGAATCTCCAGTCTCAGTGTTGATGGGAAGGTTCGCCAAACATTCCATATCAGACTTTTTCTTTTTTTTTTTTTATCACTGAGGAAGAAAAGGTTAATTGAAAGAGTAGCAGAAGTTTTCATATGTTTATATGTTTGCAGTATGAAAGATTGAACAGTCATTTTCTATTTGTTTTTGGCCTTATTCAAGTACTATGAGTTTGCCCCAGGTTAAGTAGAGAAACATTTATCTATGGATGGCCCTATTGCCTTTATCTTTGTCTTTTTCTGGCTGAAGGACTTTAACCAAAAAGATAGCAAAAGCATGTCCCCAAACAAACTTCAGAGACAGGGTTATCACTGAATTGCTCTGTGAGGAAAATGATCATGTAAGTCAGCTGCTAAAAATATTCTTTAAAAAATTTCATACTGATATCCACACTTCAGAGAGAACAGGACATTTATAACCTTTCCCCCTGATAGCTGCATGTAGGAAACATGCTTTAAGAAAATTTATCGGTTTGGATTTTAGGATTCAGACTTAGTGCTACACAGAGCTCATTTTTATTGGAAAGATGGAGTCTAGCTCTTAGTGACTAGCATTGGAATAAGCAGATGGGTTTTAATAATTAGTGGAGTTGGGAAGTTCAATCAATTCCATTCATTGAATTGGTACAGAAATTAACTTAGGCACATTAAGAAATTACATGTGTTAGTGCAGAATTTTGGCTAAAAAATTTAGTATCGTGCTTTTAGTTGTTGGCAGTGGGTATTCTCAGAGTTGTATATGGATTTGTATTACCAGCCCACTCTTTGCAGAAAGGTGATTGAAATCCCAGGCAAGCTACAGAAAGGAATATAAACAATTCCGAACTAGCTCTTGGTTACTACGTGGGTACAGTATTGTAGCCCTCTTTAGCTTTCCTTTTTCCAGAGAGATTTAATTATTTCTCTAGTTCTTGGTTAAGGGTCATCTCCCCCAACCTTAAAAATGAAAGGGGGAAAAATGGGTGTGGGGAAAGAGGATAAAACCCGTCAAAAAAAACAAAAGCTCTAACATTGTGTTACTAAGCTCTGCAGTGTTGCTGTGAGCTGTTCCACCCTAGCCTGTTGGTAAAGAGAGCTCAGATGACTAACAGTCTCCTCTTCAAACCTGTGCTGATAGCAAAAAAAAAAAAAAAGACCAAAATTAAATGAATCCTGTCATCTATAGGTAAGAAAAAAGGGAAGTTTCCTCTCTAAATGGAATAAGAGAATACCTGTTGGCACTGTTACTCTTCTCAGAGGGCAATACCAAAAAATAGATGGAAAACAAAAATCAAATTTTTTAAATGGAAAGTGGGCCTTGGTGGCCTTGACTATGCTGTTCCCCTGAGTTACTAAACATCCTACTTTTCCAGTTTTCCAGTTTTTCCATCTACATTTACAATTTTGCCAGTTAATGGTCAATTTTAATTGACTGTAACCTTATTTTTAATGTGGGTATTTTCAGCCAATATTTCTCACTCTTCTGTTCACAGTTTGAATTAATTTTGGTTGTGGCTGAAATAATGGAAATTTCTCTTTCTCCAGTATCCTTCAGGGCTGGTGGAATCTTGTGTTCTCAGGGCACAGTTGTGTCGTGACCAAGCTATCCCCTGACAAATGGCTGTGGTTGTCTGAGAAATAATTGGTAAATTGTACCTCATGAAGCTCTCATTTGTAGGGAGCTTCTGATCTAGCTCCTCTGTGGGGAAGCAGTGAGTTGTGATCTATCTTGTAGAATCAGCACAGACAAGCCCAGGGTCTGGTTTAACAGGAGATGAAATGCGGCTCATGATCAGCTGCACTCAGCTAGGCTGAGACTTTGCCAAAGTAATCTACCAACCTTAAAAAGTTTAGAGTACATTTTAACCATAATGTGTATCTTATTTGCTTTTTTACTGAGATACATTTTCTTTGAAACATAGACACTACTCTCAATATTAAAGAAGAAAAAAGATATGATTAAATCCTATGGCTTAAACTGTAATCTTAAAATGCTTTTGATTCAGTCCTGGGAAGAAAATATGCCTTGAATGACGAATATTGTTAATAGTCATGTGAAGGAGAAAAACAACTTTTTTTGTGGATGTGGTAGTGGTTTTCTATAATGATTTATGCTTTTTTTTCCCTTCAAATAATGTGGTTGTAAAAATGCTCATCTAAAAATCAAGTGTATGTTCTGATTTCACAGTTTTTTGCTACTACATACATAGAATCTTATTTATGGAAAAATTGTAAGGGTGAATTTGTAACTTGTAGCTAAATCCCAAATACGTCATAATTTCTCCATAGAAATCCTAATTGAAGAAAATAAACACTTGTGGTTCTTCATGAAAAATGTGGCACCATTATCATTTGTGAATTATGGAATGCTTGTATTAACCCTATTGGAAAACTCCCAGCCACAAATCCTGGGGCCTTGTCCTGTTTGATTCAGATTGTATACAGTTACCCATTTGCCTCCCTCTTAGCTGCCTTTTAACTTCAGTTAGCCTGCTTCTGCAAGAGTCAGATTTTCAAAATATTTCCTTTCCTCCTTTCCCCTCCTCTCCAGTCGCCTTCAAGTTCCTGTTCTGTGGCTGCATAGGCACGTGCAGTGTTTCACCCATCGGAAGGTTCACCTCAGCAATACGTTGTTCCCTTCACCCTTACAGTGTGAATGTGTATCTTTATTAAAAGGTCCAAGTTTAGTGTGTAATAATTTATGGAAGCGATTTTTTTCATGGTTCCTTTATAATCTAACAAGAATCAGTGTTATGCCTGTTTCTAGCCAGTTATTTCTGATTTGACTCTCTGAGGTTTGAAGATCAGGAAAAGGCAGAAGAAAGGTTTAAATCCGTTTGTCAAGGCATCTTTGATCATGACTATGTGTGTGTGCTTTCAAGCTGGAGGAAACATGTTATAGGATTGTTAAATTGACAATCCTTTTTCTTCTCTTAAATAATTTTTTCATATTTAAATGTAAATATAGGCTTTAGTAAATTAATTCGCAAAATGGCAGTTAGTGCTAGTTTAAAATAATTGTCTAAATGCCGCAAAAACCAACATGTATATTATAAGTCAAACTAGAGATGTATGATAAGAAATCAGTGTAATTATTTAGTATTGATTCATTGTAATGAGACCTTTTCACAGTCACTTGGAGTCATTGGTTAAATACATTAAAGTCACTCAGCTTATTAGAATTACATAAAGGGTTCTGATTTCATGATGGGAACTTTGATAATATCTAGGCAAAAAACTCTGGAAGAGTGTTTAATATTTACCAGTCTTCAGCAGAGATGAAATTTTACCTCCTATACTGGCAGTAGATTATAGATTTGAGTTAATAACAAATTATCATACAAGAGAGCTTTGCTAAGTTTCCTTTTAAGCAGCAAGCCATTTGTGGTATGTGGGATGGAGAGCAAAGATCAAACAAGTATTGATCCCTATCTTTTTCTAACTGGTAGCTTCTTAACAAACTGCTTTCAGTAGAAAAAATAGCATATGGAGACCTTAGTGTAAATGTTTACACATGATAGTATATAATTACATAGATAATTACAGTCTTATTTTGAAGTGAGCATTTTAAGACTTTTCAACAGGAGTGCAAATTAATGTGAGCATTGCCTCATTTAACACTTAAAATATGGTTTTGTTAAAAAATTAAAAATACTTCAACACTTCAAAAACTAAGTCTCCACTTGTTTTGGAAAATTAGGCTTAATGTCACCATTGGTAAAAATTAGATATGTATTTAGCCCCTACTATGTAAAATAGGTTACTTATCTGATGTGATTTTTGATGATGGGTAGATATTATACTTCACATTCTTTATATGGCAGCTGCTGACACTTGCACTGTCCATAACCGTTAATGATGATGAAGGGTCCTTCATGGGTGGGTTCATATTCATTATACGGTCCTTGGTCTGACATGTTTGACATATGGAGTCGTGTTTGGGATCGGAGCTGCCTGTGGTTCTGAATCATTGAGCACTGCCTAATTCTTCTTAAAGTGGGAGGGCAGCACTTCCTGGAGATGAACACTATAAAAATAATAAAAAAGAAAGAAAACAATAAAGCCATTGTTCCTGTAATTACCCGCTGAGTGAAGATGGCATTGTCTGGTTCGGGAAAATGTTCCTCAGTAGTAACTGCTATGCCTGCAGTAGTTGGGATTTCTTTGTCTCCCACATGGTAACTTGATGAGCTTATTCTTTTTGTATATTCAGTGGTTGGATCTCTGTAAGTTGTAGCCATGGCAGTGACAGTGGTTGATAAATTCCAGCAGAGCTGAAACCCATGGACTGCATCTAGAATATCCTCTCCTTGGGTGTGGTCAGGGCTGTGACATAGGATGGAATGCTCCCACCGACCTTGGAAACTGCCCAGCCAGGAGGCCAAAGCACATATTTGGGGGCTGCATTCCCACAGATTGCCAGAAAGGCCAATGGTCTTGAGGGATCTCAGGGAGTTTAAGATCTTGGAATCAAGGCTACTTAACTTGTTATTATCCATGAGGAGTATTTTAAGATTAGGCATCGTTTCAAACACTGTCAAATCAATGGCTTTGATTTCATTTCCAGTCAGGTCTAGCTTTTCTAAAGTGCCCCAGGTCCACTCCATCCCACATGTCAAATTGCTAATTTTGTTCCATTGTAAGAAGAGCGTGTGCAGACTGCTTAGCCGTAGGAAATGAGCAAAATTAATCTTCGTCAGCTGGTTGTGCTCTAAGTGAAGCTCTCTCAGTTTGATTAATCCTGCAAATCCATTGCGAGCCAAACTTCGCAAACGATTTGTGCTCAAATCCAGAAACTCGAGACTACGACAGTCCCAGAACAAGCGTACTGGAATAGTCCGCAGGGAGTTGGACCTTAAATGCAAGGTCTGCAGCTTCCGAAGACCATAGAAAAGCTCTGGATGCAGAGATGACAGCTGATTAAAAGACAGGTCCAAGTTTTGCAGATTGATCAGTTGGGTAAAAGTTGTGTTTGGCAAGTAAAATATTTTGTTGGAACTCAAGATCAATTCCTTAAGTTTATACAGTCCTTGAAAAGCATCTTCTTTTATTGTTGAAATTTGATTGTGGTCTAAGTGGAGCCAGGTAAGTTGACTGAAGCTGGCAAATTGATCCCTTTCGAGCTCTGCGATGTGATTGTGCCTCAGGGACAGGCCCATGGAGCCCTTGTCTGTGGCGTTTGGCACCGAGTGGAAGCCCTGAGAGTCACAGTAGAAGAGCAGCTTCTCGCAGCGGCATTTGGGTGGACACGCCATACCCAGGGCAGGCAGCATTTTTAACACCATACTCATTGCATATATTGCTGCCAGCATAGGGGCCCCTAATGGCCACTTGAAATGTAAGCCTGCAGAATATAATTTAAAGAAATAAGAAGATAGGATGTTTTTCAGCAGATCATATGGCTATTTTAAAAATGAAATAACATTATAGCAAAAGATTTCACTGCATATAATTATTTTTCATCTGCTGCAGAAAAACTAACCTTGTTAGTATGACTGGAACAAAACTTAAATCATTTTAAAAGAAGATAAACATGTCCCTGTCATCAGCAGTACATGCTTTTATCTAAAGCTCAAAATCCAGAAATGTGACAATGATTTCACTCTTAAAATGTGATTCCAGTGGCTCATTTTAAAAGCGTGATTCCTTGCTGACTGTACAGGACATATAAATGCATGGACTTACCCATTCTTCTGAGCACATTGGAGGCTGCATTCAGTCGCGGTTCTTAGACTCAACGCAGTGAGTCTGTAAAAGGCTCTAACATGCAGGAGCCTTTGACCAGTTTCCTGTTTTCTGTGTCCCAGTCTTTCCGAGTAAAATTGAATCCACCAGGGAGAGTTGTTCGTTTTTTTCCTTAGGATATTCCTATGGAAAGCATTGGCTTCATTTACCGTGACTGATCTGGTCCCCTAAATCAGTTTTGAATAGGAGTTATTAATTTTTTCCTTCTCTGACTGCTCAGCTGGTTAATCAAAGCTTCAGGCTTTCCTTTCCGCAGCTGTTAATTCTCTCGGTCTTAACTTGTTGATGGCAGATGGGCGGCTTGTTGCAGAGAAGAGCTCCTGGAGCAGCATGAGTGCATTTACTGAAAAGCTTTTCCGAGAAACGGCACAAGAATGGATTTGCTTATGTGCTGCGACCACACAGAACTGTATATAGGCTGACGTCACCGGGTGACGTGTCTTTTGTTTGGGTTTTCCAGAAGCTTTACTGTTATAAAGCACCGTGCTTTGTAACAGTATCGGGGTTGTTGCAAGACCCCCTGATTACAATAAAGCAAGAAAGAAGAACTCCTGACATAAAATGTGGTATTCCTTCAGTGTAGGAAGCAGCATTGAGGTTGTAATAAAGGCTGCATTCAAGAAGACCCGTCTGAACAGTGAGTTGGGTTAGCAGAGTGATGATTTTTAATGCTTGCAAGAGCCTGTGTTAGGCTGTCGATCCTGCGCAGAGAGAGATCATCTAAATGGGCAGGAGCCTGCACGATTCATGAAGTGCTGATTTAACTGCAGCCTATGCAAGGTAGTACCTGCTGCTCTGGTAGTTTGGAAAGCTGCTCAATTGCCTTGTCATGCTTAGGTTAAAATAGAAGTATGACTTGATTTGCTTTAGAAGATTGATTTGCTTTGCATGTGTTGGTAAACTCGTTAAGTGGGATTGGCCTCTTTTGTCACTAGGAGCTTAACATCATAAAACAAGAATAAAGGATGCTCCCCCACCCCCCTCACCCCACCCCAAAGAAAGAGCTTGCAAAACAAAGCCTTTGGTTATTTTACTCTGAGACTTTCAGGGGGACTTCTAAAAAGACTTTTTCTCTGTCCTATTTTATATCAATGTTTTATCACCATGCTGATTGAAAAATAATGCTAAGTTGATCTTTGACTTTCTACTAAGAGAAAGGTTGATGCAGTTGTTTTAATACTGCATGTTCTAAGGGTAAGTGGAACAGAAATGATTTAGTACAGGAGATACCGTGTGACTGGATTTTGACACAGTCCCTTGTATTCTCTTCAAACTCTTACCTGCACCTTCAACTGAAAGCCTCAGCTGGTGCTGGGATTGGGGAATTGTTGCATTCAAGTAACAGAGCATTTGCACACTTAATAGTTCCTACTGGCATACTTAAGAACTACTTTGAGTCTCATACTAACTGTGGTTGGCATCTTTAGTGAATACCGGGAGGTCTCTCATATTTTTGAGTAGATTTTTGCTTTGGCTGTTTTTACTTTACCTAACTCTATCTTCTCCATGTTGAATAGTGTCATCGCTTTTCAGACCTTGGTTATGAATGCAGAGCCCCATGTTTAATGATGTATAAATGTGAAAGACATTTCTAGCATGAGTCAGTGTCACACTTTTAGGCTAGTGAAGGTAAGGCCTTTGCCTTTTTGATTTGACCCTACATATCAGTTTCTCCCATACTATTGGCATTTCTCCTCAGCAGGTCTTGTTTCAGATCTGAAGGCAGAAATCTCAAAAATACCCTTTCCTTGTGTGAAACAAGAACATCATTGGACTGATGGCCTCTGAGGGTTCATCCCATTAGGCGAATCTAAGAAGTCATTGTCTTAAAAGGTATAATTTCTGTGTTGGAGTGTGATATTGGAGTGAGGACTAGGAGATACAAGGTCTCTTCCTCGGGACTCTGTTTAAAAGTGCTGTGAACTGCAGACGTGCAGGTATGTCCGTTTGGGTTCTCCCAGAAGTAGACCCTCAGATGAGATTTAAAGTGCAAGAATTTTATTGGGGGAAATGTCTCAGAAAAATGAAAGTAGGGAGAAAGAAGCAAGAGTAGGCTGGGAAAGCTTCAGACCAGAAGGCAAGTTGACACTTGTGAGAGGGAAAGAAAGAAGATTGGGAAGACAGAGTCTCATAATGCAGTGCAGTTTCCGCCAGGCTGAAGGGACGTTCCCAAGCCTTAGTTGCCTGTTAGAGGAATCTTGTCTTCACTGGTTCTCCCACTGTGTTCCTGCTGGTTGGCAAGGAAAGAAGGTTGATGTGTTCTGTTTTAGACCCCAAGAATGCCACTACCCCACTGACATAGATTCTTTCCATAGTCTCTAGAGGCTAAGAGGTCTTAACCTGGGACCACAGACAGACGTAAAACTTTGTTGCTTGTGCATGTTTCTGTGGACAAGGTCTATAGGTTTAATCAGATTCTTACAGGGTCTGGGACTCAAGATTTCAGAACCATTGTTCTACAGGAAGTTTTCCCTAAAAGTCCCAAGGAGGGGTGTCTCTCTCTCTTTATTTTTTTTAAACAGTTGCCGTATGCACTAATAATGACATTCATATCTGCCAAGCTCTAGCTCTGAGTTTCAGGTGTCATACAGATACCCAGTGTTCCAGAGACGAATCAGGGATTAGCATCTTAGAGTTTGGAGATAGCCATTACAAAGGGGTGGTCTCTTTTAAGTATTTTTTTTTTTTTAAAGGAAACAAAGCCTTTGAAATATAGTCAATGCATTATTGAAGTCAACCACTGTCTGATGTGAAAAACCTTGGCCATTCAGGAGTTGGATTAAGTTCTTCCCTCAAGTAATGACTTTAGTTCCATGTGGAGAAAAGTCTTTGAGTCAATTGGCTTAGAGCAACCATGATTAGGAATGAGCTGTATGTGCAAGTTTAGAAGGAAAAGGATCTCCTTCCGCCTTGGATTCTTGGTTCCATTCTGCTCTCTAGTCTGTTTGGCCTACCTCTTATACACTAACAGTTAGAAACTATTTAAATTATAGTATCCCAGAACTATTACAACAGATTTGTAGGCAAGGAAAATAGCCCAGAGAAGCACAGATGCAATTGAGAGTAATTGTTTTTTGATGCATCTGGAGAAGTAAGCAGTAATGTGTGCTGTATCCACCATACCCAAAGAGCCCCAGCTCATTCCAGGGCACCAACCCCTTTCTCACCTCACTCTTTTTTTTTTTTCCCTCCCTTCCTCTTAAACTTTTTATTTTGAAATAATTTCAAACTTATAGGAGGTTGCAAAAATAATACAAAACTCATAGAATACTCAAATATAACCTTCCTCTCCAGATATACAGATTGACCAATTTTAACATTTTGCCACATCATTCTGTATCATTCTGTCCAACTGTCAATCTATCCATCCATCCATCCGTCTGTCTATCTATCTATCTATCTATGTATCTTCTAAACATTTGGGAGTAGGTTTTATATATTGTAGTCCTTGAACGCATAATGCTTTCATGCACATTTCTTAAGAACAAGGATATTCACTTATATAGCCATTTTAAGTACAGTTATCAACAGTTTAACACTGATATAAAGCTTATAGTCTGTATTCCAATATATACCTTTAAGTTCAAAAAGTATAGCCTATAAGAGTCTCCCCGAGTGCCTCTTTGTTGCTCAGATGTGCCCCCCCCCCCCAACTAAGCCATGTCAGCAGGTGAACTCACTGCCCTCCCCACTACAGGGGACCTCACTCCCAGGGATGTAAATCTCCCTGGCAACGCAGGATATGACTCCAAGGGATGAATCTGGACCAGACATTTTGGGATTGAGAATATCTTCTTGACCAAAAGGGGGATACGAAATGAAACAAAATAAAGTTTCAGTGGCTGAGAGATTCCAAATGGAGTCGAGAGGTCACTCTGGTGGACATTCTTACACACTATATAGATAACCCCTCTTCATTTTAATTTATTGGAATAGCTAGAAGTAAATACCTGAAACTGTCAAACTCCAACCCAGTAGCCTGGACTCTTGAAGATGATTGTATAACAGTGTAGCTTACAAGGGTGACAGTGTGATTATGAAAACCTTGTGGATCGCACTCCCTTTATCTAGTGTATGAATGGATGAGTAGAAAAACGGGGACAAAAACTGAATGAAAAATAGGGTGGGATGGGGGGATGGTTTGGGTGTTCTTTTTTACTTTTATTTTTTATACTTATTCTGACTCTTTCTGGTATAAGGAAAATGTTCAAAAATAGATTGGGGTGATGAATGCATGACTATATGATGGTACTGTGAACAGTTGGTTGTACACTATGGATGATTGTACGGTATCTGAATATATTTCAATAAAATTGAATTTAATTAAAAAAAAACATATATAGGCTGTGGGACCAAAGAAGACATGGTGTTTGCCTTAAAACTGGTTAGAATATGCCATTCCGATTAATGGAATTTTGTATCATTTTTTGATCTTTATCTTTCTTTAGCTAAAAGGGCTTAATGAAGCTTTTGTTCTTTCTGAATGAAATTTTTTCTTGGTTTTATTTTAAAGCAGCTTTATCCTGTATATATATGCCTTTGACTTAATTAAAGTAGCAACACTACTTCTGGAAGCTACTATCCATATCATCTCTTTCATTCTTCTCTGCTTTAGATTTTAAGCAAAGCCAGAGGAAGAAGTAAAATCTTACTTGTCTCTCCTCCTCTCTATAAATGGTTTTAAGCAAATTAAGTGAGTCAAGTGGCAGGCCTTAGGTAACTATGGTTGTCTGCATTCCTCTACACCAGAGTTCACATTTATATAAGTTACTGATTAGGGAGAAATACCTCCCCACTTTCCATACACACACTTGAAGAAGCAGATGTACAATTACATACATGGAATTTTCCATTCTTGTAGTAGAGAGGTAGCTTGATATTTTGCTTTATGCTAAAAGGCCAACTGTTTCTTAACTAGTCATGTCTAACTCCAAAAATTTTAAAATCCTGATACTAGATGTGTTGCAGAGGGGTGCCCTAGAGAAGTCTTTATCCAGAGGATGGGAAATTATGATAAATATTTAGAGTTGTTCACTGCTTGCAAACATGTAAGTATTTGGAGGCAAATACATGACAGTTGTTTTAAATTTTTGATTCACTATTCCAAAAAAAAAAAAAAAAAAGGAATAAGAATCACTGGGATTGGCTTTGAACATTGGTCAGTTTGTCATCTTCCCAAAAAAACAGAATCTATCAGACAGAGGCAAGCAGAATATGTAAGGATTGATGGCTTCTCCTATCTATTATGTTGGAGACTAGCTAAAGAGTAGTTGATAGTCCCAGCTAGAGCCAGAGGATCTAAGAATATGCAGAATTCTAGGCTCCTTGGAGTCTTGTAGCCACTGTCAAGTGTAAATATGTTTCTATGTCCCTGACAATCTCTCCTTTCAAAAGCCTTTAAAAGTATACTGTCCACATTAGGCTTCCAGGATCCCCAGCATTGACTAGCTCCATGTTGCCATCACTGCCCTCCCTTGACATTGATTTTTTTCTTCAGTTCAGTTTTATTAAGATACATTCACATAACCTATGTTCCAGTATGCTAATGCTGCCAGAATGCAAAATACCAGAAATGGATTGGCTTTTATAAAGGGGGGGTTATTTGGTTACACGGTTACAGTCTTAAGGCCGTAAAGTGTCCAAGGTAAATCAGCAACAATCAGGTATCTTCACTGAAGGATGGCCAGTGGCGTCCGGAAAACCTCTGGGAAGGCACTTGGCTGGCACCTGCTCCAAGTTCTGGTTTCAGAATGGTTTTCTCCCAGGACATTCCTCTCTAGGCTGCAGCTACTCTTCAAAATGTCACTCTTAGCTGCCCTGAGTCCCTGTGTCTGTGAATTCCTGTATTCGACTCCAGTGATCCAATTAACACCCACCCTGAACTGGTGGGGTAACACCTGCATGGAAATTGTCCAATCAAACATTTCACTCAGATTTGATTGAGTTGCATCACCATGAAAACACTCACTCAAAGGATTCCAGTCTAATCAACAGTAATATGTCTGCTCCCACAAGATTGCATTGAAGATAATGGCATTTTGGGGGACATAATATATCGAAACCAGCACACCTTACAGTTATCCAGTGTACAATCAGTTGTTCATAGTACCATGATAGAGTTGTGCATTCATCACCAAAATCAATTTATGAACATTTTCTTTACTCAAAAAAATACAAGTAAAGAACACTGAAAACATTCCATCCCCCCACCCCCTATTGTTCACTTAGTTTTTGTCCCCATTTTTCTACTCATCTTTCCATACACTGGATAAAGGGAGTGTGAGCCACAAGGTTTTCCCAATCACACAGTCACACCATGTAAGCTATGTAGTTATACAGTCGTCTTTAAGAATCAAGGCTACACTGGGTTGCAGTTCAACAATTTTGGGTATTTCCTTCTAGCTATTCCAATACACTAAAAACTAGAGGGATATCTATATATTGTATAAGAATAACCTCCAGAATGACCTCTCGACTCCATTTGAAATCTTTCAGCCACTGAATCTATTTTGTTTCATTTCTCTTTCCCTTTTTTTATCAAGAAGTCTTTCTCAATCCTATGATATCAGGTCTAGGCTCATCCCCAGGAGTCATATCCCAGGTTGCCAGGGAGATTTACACCCCTGGGAGTCAAGGCCCACGTTGGGGGAGGGCAGTGCATTTACCTGCTGAGTGGGCTTAGAGAGAGAGGGCACATTTGAGCAACAAAAGAGGTTCTCTGAGGGAGACTCTTAGGTACATTTATAAGTAGGCTAGCCTCTCCTTTGCAGTAATAAGCTTCATAAGAGCAAGCCCCGAGATCCAGGGCTTGGTCTTCTAAATTGGTAGTCCCCAATGCTTGTGAGAATATCAGTAGTTCCCCAGGTGGGGAAGTTTAATATTTCCAGATTTTTTCCCAGTCCCTCAGGGGAGCTTTGCAAGTACATTTTTATTCTCTGTCCAGATTACTTTGGGGTGTATCAGGGTTTCACACTAAACCTGTAAAAACCAACCAGATCTCGCTTTCTTTTCAGAGTTCCATGTAATTATGGTGTTTGAATACACTGACTGTAAAAATTAAATTATTTAGTGTGCTATAGAAAATATAGATTTTGCACCAAATAAACATATCCTCACACAGAAATTGAAGTTTTAAAACACAGTGAATATCATCCTTTACCCTTTAGTCTGATTTTGTTCCAGGGACCGACCAGGTTATACACAAAGAGCTCAGCATCTCAAAATTTGGAGATAACCATTACAATTCAGGAATAGATGTGACTGCTGTAAGGGCTTACAATCTAGGGACCTTTACAGTAAACCTTCTCCTGATAACCTGTGCTCTAAGATTCAGTTCTCAGTTATGGAGTAATTACAGTTAGTCCATATCAGTGACGTATTTTAATGTTTATCTTTTTAGTTCTGGTTTATTTCACTCAAAATGCTGTCCTCAAGATCCGTTCACTTAGTTGGATGCCTCACAACATCATTCCTTCTTGCAGCTGCGCAGTATTCTATTGTATGCATACACCACAGTTCACCATTCTGTTCCTCAGTCATTGTACCCTTAGGCTACCTCCATCCATTGCAAATTGTGAACACTGTCTGCATAAACACCAGTGTGCAGACCTCCATTCGTATCCCTGCTCTTGGGTCTTCCAAGTTTATACCCAATGATGAGGTTGCAGGACCTTATGGTGACCACATACTTAGGTTCTTGTGGAACCACCATGCAGCCCTCCACATGGGCTGCACCATTCTGCTTCCCCACCAACAGTGAATAGGTTCAGCCCTCTCTCACATCTTCTCCAGCACTTGTTTCCCTCTGTTTATTTTGACATTGATTTTTTTTTTATTCTGAAATAAATTCAAAGGTATAGGAACTGTTGCAAAAACAATACTAACCCCATACACAGAATTCCATCATACCCTGACCCCCCTCCCCCAGTAGCCCAATCCACCAACTTTAACATGCTGTCACGTCGCTATTTCTTTCCCTCCCTCCCTCCCTATCATCCATCATCTATTGCTCTGTCTTCTGACCATATGAGAGCTAGCTGCACACACCCTTGAACAAACACTATAATTCACATATACAGTTCCCATGAATAAGAACATTCTTTTATGCAATCCCATTAAGCGCAGCTAAGAAGTACAAGAGATTCAACAATGATACAAAGCTTACATTCTATATTTCCTTTTCCTTATGTCTCAACTGTGTCCGTTTGAGCCTCCTGTCCTCCATCCTCCAATCCCATCCAGGTTCACCGTTGTCATTCAGTTGTCATCTATTTAGACTGTCTTTTTTTTTTTTTCAGTTGTGGAAACTTATTTCCAGCCTAAATCTTCCCATTCCACCCCCTCCCTAGCCTTCCATTAGTGGGATTAATCACATTTAGAATGTTGTAATGCTCTTTCCCACCATCCATTACCAGAAATTTCCCTTCACCTCAAACAGCAACCCTACACTCATTTCTTAACTCCCCATTGCCCCTTCCCCCATTTCTCTTAACCCAAACTCTACTTTTCATCTCTATGTTTATATTCTCTGATAATTTCTTTGTGTTTACTGTGGGGCTTAAAATTAACCTCTTAAATCCATAACAATCTTGTTTTTCTTTGATACCACCTTCATTTCAATAGGACACATAAACTATGTTCCTATACTTCTCCATTCCCCCACCTTTATATAGTTGTCTAAAATTACATACTTTACGTTGAGTTCAAAACCACTGATTTGTCATTAGAGTTTGTGTATTTTATATCATGTAGGAAGTACATAGTGGAGTTACAGTTCAAAAATTATTGACTTCTATTTGTATTCCATTGTGGTCAGAGAATGTGCTTTGAGTATATTCAAATTTTTTTTTTTAAATTTCTTGAGGCTTGTTTTATGTCCCAGCTTATGGTCCCTCCTGGAGAAAGATCCGTGATCACTAGAGAAAAATGAGTGTCCTGGTGATTTGGGATGTAAGGTACTATATATGTTGGTTAAAATTCTCTTTATCTCTTTTTCCTTTCTTTGTTTCTCTGTTGGTAGGGCTCCCTTTAGAATCTGAAGTAGGGCAGGTCTTTTATTGGCAAACTCTCTCAGCATTTGTTTGTCTGTGAAAAATTTAAGCTCTCCCTCAAATTTGAAGGAGAGTTTTGCTGGATAAAGTATTCTTGGTTGGAAATTTTTCTCTGAGAATTTTAAATATGTCATGCCACTGCCTTCTCACCTCCATGGTGGCTGCTGAGTAGTCACAACTTAGGCTTATGTTGTTTCCTTTGTATGTGGTGAATTGCTTTTCTCTTACTGCTTTCAGAACTTGCCCCTTTTCTTCAGTATTTGAGAGTCTGATCAGAATATGTCTCGGAGTGGGTTTATTTGGTTTTATTCTGTTTGGAGTTCGCTGAGCATTTATGCTTTGTGTATTTATATTGTGTAGAAGGTTGGGGAAGTTTTCCCCAACAATTTCTTTGAATACTCTTTCTAGACCTTTACCCTTCTCTTCCCCTTCTGGGACGCCAATGAGTCTTAAGTTTGGATGTTTTATTTTATATCTATCGTATCCCTGAGAGCTGTTTCGATTTTTTCGATTTTTTTCTCCATTCTTTCTTTTTCTGTTCTGTGGACTTCTAGGACACTGAGACATTGTTCACCTTCCTCTAATCTTGTATTATGAGTATCCAGAGTCTTTTTAATTTGGCCAAACAGTTTCTTTTATTTCCATAAGATCTTCTGTTTTTTTATTTACTCTTGCAATGTCTTCTTTATGCTCTTCTAAGGTCTTCTTTATGTAGCTTATATCCCGGGCCATGGTCTTCTTGATGTCCTTTAAATCCTTTGCCATGTTTTCATTCCTCGATTGTAGTTCTTTGATTAATTCTGCCAAGTACTGAGTCTCTTCTGAGATCTTGATTTGTGTGTTTGGAGTTGGATTCTCCATATCGTCTGGTGTTATCATATGCATTAAGATTTTCTGTTGTTTTTGGCCTCTTGGCATTTGCTTTGCTTGATAGGGGTCTTTCAAGTTGTAAAAAAAAAATAAACCAATCTAATTTTTCAGGAACACAGTTTGATGATGTACACTTTCTCTAACTAACCAGCAGATGGCGTCTGCGAGTCACCTATACCCCTCAAGTCAGTTCTCTACCTTGTCCCCGTGGTGTGTGGGGAAATGATTCTTGTGGGGTTCAGTTGGAGAACTCAGTTTGGGTGTGTTGCTGGAGCCATCTGCCGTGAATGTGGGGCGTGTGTACAGGTGGCCAGGGAGGAAGGGCAGTTTTAATGTTCAAATCCCCCAGGTTCCCGGAAATTCAAGGCCGCTGCAAGAGTCTAAGCCTTCATTTCAGTTCAGCCCCAGACCCTCTCTCTCGCTGTCCCACAAACCACCGGACTTGGTGTAGTGTCCCTGGGTTCTCCGAGCAGGTCCCCCCTCCCAGCCACGATCCTCCAGGAGCTCTGTCAAGGGAATGCCGTGCTATGTCACAAGTGCACGCTGTCCCTCAAGGGAAGCCCCGGGCTGCTGGGCCCTGCCGGGGCGCTCTCAGCCTGAAGCCAAAATGGCCGAACGGGGCATCTCAACCCCCCCCTCCTCTCACAGTTCCTCCTTCCCAGCTCTGGGCTCTGGGCTGTTGACATGGCCCCAGGCAGGAGTTTATCCAGCCCTCTGGGGGCGAGCTGCTAGCCACGGGGTTTATTTCTGCTTCTGGCTCTCCCCTCCTTTCCCCCGGCCCTGAGGGTATCTTCAGTGGACTATCTTCCAGGCCAGACACGAAGAGGCTGGCCCAGCCCCCTCTTGCTGTGTTTTACTGCGTGGTTCCCACTCCTGCAATTACAGCCGCTCCTGGGTTTTTCCCTTTTTTTTCCCTTTTTTTTTTTTTTAAAAGAGCCAGTCGGTCTCCAAACGCCAAGCCCTGGCTTCCCCACAACGCTGTGCGGCTGCAGGTCTGCCAGCCAGCTTACTCGCTCGTTTCATAATGCAGACTACCGGTTTCACCAAGTATACGGCCCCTGTGATACTAGCAGACGTCGTCCAGCTGGCGCATCACTGTAACCGGTATTCTGGGTCACTTTCTGGTTTTTATCTAGTGTTTTTCATGGAGGTGTTTTTTTGCCCTGTCTCACCTAGCCGCCATCTTAGTTTCTCTGACATTGATTTTTAAAAGTCCTTTTGTTTTCTTGTTAGTAAGCATGGCTGAGAGAGCAGTAGGAAGGGGTGATGGTCCCACTAGTGATGGTGAGTGGTGTTTCTTTTGCTCTTGAAGCTTGTGTACAGTTTAGGACTTATTCTTCCAGCTTTGGAGGAATGTGGATTTTGGCATTTGCTGCTGGAGAGTGGCAGGGACAGGATCATTGACAACCTAATTCTGTTGTGATAGAGTGGTGTTCTGTCCTCAGGACTAGGCAATTCAGCAGTAAATTTTGAGATGATGCACCTGGGTCTGACATAAGGCAAGGCAAAGTCTTCCATAGGAGAAGATTGGGCAAATATACATTTAAACAATGAAGGTCTTTTATTTCTTCTACCATAGACATTAAAGGAAGACATAACTATCCTGAAGTCTTCATCAATCTGCATAGACTGATGAAAATGTATATGGCCAGACTTTTTACTCCTGTTCTGCTGGTGGCTTATATCGTGCTTATTTTTACCCTTTTCTACGTGCATAGGAAACTGATTTTTTCATTTTGAAATATAGCTAGTTTTGGGTTTGTCCTTCCTGCACATGCTCTCTCTACATTTCGTGTGGCTTTTTGATTTACGTGTGGTTCCTCTTACTTACATAAATGGCCACAGACTACACAAAACCATTTATAGATAGCTTTATGATAGAATTATGATGCCATTCATATAGAAGAATTCCTTTCAATTTTAGCAGTCTCTCTTTCCCAATTGGCTAGATTTAAAAGGGTGCATTTGCTTGTAAGTTGGTTAGGTGCTAGTAGGCTTGGTTGTGAAGTTTGGAAATGGCATTCTCTCAGAATCCTCTCATAGTGTGCTCTGGAGCGGAGGGGCAGTGATATGTGCCAAGGCAAGCAAAAAAAATCAAATATGTCATGTCATCAATGCAAAAGAATGTGATAACAAAATTTTGGCCCAAGAGAGCAAGATCATTTCTTATTTTGAAGGGCTTATACTAGCATGTAAACATATGGCTCTTGTTGAGATGTTGACCCCTGTACTGCACACTGCTTGAGTGGGGCTTGCTGAGGCTCAAGGAAGCAGTGGGGTAAGGCTGTCCTCCTATGGTAGCTGGCTGTCCTACTGTTTGTTCTGTGTGTATATCTAATGGCTTCATGGTTTTTCCCTTGTCTGTCCATGTTATGATTTGTGGACATGTAGTTTGTTTTGAGCTTTTGGCTTTTGCAGATAATGGAAAGTGAATATTCTTTTAATCACTTTGCCTCCTTAGGGAAGTCTGTAGGTAAGGCAAGTTTATGGCAGTGAAATTGTTGGATTATAGGGTATGTACATTTAAGGTTGAGAGACATTGCCAAATTGCCTTCAAAAAAATTTTAAACCATTTTATACTCGCCCCAGTAGTCTGGTAAGTTTGCATTAACACATTAACATTAATACCACATTGGATGCTTACAAACTATTAAAATGTCTTTGAATCTGATAGGTGATAAATGTTCTTTTTGGTTTGTTCTATAATTATGAGTGAGATTGAGCATCATTTTGTTTGTATATTGGCATTTTTGTTCTTTTCCTTTAGATTATGTATATTTTATCTGCTCATTCCCACCCCCATCCCCAAATTTGGTCATTTGCTTAAATATTTGTAAGACATCTTTGTTTATTAAAGAAGTTAACTTTGTTTGCCATATGTTTTATATGTATTTCTTCCAGTTATTCATTTGTCTTTTGAAAGGTTTGATGGTTTTTGCTCTCATATACTTAGGTAAAACAGATGAGGATCTTTCTTGATATAAAAACAAACACATGCTTATCATATTATACTAAAGATCCAGCACCAATTGGTGACCATGAGGTGTAGTAGGATTTTCAGTAACCAAAGATTCCCTGATAACTCTTTATTTTTTGTAGGGTATATGAGGATCAGAGCCTTTTAGAAAGCTTTTTTCTTTTTAATCAATATGGATAGAAACTGAAGGAGTTCCTGATTACCACAAATCTTAGCCCAGTTTAAAATCAGTGCTTAATTTAAATGTAACCTCCTTTGTGTGACTTTTACTTACTACTCTGATCCACCATTCTGTCATTCAGAATTCCTGTTACTCTGCATATTATAGGGTGTTGCTGAATTATGTGTTGTTCTGAAATATTTTTTCTGAGATTATGAGCCCTTTGAAGGGAAGATTATGGCTAGCCATGCTCACTCCAATGGATGCAAAGTAGGTGCTCAGTAAATAGTTTCTCTAAATAAATAGCAGTTTGTCCACACAGGAAGAAAGTGGAGTGGCTTCTTCATGCTTCTGTTAAAGATGCGTTTTGACAGCCTGTTCACCATCCTGGCCAGAATTGTGTTGCTGGAAGTTATCCCACTTAATAATCTTTGCTGCTTCTTAACTCAAGCAGATGTTTACTTGATGAGGAGTTTTATGTTGAGGCACTAAATATGCCCTATCTTTTTAGTTAAAAAGCCCTATTGCCACTGCCAGGCAGGGATATGCGTATCAAAAATGAGTGAACCTGGGTGGTTTCTCTGCTAAGTGGAATATAGAGTCTCTTAATTAGGTGGGAGCTTTAAAACTTTGTTTTAAAGTTTCCTGCTACTTTCAGTGATAGTTATATGCTACACAGTTGCCTTTTCTAATGTTGTGTTTGAGCCACTTTTCTTTTACACAGCTAAAACTAGAAATAAAAATCATAACAGCTTTAATTTCAGAGGGGTGTAAAATCTTGTTTTACGAATCAGCAGACTTTCTACTTTCATCAAGTTCAGTGTTAAGGTTGTAAGTCTGTGTGTATGTACTTTTCCCTATTATATTTTAAATGAACAGAACCCTAAATTAGTTATTTGGATTGCATTTTTTAAAAAAAGTGATACATTGCTTTAAAAGGCACTCTGTCTACCGCAACTGAAAAGGTCAGGAATTAGAGGATCTTCTTGACCAAAAGGGGGAAGATAGATGAAACAAAAATAAGGTTCCGGTAGCTCAGAGAGTTCAGATGGAGTTGAGAGGTCACTCTGGAGGGTATTCTTATGTGCTACATAGATATCACCTTGTAGTTTTTAGTGTATTGGAATGGCTAGAGGGAAATACCTGAAGCTGTTGAACTGCAACCCAGTGACCTTGATTCTTGAAGATGATTGTGTAACTATGTATTGTGCACAGTGTGACTGTGTGATTGTGAAAACCTTGTGGCTCACACTCCCTTTATCCAGTGCATGGACAGATGAATGGAAAAATGGGGACAAAAATTAGATGAAGGATAGGGTGGGATGGAGGGGATAGAAAGATTTAAGTGTTCTTTTTGCTTTTATTTTTATTTTGGAGTAAGGAAAAGATTCAAAAATTGATTCTGGGGATGAATGCACAGCTGTATGATGGTGCTGTGAATAATTGTACACTGGAAGACTGTAGGATGTGTGACTATATCTCAATTAAGCTGTAATAGAAAAAAGTAAATGAACAATGGTGGGGAGAAGGGGAATGGGATGTTTTGGAGGTTCTTTTTTATTTTAATTTTAATTTTATTTTTTTGAGTAATGAAGATGTTCAAAGATTGATTGTGGTAATGAATGTACAACTATATGATGATACTCTGAACAACTGGTTTTACACTTTGATTGATTGTATGTTATGTGACTATATCTCAATAAAATTGTTTTTTTTTTAAAAAAAGGCAGTCTGTCTACCACAACTGAAAAGGTCAGGGAATGGCTGCTCCTCAGCTGTCCCCTCCTGATTAATGAGGCACAAACTTCATTGATTTTTAGAGTAGTTTGAGCGAGTTTTAAGTGAATTGCATCTTCAAGTAAATTTTGCTGGGTAGGTAGGATTCCTTCAAAAGTCACGCTCAAGGATTTGCTTTTACATAACTTTCAAAGTGAATCCTTCCACCCAAATTCAAAATTCTTGGGCATTCGTGATACAGGGGATTGGATTCTCATGAGATCACTGAGCCCAGCCTTTGGATATCAGATTCCAAATGTTTTCTGAAATAAGTAGTCTAGTACAAACACCCCAAAAAACATTCGTAGAAGCAATGACAAACATGTGACAACTTTACTGGGCTTATTTAGAAACGTTTGGAGTGCTTGAGTCTCTAAGGAATGTTCTGAGACTTTCCTGATTAAAGCAGTAATTGTTAGGTCAGTATGATTTTTGATTCAGTTTCACCCCCTTTGGCCTAAGATCCTGGTATCTTAATCTTTATTGTCAGTAACTAATTACACATCTCAACTTGAGTCCTCTTCTGACTGATGGCCCTAAATAAATTTCAGTTTATTCCTTCAGGTAGAAATTTTCTTACCAGAATCAGTGTTTGTTGGGTGATTTTTTTTTTTCCATTAATATTTTTTGGGAGTTGGGGGGTAGGATGTGAGATATGACCCATATCAATTTATCAGATATATTCCAGCTCTTCAATATTCATAAATTCCATCTTGTCTTCTCTCTGCTCTAAAGAACCTATAGCCCTTTTCTGTTCCTTCTGTTTTCTCCTTTTAACAGTCCATAGAAATGGGAGTGAAGGACAAGTGGCATTGTCCCGATATAACAGAGGTAAACTGAGTAACAAGTGTACATAAGACCAGTCAGTAAACATTAACAGGGCTCTTGATCCCTAGCGATTCTTCTGGACTGGTTTCCAAGGATGTGGCTAACTACCTGGGATGATAACTATGTTAGTCCCTTTTTTTCCAACTACTGCCTCTTTAGATCTGCTTCATTTTGGTTCAAATGTTGCCCAGACACATCTCAGCTCACCGTCCTGACCTCTGGAGAAATGCTGATCTACATACTTCCTCAGTGGTGGAGAATTTGTTCTTTTCTTTGCAGTATAATTGCATTAAGCTTAGTCTAGAATTTCAAAAATATGACTGACGTAATTTTGTAAAGCATTCTCATTTGACCTGCCTAATATATGTTATTAACTCTGACCTGTCCTGGTACATCTTAGTTTTAAAATTCATTGTTTCACGTTGTTTCAGTGCCAGTGCTATCTTTCACATCAAGACATTCTTCAGATCTCATCGTTCATCAAAATCAGATGTAACCTGTTCTTGCTTGCAGTTCAAGGAGAGCTGGTTCATTAATGAAATTGGTGTGATTTGAACATTGAGTTAAAATATAAATTTAATTTTTAAAGCCAAATTTTAAGCGAAAGTCTTTGTCTTTTGGCTTCTCTAACTTTGGCAAAACTGCCCTCAGCACCAATCATCAGATAATGTGGTATCTAAAAAAGAATTGTGGGGTTAGGTTTTTATGAACAAAACACATAGTTGTACAACCTGCCATCCTTATTTTCCAACTTCGGGCCAAATAATTTTTACAGATTTTTTCAATGTTGATTTGAGTACAAATAGCTATCAATTATCATTAAAATTCTTGTGAAGTACTAAAATGTATATCTTTTCTCTCTTCCCATCTTGCCCCCTGCCGCCCCAGGCTGGACGTAAAGAAAGAAGTGATGCACTCAATTCTGCAATAGATAAAATGACCAAGAAAACCAGAGACTTGCGTAGACAGGTAAGCTGGAAGAAAATGTCGATTATTTTCACAAGTTCTCAATTTCTGTAGTTTTGATTAAAATCCCTATATATTTTATTGGGGGGAAAGGATGGATTTTTGCAGGAAAGTTACTGTCTGACTGTTTTTGCTAACAAGCCTCTAGTTGGCTAATAAAATCTCATGAGAACCTAGAATAATTCAGTCCCACTGGGATGGACTGAATAAATTAGCTCTAGTATGAAAAGGATGTACAGGGAAGAGAATAAATTTAAAATGACTTGGGAACTTCTGAAAATACTCTGAAGGATCTTATTGTATTAGCTTATGTATAGCAGAGGCAGAAATACCAGTTATTTATTTGACTTGCATCGTTTTGATTACATACTTACAGTTCTCTGGGATCCTTGCTAGAGATCCTTGGTGGAGATGAGTTTACAGTTGAATGTGGAGAAATTTGGGGCACTTAATTTACCTAGTTGGTAAATGTAAAGAATCTCTGCATTTGATGATAATTAACCACATTAACTTTTGGGAATCAAATTGAATTTTAGTCTCTAAGGAAGGTAGGGTTGAATTTATAGAACAATGTTTTAGGACTCAAAAAGAGGTTGTAATAATAATGCCCACAATTTCCACGACTTAGTAGAGGGACATTTTACTGTTCATGTGTGATGTAAAGCAAAATTGCAGATGGAACATAGCACTAAATATTTATTCAATTTCCTTTTGGTAAAGCAGTAATCAGTAATGGTAATAAAGATGACCGTTCAGTTTTAAGGTTCATAGTGTGTTGACTTTGTTCAGATAAACCAGAAAATGCTCTGTTTTCTCTCTCTCTTGTCATTTTTATTTAGCCAGTTAGGCTAATTACATATATTTCAAGGCTGTGGGCCATTTCAACCCAGTGCTATTTTCTGTTCCTTTAAGATGTAAGCCCTGTAATTCCCAAGAAAAAAGGATATTGTGTTCAAAACTGAGAGTCTTGTCGAAAAAAGCTGTAACTGCAATGGAAAGCATTGTTTTCACAATGATGTGTTTCCTGTGTTGCAGTCTGTACAACTGCATGCCTTCCACAAGGGGTCTTCATGTAAGTGCAGCCAGACTAGGGTGCACTTCCATTAGATCTAAAAGTACAAGAGAAAGCCTATCTAGCTTCTTGGTAGAAATAATATCAAGTTTTCACAATTTAATTATTAGCTCCGCAAGGCTGTCATGGACCACGTTTCAGATTCTTTCCTGGAAACCAACGTTCCACTTTTAGTATTGATTGAAGCTGCAAAGAATGGAAATGAGAAAGAAGTTAAGGAGTATGCCCAGGTTTTCCGTGAACATGCCAACAAATTGATTGAGGTAAGCGTATTAGCAGTTTCATTAATTGTAGATAACTTGGTGGTGTGGTGATTTTTAATCACATTATTTAATCAGCTAAACTTTTTGGGGGCTCACCTAATATGTGATAGGTATAAAATGATGGTCTTTCATTGTCACTTAACAGTGTCCTAAACTACCATTTTTGTCTGTTTACATTAATTATGTATATAATTAAATATAGATAGTTCCTATTCTGGAAATTTTAACATCTCCACTTAATGTCAGTGCAGATAAAGGTAGATAATGACATGCCTAGACTCAAAAGACAATATAGAAGAAAGTGGTGGCTAAGTGGGGGAGCTCAAGAACCAGACTGCCTGGGCCTACATCCTGGCAGGTTACTTCACCTCTCTGGATTTCTAATTCTTACCTGTAAAATTAGTTTATACAGCTAATAATACCAACCTCAGGAATATTGTGAGGACTAAAAGAGGTGGTGTATGTCAAGTGCTTGGCCCTATGCCTGAGACACGGACTCATCCCATTCTTCATATTTTAAGAGTGAAGAAACTGAGCCTTCATGTGCTGCTAATTAGATATGTTTGCATTGTAAAAATTTGTATGTAAATGGTTGGTTTGTAGGGTGGCAAGAAGAAAGAGGAATGAGTTGCCATTTAATTCCCAGGCATGTTAGGCTTGTTCCTATTTTTAAGAACTGAAATTATGTTTTTGTATAATTTATTCACTATTACTGTATTTTGGAAATTTGACAAATTATAAGCATAATACCCAGTTATTTGATTTTGTAACCTTTAATGCAGAACATCTAATACTGTGAAAAGATATTCCATAGACCATTTGGTAGGTTGGTCATTATGTAAGAACAGAAAGTGAGCATTTATATAAAATATGTCTTATACATTTGGATTTATAGTGACATTAGGTCAGGTTAATACCATAAAAGTATTCCAAGGAAAACATCAGTAATCATATTAAATGCATTACTAGTTTTGTATCTGGTTTTGTTTGGACAATAATTTAAGTGCTGTTCTGACCAAGATTAATTATACACAGAATACATAAGTCAGTTTGCAGTTCAAGTTAATGATTCTGGCATTTGGAATTAAAATTGGGGAGACTTTGATTTTGTGTCTACATTAAGCATAGTCTTGTTCACAGTACTCACATGACAGCATGAGATATAACTCAATACAAAGATTGTCTTCAGGAAGCCACCCTCCTGTGAGGATCCTATGTTTCAGCAAGTGGTGGTGGTTTTGGCCCCACCAGTATGCCTGTGTGGCAGGAAGTGAGGATGCTGCCAGCCCACAGCATTGGGTTCCAGCACCAGTAAGGGCTGAATGTATCAGCTGAACCTCAGAGGGCAGCCCTTGTCTGTACTGGAGCTGGCAGGCCCTTTATTAGGGCCAGGTGCATCATCCCCCGCCTCTCCAGCCTAAAAGAGCTGGTGCTTACTGTCTCTTGTGTACCAGGTGTGTGTACTTAACATGTCTCAGGTAAGGAAACTGACCCTAGAGAGGTTAAGTAACTTCAGCAGTGAGGGCTCAGTGAGAGCTCACTGGCCTAACAACCTGATGGCATTGAAGATCTTGTTTGAGGAGCTTTGTCTATGCTTATACTTTTTACTACATCTGAACATTACCAACCGAGGCCTTCTTAGAGTATAGAGTTTGGTGTTCTCCGTCACAGCTCGATTCTGATGTCTTTCTCACCTCTCTCCCTTCTCTGTGCCCTCCACCCCCATCACCCCGCACACATATTATATATGTATATTTGACACTTGGCTTTTCATTGTTTGAGGCATAACCATAGGCTTTGTACTGCCATTCTGCAAACAGTTAAATTACGTTTATGGTAATAGAGACACTTGGTATACAATTACATATGTGCATGAAAAGGAAATGAGTTAAGCTCATTCTTGAGTCAAGGTAGAACTTTATTCTTCAGTGACAGGGTTTCTCCCCACATCACTTCTGTATTGTAATTGTAGGCTTTGAACTAGTGAGAGACTTGTTTTAAGCTAAGGTAAAATACTTCACTGTGATTGTTTAGTTAATCTCTAACTTCTTTCTTGTTTTTCATTAGTTCCCTTCTAAATGGAGTAAATTTCTGCAAGCCAACTTTGATTTTAGGGTCCATTTCCATTTTCCCTGTAGGTATAGGGGAAGTAAAAGAGCCAGGTAAAAGCTGGGACCATCTGGTGTGGTGATAGGCCTCTTGCAGGAAGGGAGGGGCTTAGATTCTGCAGCCCCTGAGAATGCTGCCAGATCTGATTGAGAGGGGCAGTCCTCCCCATCTTCAGAATGGGTGGAATGCATAGTTTTTAGGTAGCCGGACCAGACAAGACAGGTGTGTTTCCTGCAGGTTTATGTAGATCCTATTTGTGGCCATTTACCCAGTGCTCTACCACTTCTCTTACCTGATGTTCTTTGCCTTGTTTGAATTTTCCTTTTCCTGGAGGTTCTGCCCTATAAAAGCCAGGTTTTCTGATCTCTTCAGGGAATTGGTCTACCTTCTCACACCAGAGTGAGTGGCTCTTTCTCATAGAATCATAGATTCTCAATCTGGTGTGTAAATCCCTTCCTGTTTGGCGTCCTTGGAGATTTATAGTCATGGATTCTTTCAGCCATGGGAAATAGCACATTCCACTGGCTGATGGAGCCATAATCTACTTCCCTGGAACGACCACTTCTTGGTGCCACACACATGTGCCTAGTCTGAACTGAGAGGGGCTGTAAGTATAAAATATTCTCCTGATTTCGAAGATTTAGTATGAAAAGAGAATGTAAAATATTGCTCTTTTTGCCATATTTACTGTGAGAGTGAAGACCTTTCTCAGCAACCAAACAGTCTACATTCCCATAGACTTTTTCTGGAGTGTCGACATCACCTGTTGTGAAGTTGTTGTGAAGGGCCCATCGGAGCCCTGCGGGGGGACTTCATTCACATCAGTGTAGGACTCAGTCTACTTGGAAAGAGAAAGAAGAGGCTTCGGGTTGACGTTGACAATTGGTGGGGATATAGAAAGGAGCTGGCCACGGTCAGCATTATCTGTGGTCACATACAGAACATGATCGAGGAGTGACACTGGGTTTCCCTTACAAGATGAAGTCTGTGATGCTCACTTCCCATCAATGTTGTTATTCAGGAGAATGGTCTCTGGTTGAAATCTGAAATTTCTTGGGTGAAAAATACATCTACAGGGTTCAGAAGAGGTCAGGTGTTGCTTGTTGAGTATCTCAAGCCCAGAAAGATGAATTAATTCTTGAACTTATATCAAATTCAGCTACTGTGTTTGTTTCAGCAAGCCACAACAGTTAAAAACAAAGATATCAAAAAATTTTTGGATGGTATATATGTCTCTAAAAATGGAACAGTTCAGCAGGCTAATGAGTAAGATCTGAGACTTGTCCAGCTATGAAAACAAAATGCCAGACCTATTTGTGATATTTTAAAGATATAATGAAATTCATCTGTTTAAAAAAATAGCAATTTTTCATCAATTACATGTTGAAACTATTTTTGGGTTAAGTAAAATATTAAATAAAATATTATTATAATTCATTTCACCTGTTTCTTTTTACCTTTTTTAATGTGGCACTAAAAATGTCAAAGTGCTTCTGTGGCTTGCATTGTATTTCTCTCATGCGGTGCTGGTCTAGGTGATCCCTTGGGTCTTTCAGGGGTGCGCTTTGTCCTGTCTTCTCTGGATGCCCTCCACGCAGTGCCAGCCTCTCTGAGGATGCCCGCTCTAGGGCAGGCTTACTGGAAGCGAGCAGCCCAGGCCTGCACCAGTCCTGAGGGAGACTCGGACTGTGCACTCCAGGTGGCTTCAGCCTTCGGGAAGCTGCCTCACTCTGGTTCCCCGTGGGCTCACAGTGAGGCTGAGCCTTGCAGGGTTTGCTGCTGCTCAGGTCCTTCATTTCCATTCCTGCTGATAATGGGTGTGACGCGTTGTTTGGTTCTACATAGTTTTGACACTATCCAGTGTAAACTTCTTAGATTCAGTCCAGTGTTCTGTCCTGTCAGGATTGTTGCTGGCATTGTTCTTCATGTTAATGGTTGCCCCTTCCAAGTGTGTGCCCACCCCTTCCTCCCTCCCTCCCTTCCTTCCTCTCTGTCTTTCATGCCTTTTCTCCTTTTATCTAGTCTGATGTTTAAAAAAGTTGTCTAAGACAAGGTGAAGGGTGGAACCTTTCAGCTTGCCCATTCAGCCACTTAAGAATCTCTTTATTACTTTATTTTATTAAAATTACTTTATCAAATAAAAAACATTTCCAAAATTAAAATAAGTAATTAAAAGAAAACAAGAATCCCTTTGTATTGCTCTCCAAGTTACCTAGATAGAACATGTCTAGACTTTCCCTCTTGTCCTTTTCGGTATCTACCATGATCAGTCACCTCATTAGAACTGGGGTAACTGTAGGAAACATAGTCTGGTCTAGCAGCTTCTTTGTGGATACTGGCCCCTGTTCACTTCCCTGAGCAGGTTCTGTTAATGTGCTCTCTAGTAATTTCATACTGTAAAAACCTATGTAGAAAACGTGAAGGAAATTTGCAATGCTGATGGAGAACATCCTTTTCACAAAGTAACTTTCTGGCTTTGACTTGAGGTTGAGAAGTTACCAGTGTTGGTTCAAGTAGGATGGTTCTCACCTTGCTTTATGTTTAATGCCATTGATATTCTCCAAAAATATTTTGGGCTTACATTTAATTTTTTTGTTTTCAATTTCCCCATGAGCACTTGTTGTACATCAGGTAGCTGCTACTGGGATTAGATGAACTCCTCTCACTTCTGATCCCTCAAGCGTATGGTCTGATTTATTGGCTATTAGAAACTGTGCTTTCCAATAATGAAGTGAAACCAGGCACCTTCCCACAACCTTTTGGGGATGCTTTCTGTTTGCTACAGTGGGGATCTAGAGTCATGTAAAACTCTCACCAGCCAGGATGTGCCCAAATTCTTTATTATAAAAGAAATTACAAGAGCCTCTGAAAGTATTTCTATGCAGCGAGGTGCCTGGGGGGAAAAGATGAAAGTGCCACTCTAGATAAGATATAAATGTAGTTTGTGAACACAACCATTTTAAAATAGAGCTTTAAAAAAAAGAAAAACCTAAGAAATACAAATTAATTTTAAAATATTCAGAAAATAAAGAAAAGCATTATAATGAAATACATTCACACATTTATTTTATATATGGATTTTTTTAATACTGTTAAGTCAGCAACAGAATTGTAAACAGAGTAAATTCTTTCAGACATTTTGCTGTATATAAAAGCTGTTTTAAAAATGAGATCATACTATACTTACTGTGTACTCCCCCCCCCCCCTTTTTTTCATTTAAAAATATATCAGGAACATGTTTCCATGACAATAGCTGTAATTTTTTCACTTTTTATTTTGAAATACTTTCAAACTTACAGGACGGTTACAAAAATAATACATACCCCATATAGAGAACTCCAGCATACCCCCACCACCCTTCTGCCCGCAGATACCCAGCTCCACCAATTTTAATATTTTGCCATATTTGCTGTATCATTCCATCTATTCATCAATCCATTTATCCATCTATCTCTGTGTAACTATTTTCTTAACACTTCAGTGTAAATTGTATACATCATGCTCCTTGAATATTCAATACTGCCATGTACACTTCCTAAGAAAAAGAATATTCACTTATTTAACCACCTTAAGTACAATTATCAAGTTTAAGAAACGTAGTCTATATTCCAATTTTTTCATATTATCCCATCAAGGTCCTTTTGACCCTTTTCTCCTCTCGTTAGATCCTCTCTTGTTAGATCCCATTGTCTCAGTTTCTCTCTCTTTTCCTCTCTCTCTCTCCCTCCCCTCCCCTTCAGTGGAATTAAATCACATTCACAATCCTGCGGTACCCTCACCACCTTCCGTTACCAAAACTGTCTCCTCAAACAAAAGCCTAATGCCCATTATGCATTAACTCCCCATTCTCCCTGCCCACCCCAACCTGTTCTCTAATTTATGTCTCTGTGAGCTTGCATATTCTCTGATATTTTCTTTGTGTTTCCATGGGCTTAAATTTAATACCCTAAATCTATAACATTCTTGCCTGCCCATCGCTTCCTGTTTCTTTGCAGTTTTTTTGTATTCTTTTATTGAAACCTGGACATTTTGATACTTTAATGTGCTTCGCTAGAATTTAGACTCTGGGGCATCCATTCCTTAAGCTTGTATCCAGCTAGTGTTATATGACAGAGCTTTTCTTAAATGCCAGGAAAAAAAAAAAACAAAAAGTCAAAAGAGGAAGTAACTTTCTCAGTCTTTGCAGATTGACCTGTGCAGGTGCTCTCCTTTCAGGTCTTATCCATCTAGTAAGTTTAGAGAATAGCTCAAGGCCACAGCATAGGGGCCTCTGCACGTGGGTCTTTTCTTTGGGCATGCAAGAGTGGCTTTAGGAATTCCCTAATTTACATGGATACAAGTGTTCCATCTTCCCTAGGAATCTGTTTCCTCATAATTCTTGGTATTGCACTGTGTGTTGAACAGACAGCAATCCCTTGCCTTAGGCAGCCATGACTTGCCTGCTTTCCCACAGCGTTCTGTAGCAAAGCTCTCTGAGCCACCTTCTACACACAGGGCAAGTTCTCAGTGAGCCTGCAGTGAGTGTCCTGGTTCAGTCCTTCAGGCCACCACTGGAGAGGTTGGGCCAGGCATATATGCTCTCAGTCAGTGCACAAGGGTTACTCTGCTCCCTCCAGAACGGGGACCAGGATCCCCAAAAGTCAGGGTGCCGTGAGATGGTACCGCTATTAAGTTTCCTTTTTCTTTGTTTGGTTTTTGCCATGTTACTACAATCCTTGAACTGTTTTCTGGAACTTCGAGAAAGATATTTCTGTCAGTTTTTGCTGTTTGTTCAAAGATTCTGTGGGATGACAGAACTCTGAAGCATCTCACTCCCCATCTTGATGGGATGGAAACCCTCATAGTCTTTTAATGTGTTTTCTCCCTGTTTATCATATGGCCATTTTACCATGTTCAAGAGTACTCATTTACTGCATTTATATGGATAATTACTAATCCATTTATTTAACCAGTCCCCTACATTAAGCTTTTAGGTCATTTAAGTTGCTTTTTAAGTTTTTCTTTTTTATGTAGTGCTGAATTAAATACCCATGTGCTTTTTATCCCCCAACTGCCATTCCACCAGTTTCACAAGCCAAAAATCGAAGGGGTGTCATCTTTGATTCTTCTTTTTCCCTCATGTTCATATCTAATCTACAGGTCCTTCAGAATATATACTGTATCATTCTACTTTTCTTTATTTCCATGGTTGCCTCCTTAGTCCAAGCCATCACCTCTTGCTGGACTTCTGCAACAGTGACCTGATTTCTTCGTTTGAACTTTTGTCCTTCTCCAGCCTTTTTTCTGCAGAGCAGCCAACATGATCCCTTCAAATCAAATCATGTGATTCCTTGTCTTCAGAACATGCCTTCTAAGTGGCTTCCAGGCACACTTGGGATAAAATCCTAAAATCAGACTCTTAACCATGGCCCACAGATGTCCCCTGCTTGCCTTTCTAACTGCCTCTAGCCATGTGTCTCCCTCGCTGACTAGCCCCTGCCATGCTTGACTGCTTCCTCCTTGACTGTATCCAATCTTGTCACCACCTGTTGTCTTCTGCACTTGTTAGGCCCTCTGCTTGGAATGTGCCTACTTATCATTTAGGTCTCTGCCCAGATGTCACCTCCTCAGAAATCCTTTTCTGGATCTCTCACCCTTTCCATCTCACCTTCCACCAGTCATTTTTCATCCTGTCACCTTGTTTTATGTCCTCCATAACACTTCTCGCTATCTGAAGTTACTGGGTTTGTTTAATTTTACTTGTCTGCCCCTCACCTCATACTCCAGTAGAATGTGAGCTCTTCAAGCACATGGGCCTAGAGCAGTGCCTGGAACATAGTAGGTGCTCAGTAACTATTAGATGAATGAACCTACCGGTTTTCAAAGTTAAACAAACATTAGAGTTACTTGAGTGTTTAGCATTCAGATTCCTGGGCCTCATCCCCATTGGTTCTGATTCAGATGGTCTGAAAACTGTACTTGGGGAAAAGTAGAGCTTTATGTTATGAATGAATATCAGTATCTTGAGCTTTGTGCTGTTCTGAAGAATTTGTAATGTTTATCAGAAAGAGCATCATAGTGCATCATTCTATATAATGTGTACATGAGGGTATGAAATATAAGTTTTGGGGATATGGAAATCATAAAAATTTGCAGACTTTTTAAGATTAAGCGACAGCTGATTTGAACAATATTTTCTTTAGCTAGAACTAAGCTTTCACAAACCTATAGTAAACTTTATTTAGTTGAGAGAGGAAAAAAAATTGTAGTCGATTCTTATACAAATATTTCTGGGGTTTCTTCTATGTTCCTAGCACTGTTGTAGGCACTAGGAATATATAACAGTGAATAAAACAAACATCTCTACTTGCATGAAGATTCCCTTCTACTGGAGAGAGAGACAATCAAAATAAAAATGTATTTTATATTGTGGATATATTTTGTGTTAGTATAGTATAAATGGTGCTGAGATGATATGTGGAAGAAGTTGTCCATTTTATCAGCATTTAAAATGGAAGTGAAGCAAAAACTTCTTTCAGCAACACTCTAATACATAACCAAAATAAAATTGGAGCAGATGTGTTGGCTCTTGCTAACTTGGTTTTGGAAGTCTTATGTATTGCTTTAATGGAAACCCACCCCCCACCCCTGACAGAATAATATAAAAATGTTATGATTTAATTTGGGGCATCATGTAAAGTTGCTTCAAATGTATTAATAGTTCCTGAGTAGTATTAGGGAGCACACCCACTCAGAAACAGAAACCTGTTATGGTCTATGTATACCATGTTATGGAAATCTAAGATTGCTTTCACGAATGAGAACCACATACTGACTGCTGAGGTCCGTCTGTGTGCACATTTAGTGTCAGTGAGGTTGTACAATGCTGATTGCCTGTTGGACTCTGAATAAATGACTTCTGTGACTTTACTTGAAAACAAATAGCAGAATTTTTGCCACAAGGTTTCTCTTTCCTTTTATTTTCTCTGGGTCTAGCTAGGACTTCTGACTGCCTCAGGCTGCAGTTGTCAGCATAGTATCATCAACGGAGTCCATGGGGATATTGAAGCCCTTTTTCTTGTGTGAAGGGTGTGCAGATGTCACTTGCCCCCAAAATCCAGTCAGTGAGGCAGCAGGATGAGGGGCCAGTATTGGTGAGCTGGTGGCAAGTCTCTTCACCATTTTCTTATAGTACTGGGGACTTTCATCTATTTATAAAGTGGCATGGATGTGCTCAAGATAATGACAATACCTTTTATACTTGACTCCTCCCTTGTCAAGTTAATGATTTTTTTTTTTTTATGTTCTTCAATTTAAAGTGTATTGAGGTGAAACATTTGCTGTCAGAAATATTTGCCTTTTTGTCAATAATGCAACACCCATTTGTCCTTTTTAATTGCTTCTTTCTTTGCCCACCTCCTTCAGCTGTGAGCAGCTTGATAGCTAAAGAGCAATCCGTTTTCCCTTTAACTTTGCTCTCTTCTGAGTCCTTTTTCAATTTCATGAATTGAAAGAGTGAAATAGGAAAAATGTCATTCATGAAATCTTGCCTATAAAAACCACATATCATTGAGTATCCCTTTCCCTTCAGCCCCCGACATTGTGCTAAAGTGTGCCTCTTATTATAATGAATTTGCTTCAATGATGATATCTTGTTCACTGCCTTGTGAATTAAGAACCGAAAAGTGAATGTAACTGTTATGCTTTTTAGCTGGGTTATCATCACGTGCTGCCCTCCTCCCTCTCCCCCCACCAACTAGTATTTCCCATTTTCCAGGACTTCACAGGGCATGGCTTTATTGGTTTTAAATGTGTATTTTAACTGCAAATTGAATGATCTGCATTATAACTTTTATACTGTGGTATTCTGATAATGTGCGATAAAGTGGCCTTGAAGAAGCCTATGTAAGGAGGATTTGAATGAAACACTGACCTTACACAATCTACCTTTGATATCTTGGGTATTTGTCAAGACTGAAATCCTTGCAAATAGCAATGAAGCCTCAATTTTCTAGGACTGTAGGATGTTTGCATGAAAGCAATCAGGTATCCTTGGGGGAACGCTGACCTTGGATTCTGAAAGAATTCTCTAAGCATATTGAGCTTGGTTTTCTCACATTTTCAAGGGTCTGTAAGTTCAGATGTCTCTTGGAGGCTGGGAGAGACAAAAGTGACTTGAATATACTATTTTTAACACCTTATCCCTAAATAGGTATTTTTTGGCTGCACTTAACTACCTGGTCAAATTTTGGTTTGATTAGGCAAAGATAGTGGAGGAAACTTGTTCTCAAGGGGCATCAATCTGCTTCTTTTCTCTTGGATCATTGGTAGTAATGATTAAGGAATCACTGTGCCCAACCTTGGCCCTACTCCAGGGAAGAAAACACACCTCCTGTTTCTTCATCAGTGAAGCTGATAGACGATATGTTTAAATGGGCTCCTTTTCTAGCTTTACTGATTAAAAAAATAGGGAATTTTTTAAGTGGTCCATGGATACCATGTAAATGTAAATAATCACAAGATCCATCTGGGTGGTGATCTACAAATAATAGCCTTTTTAAAAATATCAAATAGCTAAGCTGTTTTAAATCATTTATCATGTTGTAGTAAATCTACTATTTCTTATCCTATTTTTCCTGATTTACTAGATGTACTTATATTTATCATGCCTTTTCCTAAAATTAGATTTGATGCAGCTTATTTTGAAGACAAACATATGATAAAGTAGATGTAGAAAACCAGGACCAAGAAAAAGAATAATCAACAATTACAAACTATAATTGTGATGCTAAAGTTCAGATTAGGCACTGTGCTTCCTGAAAGCAGGAGGGGAAAGGTGACACAAAATCTGTTCTGTCTTTAGAATGGAGGAGGTATGTGCATATTTTTCATGGAAACTAGAGCTTATCCTAGCAAATCTAAAAAGAATTCCTTATAAGATGGCTTTTATATAGGGTCCTCAACATTTTCATAATAAATATAGTGGCAGATACTACATAGTTGTTTATTTTTCTTGTAACTACCCTCTGAAAAGGGAGGTCATAATTTTCAATTACCATGAGGTTGTGATACAAACAGCTGTGATCTGCTTAGGGGCTAACTGGGCATGTAGCCTCCAGCTTCCCAGTGAGGATATTTGGTTGGGGGAGGCGGGGGGGGGGGGAGTCCTGATTGCTTCCTCCTTTCTTTTAAAAAGAACCTTTCAACCTTTTTCTTTCTCTATGTTTTAAATGCATCTTGGAAAGAACATATATTTAGTTATCATTATTCAGTTTGGCAGCTTTTTTTCCTATTAATTACAGAATTTTGTACCTACAGATTTATAATCGTTACATCTGGATTCATTTTTACCATTGCATTTTGTTCTCTTTCTCCATTTCATCCCTCCTCTTCCATTCCTCTTTCTCGATCTCTAATTCTCTCTTTTTAGGATTGTTTCTTTTATTTTTTCCCTTTTCTTCTTTGGAAGTCGTACATTCTCTTTGATTAGTAGTAACTGGATAGCTTGGCACACTGTTAACTCACAGATTAAAGTTAATTGGTGTCTTTTCCAACTTCTGAAACAACATAAGTATCTTAGAAAGCTTTAACTTCAGTCACTCTCCATTCTAGTTTGCTAATGCTGCCAGAATGCAAAACACTAGAAATGGATTGGCTTTTATAAAAGGGGGTTTATTTGATTACACAGTTACAGTCTTAAGGCCATAAAGTGTCCGAGATAAGTCATCAGCAATCGGGTACCTTCACTGGAGGATGGCCAGTGGTGTCCAGAAAACCTCTGTCAGCTGGGAAGGCATGTGGCTGACGTCTGCTCCAAAGTTCTGGTTTCAAAATGGCTTTCTCCCAGGACGTTCCACTCTAGGCTGCAGTTCCTCAAAAATGTCACTCTTAGTTGCTCTTGGGTTGTTTGTCCTCTCTTAGCTTCTCCGGAGCAAGAGTCTGCTTTCAACGGCCATCTTCAAACTGTCTCTCATCTGCAGCTACTCTCTCAGCTTCTGTGCATTCTTCAAAGTGTCCCTTTTAGCTGTAGCAAGCCTGCTTTTTCCATCTGAGCTTTTATAGGGCTCCAGTGAACTAATCAAGGCCCAGGACGAATGGGCAGGGCCAGACCTCCATGGAAATTATCCAGTGAAAGATCTCGCCCACAGTTAAGTGATCATATCTCCACGGAAACATCCAATCAAAAGTCTCCAACCCAATCACCACCAGTACATTTCCTGCCGACACAAGACTGCATCAAAGATAATGGTGTTTTGGGTGACATAAAACATCCAAACCAGCACACTCTCCAACTTGCTTAAACATTATTTTTGTTCACTCTTTTGGTTCTCTTTATTTTTCCCCCCATGAATTAGACACTATTGTTATTGTTTTATTCATTTTTCAACATTCACTTAAATTTACCCACTTTATGTCACATTTTCATTGCTTCCCTTTCTTCTTGAAATTTATTCTTGATAAACTCCTTGGGGGTGGGGGAGAATCTGTTGAGAGTGAATTTACTTCTTTCTTTTTCTTTTTCCTTAATATCTTTATTTTGCCCTAATTCTTGAAGAAAATTCTTTGATGTGTAGTTCTAGGTTGATTTCCTTTTCCCCTCAGTGATTTGAAGATACTGTTTCCCTGTCTCTTGGTTTTCTTGTTGCTTTGTCAGCAATCTTAATGTCTTTTCTTTGGAGAAAATTTGTATTGACTTTTTGGCTACTATTTAAATATTCTCCTTGCCTGGTTGTAGATATTGTTTTATTTGCTCTGCTTGGATTTTTTTTTTTTTTAATCTTCATTTTATTGAGATCTATTCACATACCACGCAGTCATACAAAACAAATAGTACATTTGATTGTTCACAGTACCATTACATATTGTACATTCATCACCTAAATCAATCCCTGACACCTTCATTAGCACACACAAAAAAATAATAAGAATAATAATTAAAGTGAAAAAGAGCAATAGAAGTAAAAAAGAACAATGGGTACCTTTGTATGTTTGTTTGTTTGTTTCCTTCCCCTATTTTTCTACTCATCCATCCATAAACTACACAAAGTGGAGTGTGGTCCTTATGGCTTTCCCAATCCCATTGTCACCCCTCATAAGCTACATTTTTATACAATTGTCTTCGAGATTCATGGGTTCTGGGTTGTAGTTTGATAGTTTCAGGTATCCACCAGCTACCCCAATTCTTTAGAACCTAAAGAGGGTTTTCTAAATTGTGCGTAAGAGTGCCCACCAGAGTGACCTCTCGGCTCCTTTTGGAATCTCTCTGCTACTGAAGCTTATTTCATTTCCTTTCACATCCCCCTTTTGGTCAAGAAGATGTTCTCCGTCCCACGATGCCAGGTCTACATTCCTCCGCAGGAGTCATATTCCACGTTGCCAGGGAGATTCACTCCCCTGGGAGTCTGATCCCATGTAGGGTGGAGGGCAGTGATTTTACCTTTCAAGTTGGCTTAGCTAGAGAGAGAGGGCCACATCTGAGCAACAAAGAGGCATTCGGGAGGAGGCTCTTAGGCACAACCATAGGGAGGCCTAGCTTCTCCTTTGCAGCAACCATCTTCCCAAGGGTAAAACCTATGGTAGAGGGCTCAACCCATCAAACCACCAGTTCCCTATGTCTGTGGTCATGTTAGCAACCATTGAGGTGGGGTAGGCCAATACCCCTGCATTCTCCACAGGCTCCTCAAGGGGGCACTACATATATTTTTCCTTGTTTTTTCCTTTTTTTTTAAACCTTTTTTTCCTTTTTAAATCAACTGTATGGAAAAAAATTTAAAAAAAAAACAAAAAAACAAAAACATACAATAAAAGAACATTTCAAAGAGACCGTAACAAGGGAGTAAGAAAAAGACAACTAACCTAAGATAACTGCTTAACTTCCAACATGTTCCTACTTTACCCCAAGAAAGTTACATAATATAGCAACATTTCTGTGAACTTGCTCCTACTATATCCATCAGAAATTAACAGACCATAGTCATTCCTGGGCATCCCCAGAACGTTAAATAGCATATCTGTTCTTCTTGGATAACTGTTCCCCCTTCCTCAATTGCTCTCTATTGCTAGTTCCCCTACATTCGACATTATAAACCATTCGTTTTACATTTTTCAAAGTTCACATTAGTGGTAGCATATAATATTTCTCTTTATGTGCCTGGCTTATTTCACTCAGCATTATGTCTTCAAGGTTCATCCATGTTGTCATACGTTTCACGAGGTCGTTCCTTCTTACTGCCGTGTAGTATTCCATCGTGTGTATATACCACCTTTTATTTATCCACTCATCTGTTGAAGGACATTTGGGTTGTTTCCATCTCTTGGCAATTGTGAATAATGCTGCTATGAACATTGGCATGCAGATATCTGTTCGTGTCACTGCTTTCCGATCTTCCGGGTATATACCGAGAAGTGCAATCGCTGGATCGAATGGTAACTCTATTTCTAGTTTTCTAAGGAACTGCCAGACTGACTTCCAGAGTGGCTGAACCAATACACAGTCCCACCAACAATGAATAAGAATTCCAATTTCTCCACATCCCCTCCAGCATTTGTAGTTTCCTGTTTGTTTAATGGCAGCCACTCTAATAGGTGTTAGATGGTATCTCATTGTGGTCTTAATTTGCATCTCTCTAATAGCTAGTGAAGCTGAACATTTTTTCATGTGTTTCTTGGCCATTTGTATTTCCTCTTCAGAGAACTGTCTTTTCATATCTTTTGCCCATTTTATAATTGGGCTGTCTGTACTATTGTCATTGAGTTGTAGGATTTCTTTATTATATGCAAGATATCAGTCTTTTGTCAGATACATGGTTTCCAAAAATTTTTTCCCATTGAGTTGGCTGCCTCTTTACCTTTTTTTTGTTTTGTTTTGTTTTTTTTTAATCTTCATTTTATTGAGATATATTCATATACCACACAGTCATACAAAACAAATTGTACTTTCGATTGTTCACAGTACCATTACATAGTTGTACATTCATCACCCAAATCAATCCCTGACACCTTCATTAGCACACACACAAGAATAACAGGAATAATAATTAGAGTGAAAAAGAGCAATTGAAGTAAAAAAGAACACTGGGTACCTTTGTCTGTTTGTTTCCTTCCCCTATTTTTCTACTCATCCATCCATAAACTAGACAAAGTGGAGTGTGGTCCTTATGGCTTTCCCAATCCCCTTGTCACCCCTCATAAGTTACATTATTATACAACTGTCTTCGAGATTCATGGGTTCTGGGTTGTAGTTTGATAGTTTCAGGTATCCACCACCAGCGACCCCAATTCTTTAGAACCTAAGAAGGGTTGTCTAAAGTGTGCGTAAGAGGGCCGACCAGAGTGACCTCTCGGCTCCTTTTGGAATCTCTCTGCCACTGAAGCTTATTTCATTTCCTTTCACATCCCCCTTTTGGTCAAGAAGATGTTCTCCGTCCCACGATGCCAGGTCTACATTCCTCCGCAGGAGTCATATTCCACGTTGCCAGGGAGATTCACTCCCCTGGGTGTCTGATCCCACGTAGGGGGGAGGGCAGTGATTTCACCTTTCAAGTTGGCTTAGCTAGAGAGACAGGGCCACATCTGAGCAACAAAGAGGCATTCGGGAGGAGGCTCTTAGGCACAACCATAGGGAGGCCTAGCTTCTCCTTTGCAGCAACCGTCTTCCCAAGGGTAAAACCTGTGGTAGAGGGCTCAACCCATCAAACCACCAGTCCCCTATGTCTGTGGTCATGTTAGCAACCATGGAGGTGGGGTAGGCGAATACCCCTGCATTCTCCACAGGCTCCTCAAGGGGGCACTGCATCTTTTTTTTTCCTTGTTTTTTTTTTTTTTTTTTTTTTTTTAACTTTCCCTTCTTTTTTAAATCAACTGTATGAAAAAAAAGTTAAAAAGAAAACAAACATACAATAAAAGAACATTTTAAAGAGACCATAACAAGGGAGTAAGAAAAAGACAACTAACCTAAGATAACTGCTTAACTTCCAACATGTTCCTACTTTACCCCAAGAAAGTTACCTAATATAGCAACATTTCTGTGAACTTGCTCCTACTATATCCATCAGAAATTAACAGACCATAGTCATTTCTGGGCATCCCCAGAACGTTAGATAGCTTATCTGTTCTTCTTGGATTATTGTTCCCCCTTCCTTAATTGCTCTCTATTGCTAGTTCCCCTACATTCTACATTATAAGCCATTTGTTTTATATTTTTCAAAGTTCACATTAGTGGTAGCATATAATATTTCTCTTTTTGTGCCTGGCTTATTTCGCTTAGCATTATGTCTTCAAGGTTCATCCATGTTGTCATATGTTTCACGAGATCGTTCCTTCTTAATGTCTTCAAGGTTCATCCATGTTGTCATATGTTTCACGAGATCGTTCCTTCTTACTGCCGCGTAGTATTCCATCGTGTGTATATACCACGTTTTATTTATCCACTCATCTGTTGAAGGACATTTGGGTTGTTTCCATCTTTTGGCAATTGTGAATAATGCTGCTATGAACATTGGCGTGCAGATATCTGTTCGTGTCACTGCTTTCCGATCTTCCGGGTATATACCGAGAAGTGCAATCGCTGGGTCGAATGGTAACTCTATATCTAGTTTTCTAAGGAACTGCCATTCTGACTTCCAGAGTGGCTGAACCATTATACAGTCCCACCAACAGTGAATAAGAGTTCCAATTTATCCACATCCCCTCCAGCATTTGTAGTTTCCTGTTTGTTTAATGGCAGCCATTCTAACCGGTGTTAGATGGTATCTCATTGTGGTCTTAATTTGCATCTCTCTAATAGCTAGTGAAGCTGTACATTTTTTCATGTGTTTCTTGGCCATTTGTATTTCCTCTTCAGAGAACTGTCTTTTCATATCTTTTGCCCATTTTATAATTGGGCTGTCTGTACTATTGTCATTGAGTTGTAGGATTTCTTTATTATATGCAAGATATCAGTCTTTTGTCAGATACATGGTTTCCAAAAATTTTTTCCCATTGAGTTGGCTGCCTCTTTACCTTTTTGAGAAATTCCTTTGAGGTGCAGAAACTTCTAAGCTTGAGGAGTTACCATTTATCTATGTTTTCTTTTGTTGCTTGTGCTTTGGGTGTAAAGTCTAGGAAGTGGCCGCCTAATACAAGGTCTTGAAGATGTTTTCCTACATTAATTCTAGGAGTTTTATGGTACTTTCTTTTATATTGAGATCTTTCGTCCATTTTGAGTTAATTTTTGTGTAGGGGGTGAGGTAGGGGTCCTCTTTCATTCTTTTGGATATGGATATCCAACTCTCCCAGCCCCATTTGTTGAAAAGACCATTATGGCTCAATTCAGTGACTTTGGGGGCCTTATCAAAGATCAGTCGGCCATAGATCTGAGGGTCTATCTCTGAATTCTCAATTCGATTCCATTGATCTATATGTCTATCTTTGTGCCAGTACCATGCTGTTTTGGCAACTGTGGCTTTATAATAAGCTTCAAAGTCAGGGAGTGTAAGTCCTCCCAGTTCGTTTTTCTTTTTTAGAGTGTCTTTAGCAATTCGAGGCATCTTCCCTTTCCAAATAAATTTGATAACTAGCTTTTCCAAGTCTGCAAAGTAGGTTGTTGGAATTTTGATTGGGATTGCATTGAATCTGTAGATGAGTTTGGATAGAATTGACATCTTAATGACATTTAGCCTTCCTATCCATGAACATGGAATATTTTTCCATCTTTTAAGGTCCCCTTCTATTTCTTTTAGTAGAGTTATGTAGTTTTCTTTGTATAGGTCTTTTACATCTTTGGTTAAGTTTATTCCTAGGTACTTGATTTTTTTAGTTGCTATTGAAAATGGTATCTTTTTCTTGAGTGTCTCTTCAGTTTATTCATTTCTAGCATATAGAAACATTACTGACTTATGTGCATTAACCTTGTATCCCGCTACTTTGCTAAATTTGTTTATTAGCTCTAGTAGCTGTATCGTCGATTTCTCAGGGTTTTCCAGATATAAGATCATATCATCTGCAAACAATGACAGTTTTACTTCTTCTTTTCCAATTTGGATGCCTTTTATTTCTTTGTCTTGCCAGACTTTCCTGGCTAGCACTTCCAGCACAATGTTGAATAACAGTGGTGACAGCGGGCATCCTTGTCTTGTTCCTGATCTTAGAGGAAGGCTTTCAGTCTCTCACCATTGAGTACTGTGCTGGCTGTGGGTTTTTCATATGTGCTCTTTATCATATTGAGGAAGTTTCCTTCAATTCCTACCTTTTGAAGTGTTTTTATCAAAAACGGATGTTGGATTTTGTCAAATGCTTTTTCAGCATCTATTGAGATGATCATTTCATTTTTCCCTTTCGAATTTTTAATGTGTTGTAATACATTGATTGATTTTCTTATGTTGAACCATTCTTGCATGCCTGGAATGAACACCACTTGGTCATGGTGTATGATTTTTTTAATGTGTCTTTGGATTCGATTTGCAAGTATTTTGTTGAGGATTTTTGCATCTATATTCATTAGGGAGATTGGCCGGTAGTTTTCCTTTTTTGTAGCATCTTTGCCTGGTTTTGGTATTAGATTGATGTTAGCTTCATAAAATGAGTTAGGTAGTGTTCCATTTTCTTCAATGTTTTGAAAGAGTTTGAGTAAGATTGGTGTCAGTTCTTTCTGGAAAGTTTGGTAGAATTCCCCTGTGAAGCCATCTGGCCCTGGGCATTTATTTGTGGGAAGATTTTTGATGACTGATTGGATCTCTTTGCTTGTGATGGGTTGATTGAGGTCTTCTGTTTCTTCTCTGGTCAGTCTAGGTTGTTCATATGTTTCCAGGAAATTGTCCATTTCCTCTACATTATCCAGTTTGTTGCCATACAGTTGTTCATAATATCCTCTTATAATTTTTTTAATTTCTTCAGGATCTGCAGTTATGTCACCTTTTTCATTCATTATTTTGTTTATATGGGTCTTCTCTCTTTTTGATTTTGTCAGTCTAGCTAGGGGCTTGTCAATCTTGTTGATCTTCTCAAAGAACCAACTTTTGGTGATAGTTATCCTCTCTATTGTTTTTTTGTTTTCTGTGTCATTTATTTCTGCTTTAATCCTTGTTATTTCTTTTCTTGTACTTGGTTTAGGATTGGTTTGCTGTTCATTTTCTAGCTTCTTCAGTTGATCCATTAGTTCTTTGATTTTGGCTCTTTCTTCCTTTTTAATATATGCGTTTAGTGCTATAAATTTCCCCCTCAGCACTGCTTTTGCTGCATCCCATAGGTTTTGGTATGTTGTGTTCTCATTTTCATTTGTGTCTACATATTTAGCAATTTCTCTTGCTATTTCTTCTTTAACCCACTGATTGTTTAGGAGTGTGTTGTTTAACCTCCAGGTATTTGTGAATTTTCTAAGTCTCTGATGGTTATTGACTTCTAATTGTATTCCATTGTGGTCAGAGAATGTGCTTTGAATAATTTCAATCTTTTTAAATTTATTGAGGCTTGTTTTATGTCCCAGCATATGATCTATTCTGGAGAAAGTTCCGTGAGAACTAGAAAAATATGTGTATCCTGGTGATTTGGGATGTAATGTACTGTATATATCTGTTAAATCTAATTCATTTATCAGATTGTTTAGGTTTTCAGTTTCTTTATTGGTCCTCTGTCTGGTTGATCTATCTATAGGAGAGAGTGATGTGTTGAAGTCTCCCACAATTATTGTGGAAACATCAATTGCTTCCTTTAGTTTTGCTGGTGTTTCTCTCATGTATTTTGTGGCACCTTGATTGGGTGCATAGACATTTATGATTGTTATTTCTTCTTGTTGAATTGCCCCTTTTATTAGTATGTAGTGGCCGTCTTTGTCTCTCAAAACATCCCTGCATTTAAAGTCTATTTTATCTGAGATTAATATTGCTACACCTGCTTTCTTTTGGCTGTAGCTTGCATGAAATATTTTTTTCCATCCTTTCACTTTCAGTTTCTTTGTGTCCCTGTGTCTAAGATGAGTCTCTTGTATGCAACATATTGATGGTTCATTTTTTTGATCCATTCTGCGAATCTGTATCTTTTAATTGGGGAGTTTAATCCATTTACATTCAATGTTATAACCGTGAAGGCATTTCCTGAATCAGCCATCTTATCCTTTGGTTTGTGTTTGTCATATATATTTTTCCCCTCTGTCTATTAATATCCTTTATTGTACCCATACCGAATCTCTTTAGTACTGAACCTTTCTCCAAGTCTCTCTGTCCTTTCTTTGTTTCTCTGTCTGTAGGGCTCCCTTTAGTATCTCCAGTAGGGCAGGTCTCTTGTTAGCAAATTCTCTCAGCATTTGTTTGTCTGTGAAAAATTTAAGCTCTCCCTCAAATTTGAAGGAGAGCTTTGCTGGATAAAATATTCTTGGTTGGAAATTTTTCTCACTCAGAATTTTAAATATATCGTGCCACTGCCTTCTCGCCTCCATGGTGGCTGCTGAGTAGTGACTACTTAGTCTTATGCTGTTTCCTTTGTATGTGGTGAGTTGCTTTTCTCTTGCTGCTTTCAGAACTTGCTCCTTCTCTTCCGTGTTTGACAGTATGATCAGAATATGTCTCGGAGTGGGTTTATTTGGATTTATTCTATTTGGAGTTCGCTGAGCATTTATGATTTGTGTATTTATGTTGTTTAGAAGATTTGGGAAGTTTTCCCCAACAATTTCTTTGAATAGTCTTCCTAGACCTTTACCCTTTTCTTCCCCTTCTGGAACACCAATGAGTCTTATATTAGGACGTTTTATATTATCTATCATACCCTGAGGTCCATTTCGATTTTTTCAATTTTTTTCCCCATTCTTTCTTTTATGCTTTCATTTTCCATTCTGTCATCTTCCAGGTCACTGATTTGTTGTTCAACTTCCTCTAGTCTTGTACTATGAGTGTCCAGAATCTTTTTAATTTGGTCAACAGTTTCTTTAATTTCCATAAGATCATCCATTTTTTTATTTAGTCTTGCAGTGTCTTCTTTATGCTCTTCTAGGGTCTTCTCGATATCCGTTGTCTCCCATACTGTGGTCTCATTGTTCATCTTTAGTTCTTTGAGTAGCTGCTCTAGGTGCTGTGTCTCTTCTGATCTTTTGATTTGGGTGCTTGGGCTTGGGTTATCCATATCGTCTGGTTTTTTCATATGCTTTATAATTTTCTGTTGTTTTTGGCCTCTTGGCATTTGCTGAACTTGATACGGTTCTTTTAGGATGTGTAGACCAATTGAAGTCCTTATCTCTAATTTATCAGATCTACAGCTTCGTGGAGTACACTTTCTCTGACTAACCAGCAGGTGGCGTCCACGAGCCCCCTGTTCTCCACAAGCCAGTTCTCCCCTGCTTAGCCTTTTTGGTGAGTGGGGGAGTGAGTCTTGTGGGGCCCAATTGGTGCACCAAGCTTGCGTGTGTAGTTGGTGTTGCCCGCCCTGTATATGGGGCATGTTTCTGGGCAGTCAGGGAGGGGGGGTGGCTCTAACAATAAAATCTCCCTGGTGATCCTGGAGTTTTAAAGCTGCTGCAATAGTCTAATCCTTCAGTTCAGTCCTGCCAGAGTTTGTCTCTGCCACTGACCCACAAGTCCTTGGTATTGGTGTATGGCTCCTGAGACTTGCAAGTGGGTCCCTCTTCCAGGCCGTGCACCCCCTGGTCCTCTGTTGAGGGATGACTGTGCTATGTCACAGGTGAATGCCATCCCCCCAGGGCGGTTCTGGGCTGCTGGTCTGTGTAGGGAGGCTCCCGGTCTGCTGAAATGATGGCTGAATGGGGCTTTGTTAATTCAATCTGCTCCACCTTCCCAGCTCTGGGACAATCAGCTGAGATTGCAGGGAAGGCTAATGTCCACGCCCAGTTTTGTGGAGTGTGCCTGTTATTTCAAGCACTTCCGTCACACTGGGTTGTGTGGGGCAGCTCTGGGCTATGGGGCTGTCGATGGGCAGGAGTGTTTCCTGTCCACCAGGATGATGGCTGTGAGCGGACACCCCCTTTTTCTTGGGAAGTTGTGGTGTTTAGTGAATTTTCTCAGCCACTGGATTATTGCCTTTTGTCTCAGAGCTCTCTTAGTTCTGCTCTTGTCTTGACCTGCCCAAATTGCAAGTCTTTGAAGCTTTCTGTATTGGGCTTCTTAGAGTAATTGTTTTAGAAAAAGAAAAAAGGGATTTAAAAAAAAAAAAAAAGGGTCCTCCTCAGAGATCTAATGGGCTATTGAAATGCTAAGAGACAAAGCAATTAGGGCCATTAAGGAAAGGTCCACAGGGCAGAGAGATCAGCTTTTCTTCGGGATTTGCATATGAGCCTCAGGGCCTGAGCTCTGCCCTTCCCCTTTCTATGTTCACCAGAATTCCAAATATCCTCCGCTTTTATTTTGGAGTTTTTCGTGCTGTTTTTTTCTATGTCTGTCTCCTCTCTGCTGGGCTGGCTGCTCTCAGATTCTCTGGTGTCTGGTCTCAGTCTGTCTATGGTTGGAGTTTGGATCAGTAGAATGAGTTTTCGATAAGGGCTGCCACTGCAGTTCTCCCTTCTCCTTCCCGGAGCTGACAGCCCCTCCTCCCATGGGACTGAGCCTGGCAGGGAGGGGCGCAGGTCCCCTGGCCACAAAAACTTACAGATTTCGCTGATCTCAGCAGTTCCACATTTTCATGAGTGTTGTATGAAGTATGCCCGAAGTCAGATTGCTCTGTGGTGTCCAGTCCACGCAGTTCCTGGCTTTCTGCCTACTTTCCTGGAGGAATAACTAAAACATACAGCTCACCAGTCCGCCATCTTGCCCCGCCTCCCAGATTTTTTTTTTTTTTTTGTCTACCCAAATCTGAGACTCATATTTCATCCACTCTGAAAATTTTTCAGCTAATTCTCTTTCAGTATTGTCTTTCCCCTATTCTTTCTCTTCTTTTCTTCTGAAATTCCTACTAGTTGAAAAGTAGACTTTTTAGTTTAGCTTGCATGTCTCAGTCTTTTTTATAGTTCACACATTTTAAATTTCTTGGTTTTCTTGAATAATCTTGTTTGACTTTCCAGGTTACTAATTCCCTCTTTTGCAGTGTTTACTTAACATTACTTTAAATTTCTAGAGGTGCTGGAAATTAATATTTTTTCCTTGGAGTTGCATTTAGAACTTTTTCAAATCTGCATAGTCATTTTTGGTTGTCTTTTTCCTTATCTATACTTTTTTTACCCTTTTATTTGTTAACAGAAATATTTTTAGTATTCCATTTTTGATCATTTGAATATTTTATAGTCTTTTCGGATAAGATTATGCAAGTGATTGTTTTGCTAACCCAAGGTGGTTTATTTCCTTATGAATGTCCTGAGCTTTTTATTATGAGCTCACATTCCTGACATTTTATATGTGGGAATCCTTTGAGGCTTGGGTTTAAGGTTGCCTTCCTTCAGAGGGAATTTCCATTTATATCTGCGTCTGCCAGATGGCTCATGGGTGCTATTAATATGTGACCTTCAAAACCTAAAAGTTTTGGGGGCCACATACGTAATATAAATTTTATACCTAAACCTCTATGGAAGGTCTGCTTTTGGTTAGAATTTAGGGTGGAAAGGGCTTTTTCTTTTTCTCCAGCCCTTTGAGTAAATACTGAGACTGACAAATACCCTACCTTTATCTTCTTCAGGGTTACTTCTTTCCGTAATTTACTCTTTCACTAAAGAAGTTTCACTAAAGATGGGGGTTGATGGTAGTCAAGCTTGGTGATCCTTCGAATAGCTGAGTCTACTGAGAATTACTAAGAAATATACCACCGATCAGCTTAAACTCTGTGTCAAGGAGAATGCCATCAGTGCAAACACTGGAAACAGCCATATTTTTACTTACTTATAGAGTAATACAAAATAAATACCTGCACAGGGCTGTAGGCTTAGCCAGTCTTGAGTTTGAACCTTGGCTCTGCTATTTACTGGTCCTGTGGTCCTAGGCACGTTTCTTAACATCTCTGAACACTCGTTTCCTCTGTATAAGATAGGAATGACAGTACCTACCTTGCTGGATTGTTGCGAGGATTGATGGTATGATGTTGGCGAATCATTGTGGTCAGTATCTAGAAGATAAGTGGACTATGAGTGGCAGCCATGGTTATTACTAGTAACCATACAAAACAGTTACTAGTCAATACATACATGGGCTGCTTTTATTTCCTCACTGTGAATTATCTACAGTAAATTTAAATTTATAGCTTTGCTTTTCTCCTGCCTTCATGATATATCTCATAGTTGCCCCAGGTCATCAGGCAGTATTTTATGAGGGAAACACAAGAGCGTTTTAATACCAGCCTAAGCACAGCAGAACTGAGAAGATCCACCTGATCTTCCGAGAAGATGTGACCTAAAGCTAAACAGGAGATGCTCTTGAATCGTTTGCTCCACATCTGCAGTCTCTGCATGGGAGGAGGGGATCCAGTGTTACCTACTCTTGCCACACAGCAGTCAGATGACTCTGTGGGCACTTCTGCCTGTCATGATAGGGGGTCCCCATATTTCCTACAGGTCCTGAGGATCAGGAAGGTGGAGGGCACACGATTTCCCCTAGACAAATTGGGACTTAGAGCCAAGAACCCTTGCTTGCAGTTTGAGGTCTGTTGGAAGTCGGTCTTTCCTTTTGGAAGCAGGACTTCATTTTTTAGTAAGATGTCTCATTCCTCCTAGTAAAATAGCCAGCACCCTTCCTTGAACATTGGAAAGATGGCGCTTCACCTGTGTTCCATCAACATTCCCCGCTGTGGGTCTGGGAATGATTATTAGGTACTTGTTGAATAGCTCTGAAATTTATATAATGACCTGTGGTTGGGACTTTTCACTTTATGCATGACAAGTTTGGGAAAGTTGAATTATTGTTTTGATTGTTATTTTTGGCTTTTGAGAGTTCAGGCTTATATTAACCATTTTTAAAGAAGAAAACTGAGGTGGTAGCTTGACCCAAGACTGCATTACAAATGATCTAGGTTTTGAGCTTCACTCCTTTGTCCCGCTATTTACTTAGACCATGGTGTCAGTACCTTAAACTTTAAAGCTTCCTCTCCCATTTTTCTTCTCACGTTTGAATCCCACAACAGTTATAGGTAAGTTATGAGAGCGGGTAATTAATATATTACCAAGACCAAAAAGAAATCTTTCCATGTCTTTCTACAGAGGTTCCAGGGTAAGTAGCAACTCAGCTAAATACGAAACCAGGAGCAGTCACTAAGGGCAGTGGAAAATGACTTGTGCTTATTTCACTTAAGAAAATTTGAACTTACTTTCAAGTCATCAGTCCATGTATGATGGAGGAAAAATTGTCATCATGGGATATTTCGCCAATGCATGATTTTATTTAAAGAAAATCCAGTTGTCGTTTCTGCCATGTATAGGTGTTGTATTTGTTGATCTGATAGCCTGTTGATCTGTGGCAGCCTTCTCCTTGACAGCTCAAATTGTTATTGTGCTACTCTTGAAACCAGTAAAAACTCAAGGCTGATAAAAACATGTCGGGAGGATGCAAGTATTCCTGAAATCTTCTGCTCTTCTGCAAGGTCCAATCTTAAATAGTATAGGTAGAAGCAGTGCAAAAGAAGGTTTTATGGTTTCAAAGCTCTAGTGGTCGTAGTATCACTCTTACCCCACCAGTTGGTTTAGAAGAAATGAGAGACGTTTCAATTGCTAATATATAAGTTACCGTGGTAGCAAAGATAGGATTTATTCTCAGAACAAATCTAAGGATATTGCTTATTCCTCTACAAAGTCTCAGCTCTGCTGTGTTCTTTGTGGAAGCTAGGATTTCTGAATGTTTTTAATTCAAACTTCAGATTCTTCTCTAGATTCAGTATTAACTCTACCCCAGATTTCTAGAACCTCAGATTTTCTGCCAAAGGAGGCATTTAGGAAACCCCTTCCCCCACCCCCATTTTCACTGCAGTTGAACGTGGCACTGGTACATGAAGTTAGCAGAGAGCTGTGGTTGAGATGTTGTGTTGCACGTTTGTCTTTGTTAGAAGTGAGTAACCCTGTCCCTGGGGGGTGGCAGTGGGAGGCAGGATGGCCTCATGAAACAGGCAGTGTTCTCTTGCAGGACACTATTGCTCCAGTAATACTTCAGGAACCTTTTTAAGTACTGTTTTAAAATAAAGAGCAAGTCTTTCTAATTATTCTTTTGTTACAACTTGTTTAGGAAACTGGAAAGATAGTTTAATGTAGTTGACAATTTCAGCCCTTCCGATACACCATCCTCACATGTCTGATCTGGTAGTAGGTTGTACTCATATGCTTTTGTTTCTTAATTTAAATGTTTTTCCAAGTATTAAGATTTCATAAAATTGGGAGAATATAAATTTAAATAAAATTGTACTAGTAGTGTAGAATTGTACTAGAGGGTAGAAGGCAGAAACCTATTACAGACATTGCTGAATCTAACATTTACTGGTCTCCTAAATTATGGGCGAGGGCAGGGGTGCTGGGTAGTAGTACACTTAGATCTCCAGGGGTCTTTGTTATTCCAAACTGGTAATTCAGTCGTCTATATCAAATTTGATATTTAGTTTTTAAAATGCCTTCTTAAAGCATTAAAGCAATAGAAGTTGTAGGTTACCCTTCACAGACATATCTACCTTAAGCTTTCTCCTTCAACATCATAATATACATTTGGGGGTATAATGTGTTTTTAAAAGTCTTATGTTTTACAGAATTTAGTTTGAGTCATGTTTTGCAGTGAATTTTAAACAAACAATGGAAATCTAAGATCAGCTCTATAGATTGTCATCAGAGAGAAGTACGTCTTTGCTCCCATCCGGTTGACATCAGAAGTTAGGATTATAAGCTCCAGGGAGCACAAATGTTTCTTTTACATGTGATTTTGAAAGTCCCATAAACATTAAAGATCTGACTTAATTTTCAGTTTCCTTATATTTTTATGTTTAAATTGCATGTTTCTTCCTTTGTTTCTCATTGTGATTAGGCATTGCAGGATTCTGGTAGTTAGCAGTCTTACAGAAGGCTGGTAAATCCTTAACTGTATCACTGCAAGCAACAGCCATTATAGTGTATAATTTTTCTTGTGGGTTTATGTACTTAAGTTGGGTGGAGGAGTGAAAATCAAAGGTTATTGCCATTGCCCTTGTTTACTCTGGCATTTAAATTCCCGGAAAGTGCCTCTGATATTCCACTGCCTACGCTGTAGCATTCATATCTCAATTTGCAACTGGAGGAAAGATGTCTCAGCACTGTGGAAGTTGGGTCCTGGTATTGCTAATGGAATTGGCAAGCCATTTCACTTAGAAATGTGGATACGTGATCACAGTCTGACTACAGAGCTACATTCACAGCATGGCCAGAGCTTTAGTAGAGGAAGTAAAACACAACTTGGAAAGATTGTTTCTGGCTATAGTTGTACATGAGCTGTGTCACCGAGATAGCTGGATGGGATGGTAAAAATTTTAGTTCAAATTAAGCAGCATCATTTAGGAAGAATTCAGTTGTCAATGTTTTTGAGAACCCATTTGAAGGACAGTTTTGCTCTTAGCTATGGGACAGTCATCCCTGTTTCTCTTTCCATTTTGATGAGGATAGCCTTTGGTCTGTCTTGATTTGCTTTAATACAGTTTTGATTAGAAAAATAATCTTGCATTCAGATAAAACTCATCTTGGCTTAAAATAAGCATCCATTCACCTGTCAAATGAAAATAGCAACTTAGAATTTTTATATCTTTCCTTCAAGAACAGCTACAAAATGCATTTTTATTTCAAGTTACCAACAGTTCTTTCCCAAAGCCTTTGATTCCTCAGCTTTTCTCATGTCATTGCCCATACTCAGAGAACCTCTTTCTAATGTGACTGTGCAGGCAGCTTAGATCCTGTGGAAAGCCTGTGAGTTGCTGGCCTTGGGAGTTTTCAAGGCTCTGCCACCAACCTGCCTTGTCACCTGTTATGAATCTGTATAATTTGCTTAGCACGGTAAAAAAAAACAAAAAACAAAACACATCCTTGTAAGCAGATAATGAGTCTCTGAGAAGTGAAGCACTTTTGGTGCTTTTGTCATCTGTTCTGGAATGGTCAGAGGAGGGGTGTGGGCATATATTTGTTTCCTTTAGCAGTCAGAAAGGAGAAATCTTCAAAGATCTTTTTATGTTTTTTTCCCTTCTAGGTGGCCAACCTGGCCTGTTCCATCTCAAACAATGAAGAAGGGGTGAAGCTTGTCCGAATGTCTGCAAGCCAGTTAGAAGCCCTTTGTCCTCAGGTAAAGTATGACCAGCAATGTTTGAGGTAACACCAAACTGGATTTTGTTTAGACTGTAGATGAGATTTATTTTGTTGGTTTTGTTTGTTTGTTTTAGGATTTTAGATAGGAGTCTTAGGGACAGGGCATTGATCCAGATTCTGTGTAGATTGGAAAAATTTATGTTTAACTTCAAGTAACATTTCCTTGTGGCATTACATGTTACTACCTCCTTGTTCTTTGCTAAAAATGCATAGTGTCCTCCATTGCTGAGAATGGCAGATGGGCAGTGACCACAGTGCCCAGGGCCATTTGCAAACCCGAAGGAATAACCCATACCCACCCATGCTCCCTCTCAGTATTCGGTATTTGGGTTTCTGTTGGAGTGAAGCAGATTTACAAGCCAGACCCCTTACTCTGTAAGGTCCTAAAATGTCCTCTGTAATGTCCTTATAATGTACATATTAATAACTTACTTCAACCATCTACTAAAATAAAAGTTTGAGAACTTTTCTCCATTTATGATGGTGTTTTGAAAGACTGGTGAGTAGGCTAGGTTAAGAATCTAGTATTCTAGAAAGACTCTGAAGAGCATAGAACAACAGATGCTTTGTTAAGATGCCCATTGTATTGCCTGCCTTATGTGAGGGGAGCTGATTCTGCTTGTGTGGCCTAACACTCCTTGCCACTGCAGGGATGTTTGAGCATTGCAAGAGGCCTTTTGGTGGGAAAAGTTGCCTCTCTGCTTTCCCCATTAGACAGTGCTCATGGGCACACACTGTGCAAAATGGCCAGAAGGAACTGTCCTTCCAGAATGAAATGTCTTACCACTGAGGCTGCAATTTCCCACTCTTACCTGCCTCAGTCTGAATTTAACCGATGTAGAGACACATGTAGACCTCCCATAAATGCTGGTATGCTTTCAAGAAATTGTGATCTATATTTCTGAAATACTAGATTGATTTCAAGTAGGTCCTTAAAATTGACCCGTATATAGCTAGGCATACTTACTGCTTGAGGACTTTCATTTACCTCTCTCTAAATGTCTTGCCAAATGGCAGTAACGACAAATAAAGGGGAATAAGCACAGATTAATCACGTAGAGGTCGCAGGATTGAAGTTTTTGTTATGTTTGCAACTAACTTTAAAATATACTCTGTTACTTTGGCTCTTTCACATGAATAAGCCCTAACACTCAAAATAGGTGACCCAAAGCAGTAAAGCCTGTCTGTTGGTGGTTTTTAATAGGGATCTTAACCATTTCATAGGTTAGTTTGGCATTTGTTTTAATTGCCAGCCTCGTGGATTAGTTTGCTATAAGAGTTGCTTTGTCTTAATATTGGTGTGATGGGGCAATTGTGAATCCAGATCATTTGGTGGATTTTTTCCCAGCTTTAATCCAGTCATGAAATCTGCCTTTGATTGACAGTATAGATAATAGACACAGTGGATTTAATCACCACCTACAGAAAGTTTGGGCATGACCAAGTTGTATGAAATAAATTTAGAGCAGTTTTCTAAAGATTTGGCGTTCTTTCCTCAAGTTTGCCATTTTACCCTATCAGCACTTTATTTTTAATGTCTTTGGTTCTCCATTTGGCTTTGAAATGCTTGAAAAGCGACAATGCTTTCACATATAGGCCGAAACAGATGGTAACATATGCTGATCACACCTACCAAGAGTATTTATGTAAATGATCTTAAAGCCCAGGAAAGAAACCACATGTAGAATCTCCTAGATCCTAATGAACATGATGGTTTGTGCATAAATCATGTGCAGCTGGGCCACATGGCACAAGTTTGAGTTTGGTGTTGGAAAGCAGCATTTCTCCCTCTCCTTTGTGGCTTTGTTTCTGCTGCTAGAACAAACCTTAGGGGGAGTGGGTTTAGATACTGCCCGGACCACACTTGATGTATTGGTTATGTGTCCTGGATAGAAAGGTGTTTCTCCAGCTGTGATTGTTCTTCTGAATTCTCAAACTCTTAACGCCCACAGTGCCAGGCAGGTTCAGTAGTGGTAAGTATAGTAGGTGTTTGCAGGTATGGTGATAGTAAACTGAGCAGCATGTGTTTCTACGTGAAGCAGCTGCAATTCCACTCCTGCCCATTATTGCCAGAGCCTTTCATTATTTTTAAAGAGAAGCCAGCAATTTAGACTTTTCTGACACATCTCCATTTTAAATGATTGGTAACCAATTTAAAGTTTTGGAAAACTTTAGGGGAATAAATCCCGACTCCTTTGGGGCTGCATCTGGCCTACCCCGGCCCGCCTACTGCATGCTCTTCTTCAAGGTAGCTGATGGTGTTTGGCTGAGGAAGAGGGGTTTGGTTGTGGAGGCCCTCTCTTGACACTTCAGCCTGTTGTGGGCAGTGACTGCAGAGACTGGTCGGTGGTCCTTGTCCTGAGGTATTTCTCTCCAGAGTCTTTGGCTTGCTTGATGAACAGAGTCTAGGCAACAGAAGGTATCTTAGCTAGTTAGTTAATACACAGGGAGTTTAAGATGGTGTTTAATATGCTGCATTATGTAGACAAACATTTATTGTGTCAACATGTGTGACTTTATTGTGAGGCTTCTGTTGACATCTGTCCATGGTTTGGGTACACGTCAGGTTTCTTCAGGATGTGGTTTGTGCCTCACGCAGCTGCCGCACTCAGGCTGCCCTGGCCCTGCCTCCATGGGCGACTCTGCTGTGGCTCCATCCGCAGGCAGAAGTCAGTTCCTACAGCCCGTTGTCCCATTCTGGTGGGGAGAGATGACAGACGGATGCCCAGGAGTTCAGTTTGCCCAATAGTAAATTAACTTTTAGAAATGGGAAATTCAGTTCTAAAATACTGACTTTTTAGCAGTTAAGCAGCATTAACTCCAAATATTTGAGATACTGAGTTAGAGGAGGAAGTAACCTGAAAATGACTTTATTTCGTTGTTTGGAGAGAAAAGCAGCTTCATTTTTTGGTGATTTGCTGTTTATCATGAGTCAGAAAGGAAGTAGGTCACGTCTCTCTCCCAGCCTTGCTTTCTGCTTTGAGGCGCTGCTGTCTCACTCTGCTCCTCAGACAGGGGACCTGCCTCCACCTGAGCAGAGAGCCCCAGCCTCGCAAGGTTTTTCAAGAAATAAGTCAAACCAACTGGGGGGAGGAGCTGAGTATTTTACCTCACATATCCTAGACATTATTTCTTAATGTTTTATTTTTCTTAGTTCATTATGTGAGAGTGAACATTGCACATTTTAAGTTAATACAAATCTGGCACTTTATTAATTCATATAGCATGGTTTTCATGCCTTTTTGCAAATCTACACAGAGTGAATTAAGTATTTGAAGTCAGTGCTTACCTACATTTCTTTTTCTTTGTCTTTTTTTTTTTTACTTGTCACTAAATTGAGAAATGACTTCTGAAATTGTACATTCTTCCTTTGACCTCAGATTTATCTTCCATTTTGCTTCTTCTCCCATTGTGGTAATCACTGTCCAGACTGGAAGGCTTGACAAGCATCAAATAAGCACAGACGCAGACAGCCCTGTCCTATAGGTAGTGGGAAAATATATAGCCCATAAAGGAACATCCAAGGCAGATAGGCTAGGGCAGACCTGTGACCCTGTCTGTAACGCACACATTATTTCACAATCATGGTACTATTCACCTTCTAATATCTTCACTTTTCCACTATTCACCAAACGTAAGGGAGATGCTTCTGACTAAGTTTCTCTTGAGTAGTCGTTGCGTTCCTCTAAACTCTCTAGTGACCAAGTTTCCTTAGGCAGGTCACAGGACCTCAGAGCCACTGAGCTCTCTCTGTAAAGTTTGCATATTGATGTTGGTCTGTTGTTTTCGTTTCTTGTCAAGTATTTGCCTGATGTCAGTATCAAAATAGTTGGGAAGGGGGAGAACCTAAGATGGCGGCTAGGTGAGACAGGGCAAAAAAACACCTCCATGAAAAATACTAGGTAAAAACCAGAAAGTGACCAAGAACACCACTTCCAATGTAGCACAAGCCAGACAAGGTCTGCTAAATACACAGGGAACATGCAGTTGGTGAAACCAGGAGGCTGCATTCTGAAACGAGTGAGTAAACCAGCTGAAAGTCCTGCGGCCGTGCTGTGGTGTGGGGAAACAGTGGGCTGGAGTTTGGAGATGGACTAGTTCTTTAAAAAAACAAAGCAAAACAAAAACACAAACCTGGGAGTGGCTGACGGGGAGAGCTGCGCTTTGAAGCACGGCAGGAGCAGGCTGGGCTAACGCCTTGGTGTCTGGCGTGGAGGATACCCCTTCCCACACCTGCTGCTGATTGTCTCAAAACCAGGGGAGAGAGGGGAGCCAAAAGGAGAAGTAAACCACATTCCTTGCAGCCATCCCCCCAGCGGGCAAGGGACGCTGCTGCCTGGGGCCAGACCCATAGCCCAGAGCCGTGCCAAGAAACCCATTTTGACGGGGAGTCTTTCCTGCAGCACTGCACACACGCCAGAATATCAGCCGTGTACAGTGGCCTTTAGTGCACCCACAGCTGATTGTCTCAGAGCTGGGAGGGCGGAGCTGTGGGAAAAGGGGGATGTTAACCTCTCCCATTCAACCATCTTTGAAGTGGGCTGGGAACGCCCCTGCGTGGCCCAGCGACCCTGGGCTTCCCTGGAGGCCGGCGCACACTTGTGACGTGGTACGGCCCTCCCTCAGCAGAGGTCCTGGAAGAGCACAGCTGGGAAGGGGGACCCGCTCGGAAACCTCAGGGACCCTATGCAAATACCAAGGGCTTGTGGGTCAGGGCAGAGACAATCTGTGGAAAGACTGAAATGAAGGCTGAGGCTCCTGCAACAGCCATAAATCTCTAGGAACACCTGGGAGGTTTGATTATTAAAGCTACCCTGTCTCCCTAACCACACAGCCACACTCCCCACATTCAGGGCGGACAGCACCAACAACACACCCAAACTTGGTGCACCAATTGGACCCCACAAGAATCAGACCCCCACACACCACAAAGACAAAGTTGGGGAGAACTGACTTGAGGGGAATAGGTGACTCACGGATGCCGTCTGCTGGTTAGTTAGAGAAAGCGTATGCCACCAAGCTGCAGTTCTGATAAATTAGGGATCAAGTAAAGCAAATGCCAAGAGGCCAAAAACAACAGAAAATCTTAAAGCATATGATAAAACCAGACGATATGGAGAACCCAAACCCAGACACACAAATCAAAAGATCAGAAGACACACAGTATTTGGCACAATTAATCAAAGAACTACAGACAGGCAACAAGAGCATGGCACAGGATATAAAGGACATGAAAAAGACCCTAGAAGAGCACAAAGAAGAAATTGCAAGAGTAAATAAAAAAATAGAAGATCTTATGGAAATAAAAGAAACTGCAGGCCAAATTAAAAAGACACTGGATACTCATAATACAAGATTAGAGGAACTTGAACAACAACTCAGCCTCCTCGAGGACCACAGAACAGAAAATGAAAGAACAAAAGAATGGAGAAAAAAATTGAAAAAATCGAAACGGCTCTCAGGGATATGATAGATAAAATAAAACGTCCAAATTTAAGACTCATTGGTGTCCCAGAAGGGGAAGAGAAGGGTAAAGGTCTAGAAAGAGTATTCAAAGAAATTGTTGGGGAAAACTTCCCCAACCTTCAACACAATATATATATACAAAGCATAAATGCCCAGCGAACTCCAAATAGAATAAATCCAAATAAACCCACTCCAAGATATATTCTGATCAGGCTGTCAAATAGGGAAGAAAAGGAGCAAGTTCTGAAAGCAGCAAGAGAAAAGCAATTCACTACATACAAAGGAAACAACATAAGACTAAGTAGTGACTATTCAGTGGCCACCATGGAGGTGAGAAGGCAGTGGCATGACATATTTAAAATTCTGAGAGAGAAAAATTTCCAAACAAGAATACTTTATCCAGCAAAACTCTCCTTCAAATTTGAGGGAGAGCTTAAATTTTTCACAGACAAACAAATGCTGAGAGAGTTTGCTAATAAAAGACCTGCCCTACTTCAGATACTAAAGGGAGCCCTACAGACAGAGAAACAAAGAAAGGATAGAGAGATATAGAGAATTTTAACACACACGTATAGAACATTACATCCCAGGTCACTGGGACACACATTCTTCTCTAGTTATCACGGATCTTTCTCCAGAATGGACCATATGCTGGGACATAAAAGCAAGCCTCAATAAATTAAAAAACAAAAACAAAAACAAAAACTAATTTGTTCAAAGCACATTCTCTGACCACAATGGAATACAAGTAGAAGTCAATAACCATCAGAGACTTGGAGAAATCACAAACACCTGGAGGGTAAAAATGAGGGGGAGATGGAAACATTCACAGATAATCAAAAGCTGAGGGACTTCACCACCAGTAGATCAGTCCTATAAGAAAAGCTAAAGGGAGTTGAGCAGGCTGAAAGGAAGGGACACTAAACAATTGACTGAAACCACGTGAAGAAATAAAGATCACCAGTAAAGATCACATGGTAAATATAAATACCAATTCTACTGTATTTTTGATTTGTAACTCCACTATTTGCTTCCTACAGGATGTAAAATACATAAACTGTAATGATTAATCAGTGGTTTTGGACTCAATGTAAAATATGTAATTTTTGACAAGAACTACATAAATGTGGGGGAATGAGGGAGTAAAGGAACATAGTTTATGTGTCATACTGAAGTTAAGTTGGTATGAAAGAAAAACAGGATTGTTATAGATTTAAGATGTTAAATTTAAGCCCCACAGTAAACACAGAGTATCAGAGAATATGGCCATAGAGATGAAAAGTAGAATAGGGTTTCCGAGAAGTGGGGCGTGGGGCAAGGGGCAATGGGGAGTTAAGAAATGAGTGTAGCCCTCCCCGCTACGTGGGATCAGACACCCAGGGGAGTGAATCTCCCTGGCAACGTGGAATATGACTCCCGGGGAGGAATGTAGACCTGGCATCGTGGGATGGAGAACATCTTCTTGACAAAAAGGGGGATGTGAAAGGAAATGAAATAAGCTTCAGTGGCTGAGAGATTCCAGAAGGAGCCGAGAGGTCACTCTGATGGGCACTCTTACGCACACTTTAGACAACCCTTTTTAGGTTCTAAAGAATTGGGGTAGCTGGTGGTGGATACCTGAAACTATCAAACTACAACCCAGAACCCATGAATCTCGAAGACAATTGTATAAAAATGTAGCTTATGAGGGGTGAGAATGGGATTGGGAAAGCCATAAGGACCACACTCCACTTTGTCTAGTTTATGGATGGATGAGTAGAAAAATAGGGGAAGGAAACAAACAAACAAACAGACAAAGGTACCCAGTGTTCTTTTTTACTTCAATTGCTGTTTTTCACTTTAATTATTATTCTTGTTATTTTTGTGTGTGTGCTAATGAAGGTGTCAGGGATTGATTTAGGTGATGAATGTACAACTATATAATGGTACTGTGAACAATCGAATGTACGATTTGTTTTGTATGACTGCATGGTATGTGAATATATCTCAATAAAATGAAGATTAAAAAAAAAGAAATGAGTGTAGGGTTTCTGTTTGGGGTGAAGGGAAACTTCTAGAAATGGATGGTGGGAATGTGATAGCACTGCAACATTCTAAATGTGATTAATCCAGCTAATGGAATGCAAGGGAGGGGGTGGAATGGGAAGATTTAGGCTGTGTATATTTTTCCACAATTGGGGGGAAAAAAAAAGTCTAAATAGATGACAATTAAATGCCAAGGATGATCCTGGATGGGATCTGAGGATGGAGGAGAGGAGGCTGAAAGGGACACAGATGGGACATAAGGAAAAAAAAAAAGGAAATACAGAATGTAAGCTTTGTATCAATGTTGAATTTCTTCAACTTCTTAGCTGTGCTTAATGGTATTGCATAAAAGAATGTTCTTGTCCATGGGAAAGGTATATGTGAATTATAGTGTTTGTTCAAAGATGTGTGCAGCTTGCTCTCATATGTTCAGAGGACAGAGCAATAGATGATGGATGATAGATAGGGAAGGAGAGGGGGAGGGAAAGAAAGAAATGGTGGTGTTACAGGATGTTAAAGGTGGTGGATTGGGGTATTGGGGGGGGGTCGGGGTATGCTGGAGTTCTTTGTATGGGGTTTGTACTGTTTGCAACTGTTCCTGTAAGTTTCAATTTATTTCAAAATAAAATTTCTTAAAAAAAATAAAAAGTTGGGAAGGGTTTCCTCCTCTTCTGTATTCTGGGATAGTCTATTTGTAATTGGTAATCTTTAAGTGTTGGGCAAATTTACCAATGAAGCCTTCTGGGCCTGAGATTTTCTTAGTGGGAAGGTTTTTTAACAACAAATTCCATTTCTTTGCTTGATGAGGGATAGGTTATCTGTTTATTCTTGAGTGGGCTTTGGTAATTTGTCTTTTGAGGAATTTTTCTACTTTATTAAGGGTGAATTTATTGGCACAAAGTTGTTCATAATATTTCCTTATCATTTAAGGTCTCTAGGATCTATGGTGATGTCCATTCTTTCTTCCTGGCATTAATAATTTGTATATTCTCTTTTTTTTCTTGATCAGTCTGGCTAGAGTTTATCAATTTTATTGATCTTCTCAAACTAGAGCTTTTGGCTTCATTGATTTTTCTCTGTTTTTCTGTTTTCTATTTCATTAATTTCTAATCTTAATTTTTTCTTCTCTGGGGGTTTAATTTTTGATTCTTTTTCTAGTTTTTGACATTGGAAGCCATGATCATTGATTTCAAAGCTTTCTTTTTTTCTAATATAACATGTTAATTATATAAATTTCCCTCAAAGCATGACTTTAGCTGCATCCTACAAATTTTGGTAAGTTGCATTAGATAGAGTGGTTAGGATGGTCAAGAAAGGCTTCACTGAAAGTGAAACATGAGCGAAGACCTGAAGGAAGCAACAGTGCAAGCCACACAGTATGTCTGCGAGAAGCTCACTCCAGGTAAAGGGAGCAGTGAGTGCGAAGGCTCTGAAAAAGAAGACCATATAGCTAATAGCAGTTTGGGTGGTCAGGCCTCGAAGGCCATCATAAAGCCTTTTAGTTTTACTCTGAGTGTGATGGGAAGCCAGTGGAGGGTTTTGAGTAGAGGAGCTACTTAATCTAAACTAGGGTTTTAATAAGATCTCTCAGACTTTTGTGAGAAAAGGAGAAGCAGAGAGACCCCTTAGGAGGCCATGTGTTCTGGTTTACTAAAGCTGCCAGATGGCAAAGTATCAGAAATGGATTGGCTTTTACAATGGGGGTTTATTAGTTAACAAATTTACAGTTTTAGGACCATGAAAATGTCCCATTTAAGGCATCAATAGGACGATACCTTCACTGAAGGTATCACTGCTCCAGAGTTCTGGTTTAAAATGGCTTTCTCCCAGGATGTTCCTCTCTAGGCTGCAGTTCCTCAAAAACATCTTCTTAGTGGCACTTGGGGTATCTGTCCTCTCTTAGCTTCTCCGGAGCAAGACTCTGCTTCCAACAGCCATCTTCAAACTGAAGAAAGGCCAATGGCATCTGGGATTACTCTGTCACATAGGAAGGCACATGGCCAGAGTCTGCTGGGCCTCTCCTGGGGTAGCTTCTGGTTTCCACTGCTTTCTCCAAAGTGTCTCTGGGCTTCTGTCGTCTCTTCTCTCTCTTGGCTCCTGCGTATCCTTGCTTGTTTCTCCCAGGGCGTTTCTCTCTAAGCATCTAGGAGTCCTGTCCTCACTTAGCTTCTCTGGGACAAACGCTGGATTTCATCTGTTAGGTTCCTGTGCCAGTTTGAATGTATTGTGTCCCCCCAAACGCCATTATCTTTGATGTAATCTTGTGTGGGCAGACCTATCAGTGTTAATTAGATTGTCATTCTTTGAGTGTTTCCATGGAGATGCACCCCACCCAACTGTGGGTGATGACTCTGATTGGATAATTTCCATGGAGGTGTTGGCCCACCCATTGGGTGGGACTGAATTAAATTACTGGCACACTGTATAAGAACAGACAGAAGGAGCAAGCTTGCCACAGCCAAGAGGGACACTTTGAAGAAAGCAGAGGAGCTACAGATGAGAGACAGTTTGAAGATGGCTGTTGGAAGCAGACTCTTGCTCTGGAGAAGCTAAGAGAGGACAGATACCCCAAGTGCCACTAAGATGACGTTTTTGAGGAACTGCAGCCTAGAGAGGAACATCCTGGGAGAAAGGCATTTTGAAACCAGAACTTTGGAGCAGACACCAGCCACATGCCTTCCTAGGTGACAGAGGTTTTCCGGATGCCATTGGTCGTCCTCCAGTGAAGATACCCGATTGCTGATGTGTACCTTGGGCACTTTATGGCCTTAAGACTGTAACTCTGTAACCAAATAAACCCCCTTTTTATGAAGTCAGGCCATTCTGGTGTTTTGCATTCCGGCAGCATTAGCAAACTAGAACAGGTTTTGGTACCAGGAGTGGGGTGCTTTTGCTGCTGAGTTTGCAAATACCAAATATCTTGGAACGGCTTTTTAAATGGATAAGGGGAAGCTTCTGGAAGCATTGTGAGGAGCTTGATAGAAAGGGCCTAAACTGCTTTGAAGAGACTATTTGTGGAAATATGGACTCTAAAGATACTTCTGATGAGGCCTTGAACAGAAATGATCAATGTGTTGTTGCGAACTGGAAGAAAGGCGAACCTTGTTTTAAAATGGTAGAGAATTTGACAAAATTGAGTCCAGGTGTCAGATGGAAAGAAGAATTTGAAAGCTACAACCTGGAATACTTAGCTGAGGAGATCTCTGGACTACATGTGGAGGATGTACCCTGGCTTCTCCTTGTAGCCTATAGTAAAATGCAAGCAGAGAGAGACAAGCTGAGAAATGAACTCTTGGTTTCAAAAAACCAGAAATTGATGGCCTGAAAAACTCTGGGCTTCCAAGGGTTGAACCCGAGAAGGTACAGCCCAACATGAGGATGTAACCAAACATGGAACCCAGCCGCCATTTCAGTACAAGCCAAGAATGGAGAAAGAGTTAAGCAGAAGGGATTTGTGGAAAGTCCTATTGTCTGATGGCTTTGACCCCTGTGTGCTTCATGCAAAGCCAACAAAATTTTTGCGCGATCTTTATAGACAGAGATGCTGCCAGTCTGGAGTGGGGGAGACAGGCAAGGAAATAATTGAAGGAAAAATTTCTTGAAAGACGGAGCCATGGAGGTTGAGGTCTGGAGTCAAGAGATCTTGGGCTGGGAGAGTGGAGCAGCCCACATGCATGGAAAGGGTGAGTTTGCCCCAGAGGTCAAGGGCAGGCCTTCCGCCTTGATGCTCAGGAAATGTTCTGCCACCCCAAGCCCCAAAGAGGGTAGAGCACATTCCCAGGGAATTGGGGGAGAACCTGGCTGCCACCACACTGGTAAGGGGTTGAGCGTGTGACCCGGACATGGAAGTGAATCCGGGAGCTCCCCAATGGTTGAGGAGAGTGGGGCCGAGAAGGTGGTCTCCCCAGTGTGTGGATATGTTGGAGCACTCACCCAAGCATTTGGAGAGGAAAGGGCTGCCGCAGAGGCCCTTAGGTGGGGTTAGACTCCCGCTTTCTCAAGACCCAAGGATGCAACGTTGTTTTGTAGATGATTCTCAGACTTTGAAATCTAATGGAGTTTGTCTTGCGAGTTTTAGAAACTGTTTTGGTCCTGTTAACCCTGTTTTCCTTACTGTTTCTCCTTATGGCAATGGGAATGTTTATCCTATGAATGTCCCTCCTTTGTATATTGGGAGCAGATAACTTGTTCTAAGTTCACAGATCCACAGCTAAAGGAAAATTATGCCTTGGGACTGACCACGCCTATAATTGATTTTGATGGAATTTTGTACTTAACTATTGTTACTGAAATGATTTAAGTTTCTGTGATATTGTGGGATGAATGTATTTTGTGTATGGAAAGATAATGTCATTTTGGGGTCCAGGGAGTGGAATGTGCCAGTTTCAACGTATTATGTCCCCCCAAATGCCATTATCTTTGATGTTATCTTGTGTGGGCAGACGTTATCAGTGTTGATTAGGTAGTAATTCTTTGAGTGTTTCTTTGGAATGCACCCCACTCAGCTGTGGGTGATGGCTCTGATTGGATAATTTCCATGGAGGTGTTGCTCCGCCCATTTGGAGTGGGTATAAGCTGAGTCACTGGAGCCATGTAAATGAGCTGGCAGTCAGAGGGAACTCATTGCAGCTGTGAGTGACATTTTGAAGAGGAGCAACAGCCACAAGGGACACTTTGAAGAAAGCACCAGGAGCTGCAGATGAGAGACAGTTTGAAGACGACTATTGAAAGCAGACTCTTGCTCTGGAGAAGCTGAGAGAGGACAAATACCCCAAGTGCCACTAAGATGACGTTTTTGAGGAACTGCAGCCTAGAGAGGAACATCCTGGGAGAAAGCCATTTTGAAACCAGACCTTTGGAGCAGACACCAGCCGCATCCTTCCCAGCTAACGGAGGTTTTCCAGACACCATTGGCCATCCTCCAGTGAAGGTACCCGATTGCTGATATGTTACCTTGGACATTTTATGGCCTTAAGACTGTAACTCTATAACCAAATAAACCCCCTTTATAAAAGCCAGTCCATTTCTGGTGTTTTGCATTCCAGCAGCATTAGCAAGTTAGAACAGTTCCCATTTTCAAATGTCTTTCTGTCTGCATCTCCAGGTGTTTGGGTATGTGTCAGCTCTCTTAGAGACTCCAGTAAACTAAGACCCTCGTTGAATGGATGGGGTCATATCTCCATGGAAATAATCTAATCAAAAATGTCCCACCCACAGTAGACCTGTGTTCTAGTTAGCTGGGAAGGCAAGTGGCTAGCGTCTGCTCCAAAGTTCTGGTTTCAAAATGGCTTTCTCCCAGGATGTTCCTCTCTAGGCTGCAGTTCCTCAAAAATGTCACTCTTAGTTGCTCTTGGGTTGTTTGTCCTCTCTTAGCTTCTCTGGAGCAGGAGTCTGCTTTCAACGGCCATCTTCAAAACTTCTCTGTAAATTGCAGTTCCTCTCTCAGCTCCTGTGCATTCTTCAGTGTCCCTCTTGGCTGTAGCAAGCTTGCTCCTTCTGATTGAGCTTATATAGTGCTCTAGTAAACTAATCAAGGCCCATGCTGAATGGGCAGGGCCACACCTCCATGGAAATTATCCATTTATCACTCACAGTTGGGTGGGATGCATCTCCATGGAAACAACCTAATTCAAACATTCCAGCTTAATCCCCACTAATATGTCTGCCCCCACAAGATTGCAACAAAGAACATGGCTTTTTCTGGGGGACATAATATATACAAACCGGTACAATCTGCATCCACAAGACTGGATTGAAAGAACGTGGCTTTAGTAGGGTACACCATAGTAGGCTGGATTAACCCCTCCCCCACCCCCCAAGATATCCAGAATTTAATTCATTTTTCTTTCTGTTCCTTAGCTTGACCCATTTCAGGTGTCTTGTCACTGATTGTTTTTTCTGCCAGCTCCAATCTGCTGTTGAAACCCTCCTGGGAATTTTTCATTTCAGTTATTGTGGTCTTCAACTCTAGTAGTTCTGTTTGGTTCCTTTTTAAAATTTCTGTGTCTTTATTGAGATTCTCATAATGTTCATTCATTGTCTTCCTGATATCCTTTAGTTCTGTCTTTGCATTTTCCATGATCTCTTTGCACATATTGACTGTTTTCCTGACATTCTTTAGTCTTTCTCTTTATTTTCCTTCCCTGAGCATATTTTTTTTATCTTCATTTTATTGAGATATATTCACATACCACGCAGTCATACAAAACAAATCGTACTTTCGCTTCTTCACAGTACCATTACATAGTTGTACATTCATCACCTAAATCAATCCCTGACACCTTCATTAGCACACACACAAAAATAACAAGAATAATAATTAGAGTGAAAAAGAGCAATTGAAGTAAAAAAGAACACTGGGTACCTTTGTCTGTTTGTTTCCTTCCCCTATTTTTCTACTCATCCATCCATAAACTAGACAAAGTGGAGTGTGGTCCTTATGGCTTTCCCAATCCCATTGTCACCCCTCATAAGCTACATTTTTATACAACTGTCTTCGAGATTCATGGGTTCTGGGTTGTAGTTTGATAGTTTCAGGTATCCACCACCAGCTACCCCAATTCTTTAGAACCTAAAAAGGGTTGTCTAAAGTGTGCATAAGAGTGCCCACCAGAGTGACCTCTCGGCTCCTTTTGGAATCTCTCTGCCACTGAAGCTTATTTCATTTCCTTTCACATCCCCCTTTTGGTCAAGAAGATGTTCTCCGTCCCACGATGCCAGGTCTACATTCCTCCCCGGGAGTCGTATTCCACGTTGCCAGGGAGATTCACTCCCCTGGGTGTCTGATCCCACGTAGCGGGGAGGGCAGTGATTTCACCTTTCAAGTTGGCTTAGCTAGAGAGACAGGGCCACATCTGAGCAACAAAGAGGCATTCGGGAGGAGGCTCTTAGGCACAACCATAGGGAGGCCTAGCCTCTCCTTTGCAGCAACCGTCTTCCCAAGGGTAAAACCTGTGGTAGATGGCTCAACCCATCAAAACACCAGTCCCCTATGTCTGTGGTCATGTTAGCAACCATGGAGGTGGGGTAGGCGAATACCCCTGCATTCTCCACAGGCTCCTCAAGGGGGCACTACATCTTTCCTTTTCCTTGTTTTTCTTTTTCTTTTTTTTTTTAACTTTCCCTTCTTTTTTAAATCAACTGTATGAAAAAAAAAGTTAAAAAGAAAACAAACATACAATAAAAGAACATTTCAAAGAGACCATAACAAGGGAGTAAGAAAAAGACAACTAACCTAAGATAACTGCTTAACTTCCAGCATGTTCCTACTTTACCCCAAGAAAGTTACCTAATATAGCAACATTTCTGTGAACTTGCTCCTACTGTATCCATCAGAAATTAACAGACCATAGTCATTCCTGGGCATCCCCAGAATGTTAAATAGCTTATCTGTTCTTCTTGGATTATTGTTCCCCCTTCCTTAATTGCTCTCTATTGCTAGTTCCCCTACATTCTACATTATAAACCATTTGTTTTACATTTTTCAAAGTTCACATTAGTGGTAGCATATAATATTTCTCTTTTTGTGCCTGGCTTATTTCGCTCAGCATTATGTCTTCAAGGTTCATCCATGTTGTCATATGTTTCACGAGATCGTTCCTTCTTACTGCCGCGTAGTATTCCATCGTGTGTATATACCACATTTTATTTATCCACTCATCTGTTGAAGGACATTTGGGTTGTTTCCATCTCTTGGCAATTGTGAATAATGCTGCTATGAACATTGGCGTGCAGATATCTGTTCGTGTCACTGCTTTCCGATCTTCCGGGTATATACCGAGAAGTGCAATCGCTGGATCGAATGGTAACTCTATATCTAGTTTTCTAAGGAACTGCCAGACTGACTTCCAGAGTGGCTGAACCATTATACAGTCCCACCAACAATGAATAAGAGTTCCAATTTCTCCACATCCCCTCCAGCATTTGTAGTTTCCTGTTTGTTTAATGGCAGCCATTCTAACCGGTGTTAGATGATATCTCATTGTGGTCTTAATTTGCATCTCTCTAATAGCTAGTGAAGCTGAACATTTTTTCATGTGTTTCTTGGCCATTTGTATTTCCTCTTCAGAGAACTGTCTTTTCATATCTTTTGCCCATTTTATAATTGGGCCGACTGTACTATTGTCATTGAGTTGTAGGATTTCTTTATATATGCAAGATATCAGTCTTTTGTCAGATACATGGTTTCCAAAAATTTTTTCCCATTGAGTTGGCTGCCTCTTTACCTTTTTGAGAAATTCCTTTGAGGTGCAGAAACTTCTAAGCTTGAGGAGTTCCCATTTATCTATTTTCTCTTTTGTTGCTTGTGCTTTGGGTGTAAAGTCTAGGAAGTGGCCGCCTAATACAAGGTCTTGAAGATGTTTTCCTACATTATCTTCTAGGAGTTTTATGGTACTTTCTTTTATATTGAGGTCTGTGGTCCATTTTGAGTTAATTTTTGTGTAGGGGGTGAGGTAGGGGTCCTCTTTCATTCTTTTGGATATGGATATCCAACTCTCCCAGCCCCATTTGTTGAAAAGACCATTATGACTCAGTTCAGTGACTTTGGGGGCCTTATCAAAGATCAGTCGCCATAGCTCTGAGGGTCTATCTCCGAATTCTCAATTCGATTCCATTGATCTATATGTCTATCTTTGTGCCAGTACCATGCTGTTTTGGCAACTGTGGCTTTATAATAAGCTTCAAAGTCAGGGAGTGTAAGTCCTCCCAGTTCGTTTTTCTTTTTTAGAGTGTCTTTAGCAATTCGAGGCATCGTCCCTTTCCAAATAAATTTGATAACTAGCTTTTCCAATTCTGCAAAGTAGGTTGTTGGAATTTTGATTGGGATTGCATTGAATCTGTAGATGAGTTTGGGTAGAATTGACATCTTAATGACATTTAGTCTTCCTATCGATGAACATGGAATATTTTTCCATCTTTTAAGGTCCCTTTCTATTTCTTTTAGTAGAGTTATGTAGTTTTCTTTGTATAGGTCTTTTACATCTTTGGTTAAGTTTATTCCTAGGTACTTGATTTTTTTAGTTGCTATTGAAAATGGTATCTTTTTCTTGAGTGTCTCTTCAGTTTGTTCATTTCTAGCATATAGAAACATTACTGACTTATGTGCATTAATCTTGTATCCCGCTACTTTGCTAAATTTGTTTATTAGCTCTAGTAGCTGTATCGTCGATTTCTCAGGGTTTTCCAGATATAAGATCATATCATCTGCAAACAATGACAGTTTTACTTCTTCTTTTCCAATTTGGATGCCTTTTATTTCTTTGTCTTGCCAGACTGCCCTGGCTAGCACTTCCAGCACAATGTTGAATAACAGTGGTGACAGCGGGCATCCTTGTCTTGTTCCTGATCTTAGAGGGAAGGCTTTCAGTCTCTCACCATTGAGTACTGTGCTGGCTGTGGGTTTTTCATATATGCTCTTTATCATGTTGAGGAAGTTTCCTTCAATTCCTACCTTTTGACGTGTTTTTATCAAAAACGGATGTTGGATTTTGTCAAATGCTTTTTCAGCATCTATTGAGATGATCAATTGATTTTTCCGTTTTGACTTGTTAATGTGTCGTAATACACTGTTTGATTTTCTTATGTTGAACCATGTTTGCATGCCTGGAATGAACCCCACTTGGTCATGGTGTATGATTTTTTTAATGTGTCTTTGGATTCGATTTGCAAGTATTTTGTTGAGGATTTTTGCATCTATATTCATTAGGGAGATTGGCCGGTAGTTTTCCTTTTTTGTAGCATCTTTGCCTGGTTTTGGTATTAGATTGATGTTAGCTTCATAAAATCAGTTAGGTAGTGTTCCATTTTCTTCAATGTTTTGAAAGAGTTTGAGTAAGATTGGTGTCAGTTCTTTCTGGAAAGTTTGGTAGAATTCCCCTGTGAAGCCATCTGGCCCTGGGCATTTATTTGTGGGAAGATTTTTGATGACTGATTGGATCTCTTTGCTTGTGATGGATTGGTTGAGGTCTTCTGTTTCTTCTCTGGTCAGTCTACGTTGTTCATATGTTTCCAGGAAATTGTCCATTTCTTCTACATTATCCAGTTTGTTGCCATACAGTTGTTCATAATATCCTCTTACAATTTTTTTAATTTCTTCAGGATCTGCAGTTATGTCACCTTTTTCATTCATTATTTTGTTTATATGGGTCTTCTCTCTTTTTGATTTTGTCAGTCTAGCTAGGGGCTTGTCAATCTTGTTGATCTTCTCAAAGAACCAACTTTTGGTGATAGTTATCCTCTCTATTGTTTTTTTGTTTTCTGTGTCATTTATTTCTGCTTTAATCCTTGTTATTTCTTTTCTTGTACTTGGTTTAGGATTGGTTTGCTGTTCATTTTCTAGCTTCTTCAGTTGATCCATTAGTTCTTTGATTTTGGCTCTTTCTTCCTTTTTAATATATGCGTTTAGTGCTATAAATTTCCCCCTTAGCACTGCTTTTGCTGCATCCCATAGGTTTTGGTATGTTGTGTTCTCATTTTCATTCGTTTCTATATATTTAGCAATTTCTCTTGCTATGTCTTCTTTAACCCACTGATTGTTTAGGAGTGTGTTGTTTAACCTCCAGGTATTTGTGAATTTTCTATGTCTCTGATGGTTATTGACTTCTAATTGTATTCCATTGTGGTCAGAGAATGTGCTTTGAATAATTTCAATCTTTTTAAATTTATTGAGGCTTGTTTTATGTCCCAGCATATGATCTATTCTGGAGAAAGTTCCATGAGCGCTAGAAAAGTACGTGTATCCTGGTGATTTGGGATGTAATGTCCTGTATATGTCTGTTAAATCTAATTCATTTATCAGATTGTTTAGGTTTTCAATTTCCTTATTGGTCTTCTGTCTGGTTGATCTATCTATAGGAGAGAGTGATGTGTTGAAGTCTCCCACAATTACTGTGGAAACATCAACTGCTTCCTTTAGTTTTGCCAGTGTTTCTCTCATGTGTTTTGTGGCACCTTGATTGGGTGCATAGACATTTACGATTGTTATTTCTTCTTGTTGAATTGCCCCTTTTATTAGTATGTAGTGGCCTTGTTTGTCTCTCAAAACATCCCTGCATTTAAAGTCTATTTTATCTGAGATTAATATTGCTACACCTGCTTTCTTTATGAAAATATTTTCATAAATATTTATGTATGAAATATTTTTTTCCGTCCTTTCACTTTCAGTTTCTTGGATGAAATATTTTTTTCCATCCTTTCACTTTCAGTTTCTTTGTGTCCCTGTGTCTAAGATGAGTCTCTTGTATGCAACATATTGATGGTTCATTTTTTTTGATCCATTCTACGAATCTATATCTTTTAATTGGGGAGTGTAATCCATTTACATTCAACGTTATAACCGTGAAGGCATTTCGTGAATCAGCCATCTTATCCTTTGGTTTATGTTTGTCATATTTTTCCCCTCTGTCTATTAATATCCTTTATTGTACCCATACCGAATCTCTTTAGTACTGAACCTTTCTCCAAGTCTCTCTGTCCTTTCTTTGTTTCTCTGTCTTTAGTATCTCCAGTAGGGCAGGTCTCTTGTTAGCAAATTCTCTCAGCATTTGTTTGTCTGTGAAAAATTTAAGCTCTCCCTCAAATTTGAAGGACAGCTTTGCTGGATAAAGTATTCTTGGCTGGAAATTTTTCTCACTCAGAATTTTAAATATATCGTGCCACTGCCTTCTTGCCTCCATGGTGGCTGCTGAGTAGTCACTACTTAGTCTTATGCTGTTTCCTTTGTATGTGGTGAATTGCTTTTCTCTTGCTGCTTTCAGAACTTGCTCCTTCTCTTCCGTGTTTGACAGTGTGATCAGAATATGTCTCGGAGTGGGTTTATTTGGATTTATTCTATTTGGAGTTCGCTGAGCATTTATGATTTGTGTATTTAATGTTGTTTACAAGATTTGGGAAGTTTTCCCCAACAATTTCTTTGAATACGCTTCCTAGACCTTTACCCTTTTCTCCCCCTTTTGGGACACCAATGAGTCTTATATTTGGACGTTTCATATTATCTATCATATCCCTGAGGTCCATTTCGATTTTTTCAATTTTTTTCCCCATTCTTTCTTTTATGCTTTCATTTTCCATTCAGTCATCTTCCAGGTCACTGATTCGTTGTTCAACTTCCTCTAGTCTTGTACTATGAGTGTCCAGAATCTTTTTAATTCGGTCAACAGTTTCTTTAATTTCCATAAGATCATCCATTTTTTTATTTAGTCTTCCAATGTCTTCTTTATGCTCTTCTGGGGTCTTCTTGATATCCTTTGTATCCCGTACTATGGTCTCATTGTTCATCTTTAGTTCTTTGAGTAGCTGTTCTAGGTGCTGTGTCTCTTCTGAACTTTTGATTTGGTTGCTTGGGCTTGGGTTATCCATATCGTCTGGTTTTTGCATATGCTTTAGAATTTTCTGTTGTTTTTGGCCTCTTGGCATTTGCTGAACTTGATAGGGTTCTTTTAGGATTTGTAGACCAATTGAAGTCCTTATCTCTAATTTATCAGATCTACAGCTTCGTGGAGTACACTTTCACTAACTAACCAGCAGGTGGTGTCCACGAGCCACCTGTTCTCCACAAGCCAGTTCTCCCCTGCTTAGCCTTTTTGGTGAGTGGGGGAGTGAGTCTTGTGGGGTCCAATTGGTGTACCAAGCTTGCATGTGTAGTTGGTGTTGCCTGCCCTGTATATGGGGCGTGTTTCTGGGCAGTCAGGGGGGGGGGTGGCTCTAACAATGAAATCTCCCTTGTGATCCTAGAGTTTTAAAGCTGCTGCAATAGTCTAATCCTTCAGTTCAGTCCTGCCACAGTTTGTCTCTGCCACTGACCCACAAGTCCTTGGTATTGGTGTATGGCTCCTGAGACTTGCAAGTGGTCCCCTCTTCCAGGCTGTGCACCCCGGGTCCTCTGTGGAGGGATGACTGTGCTATGTCACAGGTGAGTGCCGTCCCCCCAGGGTAGTTCTGGGGTGCTGGGCTGTGTTGGGAGGCTCCCAGTCTGCTGAAATGATGGCTGAATGGGGCTTTGTTAATTCACACTGCTCCACCTTCCCAACTCTGGGACAATCAGCTGAGGTTGCAGGAAAGGCTAATGTCCACGCCCAGTTTTGTGGTGTGTGCCTGTTATTTGAAGCCCTTCCGTCACACTGGGTTGTCTGGGGCAGCTCTGGGCTATGGGGCTGTCGATGGGCAGGGGTGTTTCCTGTCCACCAGGATGATGGCTGTTAGCGGACACCCCCCTTTTTTTGGGAAGTTGTGGTGTTTAGTGAATTTTCTCAGCCACTGGATTATTGCCTTTTGTCTCAGAGCTCTCTTAGTTCTGCTCTTGTCTTGACCTGCCCAAATTGCAAGTCTTTGAAGCTTTCTGTATTGGGCTTCTTAGAGTAATTGTTTTAGAAAATGAAAAAAGTATTTAAAAAAAGGGCCCTCCTCAGAGATCTAATGGGCTATTGAAATGCTAAGAGACAAAGCCATTTGGGCCATTAAGGAAAGTTCCACAGGGCAGAGAGATCAGCTTTTCTTCGGGATTTGCATATGAGCCTCAGGGCCTGAGCTCTGCCCTTCCCCTTTCTATTTTCACCAGAACTCCAAAAATCCTCCGCTTTTATTTTGGAGTTTTTCGTGTTGTGTTTTTCTATGCCTGTCTCCTCTCTGCTGGGCTGGCTGCTCTCAGATTCTCTGGTGTCTGGTCTCAGTCTATCTATTGTTGGAGTTTGGATCAGTAGAATGAGTTTCTGATAAGGGCTGCCACTGCAGTTCTCCCTTCTCCCTCCCGGAGCTGACAGCCCCTCCTCCCACGGGACCGAGCCCAGCAGGGAGGGGTGCGGGTCCCCTGGCCACAAAAACCCACAGATTTCGCTGATCTCAGCATCTCCACGCCTTCATGAGCGTTGTATGAAGTATGCCCAAAGCCAGACTGCTCTGCGGCGTCCTTTCCATGCAGTTCCCGGCCCTCCACCCACTTTCCTGGAGGAGCAACCAAAACACACAGCCCACCATTCCACCATCCTGCCCCACCTCCTCCTGAGCATATTGAAGATCATTTTTTAAAAGTCTTTGTCTGTTGTATTCACAGCGTGGTCTTTGTCAGTGTTTACTGTATTTGTATCCTCTTCCTTTGGATAGGCCATTCATTTCCTGTGGCTTGTAATCTTTTGTGGTACACTGTACATTTTAATATTTTAAAATGTTTACTCTGGGATTTATTTCCTGAGATGTCTTTTTCTTGAGTTTGTATCCAGCTAATGATATGATAGAGAACTTTGGGTGTGAAGCTAACAAAACCAAGAACACAAGCTAAAAACACCTTTCACTGTCTTTGCAAATTGGTTTTTGCAATTGGTTTTACGTTGGCTGGTACTCTGCCTCAGCATTCAGCCGTTTTATCAGGAAGGGCAGCCCAAGGTGAGTGTCAAGTGCCAGGTCCTCCCCGTCTTTTCTGGGCCTGTGTCTTGTCCTGGGTTTGTATTTGCCAGTTGCCTTAGGAGTTCCCCTGTGTGCAGGAGTTTGAACGCCCCCTCTACTTCCCAGGAAGCAGACCTCCCTCTCCAGGGTGTTCCACTGTAGGACTTAAAGCAGGCAAGCCTTTGTGCCCCAGGCTGCCTGCCTCAGTTGTTTCTTTCATTGCTTTCGTTGTCTCAAGCTGCTTTTGCCTGGAAGGCACATTCTGCAAGGGAGGCTTGCAGGAGAGAAATTTTCCAAGTCAGTCTTTCCCAGTTGGAACAAGGCCAGACACCCCTAAAGCCATTCCCAGAGGGCTCCAAACTGCCCTGTGGAGGGGTTGAGGGAGAGGCCAGGGAGGGCACCAGGAGCGTCTTCCGCTGTTCCTCTAAGTTACACTTTATTATTTCAAATACCTGCTCAGCAAATGCAGCCCTTCACCTGTCCTCTGCTGCTTTTGTCTGGGATGGGTTGGAGCAGTGGCCACCCTCAGAGCCTGGCCCCCAGCGATCTGAAGTAGCTGATCGAAAGCGGTGATGAGCCATCAGACCTTTCTGCCCCCTGCCACTGCTTTTGGAAAACTAGGTTTTAAGTCCCTTTCTGGCTATGCCAGTGGCTGGATCACACTGGTGCCTGCTGCGAGAGTTGGGGGTGGGCAACGGTAACTGCTGCACAGAGAGAACAGGTCACTGGTATTTACAGTAGTCACAGCTTCTTCCTCCTGCTCTTCCCTGGGTGCTGCTCAGTGTTCTTTCTGCTGGCTTCTGGAATTTTTTTTTTTTTTTTTTTTTATTAAATTCAGTTTTATTGAAATACATTCACACACCATACAATCATCCATGGTGTACAATCCACTGTCCACAGTATGATAACATAGTTATGCATTAATCACCACAATCTATCTCTGAACATTTTCCTTACATCAGAAAGAACCAGGACAAGAATAAAAAATAAAAGTGAAAAAAGAACACCCAAATCATCCCCTCATCCCACCCCATTTGTCCTTTAGTTTTTATCCCTATTTTTATACTCATCCATACACTAGATAAAGGGGTGTGAGCCACAAGGTCTTCACAATCACACTGTCACCCCTTGTAATCTACATTATTATGTAATTGTCTTCAGGAGTCCAGACTGCTGGGTTGGAGTTCGGTAGTTTCAGGTATTTACTTCTAGCTATTCCAATACATTAAAGCCTAAGAGGTGTTATCTATATATTGCATAAGAATGTCCACCAGAGTGACCTCTCGACACCATTTGAAATCTCTCAGCCACTGAAACTATTTCTTCTCATTTTGCATCCCCCTTTTGGTCAAGAAGATACTCTCAGTCCCACGATGCCGGGTCCACATTCATCCCCGGGAGTCATGTTCTGCATTGCCAGGGAGATTTACACCCCTGGGAGTCGGGTCCCACGTAGGGGGGAGGGCAGCAAGTTCACCTGTCGAGATGGCTCAGTTAGAGAGACGGCCACATCTGAGCAACAAAGAGGTACTCATGGGGAGACTCTTATGGCCTCTGGAATTTTGAAATTGTTGTTTCAGACAGTTCCTGCCTGATTAATGGTTATTCTATTAGAGGGCCTGGTTCTTGGAGCTTTCTCCTCCTCCATCTTTCTCCAGCTTCTAGATAGCATTTAGAGGAGACAAGCCTGATCTGAGTGGGTTCAAGAGAGAGGAGAGAAATTGGATATAGCAAGGTGACAACTCTTTAAATTTTATGTAAGGATTGTGGAGACATGGGGTAGTAGTATGAGGTGGATATGGGGTTAAATATTCTTTCTTTGGTTATATGGGAGCTAATATAACATGGATTTATGCTCTTGGAAATAATTTGCGGTGGGGAAATTTATTGAAGAAAGAAGGTGGAACTGCTAGAACAGTGTCTTGAAGTAGGAAGAGGAAATTCGAGCTACTCAGCAAATGGAGGGGATGGTCTTAGATAGAAGCACCCATAATTAAAAGGAAGTAGACAGAGTACGTGGACACAGATGCAACTGGGTGGGTAGATGTGAGTTAGAGATCTGTAGACATTCTCTTTTGATTTCATTCCTCTTCTCAATGGAATAGACAGCACATTGGTAAGCTGAGAACAAAGATGCTGCAAAGAGGTGTTAGAGGTTTGAGGAGATGGAAAAGATATGGAACAGTTACTAATGTAGAGTCCAGACTTGAAGAAGAGGGAGAATGAATGGACTAAGGAAATACAGTTCTGTTGCTGCCTGGGAGTCTACCTGAAGTTGAGTGATCAAGAATTTTAAAGTGAGACCCAGTCAGCATTTTTATGTTTGTATGTTTAGTTGTTTTAACCTAAGTTTAGCAGGTGGAGATAAGTGGATTAAACAATGATTGAGCTTTTCCCAAGTAATTATAACAAAATAAAACAAGGGCAAGAGTATTGAACATGTATGCAAGGGAATGATTATGAGAAAACATGGAGTCAAAACTAGAAAAAGAGACATACAGGAGTGAAAATACAGTAAGCTCAAACAGTAAACAATATTTGCTGGGTTCGGACAATATTCATTGTTGATGTTATGAAAATAAATGCTGTTCACAACTTAGCCACCTGGTATGCTATGAGTAGATTTTTTTCTTGCTCATCTTTTTGTTTTCCTGGAGTTAATCATTGTCTTGCTAATTTAAAAATTTGCTCTCAGTATTTCCTCTCCAAAGTTCCACAAAATGATAAAGTCCTTTTCAGTATGACCAACGAGATCAGGTCATCTATTTTTTTCCCCTCAGAGACATCCTTTGAAGCCTGCACCAGAGTGGATAGGGTGTTCTCTAGACTTGCTGAACAGTTTTCACTTTGGGATGTTGCTTTACTATCATCCTGAGAATTTCTGCCATCTTTCTCATGTTCCGTCTCCTGTTTCCTGGATCCTTTCTTCCTTGGTTTACTCCCTAGTTCTGATGGAGCATATCCTCCAGTAGTTTTCTGTGATAGGTACCTGGAAAGTACAGGGACATTTCATAATGCTCTGCCTTCTGTGGACCTTTTTTCATTCATTTTGCTGGGTACTGAGTGCACCAGATCTTCTGCTTATTGGGGCTGTTACATAATAGCTGTTGTCATGGCTGAAGTGAGAGTACCAGTGGAGTTGAAGAGAAATGGAGAGAGAGGAGATCTTGTGGAGAGAGAATCAACAGTACTTGGTAATTGATGGCGAGTGGGGGAGTAAGAGAAAAGGAAGTGTCAGTATGATCCCTAGTTTTGGGCTAGGGTAACTGAATTTGGATGATATTGCCATTCGCTGATATCTAAGACTGGAGGAGGAGCATGTTAGGAAGAGGAAATCTCGAGTTTTATTTCAGAAACGTTCAATCTGAAATATTTGAGACATTCAGGAAATATGTTGTGTATGTAGTTGGGATATGAGTTTGGGGTTAGAATGAGTGGCCCAAGCAGGAGACATTGGAGTAGTTGACAGATGGGTGATTTTAACAGTTTTGCGACTAGATGAATCGTTGGGGTGGGAAGGTGGGAGTGCAGAAAGAAGAGGTGGCAGCATAGTACTGAACCTTGAGGAACTCCGACACTGGTGGAAGAAGACAAGACAGCGGAGAAAACAGAGAGAAGGAGACAGATGAAGAATGGTGAAAATGGTGGGAATAAAAAAGTATTTGACAAAATCTCACACTCAGGTCTGATAAAAACACTCAGCAATCTAGGAATAGAAGAGAACTTCCTCAACCTGATAAATGATATCTATGAAAAATTGACAGCTAACAGCATACTTAATGGTGAAAGAATGACTGCTTTCTCCCTAAGATCAGAAACAAGACAAGGATGCCCACTCTCACCACTTCTGTTCAACATTGTGCTGGAAGTCTCAGCCAAAAGCAGCATTTTAAAAGTCACCATTCAGCACTGTGGTCGTGCCTAGATTGTTTTCTTGTTGTTTGTTGTGTATGTGTTTTGATCTTTACCAATTTAATAGGCAAAAATAATAAGACATTAATTAGTGTTATAAGTGAGAGTAAACTTTTTTGCCTCATTTGTATCCTAGTTATTTGTATCTTACTTAGGTAAGCTGTCCCTCTCTTTTCCCCATTCTGTAACTGGTATTTTGGTGTTCTCCTTACTGATTTACCTAATACGTTATAGTTAATCTCACATATATTTATATATTTATATGCATAATTAATATAGTCCGGTTTATAAATTAATTTCTTCCATTGTTATTTGGAAATAGGGAAGACTGTTTTAGACATGGAAGTAATTTATTTCTCTTTAAACATTTATTCACTAAATGAATAAATAAATACATTCTTCTAGCTTTGTTATTTTTAATGTAATTCATTATCTGGAACAGTTGTAGCACATAAATATAATTATGAAGTGAAATTATAATTTATTTTTCCCAAATAATCCATCAAATTTAAAAATGTACCAAAATAAACTAAATAATTCATTCCCATTGGTTTGTGATGCCACTTTTATCATACACTAAATTCTGCTGTATAATAGGGTCTGTTTCTAGACTGTTCTGCTCTGTCTTAATTACTATAGTTTTATATTACATTTTAACTATCTCTCCATTTCTCTTGCTCTCTGACCACAAGATTTTCTTGGCTATTCTCAGTCATTTATTGCTCCAGGCCAATTTTTGATAAATGCGTGAGTGTCTTCCCACTCCAGTCAAAAAAATATTTGTCAGGATTTTGGTGGGACTTGCAATAAACATAAAAATTAATTTGTGGAAAATTTAACATTTTAAAAATATTGAGTCTTTCTGCTTGCATACATGGAATGTGCTTCCACTTGAGTTTTTAAAATGTATGTCAGAAAAGTTTTGTACTTACTTTCTTCAGTCCAGTGGGTTTCTTTACAAATTGAACCCTGTGTATTTCATAATAATTGCTTTTATGAAAATCTGAAACCTCCTACCCCCATTTTATATTCTGGTTTTGTTTGTTTTGTTTTTTTCATATAGAAAGTTTAATGATTTTTATCTATTAATATCATCCCTGTCTATTTCAGTGAACTCTTACTAATTCTAAGTGGTTTTTTAGTTGATTCACTTCAGTTTCCTAGATAGACAATGTTCTTCTGCATTCAGATGATCGTCTCCTTTCCATTTCCCACTTTATTTCACTGGTAAGAAAATCTGTAATATCACTATTTAACTAATGCTATTAGTGTGTATTCTGATCAATAAAATCTTGATTTTTTTTAATGGTAAATGATTCTAGCATTCCATCACTAAGTATCATGTTGAATTACTAAGGTAATATGTTAAGGAAGTGTCTTTCTATTCTTAGTTTACTGAAAGTCATCAGAAATGCATACTAAATTTTATCAGATGTCTTTCTGGCATCACTTAAGATGACTTTATTTCTAAACAAATGAGAAGGTTAACCTTAGACAAGGTGCTGTTCCTCCATTATACTGTCTGAGATAAGATATATTACAGATATTCCATCTTTGTAATGGAAAATTACCTTAATACTTAAACCATATATTTAATTCCCTGCCCACATTTACTCACCTCTCTTCAGAAACAGTTTCTCTACCCAAATACTCCTATAAGGTGTAGCTCCACACTCTGATATATTAATACATGAATGAATTAATGACTTCATTGATGAAGGGAGTAGTCCATGATGTTAAACACACCCAGTGGGACATGAATGGCAAGAAGAAAAGGGTGGCATTGAATAAGCCTTAAAATGGCATGTGCGAAAGAAAGACAGGATATCTCCTCCAGATAATTTGTGGGACACTTTCCAAAGTGGTGGACTATTAATAATTAATTAACTGGAATGGCCTGGTCCTTTATATCTTTGAATCTGTAATTGCATCAAGTCTCCCAAGGTCCAAATGTTTAAGAGGGGTGAGGAATAGTGACCCAATCTAGTGGGTCTGATTCTTCTTTAGTCTGCTTATCAACTGTAGTCTTTGGGGGCCAAGTTGATAACATCATTCTTTTTAATACCCCTCCAATATGTTGGGAATTACACACATAATCTGAAGGCATCTTGTTTTCAGGTCACCTTAAGAAATTATCCCGAGCTCCTACCCTCAGCCTTACATACCAAATGCTTCTATGGAAACTATTCTTCTGCCTCTTCCAGAGGCACCAGTTTCTTCCTGTCTTTGCTTTCTTTTCAAGTTGCATTATTATAAATACATTTTTTTCCCAATAACCCATAAACAATCTTGTACCTAGAAATCTTACTAATGATTCTCTTATTTTCCTGCTACTTTCATTATTCACTCATTCAACAAGTACATCAAAGGATCTGAATAGACATTTCTCCAAAGAAGATGTACAAATGGCCAATAAGCACATGAGAAGTTGCTCAACATCATGAGCCATCAGGAAATGTAAACTAAAACCGCAGTGTGATACACCATTTCACACCCATAAGGATGGGTATAATAGAAATAATTAAAAAAAAAAAAAAAAAAACCCATGGTAAATAACAAGTGTTGGCAAGGATGTAGAACCCTCGTATACTGCTGGTGGGACTGTAAAGTAGTGCAGCCACTGGAAAACAATTCGCTGGTTCATCAAAATGCTAAACATAGAATTACCATATGATCCAGTAGTCCCACTCTTAGATATATACCCAAGAGAAATGAAAACACAAAAATTTGTATATGTATGTTCATAGCAGCATTATTCATAATAGCTAAAAGGTAGAGACAACTCAAATGTCCATAAACTACTAAATGGATAAATAAAATATGGTCTATACATAAATGGACTATTCGTCATACTGAAGAGTGGTATACTGATACACGCTACAGCATGGTGACCCTTGAAAACATGATGCTACGTGAAAGAAGCCCATCACAAAAGGCCATGTATTATACGATTCCATTTATATGAAATATCTAGAATAGACAGAGCTATAGAAGCAGAAAGTAAATTAGTCATTGCCTAAGGATGGGGGAGGGAAGTTGAGGGAAATAGGATGTAGTGATGACTGTACAACTATGTGATGATATTGTGAACCATTGTGCACTTTGAGTGGGTTGTATGGTTTGTGAATATAGCTCAATAAAACTGCTTTAAAAAGAAAAAGAAACAAGGCTGCCTTTGAAATTGGAATGCAAAGTATTTTTTAGGAATAGACTTTGATAAGAACCTGAAATGCCAATTAGAAAATAGAATACATCCATAAGATGGAATAATGAACAGCTAATGTTTTCAACATATATTTAATGATGTGGGGAAGTATTAAAAGGAAGAAACAGGATACACAATTTTATGCAGCATAGAATGCTAATTGTGTAATTTTTGGCGTGGCTAAAACCTGTGTGCATGAGGAGAGAACAACCTGAAATACAGTACCAAAAACTATAAAGAGTTGCTATTGCAGAGTGTAGAGTGAGATAATTTTCATGTATTGTTTAAAAATTGTCCATAGTTTCCAAATAAAATATTTATTATAGCTACATTTCTATATATAAACCTGTTGTTTAACACTTCTCTCCTTCGTCTTCGTAAGGCGTTTGGTAGAACTCCCGGTGTCTTGGGTCTTAGAGGCGCATGAGACCAAGCCATGCCAGACAACTGACCAGAGTGTGCCATCTGTTTCATTTGCATGACTGTGAAGAAGAAAGTAAGCTATGAACTTAAATATCTTTTGCAGGTTATCAATGCTGCCCTGGCTTTGGCAGCAAAACCACAGAGTAAACTAGCCCAAGAGAACATGGATCTTTTTAAAGAACAGTGGGAAAAACAAGTCCGTGTTCTCACAGATGCTGTCGACGACATTACTTCCATTGATGACTTCTTGGCTGTCTCAGGTAATGAGGTTGTTCCCCAGAGAAGCATGTGTGGATGTGCCTTACTGCTTTTGTCTGTGTACAATAAGTAGACAGTCAAGAGGCCCTCAAGTCTTATCCTGGCAGGTAAATTATTCTAGCAATAATGTTGTGCTGGTTTTCATTTTAATTTAAAAAAAAAAAAAAGGCACTGCCGCTGACTCCTGAGCAGCAGGAGGTGGGGTTGAAGTTTTGTGCCTTGTTTCAGGGTGAGAAGTGCTGGCCTTGATTCCAGATGTGTGAGGGAGAGCGCTGGCGGACAGAGGCTTCTCTCTGTATCATGCGAGAGCCTGCTTGGTGACCTGTGCAGCACCAGCACCATCCCTCCCTCTTGGGAGCGCTGTGTTTGGAACAGAGATGGCCCTGTGTCCTGGGAGAGGCTGTGGTTCTTTGTCACGAGGCTCTGAACCTTAGGAGAAAGATTCCTAGCACCGTTGCATTTAGGTCCTTTTTAAAATAATATTTTCTCTTCATGTAAGTTAACTGCCTACTTTTCCAAAGACTCTTCTGTCTGCATGAGAGACAGATAAAAAAACAGGGAGGAAATATTTAAGTGCCATTTAATTATGAACTTTCAAAAAATAAATCTGAGTAATTCACCTCACAAAAACAGTTGATTTCATTATATAAACATAAACTGGTAATGACATAGTAAATTGCATTTATATAGAAAATGTCTGTCAAAAGCAATTCATAGTGTTATCACACAGAGATAAATTTCAATTCCATCTCCTTAGAGTTGAGTAAGTTATAAATTTATCCTCCATTTAATGGGGTCTCCGGTGCCCTTTGAATGGCTACACTGCTGGCTCTCCAGAAAAACCAGGCTTCCTGAGGCTAGTGGCTGTGGGCAGAGTCTGTGGCTGGGTACTTGTAGAGCTCAAACTACCTGTCACCCCAGGGAACCGAAGGCTAGAATGTGGGAGATGTGGGTGGCAATGGGGCTTGAAGCAGACGCGGGGTTTAAGTACATGCACGGCACAGTCCTCCAGCAGTGACCTATATAAGGGTGACAGTGTGTTCTGCATATCAATGTTTTCCTGTGTCTGCTCGCTTTCCTTGGGATTGGTAGTTTTGGCTTTACTTGTGGAAGTGGGGAGCATACAACCTGCAAAGAAAAAAAAGAAAAAAAAACTGTGCTGCTTCAGGACTGCCAAATTGCAGGTGTTATACTTGGAGACAGAAAATTCATTTGCGAGCACATCTTTACAGGTGCCAAAAATGCAGCAATGGCTTTTTTGGGAAATCTTGGCCTTCTGTTGTTTTTCCCAATGAAGTACTGAATTATTCTCTTTCATAGATTTGGAGAAAAACATTCCACTTTCAGTGCATACTTTTAAGCAAACAACAAATTCAGAGATTAAATGCAAAGTTCCCCTCTGAATAGATACTACATTCCTAAACTTTCTTTATGGTGATTAGGTTATGTTTACCTCAGTCTTGGTCTCAAGGGATTTTCAGGTCCTCTTCCAGCAAAATAAAATTTAATAGACTCAAATATCCCTCATGGAATATTTTTCAGAACAAAAGGGATTCTCTAGCAGCATTTAATGGGATCCAGTCAGTCTCTTTAAGGTGGGTATATGATATAAAACAGAAGAATAGTAAAGAGAAATCAAATTCTTTAACAGATACACTTTTGTCTGGTGAGTGTGTTCAATTTTTATGCAAATGTAGGAAAATATAAGAAAGGGTTGATTGAAGGAGAGGAGGTTAGACAGTTTCCGTTTAGCACATAAAAGCAGAACAATTCTCTGAGTTTCAGAGCATCTGAATTTCAGAGGTCTACCTGGTGTTTTTCTCTAATGTTCCGTCACCGCCTTACTTAGCAATGTCAAGGAATTAAATAATTGGGCAAGAGCTGTTCACAGTCCCTCTCATTTTTATGGTGTGCTTTTTACAGGCATGACTTGAAGGGAGATGATAGGCAGGGTTCTGTGCAGAGTTCTCCTGGACTGACTGGTTACTTTCTAGTATTCTGGCTCTTGCCCTCACACAGCTGCCTCACCCATGGCAGCTTTGGCACTTTTTGTGTGAGAGGCTAGAGTCTAGGCAATCTGGCAGGGCTGTGACTGGCTCTCATTGCCAGGAGCCCCACTCTGGACCCATGTCCCCAGGCTTTGGCCCTTCTGCAGTTCACAGCACCTCTAGGTCTGTATCGTGGATTGGAGGGCAGCAGTCACAGACAGAACAAGAAGCCTCACCCTCATCTGCCCCATTCACCTTTTCAGGTCATTTCCCCTTCCCCTGGGGCACTGGTGCTTCAGTGGTGCCTGTCAGTGAGCTGGGCTTGTTTCTGATGGGGGTGGGGGGTGAGAAGCAGCCAGGCAGGTTGCCCCACCCAGGGTCTGGCTTCAGCTAGGTGAGCATCATAAAGTTTTGCTTGAGTACTTTAAGTGGTTGTTTTCTACTATATTCCTGGGCCTTGTGTCCTTGGGCATGGTGAGGAAGTTTGTGGAATGTTTCCAGTAATGATTTTCCACCATCAGATTCCCTCTTGGGATCCCTGGAGCCTGAATGTTTTCTGTAGTCCTGCCACTCATGGGGAACACAACTAAGAGGGGAGTTATTTAGGGACAAGGACTGAGTAGACCCTCTGCTGCTTTATCTCTGTTGGTCCTGGACATTCTCTCCCATTGGTCTTAGAAGTTCCCTCATGCTTACCACAACTCATGTTCTGACTTGTGTCTCTAAAAGCAGTGATCATCTTGTATATAACTTGGTAAAGCCACTGACACCTTTAAGGTAGCATTGGACGAGGCTGCAGGGGAGAGAGACCATGGGTCACTGTGTGTCAAATGTGACACAGTAGCATTTGCTAATGAAGAGAGACACATGCATGCCACCCCAGGTGTTTTAATTTGCTAATGCTGCTGGAATGCAAAACACCAGAAATGGACTGGCTTTTATAAAAGGGGGTTTATTTGGTTACACAGTTACAGTCTTAAGGCCATTAAGAGTCCAAGGTAACACATCAGTATCAGGTACCTTCACTGGAGGATGGCCAATGGTGTCTGGAAAACCTCTGTTAGCTGGGAAGGCACGTGGCTGGTGTCTGCTCCAAAGTTCTGGTTTCAAAATGGCTTTTTCCCAGGACGTTCCACTCTAGGCTGCAGTTCCTCAAAAATGTCACTCTTAGTTGCTCTTGGGGTATTTGTCCTCTCTTAGCTTCTCCAGAGCAAGAGTCTGCTTCCAAAGGCCATCTTCAAACTGTCTCTCATCTGCAGCTCCTGTGCTTTCTTCAAAGTGTCCCTCTTGGCTGTGGCAGCTTGCTCCTTCTGTCTGATCTTATATAGTGCTCCAGTAAACTAATCAAGGCCCCTGCTGAATGGAAATTATCCAATCAGAGTCATCACCCACAGTTGGGTGGGGCGCATCTCCATGGAAACACTCAAAGAATTACAATCTAATTAACGCTGATAGGTCTGCCCACACAAGATTACATCAAAGATAATGGCGTTTGGGGGGATGTAATACATTCAGACTGGCACACCAGGGAAGAAGGAATGGGGACACCTATTCCCCAGCCTGCCCTGTTCAGAAGTCTGCCTTCAAAATGGGTTGAGATGCTAGAGAGTATTCAGCAAACAAAAATTTATTTATGTTGACTGATGCCTTAAGGAGAGTGGCTTGAAATTTAACAAAGTGATAAAGACTGTTTGAATTTCATTTGAATTGTATTTGATAATCATTTCCCATGGAAATGCAATTTACTTTCTCATTCATTTACTTTGCTTATAAGCCGAAGTTTGGCCCTTTTTTTTTTTTTTCAAGATGCACATGGTTGCTTCGAGTGGTTCTAATCAGGTTTATTACATTTCCTTACTAATTTTACCAATTACTCTTTGGAAACCAATAATATATTGTATTAAATACTTTGGGGCAGCACCTAAGAGTAGTAATTTGTACTCTTCTTCATTAATGTCAGTGTGCCCAAAGAATTTGGTCTGATTGAGATGTCATTAAATAAAAGAATTACTGTACCCGACTTCTGTTTTTGTTTTTAATAGCAAAAATGCAAAACTGAAAATAAAGAGTTTCTCCCTTTGGAGGAAGTGATATAGCTAGTGGTGAATTTGGAGGTTTGATTCCTGTTTGCTAATGCCACTGTTATGCGAAATACCAGAAATGGATTGGGTTTTTTAAAGGCGGTTTATTTGGTTACAAAGTTAGGGACTTAAGGCCATAAAGTATCCAAGGTAAGGCATTAACAATAGGGTACCTTCATTGGAGGATGGTCATTGGCATCCAGAAAACCTCTGTTAGCTTGGAAGGCACATGGCTGGTGTCTTCTTCCTTGGCTCCTAGATTGTGTTTCAAAATGACATTCTCCCAGGATGTTTCTCTCTAGGCATCTGGGGGTGTTCTCGTAGTTTCTCTGGAGCAAACTCTGTTGTAGCAAAAGTCTACTTTCAAAGGACATCTTCAAAATGTGTCCCTCAGCTGCAGCTCTCTGCTCCTGTGCTATCTTTAGAATGTTTCTCTTGTTTATGAACTCCTTTATACTACTCCAGTGATCCAATTAACACCCACCCTGAATGGGTAGGGTAACACCTCCATGGAAATTATCCAGTCAAACATTTCACTCACAGTTGATTGAGTCACATCTCCATGGAAACAGTCAACACTAATAAGTCTGCCCCCACAAAAGTGCATCAAAGATAATGGCATTTTGGGGGATATAATACATCCAAACTGGAACAATTCCTGACTCTCATTTCTGTGCCCCAGTTTCCTCATTGACCAATGGTGATAAAATAAAAACTCAGAGTAGTGTCTGGCATATAGTAAATGCTCTATATTATTATAATTATTTAATTACAATATTTATAAATATTATTGTAAATGCTCAATAGTATTATCTCCTATGTGTGCAAAAGGTTGCACCAATAAAAATATCAGGGGAAAAGATGCACAGAAAGAGCCCCATTATTACATGTAATGGACTGAAGTGTAGGTTCCTGCAGCCTTTCTGGAGGCACGGTGCTGATGGGCTCGAGGCCTGAAGAGCAGTTGGGCACCATTTTAAGTGTATATGCCCTTTGACTCTGCAGTCCTATTGCTAGAAGATTTTCCCAAGGATATGTGTGCCGGTTTGAATGTATTATGTCCCCCAAACGCCATTATCTTTGATGTAATCTTGTATGGGCAGATGTTATCAGGGTTGATTAGATTGTAATTCTTTGAGTGTTTCTTTGGAATGCACCATACCCAGCTGTGGGTGATGACTCTGATTGGATAATTTCCATGGAGGTGTTGCTCCACCCATCCAGGGTGGGTTTAAGTTGATCAGTGGAGCCATATAAATGAGCTGACATAACAGAAGGAACTCAGTGCAGCTGTGAGTGACGTCTTGAAGAGAAGCAAGCTTGCTAGAGAGGAACGTCCTGGGAGAAGGCCATTTTGAAACCAGAACTTTGGAGCAGACGCCAGCCACGTGCCTTCCCAGCTAACAGAGGTTTTCCGGACACCATTGGCCATCCTCCAGTGAAGGTACCCGATTACTGATGTGTTACCTTGGACACTTTATGGCCTTAAGACTGTAACTGTGTAGCCAAATAAACCCCCTTTTTCTAAAAGCCAATCCATCTCTGGTGTTTTGCATTCTGCAGCATTAGCAAACTAGAACAATATGTATACAAAAGTTTGCCAAAATACCTTTGCAAGAATGTTCACTTCACCCAAAATATCTAAGAGACGACTGGGTAAATGAATTATGGCCCCTCCATCTATTCAATAAGGTACTGCGCAGCCACTAAAATAGACAAGGTAGATCGGTAAGGGCAGACCTAGATGGGTTTTCAAGTGAAACATAGGTATAGTAGTGTCCAAAATATCCCTTTTGTTCAGTTTACATATAGCTTTGTGTATTTATGTAGATAGACTGAAATGTGTATGGGGGCACGGGGGTGTGAATTTTTTTTTTTTTTCCTGTTAGAAGCACACCTATAAATAAAGGCTGTTGAACAATCAGAGCCTTTAGTGGAGTACAGATTGGTATGACTAATCATAACAGACCCATGCCGAGTTGCCTTGAAATACTCAGCACTATAAATAATTTATGGTTTCAGTTAGTGTGGGGACCACATCTCCAGTGGACTCTCACATCACCCCAGGGGTCGAGTGTAGAGCGCAGGCTTCATGCTCTGTCCTGGGCGTGTCTCAACTGGCTGGTACTTTCCCAGAAATGACTGTCAGTGAGAGTAAGGAATATTACTTCAGCCAGCTCCTTGTAGTAGCTTGCTTTCTCACTAAAAAATGGGAAACCCCCTTCCCTGGTTTAGGTTCATCTGGAAGAAAGCCAGTCTGAATTCAAGAAAGTCCAAATTGATTTTTAATTTGGAGGTGGGGCATTGAGCCACTTTGTTTAATGAAAAAAAAAGTATGCTAGGTTTGATTGATTCTAAGATGTATTTTTTTTTCACAGAGTAACATCTGAATTATAAGATGAGTCTTATAATTGGAATGATAAAATATTGGTTCATGATGTAGTTATCAATATCTCCCCTCCCCCTCCCTGATACATGATATACGTGTAAAATGGTACATCCTACAAATCATTGGTGTGTTAGATTTAGTAAAAGCAACAGTTTGTAACCCAAGGCCTTTTGTGTATGGGCAGTTCATTTAGTTTTAATTAGCATATAGAGAGTTTGTATGTAAAAGATGCTTCTGACAGGCCCCAAGTCCATTTTATTCTTATAATTGATTCAAATATGCACCCCTAAGATTTGTTTATGTTAGATGTTTAATGTATTTTCTTTTTTGGTAGTGAAATGGTATATACCCTAGCAAGTCCCATAATTTTTGAGTTCCTAGAGGCTGAATTATGTAGTCTTAACTACATTGTGGTAATTCATTTTTCCCTTCTTTAATAGAATTCTATTTCCTGGCTTTCCCTCTCTAGGAGATGTTTTACCAGGTCTCTTTTTAATATGATATATCTTTACTTATTTCTTTTCATTTTGATTTTTCATCCAATTCCATCATACCTGTGGTCTCAGGACAAAAGTCCTTTATAGAGTCCCTGCCTACAGTCTCTTGGGAACCAAAGAGGGGCAGCCTCAATTCTTGGGCTATGGCCTGTAGAGGATCCTGAAGCCCAAAGGCAGGGTGTTGCGGTGGCTTTAGTCTGTGCTAGATCTGCTAAAAACCAGTTGTCCATGGCTCACCTAGGGACTAGAGGAAATAGTATTATGAACAATTTCTTGTTTTAGTGATCTTAAAGGTCAAATTTATTATTTCCTTTCTAGACATTGTCATATAATTTGACTATGTCAGCAGAGGTGTGGGGTCGAGGGGTTTGGGGGAAGGGACAGCATCCTTGGGAAGTGAATTAAATCAGGAAGCAGTCCTGGATGACTTATTAAGGCATAAGGTAGCCAGGACTGGGCCAGGGCTGGCAAAGAAATGTCCAGATATGTACATTTGCCATAATTATAATGGCTTTTCCAGAGGAACTAGGACTATTGGTCTCTCAGCTGTTATGCAAAGTACTCTCTTGGTTTAAGGGAGTGAGCACATCTTTAAAGACACCGTTTCTAGGGTTCTTACTTGTCTTGAAGCCCATTTCAGAGCAGAAGAGCATGGCCAGGTATAGACCAATTTGGTTGCTTCCACGCTGCTATTACAGATGAGGTTGATGTGAACTTCTTGCTCTGGGATTCCTGATAAACCTCAGTGTCAAGCATGTTACTTTGAGGGAAAATAGTTTTGATGGATCCTCCAAACCGTGTTCTATGACTGGTAGGAGCTACTTGACAATTGAACAAGACTCAAGGGTTTCTACCTCTAGGGACCCTGCAAATCCACAAGACTCTCTACTGGTAAGAGTGAGAAAGTCACTAAATGTTTATCTCAAGTGGGCTCCCTCATTGCCCTCCAGAGAATGCTTCAGCCTGATCTCTGGCACATCTTCTGGGGCTCTGCTAGCTTCTTGATAGTTTGTCTGAACACAATCAGCATCTTGTGGGCTGTGATATTAGTAGGGGGTATAAAAGCCTTCTAGTAAACTTCTGTTTTTCTAATTTAGACTTAGAAATATAAGGTCATTGAAAGTATTTAAGAAGAAAGAGAAGTTATTAACGTTTCTGTGATGTGAATTTTCAGCCTGGCTTACAGAACTGTGCCTCAAAAATGTATCTGTCTCTCTCTCACACACACTCCTGAATGAAGATGCTTGGAGAGATGACAGGATAGCTAATCTAACAGTTAATCTGCTGTCTTCAGTGAGATGATGACATGTAATGCCTTTGGCACTATAGCTGGCACAAAGTGAGCACTCAGTAAATGACTGATGCCAACCTGTAGTTGTCATCTTTTGGTGGAAGACCTCCTCCCTCATTCAGCTTTCTGCTTGTTGCTCAGAGAATCACATTTTGGAAGATGTGAACAAATGCGTCATTGCTCTCCAAGAGAAAGATGTGGATGGGCTGGACCGCACAGCTGGTGCAATTCGAGGCCGGGCAGCCCGGGTCATTCACGTAGTCACCTCAGAGATGGACAACTATGAGCCGGGGGTCTACACGGAGAAGGTGCTGGAAGCCACCAAGCTGCTTTCCAACACGGGTAAGGGGGCTCCCTCCCTGTCCTGTGCTCCCCAAACAGATGGTCTGGGTGGGGCAGAGCCATACTTTCAGCCCGGAAAAGAAATAGGGTCAGGCCCTGTGGTTAAGGGGATGAGAGATCAGGACTCAGCTCAGAGAGATCTGACCTGTAAGAAGTTGGTCAGCCAAATTAAGGCCTCAGAAGCGATTTCCTTCATGGTAATGAGTGATTTGGGGTCTAATTCTGAAGACACTATTTAAGACAAACTTCTGAGTTAAGTTTCCTATTAGTGAATAAATATTAAATTGAGGTGGGTTCCAATGTTAAATAAGGACTCTAATAAGTTAATCACACCTCAAGTTCTGAACCATCCAAACCCTGTTTATACAGTATTGTGGAATATGGTCACAGACAAAGAAGATAACCTGAGTGTTTGGAAAATACTGCGTTTAATTTATTTCAACCATAAATACCCTTCACATAGGTAGAAGCAGAAGCTCTTGATCATAAACCTCACCTCTCTCTGTCTGGCAGAGGGATTTAGAGAAGGCTGGTGGGACGATGGTGTCAGCTAGGCCGGCGGGGGCTGCCACACTCTCTCTTCCCCACAGTCATGCCCCGGTTTACGGAGCAAGTGGAGGCGGCTGTGGAGGCCCTCAGCTCAGACCCCGCCCAGCCCATGGACGAGAATGAGTTTATCGATGCCTCTCGCCTGGTGTACGACGGCATCCGGGACATCAGGAAAGCAGTGTTGATGATAAGGGTGAGTAGCTGCATTTCAGACATTTTAACAACTTTTTATGATTTGCTAAACTTGAGCAATGCATCATTCTGGAACTCGCCAGATGCAGTGGCAATATATTAAAACCATGAGTCTGAAAGCTGTTAGAATGAGATATATTTAATTATTTTATTGTCTAAAATGATTGTTAGTTGCAAGTTAAAGCTTGAACTTGGACAGAGAAAGGGAGCTACCAGGAGTTGGCCTTGATGATTTAATTTAGGGCGCATAGTCACTACAGAATGAGACTTCAGCTTGAGTTAGAAGGAAACTACAGAATTAAATTAATTTCAGAGGTGGCAAGTTGAAGTCCTTCTTACTTGGAGCACCCTCTCCTAGAAGGGGCTGCCAGTAGGCATTTCTTTATTACAACCCTAGTGTGTTCAGGATGGGGGGTAGGGACTGTGTCAGCCCCTGGTGATGCCCTGACTCGAGGGTGGTGAGCTCCTCTCCCCATAGCTGAAATGATGTGCCACCTGCCCAGGGCCCCATTTCTTATCTTCTCTAAGAGAGCAGTAGTTCTCACCACTTGTGGGATAGTCCAGGGATGCCTGTGGGTTGGCCTGAACAAAGGACTTTCAGAAACCCCATAATGCATCCCCAGGGTGCTGGGTCTGGATCTCTGCCTTTCCCAGAGCAGTTGGTTCCTTGCTTGGTGATCTGTTTATCAGCACCTTCCTCTGAAAGTTGTGAGCAGGGCCTGTGAATACTTTCCTGGTGCCACCTAGACACAGCCCACCCCACCAAAGGCCTCATGGCCAGGGCCTGCCCTGGCCACAGAGCTGCAGTTGGAAGGCAGTGCTGGCTTCCTGCATTGATGGCTGCTTTACTATGCTGTTTTCATTCAGGCCAGGGGAGTTTTGCTTAAACCTTCATGGTGTGCTACTCAAACCTTCCAAGGTAGGCAGGGATTCTGTCCCACTTTTTATACCTTCAGTCTTACAGCCTGCATAGCCTAGCCAGAATGTCACTGGAAATGGAGGCCATTTCCAGGGCAGTTGCATCAGATTGGACCCATTTCTTATGCCATAAAACACTCAGGCAAGATTGCTTTCCTCTCTAGGGTGTGGAGGAGAGAAAAGTGTTGTAAGGGTTGCTTGATTAAGTGCTCCTGCAGGCCCCTAGGCTCATCTGGACATGTTGGGGCTGGGGTCAGAGAGCTGGTAGAAGCTTTTGCTGTCTTCATTCCTGTTTCTGTGCTAAAGAAGAACCCATTTTCCAGCAAAGGCTTGGTTGAGTGCTAGGAAATAGATCCCCAGGTGGCATCTACCAGTGGTAATATATTCAGCCCTATTTGCCAAAGTTCGTTCTATGCAGACACCTAGAAATAGAATAAAAGAAACTAAGGATGAGGAGTCATTGGGTGTCTGAGATTAAAGCCTTTGAGTTAAGTGGACCAAAACTCCATTAGCACCAGTAAATGCTTGCAAATTTGAGAGTCACATCCTGGGAAGCAGGTAGGGTTTTGGGAAACCACATCCTAGGAGCAGGCCAGCAGCTTGGATTCTTCGTCTTCCAGCTCTGTGGCTCTGAGCAAGTTCCCTAGTCACTCTAAAACTCGGTTTTCTTTTCTGAAAAATAGGGATAATGGGGTTCTGATGACTTTAATGAGATGAGTGTTGGGTAATAAGTTCAGCACAGGGCTTGGCATGTAATAGCTGTTTCCTACCATGTTTACTGCTACACTAGAACATAATCACGAGGTCTTGATATCATCTCCTTCTAGGCAGCCCTGCAAGTGTAGTGTGATAGAACCCAAGGAAGGAAGCCTTTCACGGCAGAGTAGTGGTTATCCTGGTTTAGCTCAAGTATTGTTGTGGCCTTTGACACTATTCACGTTTTAACTTAAGAATCAACACCTTCCAATCTCCAGGCCTCTCAGTTTCTGGCATCTTGTCCTCCCCCAACCCAGTCTCACTTCCATGGCCATACCCAGTCCTTGTCATTACCAATAACTACATCCTCCCCAACATCCCGGTTCACTCCCTCTAGTACTATGACTCCATCAGGATCTTCAGCTCTTTGGTCCTCCCTACTTGTCACTCTCCCTCAGCCCCTGGTTTTCTTTTTATCTAGCTTTGAGTCCATGGTTGATTAGTATCATCACTCTTGAGTTCCTCCTTTCTTTCTTACATGTGCTACCAAAATACAATCCTATGACATCCTGTCCTCTCCAGCTGTGCATGATAGGAAAGCACAGCCGCCTGCGACTGGGGTCCTGGAGCCCATGGTCTTCCCTGGCCCTTGGTGCCGGGCAGCCATGTCCTGTGTATCCCAGAGGTGGAAACTCCCCTTCTGGTCCTGGAGTCTGTGACCATTTCATACATCCCATAGCTGTGCCCCCACCTTCCTCTTGGGCTAACGTTGCCTATTTCACTGAGGATATTGAGGCAGTTGGTGTACCTGCCCCCTGCTGTTTCTGTGTCTGTGTACCCAGCTTCTAGCCCTGTGGGCATTCCTACCAGTGCTCCTGGCTAAGGCTACCTATTCTCTGGAACACTGGATCCTTTCCCTCTAGCTCCTGCAGCTCTGTCCTCTGCCTCCAGCACTTTTCCCCCAACATACAAGCATGCTGCTTTTTCTCCCACTTTAAGGAAAGGAAAAGATCTTTTGTCCCCCCTCCTTCTGTTTCCTCTTCTTTGCAGCCTTTTAACATGGGTGTGCCCCACAGCAAAATCCTTGCCCTCTCCTCTCTCTTGTCTACACTCATTCCCTTGGTCTGTAAAGACTGGAGAATGCCACCCAGATGTTGACTCCTCTGAGTTCAATACTCATTTAACCAGATTCCTGCTTTCTCATTACTGGTTTGTCCAATAGGCATTTCATGCTTATTATGCCCAAAACTGAGCTTCTGATCGCGCCACTCCCAGCCTGTTCTGCCCCGTCTTCACGTGTCCATTGAAGACAACTCCGTCCTTCTGCTTGCTCAGGCCAAACCCTTCACTTCACCCTTGATCCCTCTTTTTGTCTCACACCCCACTGCTGATCTGATCTGTCAGCAGATCCTCTCAGCTCTACTTCTGCAGTAAATCTAGAAGCTGACTACTGTTCCCACCTGGATTCATGTAGTAACCTCTTAGCTGCCATCAGTCTCATTATCCATGGAGCAGCCAGTGTGATCCTTGTAAACTTAACTTAGATCATGTCACTCCACTGCTCAAAACCCTCCAAAGGCTGCCCTTGTCCCTCTCCTGTAAGGCCCTTTAGGACCTGAGCCCCTGTCACCTCTTTGTTCTCCCCTTTACTCACTGGGTCCCAGCTGGCCCTGTGACCTGAGGGCAGTGAGCAAGTCCCTTATCTGTGACCTCCTTGCATTTTATCCTTCTCTAGGCAAGCTCCCTCCTGCGAGACCATTCCTCTCAGGCTCCGCCCTCACTGTCTTGCAGTTGCCACTCATGAGGCCTTTCCTGAGTACCCATATCAAATTACAACTCCCTTAACTGCTTTAGTGTTTTATACACTGATCACTTTCTAATATGTCATATAATTCACTTCGAAATTTTGTTTTTATGTCATTTCTGCCATTAGAATATAAGCATTGTGAGAGCAAGGCTTTTTGTCTGTGTTGGTTCATCTTTTATCTCCAGGGTCTGAAACAGTGCTTGGCAATTGGGTACTGAACAAATATATGAATAATGAATAAAAGAAAAAGAGTATTTGGTCCTCTTGGCAAGAGCAGTTCTTGGGTCCCTGGCAGGTAGTTGAGGATGGTGAGGAAGTAGAGATAATAATGGAAGGAGGCAGTTCTTCGAAGAAGCCCTTTCAAAGCACAGATTTAGCACTCTCTGAACTCGAAAGGTATCTGAGATTCTGGTATAGATATTGTTGATGGTGGCATGGTATTTTGTGCCCCTGAGTCAGCAGGACTCCAGGCCTTAACATCGATGTGCTCTCTGCAGCTCCCTGGTGCCCTGTAGGAGACTTGGCCACTCTGCTCACTTTATTTCATCAAGCAAAAGGCTCAGCCTTTGCAGGAGTAGAAACCCAGGACTCTGGGCAATTTCAGAGTGTTCTCTCACTCATCATTAGAGCCTCACAGCCAGCCCTTAGGGTGGGCCTGGATCAAGTCCTGGTGCAGATAATGGGCTCATCTCACTGCTCTCCTGTCACAGGTCAGCCAGGAGGGCCAGGAGCCCACTCGAGCTGTTCCGCCTGCTGCCCCCTCACTGCTAACTTCCAGAAGCAGCCTCATGTTTCAGGTGCCAATCACGAGGCTGGTAGTTTGTGCAAAATAAGAATTTTATTTCATAATTAAAACAAAGAACTAAGATCAGTGATGAGTTCCTTTATTTACTCACCCTTACCTGCCATTAAAAAAAAAAAGAAAGGAAAATACATAAAAGTACATTGCCTATTTTTATTCCCCAAAGCAGCCTTTGGTACCCCAAGATAAAACCCAGCATCATGTACTCATTTAATTTTCTTTTGTCACAAAGTGGGAAAGGTATAAGAATCTGCTTAATACTATATAAAACACCTCTATTTTTGAGACTGCACCTTTTCTACCCAGGACAATTCGCACCTTAGTCTTAAGATACAGGTGTTGGGGAAGTACATTAAGAAGTGAAAATCTTGTGTCATACAAATAAGAGAATCTTGATTCACTGGTAGAAATGGAAGTCCTGAAACCCCTAAAAGCACCACTGTGTTCTTTAGGAAGTATGATTTGGTGCCCAGGTCTGCTGCCTGACAGGCTGCCAGTGTGCGAATGGGTGAAGCAAAGACTCACAGATGGATGATGTGGTTTTAACTTTTATTACCCAGAGCTGAATGGAAAACTGCACATTAAAATCTAGATTCAGTCTTGGTGTCTTCTGGTGCCAGGTTTTGTGTTCTCCTGTGTGGATAGTGCAACTCACTGGGTATTCCTCTGGGCCCCTGATTTAGGGGTAGCAGCGGTCACGTGGCAGGATCTCTGGTAACAGTGGGTGATATATCTGTGTGCTGCTCAGCAGTGCATGGCCTCCCATGCGTCTGCCCGGGGTCGTGGAGGCCCAGGCTGGATCTGACTCATGGTAACTGTCTTGGTGGCAGACTCCTGAGGAGCTGGACGACTCTGACTTTGAGACAGAAGATTTTGATGTCAGAAGTAGAACAAGCGTCCAGACGGAAGATGATCAGCTGATTGCTGGCCAAAGTGCCCGGGTAAGGAAACGCCCATAGGGCAATTTAACATTTTCTGCAGGGCCTCACTGTCCTTATCTGGCCTTGGCTTTTTCTTTTCTAGGACAGTATACCCCCAATATTCAGACAATTTTCCTCTTTTTCTCCTGTAGTAGGACTGACTGACCTAAGTTGTGGCACCTGCTAGTCAGTTGTAGGTTCCTCCAAAAGGTCTCTTCAGCTGGGAGCAGGGCAGGAACACAGGCCTCCTCAGCTGTGACCTGAGGCTTTGGTTTAACCTGATCCAGTCAATGCAATGTCTGTTTAAAGGATTTGAGATTTGAAAAAGATTGCTTCTTTTGCCCATTTCAGTAATACCATAGGTATGAAACATTTCATTATTCATGTGTTAAAAAATACAACAGTGTTACTGGCCAGAAAACCAACCAGAGCTATTGCATTCAAGTCATTAAATTGTTAGTCAATGGCATTTATGTTTTGGGTAGGATGCCATGAAATATTGCTAAGGAGTCTTTCCTGTTTTCTTGGAAATCATTTTGAACAGTGACTACATCCCTGTTTTACGCCACACTTTGTTGTGAGTGCTTTAGGAAGTTCTGTATGTCTCCGGATCCCGGAGTCTGTGAGGTGGGCAACAGGTCTCCAAGCACTACATTAATAAGATTGAAACGCCATGTCAAGTAGCCAAAATGTATATTCCTTAGCAAATTCTCCTCAGCCTTCCTTCTTCAAAACATACATCCTTCCAGTTCACTTAAAAAGTTGGAGCTATAATAAGCAAAATGTTGCCACAGGAACTGTCCCATCAGGGCCCACCAGGGAAAGGTCTCCATGCCTTAGCCTTTCTCCCATTTCCTTTCCCACTGTAGGCAAAAGATGAAACTTGTGAAGACTGAGGGTAAAGCAGGTTTGTTCCTCCACAGGTGTGATCATGAAGCTTCCACATTAGCCTTCTCCCTCTTTCCCTCTCTCTCACTCACTCCCCTCCACGCTAGAACTTGTTCTTAAAAGTGGGTCAGGAATTCAGGCTGCCATAAACTTTTGCACAAAATGAAAAGAAATAGCCCTTCAGGCGAAATGAAACCTATTAAGGTATTATCCTACCTCTGTCATAGATTGGCTGTTGGACATATTCTCGGCTAATGCACTGTGAGAACTTCATCTTTCTTTATGTAATAGATTATTGTGCTTCTGATTTTAGGCAATCATGGCTCAGCTTCCCCAGGAACAAAAAGCAAAGATTGCGGAACAGGTAGCCAGCTTCCAGGAAGAGAAGAGCAAGCTAGATGCTGAAGTGTCCAAATGGGACGACAGTGGCAATGACATCATTGTGCTGGCCAAGCAGATGTGCATGATTATGATGGAGATGACTGATTTCACACGGTGAGCGGCAGCCCCGGTCCTGCTGCTCTGTGGACATCTTCTGTTTTCTATTTATCATCAACTCTTAAGGGGCTTCGTATACCATGATCCTCTTTCTCTTTTTTTCCAGAGGTAAAGGACCGCTCAAAAATACATCAGACGTGATCAGTGCAGCCAAGAAAATTGCTGAGGCAGGATCCAGGATGGATAAGCTTGGCCGCACCATTGCAGACCACGTAAGTGACAGAATCGCCGTGGGGATCTCCACCCTCCATCCCGGGGCTCCGGCAGCCCAGCTTAGACCATATCTTCATGGACCATATCACTGTTCTCACTTATCTCAAAAATGGGTTTTTACTCTCCAACCTTCTTGATAATACTAGCATAGATTTTAAAGGGTTTCTGTATTCCTGCTTGTATGAGCCCAGCTCAGTTTATTAGAATCCATCTCTGAAGCAAGTATATGTGTCCTGTAATTCTCCGTTGGTTGACAGCTAAATATAGCCTCTACCATTGACTTATTATTGCTCACATCTTCCTCTCAGCCCATAGACTTGCTCAACACAGGGTTGCCACAAACCTCACTTCGTAAAAAAACACCATTACCTGCAAAGTGCAGTAAAACAAGGTATGCCTCAACATAACTTATTTCTTGGGCCCTTTGCTCCAGCAAGGTGAGCAAGGAAGTATGTTAGCACCGTATTGAGCCTTTCAGAAACAGCCCTGAGCAGAGGGCTGTGTTGAGCTTGCTCTCCCCTCAGTGCCCGGATTCGGCCTGCAAGCAGGACCTGCTGGCCTACCTGCAGCGCATCGCCCTCTACTGCCACCAGCTCAACATCTGCAGCAAAGTCAAGGCCGAGGTGCAGAACCTCGGCGGGGAGCTCGTTGTCTCTGGGGTAAGTTTTATTTATGAAAAAAGATGGTCAGTGGGAATATCCTGGCCTGTGTCCAAAATGAAAGTAGCCTGCCACCCGCATATACTCCTTACCTGTCCCAAACTGGGAATGTCTGACGGAAAACACTGACATTTCACCTTGGTCCGTGGGGGCCCAGGGCTGCATATATCACCTACTCCCTGCTGAGCTGCAGCTCTTTTTAGCACGGTGCAGCAGTGACAGTTGTGAGCCATTATGAGGGCTGGCCTCTTCCCTTTTGCTGGCCACTTGCTGGGAAAAAAGTATTTTTTTATTCCTTGCTTTTCTTTCCCCAGAGAGGAACTGAGCCTGTTCAAAATTGCAGAGCAGGCCATAGCTAGGTTGTTTTCTTAAATCCCCAAATCCCCTCTACCCCTCAAAGTGCCCAAGTATCTCTTTTACTGTTTACTGCATCACGGTTCTGGACCCCTTCTCACCTTGTCGTGGAGGAAAGAGGCAGTTTCGCTGGGTGTCCTAGGATCCAGATTCCTCTTGGCTTCTGTTAATTCCACTTTGTCTTTTGGAGGTACTGCTACCATCTGCTCATCTGCTGTAACATAAATGCCCCTATCTCCAGGAAGCAATTATCCATAATGTCTGACTGAGGGGAGGAGACTCCTGGGTCAGGACTGTCTGCTGAAGGGGGCAGGGGCTACCAAGGATGGCCTGACTCCTCTCCTCCTCAGCTGTGGCTCTAGCTCTGTGGTCACTCACTGTGCCAGTAAGAAAGCAGCAGATGCTTCCCCAGCTTGATTGAGTGAATAAGCTCTGGTGAGGGGGGTCCCAAGGTGCCTTATGTTTTCATTACCGCTCCCTTTTCTTCTTCAAAGGATCTGAAACAGCACTTTCAGGTATTTGGATGAGAGCAACCACCGAGGGCAAAAATGAGTGATGGGGCTGCTGCCCACTACTCCAGACCCTCCTCCTGCATGGTGGCTGCCATCGTGGGGTGGGGCTGGAGGCCAGGCCTGAGAGCCTCACACCCTGTCTGTGCCCCTTAGGTGGATAGCGCCATGTCCCTGATCCAGGCAGCCAAGAACCTGATGAATGCTGTGGTGCAGACTGTGAAGGCATCCTACGTGGCCTCTACCAAATACCAGAAGTCTCAGGGTATGGCTTCCCTCAACCTCCCTGCCGTGTCATGGAAGATGAAGGCACCTGAGAAAAAGCCCTTAGTGAAGAGAGAGAAACAGGATGAGACACAGACCAAGATTAAACGGGCATCGCAGAAGAAGCACGTGAACCCTGTGCAGGCCCTCAGCGAGTTCAAAGCCATGGACAGCATCTGAGTCTGCCCCAGCCAGCTGCCCCCCTCGGAGCTCCTAAAGCTCAGCCACTGCTCTTCACTCAAATGTATTTGCTAAATAGAACACTGACGTTAGATTCCACAGGGCAATAGGCAGATTTGAAACGCGGCCAGGTGGTGAATTTTGCAAGACGACATGTTTGTGTTTAAGTTGGTCAAAATTGCTTTCAGAATTCAGGAACATATTTCTAGCTGTATTTTTTTAATAAGCTTAAACAAAAGAAAAATTCCATAACCAAAGAGAGTCCCACATTAGCTTGTTAGTAACACCTCTGGCCAAGCCGTGACGCTCACCGTCTCAGTGGCAGCGTCAGGGCACTTTGGCTGGTATTCAGTGAGCAAGGATGACCCATAGTAAGCAACCTGGGCATCGTAGGAGGCAGCCCTGGGAGAAGAAACATTCCCAGAAAGGTCTTCAGGGGGACAAACTATACAAAACTCAGTAAAATGTAATGTATCACGGATGAAACTGATTATTCTCTTTATGTCATAAAATGAAAATTTTAATGCATGGTTAAAATTACTAATGTACTTTGCTGCAGGACATTAATAAAGTTGCTTTTTTTCAGACTAGAATGTTGTGATGCTATAATCAGAACATGCTTTTTCCCCCTTCCAGCTTCAAATGCAAATTTATCATTGGGCATATTTCAAATAATTGCAATGTTTCCTGCCTTGGGCTTGCAACAGAAACCTGACAAAATAGTGTTTGCTTGGGCAGTGATTTAGACTTTACCTTATTTGTGATTACTAAGTGATTACTATAGCTGCAAGGTATAATTTTACTGTCTTATTTAAATTTTATGAATTTAAATGTTTTTTACACTAACATTTCCCAATAAAGTCCACTATGAAACCAAGTCTACAAGGCCAAAGTTGTCTCAGTGTTCCAATAGGGCACGAGCCCTTCCTGGCTTCTCCCCCCTGGACAGTCAGAACAACTGTGCCCTCGGCACGAGCAGAGGGTTGCATGATGCCAGCCACCACAGCAGTGTCCCTTGTCCTTTTGAATGTCCCAACCTGCAGTTCCTCCACCAGCCTTCCCCAGCTTGCGAATCTCCATGTCCATCCCTCCAGGAGTTTGGGGCAAAACCTTGGAGGCATCCTTGACTTCACCATGGATATCATCCCTCTCACTTCTGAATTATTCCCATCAACATACAAGCATACCACAATAACAGCAGCCTTAAAAATAAAAACCCTCCTTAACACCATGTCCCTTCCCAGCAGGCATCCTATCTTAAGCAAAAACTGCCTAAGGAAGTGTCTGTGGTTGTCATCCCCTCTTCCTTACTTCTGTTCTGCCTATGCACCATTCCAGTCAGCTTTCATCTCAGCCCCTCCACTTCCTTCCCTCCTGTCAAGGTGGGCAGTTTCAGCAGTGCCACACGGACCAGCTCACTCATCGTCTTAGTGGGGGATGTTCCAGTTTGCTAATGCCTAATGGTATTTCTACAAAATACCAGAAATGGATTGGCTTTTATAAAGGGGATTTATTAAGTTACAAATTTACATTTCTAAGGGCATAAAAATTTCCAAACTAAGGCATCAACAAGAGGATACCTTCACTGAAGAACGGCTGATGGCTTCCGGAACTCCTCTGTCAGCTGGGGAAGACACATGGCTGGCATCTGCTGGTCTCAGGTTGTGTTTCAGCTCCTCTCTCAGCTCCTGTGCATCCTTAGGTTAGCATCTCCAAACTTCTCCAGGCATCTCTAAGCATCAGCAAGAGTCAGCAAGCGTCTGGTTCTGGGCTGGCTCTTTTAAAGGACTCCCATAAACTAATCAAGACCCATGCTGAATGGGTGGGGCCACATCGCACCTCCATGGAAATAATGTAATCAAAAGTATCACCTACAGTTGGGTGAGTCACATCTCCATGGAAACAGCCTAATCCAAATATACCACAAGACTGGATTAAAATGTGGCTTTTAGTGGGACATAATATATCCAAACCGACACAATGGAGAAGTAAGTCCAAGTGAAAACTCTCCTTCCTGAATATCTTCTCTTGAAGAGATGCAGACACCTCATTGTGGCTTTTTTCCTTTTTGTATGCTCCTCCTTTTCCTTATTGTTAAAAGTTGTATAGTTTCAGGACTTGGACTGCTTCTGTTTTCTGTCTGCATTCGCTTTTCTCCTGATTTCATCCAGACTGCTGGTTTTAAATACCGTCCAAATGCTGACTTATCTGCTGAACTCGACTATGTAACTGACTCACCTGGATTCTCCACTTGGATGTTTTATAAACCTCTCACACTTGACTTTCCAAACTGCTTGCCATCTCTACCTTACAGTGCCCAAAGCCCTTCTCCCTTCTGTCTTCCTCATCACACTAGCTGGCACTATCAGTCGCCTCATTTCTCAGCCCAAATACCTAAATATCAAACTCTACCTTTAAAGTACATCCAGCATCCAACTACTTCTCACCACTTCCATTTACTAACACCTGGTCTAAGCCATCATCATTGTATTAGTATCTATTACAGTGTAACAAATTGCCCCAAAACTGAGCAGCTAAAGCAACAGATATTACCTGGCACAATTTCTGAAGGTTAAGAATCCAGGAGTGGCTTAGCTGAGTGGTTCTGAGTTGGGGTCTCTTTGTTGGCTGCCATCTCTGAAGCCCCCACTGGTACTTGGATCTGTGTGCTGGTTTGAAACTTACGGACCCCTGAAAAGCCTTGTTCTTTAATGCCATCTTGTGGGGCCAGACCTATTAGTCTTGATCTGGGTGTGACCTTTTGATTCAATGTTTCCATGGAGATGTGACCCACTCAACTGTGGGTGATAACTGATAAAATTATTTCCATGGAGGTGTGGCCCCGCCCATTCAGAATGGGTCTTGATTAGTTCATTGGAGTATCTAAGAGAGCTCAAGAGCCAACACTGACTTTGACGCTTGGAGACACTTGGAGATGCAGAAGGAACTATGTGTGGAGATGGTAAGCTAAGAGATGAAGCCCAGAGTTTGCCCTGGAGAAGCTAAGAGAAGACCCCAGATACTTAAGAGAGAAATGTCCCAGGAAAAAGAAGCAAGGACGCACAGGGAGCTGAGAGAGAGGAGTGAAGACAGAAGCCCAGAGACATTTTGGAGAAAGCCATTTTGAAACACAGCCTGGGAGCAAAGGAACAGCAGACGCCAGCCATGTGCTTTCCTAGCTGACAGAGGTGTTCCAGATGCCATCAGCTATTCTTCAGTGATGGTATCCTCTTGTTGATGCCTTAGCAGGGACACTTTTATGGCCTTAGAACCATAAACTTGTAACCTAATAAATCCCCTTATATTATAAAAGCCAATCCATTTCTGGTATTTCACATAAAGGCAGCATTAGCAAACTGGAACAATCTGCTCCCTTCATGGAAGTTTCTTGCCACATGTGCCTTTCCATAGAGCAGCCCCAGAGTGAATGATCCAAAAGCAGCAATGGAGAAGGAGGCTATGGTGTTTCTTTAAACCTGGTCTTGGAAGTGATGACCATCATTTCTGTCATTCTGTTGGTCAAACAGACCAACACTGGTACAGGGTGGGAAGGGACAACATGAGGGTGCAAGTGCCGGGAGGTGGACTACCAAGGCCTTGACCATTGTAACCGCTCCCCCAGCTCTGTCCACACTCTCCATACAGTCAGAATAATACCTATAAAACAAAAGTCCAACCATGTTGTTCCCTTAGCTGAAAGCTGCTATGGCTTCCATCTCTGTTGATATAAGCGAAAGTCCCAAGTGATGAGAATGGACTTTTACCCCTTTTTTTTGTATTTTTTCTCTCCCTTCTTTTGTCATTCTGCTTCTGTCCCTAGTCTCCCTGAAATCTCTTGAATTCACGACTAAACTTGCACCTGCATTGGCCTTTGCGCTGTGGTTGTCACTGCCTGGGGTACACATTCCCCAGAGATAGCCCTGTGCTCTCTACAGGACTTCCTTAAAAAGTGTTTCATCAAAAGTCACCTTATTCCATGTGCTGGTCTACCAAGATAGTGGCATAAGACATTCCAAAATGCCATCCCACCACAGACTCTTTGAATAACTAGCAAAAACTGGCAGAGCCATCTTCCTCTAAACTCCAGAAAAGCGTTTAAGGATTGCCATAACTGGGAAAGTGCTGAATTGAGAAAAAGCACCCTGAAAACATTAGGTAAACCTTGTGGTGCCCTTGCTAACCCTTCCCCTCTCCCTCCCCAGAGCAGTGTAGGGTCAGCCTGCGATCCTGTTGTGGGTTGTGGGTCACTGGCCCTGTTCCAGAGGGAGCACAGTGACCCCTGTATGTCAGTGCCCATCTGTCCAGTGGCAGCCTAAAGACTGAACCAGGAAAACTTGTCTCACCCTATCAGAACTTGTTCTGCAGGCAGAGCAGCAGCTTGAAAACAACTGAAACAGTGGAAGAAACAATTAAGTGGCCTGGGGCAAAGGACTACCTGCATTGTCATACAATAGAACACCCAGGAGGGTTTGAAACTCTATTTCAAAGGGAGTGTGGGGGTCATCAGAACTCCTGTGAACTTTAAATGGGAGGATTCTTAAGGCTACCAACAAGCATAAATCCAGGAAAACAAGCAGACTTCATGGCTTCACACAGACTCCGAAAAGACAGAGACCACCCTGCACTTTGCATTTACCTCCAGCTGATCTTATTGATAGGGCTAAGCACTGAAGGAAACCACCAGCTAAAACAGATTACATTTGCCAAATCTGAAAGGTGCTTTATGCTTTGGTTTCAGTGTTTTTTTCCGCTCCTGGCACTCAAGAAGATCTCTGTCACAATACTAGCTAGAAACAAACTTAAGGACCAGACAACTCAGGGACTAAATCCCAGAATTAACATTTTAAAACATTAAAATGTACAGTGTGCAACAAAAGATTACAAGACAACAAAAGGAGGAAATGATGGCCGATGCAAAGGAACAAAATAAAAATTCAGAAACATCAACAAAGAAGATTGCACTTAGGACATACTGGACAAAGACTTTAAAATCATGATCCTCAATATGCTCAAAGAGGAAAGCACACACAACAATAAAGGATACAATGAAGACAATGAATGAACAATAAGAATTTCTATGAGCTTCACCATAGGAACCAAACAAAAATACTGAGGATGAAGAACACAATGACTGAAATGAAAAATTCCCTAGAGGATTTCAACAGCAAAATGGAACTGGCAGAAGAAAGAATCAGTAATCTTGAAGACAAAAAAAAAAAAAGGAAATGATTCAGGCTGAGTAGTAGAAAGAAAAAAATAATTAGAAAAAAAAAGTGAACAAAGCGTAAGAGACCAGTAGTACACCGTCAGTGTACCAATAGACACATTATGGGAGTCTCAGAAGGAGAAGACATCAATAGGCACATTCAAGAAGCCAAACTGTTTTGTTTGCTAAAGCTGCTAGAATGCAATATACCAGACATGAGTTGGTTTTTACAATGGGGATTTTATTACCTTACAAATTTACAGTTCTGAGATCATGAAAATGTCCCAATTAGGGCATCAACAGGAGGATATCTTTTTTGAAGAAAGGCTGCCGGCATCTGGGACTCCTCTGTCACATGGTAAGGCACATGGCGGCATCTGCTGGTCCTTCTCTCCCAGGTTTTGTTGCTTTCGGCTTCTGGCTTCAGTGGCTTCTCTCAGCTTCTCTGGGGCTTCTCTGAGCGCCCTGGGCTTTTTTTGTGTCCTTTATCCTCTCATAAACGGACTCCAATAAAAGAATTGAAGCCTACCTTGAATGGAATGGGTCACATCTCAATTGAAATAACCTAACCAAAATGTCCCACCCACAATAGGTCTGCACCCAAAGGAATGGATTAAAATAACATGACCTTTTCTGGGGGCAAATAACAGCTTCGAACCAGCACATTCCACCCTCTGAACCCCCAAAACCATGTTCTTTCCATATGCAAAATACATTCGTTCCATCACAATTTAACAAAAGCTTTAATCATTTCAGAAGCAAAATTAAGTACAAAGTCTCATCAAAATCAATTTCAGGCATGGTCTATCGTAAGGATAAACTCTCTTCTGGCTGTGAAACTGTGACACTTAGAACAAGTTATCTGCTTCCAATATACAAAGGAGGGACAGTCATAAGATAAATGTTTCCATTTCTATAGGGAGAAACTGGAAGGAAAACGGGTCAAAGGTCCCAAACCATTCTGAAAACCTGGAGGGCAAACTTCATTGGATTTCCAGGTCTGAAAGTCATCTACAGAATGATGTTTTGTCCTTGGGGCTTGGTAGAGTGGCAGCCCCACCCTTCCAAAGGCTTTATGCAGGGGCCCTGCTCTCTCCAAACACCGGGGTGAGGGATCCAATATCTCCAAGCATTGGGGAGATGGCAAAGTTCTTGGCTCCACACTTTTCAAGCATCACCATGGCAGCCGGACTCTTTGCCATCTCCAGGGCACAAAGTCAAACCCCTCAGAACACTGGAGTAGTGGCCAGACTTTCCCCAATTTCCAGGGAATGTGCTCCACCTTCTCTGAAGCCTGGGGCAGCAGCACTCTTCCTGAACAACAGGCAGGAAGGCCCACCCTCTGCAAACTCTGGGGCAAACTCACCCTCTCCACATACACAGATGGGTCCGCTCTCCTGGACCAAGGCATCTCTGCTCCAGACCTCAGCTTCCATGGTTTTGCCTTTGAAGTCATTTTTCCTTCAATCTGTCCCTTTTAGTCCAGACTGATAGTGGTTCTGTTTATACAGATCCCACAACAAACTTGTCAGGTTTCAATGCAGCACACAGGGGTCCCAACTTCAGATAACAGGACTTTCCACACATCCTTTCTGGATAACTCCATCTCCAATCCTGACTCACACTGCAATGGTTCAGTTATATCCTCACATGGGGCCCTTATTCTCTGGGGACTCACTTTCCAGAAACAAAATTTTTCAAACCATCAATTTCTGGTTTCTTTGTATCCAAGAGTTCAGTTCTCAGCTTATCCCTTTCCTCTCACATATTACTATAAGCTGCAAGTAGAAGCCAGGCCATACTTTCCACATTTAATTTGGAAATTTCTTCAGCTAAGTATCCAAACTCGTCACTTTCAAATTCTGCCTTCCATGTGACACCAGGACTCCATTTTGCCAAGCTCTCTGCCACTTTAAAGCAAAGATTGCCTTTCTTCCAGTTTGCAACAACACATTCATCATTTCTTTGTAAGGCCTCCTTGGAAGTACCTTTAGTGTCCATATTTCTGCCAACAGTCTCTTCGGAGCAATCTAGGCCTTTTCTATCAAGCATCTAATAATTCTTCCAGAATCTTTCCCGTATCTACTTCTAAAGCCATTCCAGCATTTCTGGTATTTGTAAATCACAGCACCCCACTTCTCAGTACCAAAATCTGTTCGGTTTGCTAAAGCTGCCAAAATGCAATATACCAGAAATAGGTTGGCTTTTTCAAGGGGGGTTATTAGCTTACAAATTTAGAGTTCTAAGGCCATGAAAATGTCCAAATTAAGGCATCAACAGGATGATACCTTCTCTGAAGAAAGGCTGCCGGCATCTGGGACACCTCTATCACATGGGAAGGCAGATGGCCAGCATTTGCCATGCCATACTGACTCTCCCTTCAAACTCTCTCTCCAAATCCATTACCTTTTTCATCTTTACAGCCTGTTTCAGTTTGCTAAAGCTGCCAAAATGCAATATACCAGAAACAGACTGGCTTTTAACAATGGGGATTTATTAGCTTACAAGCTACAATTTTAAGGCCATGAAAATGTCCAAATTAAGGCATCAACTGGAGAATAACTTCTCTGAAGAAAGGCTGCTGGCATATGGCAGACCTCTGTCACATAGGAAGGCACATGGCCGGCATCTGCTGGTCCTTCTCTCCCAGGTTTCCTTGCTTTCAGCTTCTGGCTTCAGTGGCTCTCTCAGCAACACTGGGGGCTTTTTCTCCAACTGTGCTTCCTTGGTTTCATCTCTCTTATCCTCTCATAAAGGACTCCAGTAAAAGGATTACGACCCACCTTGAATGGGCTGGGTCACATCTCAATTGAAATCACCTAACCAAAAGTTCCCACTCACAAAAGGTCTACACCCACAGGAATGGATTAAAAGAACAAGGCCTTTTCTAGGGTTCCTAACATTTCAAACTGGCACACAAACAAACCACAAACAGGATAAATTCAAAGAGAATCATGCCCAGATACACAGTAAGCAAACTGTCCAATGCCAAGGACAAAAAGAGTTCTGAAAACTGTGACAGAAAAGCAATGAATTAAGTACAAGGAAATCCCAATAAGGTCATATGCCAATTTTTCATCAGAAACCACGGAAGCAAGAATGCAGTGAGACAAAATACTTAAAGTGCTGAAAGAAAATTGCCATGTGGCAATGGTGGTGGGAAAACTGGATTTCCATATGTAAAAGAATGAAGGCAGACCCCTACCTCACACCATATAAAAAGTCAACTCAAAATGGACCAACAACCTAAATAGAAGAACCAGGACTATAAAACTCCTAGATCAAAACAAGGAAGCATCTTGAGGACCTTGTGTTAGACAGTTGTTCTAAGACTACATCAAAAGCCACAAGCAACAAGAAAAATTAGATAAAGGAGATCTTACCCTAATGAAAAACTTCTGTGCATGAAAGGGCTTTATCATGAAAGTAAAAAGACATCCTAAAGAATAGAAGAAACTATTTGGAAACCACATATCCAATAAGGGTTTACTATCCAGAATTTATAAAGAAATCCTACAACTCAACAATAAAAGGGCAAAAAGCCCAATTAAAAAACAGGCAGAAGACTGGAACAGACATTTCTCTAAAGAAGATATACAAATGGCCAATAAGCACATGAAAAGATGTTAAACATCACTGATCATCAGGAAAATGCAAATCAAACAATAACACCTCATACCCAGTGGGATGGCAATTAAAGAAAACAAGCAGCGTTGGCAAGGATGCCAAGAAATTGGAACCCTTCTACATTAATGTTAGAATTGAAAGCAGGGACTCAACCAGATATTTGTACAGCAGTGTTCATAGTAGCATTATTCACAATAGCCAAAAGGTAGAAGCAATGGATAATAAACTGTGCTATATACTATTCAGCTGTAAAAAGGAATGAAGTTGTGATACATGCTACACCATGGATGAAACTTGAAAACAGCTGGTTGAGTGAAATAAGCCAGACACAAAAGGACAAATATTTTGATTTTCCTTATATGAAATACCCAGAGGCAGATAGTAGATTACAGGTTATTGGTGGTCAGGCAGTGAGGGAAATAGGGAGTTATTGCTTAAGAGATGCAGGTATGAAAAAGTTTGGGTAATGGATATTAGTAACAGTAGCACAATATTATGAATGTGATTTTTATACCAGTGAGTTGTACACTTGAAAATGGCTAAAATAGGAAAATTTGAGTGTTATATATATAGATCTGTATGTATACATATTATCTACAATAAAAAAAAAAATTTTTTTAAATCACCATATCAGAAAATCCTTCCCTGAGCACATTCTCCACATCCTTACCCTCCCCTCTCTTTCTTCAGTGCAATGAATTACTTTACAAATCCATTTGTTTCAGTGGTCTATCTCCCTGGTGAAAATGTGAGCTCCACTCGGGCAGAGATCTTTATTTTGCTCACTGAGTTTCCAGGGTCCAGGATACTTCCTGGCACACAGAAGGCGCTGCTGCAGAAGCAGCCTCCCCTGGGGCTTTTCAGCTGCCTCCCCCATTGTGATTGGGCCCAGAAGGTTCTGACCTCCCTGAAGGGCCCCTATCCCACCCTAACTCTCTGAACACTCGCATGGCTTTTGTTGCTATCAGTTTGTCAGATTCCAAGTTGTCCTCCCGGCCTGAGCTCCAAACCCATGTCTGTCCCCAACTGCCCCACTTGATCTGGATGTCCCACAGCCCAGCGGTCCCCAGGTCCTGTCCAAGATACCTCTCTGCTCTCTCAATCCACACAGTTCCCCTCAGCAGAGGACAAGGGCCTCACCTTTCATCCTAAATCTACCTCCTACCTCAGCCCCCAGCAGCCCTTATCCATCCTTCATTTTGTAGCTAAAGTCATCTTCCTAAAACATATATGACCAAGTCAAGCCCCTGCCCACAGCCCCCCTGCCATGCTGGTAGCTCCAGCGCTGTGATACAGCCACCCGCACCCACACTGCTGCCAGCAGCCCAGGTCCGGGGAGGCTCCCCGGCTCTCACTGTGAGCCCATCACCGAGCCCGGTCTTGCTTCAGACACTTGCCTGCCTGTCATCACCTTTGCCGTATCCTCATACTGACCTCAATACTATTATCTACCAAAAAGGACTAACTTGTTTAATGTAGCCTTCTCCTGAGCAATATCTGTGAAATCGTTTGATGTGCTAATTGCATTTTGTCTAATATACATGAAAATAACATCTTAATACTGTTCATTCATGTATCACCTAAATCATCCCTCCTACCACATTGGGAAACACTAGGCCACACCCGTCCCTTGCTCCAACGTCTCAGCGAGGATGTCACTCTTTACCTCTGCTTCAGATTCAGTCCTGTCTACCCTGCCTGCACTGCCCCGTGGTCCTTCAGGAAGCCGTGCTGGGCTTGCTCAGCCCCATCATCCAGCAGAGGGCCCGGTGCATGCTGGGTAATACTTGTTGAACCATGCAAACCCCTATTGATTTAAGCCAATCTATCAAAAAATATTGGAAGCAGGAAGCAAGCAGCTGTGGAGGCACCAGAGGCCTGGAGAGTCTACGAACAAGGCAGTCCTGAAATTCTCATTCTGCCTCCTCAGAGACTATGATCTAAAGCAGCCCAGCCTGGGCTGAGCAGAAGAGGAGATGACTCGCTGGGTCTGGGCCTGGCCTGCAGGCTCTTATGGGCACGCACTCCTGCCTTTTGCCAGTCCACCAAAAGAACTGCCTTCCTTGTGCATCCTGAAGCTTCTCACTTCTCAGGCAGGACAGACTGACCCCTGCTCTGAGCAGGCTCGGGGACATGCCTCTCAGGGTGGGGGAGAGCACAGTCCCAGCTCCCTCCACTCTCAGGCGTATCAGCAGCCTGGTGCCCAGACCTGCACACCGGGACTCAGAGCTGGCAGCGCCCCCCTTCCCTCCAGCCCTTGCTGGCAGTGCCGCACCTCCTTGAGGATGCTTGGCCCTTGTCCCTGCTAGGCCCTGCAGTGTCTCCCCATGGCTCAGACAGACTCTTCAAAGGTTCCAACTCACCTCTCCAGCCAGAATACTCACTGTCCATCCAAGCTGGGTCACCTACCCACCGAAGGAAAAGAAAACAAGCTGCCATGTGCTGGGCACTCCCAGAGCCCATTCAAGACCCCATTGCATTTTCACAACCAACTGGTGAGGTGTTGCTGCTGTTACCGCCACTACCTGGCAACTGAGGAAACTGACCCAGCCACAACTAGCCAGTGGCCCAGCCCTACCAGTCCGCTTCCAGATCCACTCCCTCAAAGCCCCCTGGTTCTGGCTACTCTTTTGGGCACCATGGAACAGAGCAGGGGCTGGCTGAGGCTGCAGGGTGGCCTGCGGGCCTTGCTCCCTCTACTTCCTCCCAAGGAGGCTCCCTCGAGGAGGAGTAGTCGGCCGGGGACGCCCTCATGCTCTCACCCACCACACCTGCCCCATCCCTGGGTCTGCAACTCGGGACTTGGCTTTCTGTTAGGACGGAGGAACTGTCTAGGCCCCTGGCTAAGGCCACCCTCCTGGCCCACTCAAGGACTTTGCCTTCCAATATTCCCCTCTATTTGCTGCCCCATCAAATACTCCCTCCTGCAGGATCTTTCTCATCAGTATACAAAACATATTTTATATCCCCAGTATTCAAACAACAAAAACAGACAGACAATCCAAAAAACCTCCAGTGAGTCCCTTTCTCCCGTCCCTTCCACAGCACTCCTCAGATGGGCTTTCAAACTCAGTGTCTCCACTTCCCCCAGCTCACACCATCACGTCCCAGGCCTCCCTTGACCCTCTCAGCAGCGCATGATGCCGGTGGCCAATCCCCATCACATCCCTAGATTTCCATGGTTCCCTACCGTTGCTGCTCCTCATCTCCTTTGCTGGCTTTTCCCCTTCTTGACCTGATGTTCAGGGTTCAGCCCTTGCCCCTCTGCTCTTCTCTGTCTACGCCCACCCTGTCAGCCTCGAGGCCAGTGACTCCCAAGCAATAGCATGATGGTAAAAATTAAATAACTGGCTCTCTCGGGTGGGGACAGGGGTGAGGAGGGTGTGTGTGTGTGTACACACATTTGCTTATTATAAAGTTTACTGCTATAAAGGAATGTAGCACACAATTTACAAACAGTAATAATACTGTATTCTTTACTACGCTCTTAACTATCAATTCCACACAGTCAATTGATTCTCACAGAAGGGCTTCACTGATTTTTGCTGAACTCTTGAACCCATAGCCAACCTACAGTTGCAATTGTCAAACAAGTGTAGTTCTGACATGAATGTTGGTTGATATTTTTGTTTACCTTCTGGAGTAAGATTAAAATGAAACAACAAAAACATGTTGGAATTTCACTTGTTTGCTGAATCAGATAATGTTTGTTGAATACTGTAAGACAATTTCTTCAGTCATATGTGCTAGTCACAATATAGCTGCTATAGACATAACATGCTTTCAAGTTTAATCAGAATTATTAACATCTTCTCCATCACTTTAAATCTAGATAATCAACAAAACAATATGTAAAGCCTTGATTTGTAGTATTTCCCAATTTCCATGGTGTAAATATTCCCACCACATCAGATTTCAAGCTACCAACTTGCTGTTCTGGAATGTGTAGTTGGGAGGCAAAGAGCAGGAGCACACCATTGTCACATTTCCACCATCTAGATACAATAGATGTAAATAACCTTAAGAGCATGGATAATAGTAAAATGTGGTAAATTAACTGGAAAGAGATGAGTTTTGAGTATTTATTACCTTTTTAAAATTTTAGTTTTAAATTTACATACAGCAAAATTCACTCTTCTTGGTGTGCAATTCTAAGAGTTTCCACAAATGCGTAGACTCGTGTGACCACAATCAAGTTACAGAACAGTTCTTCCCCCCCTCCAAAGACTCCCTTGAGCTGCCCCATAGGGGTCAATCCATTCCTACCCTTAACTCCCGGTAACTCTCTTTCCCTGTAGTTTTGTCCTTTTTCCAGAATGTCATATAAATGGAATCACACAACATGTAGCCTTTTGAGTCTGGCTTCTTTCATTCAACATAACACATCTGAGATGCATGTATGTTGTTTTGTGTATCAATAGTTCACTCCTTTTTTATTGCCGAGTTATAGTCCATTGTATGGACATACCATAGTTTGTTTATCCACTCACCACATGAGGGACATTTGAGTTGTTTCTAGTTTTTGGAAATTACACATAAAGTGATATAAGTATTTCTGTATGGGTTTTTGAGCAAGCATAGGTTTTCATTTCTCTGGGGTAAATACCTAGAAGCATGACTGCTGTGTTGCAATGGTAAGTATATGTTTAACTTGACAAGAAATTATCAAACTATTTTCCATAGTGACTATATCATTCTGCATTCCCACCAACAATACATGAGAGTTCCAGTTGGCCTGTCTCACCAGAAGATGGAATTCAGGTGTTTGTTTTGTTTTGTTTTGTTTTTATTTTTGCCATTCTAATGGATGTGTAGTAGTAGCTTACTGTGGTTTTAACTAATGATGTTGAGCATCTTCTCATGTATTCATCTGCCATCTGTGTATCTTTTTTGGTGAAGTGTCTTTTCAAATCTTTATTGGGTGGTTTTCCTACTGTTGAGTTTCGAGAATTCTTTATAAATTCTGAATCCCAGTCCTTTGTCAGATTTGTAATTTGCAAATATTTTCTGCCTGTTTCTTGTCTTTTCATTCTCTTAATGTCTTTCATGGAGCAAAAATTTTAAATTTTGATTTAGTTCAATTTATCAAATTTTTATTTTATGGATTGTGCTCTTGGTATGGCATCTAAGAACTCTGCCGAACCAAGGCCACAAAAATTTCTCTATTTTCTTCTAAAAATTTTATAATTTTACATTTTACATTTAGGTCTATGATCAATTTTAAGTTAAATGTTGTATAAGACATGAAGTAAAGATCAAGGTTTTGTTTTTGTTTTTTTTTAAATATGGATGTCCAATTGTTGCAGCACCATTTACTGAAGACTATCCTTTCTCCTTTAAATTCCCATCAGTTCACTATGTGGTCTCTTTCTGAACTCTCTATTGTAACTCACAGATCTACATGCCTGTCCTTTCCTCAGTGCCATCTTTTTTTGAGTACTATACCTTTACAGCAAGTCTTAAAATCAGGTAGTGAGTTCTCCAATTTTGTTCCTCTTTTTTAAAAATTGTTTGAGCTATTCTAGTTCCATTATCAATAAATTTTAGAATTGGATTCTCAATATACAACCATTCCTGCTGAGATTTTGATAGGGATTGCATGGAATCAATGTACAGATCAATTTTGGGGGGGGGCTGACATCTGAACAATATTGAGTTTTCTGATCCATGAATTCAGTGTATCTCTCCATTTACTGAGGTCTTGATTTCTTTTATCAATGTTTTTTAGTTTTCAGCATACAAATCCTGTACATATTTTGTTAAATTTACATGTATTTCATTTTTCAATGCTATTGTAAATGGTATTGTTTTTTAAATTTTAATTTCCAATTGTTTATTGCTAGTATATAGAAATACAATTGAGTTTTGTACATTGAGTGTATCTCATTTATCACTTCTGGGGACTTCTTTGTAGCTTCCACATGATTTTCTACATTGATAATCACATGATTTGTGAATAGAGGTAGTTTTTATTTCCTCATTTCCAATTTGTATGCCTTTGTATTTCATTTTCTTGTCTTATTGAACTGCCTAGGACTTCCATTAAAGTGTTGAATTATTCCCAATCTTAGGAAGAAAGAATTCACCATGAAGTTTGATGCTAGTTGTAGGTTTCTATGAGGCTGCCTTTTATCAGGTTAAGGACGTACCCCTCTGTTCTAGTTTGCTAATGCTGTGGAATGCAAAACACCAGAGATGGATCAGCTTTTATAAAAGGGGGTTTATTTGGTTACACAGTTACAGTCTTAAGGCCATAAACTGTCCAAGGTAACACATCAGCAATTGGGTACCTTCACTGGAGGATGGCCAATGGTGTCTGGAAAACCTCTGTTAGCTGGGAAGGCATGTGGCTGGCGTCTGCTCCAAAGTTCTGGTTTCAAAATGGCTTTCTCCCAGGATGTTCCTCTCTAGGCTGCAGCTCCTCAAAAATGTCACTCTTAGTTGCACTTGGGATATTTGTCCTCTCTCAGCTTCTGCGGAGCAAGAGTCTGCTTCCTACGGCTGTCATCAAACTGCAGTTCCTCTCTCAGCTTCTGGGCATTCTTCAGTGTCCTTCTTAGCTGTAGCTCCTCTTCAAAATGTCACTCACAGCTGCACTGAGTTCCATCTGTTTGCCAGCTCATTTATATGGCTCCACTGATGAAGGCCCACCCTGAATGGGTGGGGCCACGCCTCCATGGAAATATATCATCAGAGTTATCACCTACAGTTGGGTGGGGCACATTTCCATGCAAACAACCTAATCCAAATGTTCCAACTTAATCCCCACTAATATGTCTGCCCCACAAGATTGCATCAAAGATAATAGCATTTGGCAGACATAATACTTTCAAACTGGCACACCCTCTATTCCTAATTTGCTGGGGGTTTTTATCATGAATGGGTGTTGGATTTTGTCAAATACTTTTTCTGCACTATTGAAATAATCAGCTTTTTTCCTTCTTCTTTAGTCTCTTAATATGGTTAATTGTGTTGATCACTTTTCAAATGTTGAACTAGCTTTGCATTAGCAGGATCAACCCCATTTGGTCATGATGTATCATCCTTTAATATACTGCTATATTCAATTTGCTAATATTTTGATCAGGATTTTTACATTGAGGATTTTGGTAGGGACTTCAAGAAAACCTAAAGTCCTTACCACAGCCTCCAAGATTTTCCCTCCCCATTACCTCCCTGACCTCATTGCTTATGAGGGATTATTGGTCTGTAGGTTTTTTACCTTGTACTGGATTTATCTGGTTTTGGTATAAGATTAATTCTGGCCTCATGAAATGAGTATGGAAGGTACTCTTCTATTTTCTGCAAGAGATTGTGTAGAATTATTATTAATTGGTTGGACTTGCTAGTGAAACCATTTGGGTCTGGAGTTTTCTTTGTAAGATTTTTAACTATGAGTTCAATTTCTTTAATAGATACAGAATTATACAGGTTTTTTAAATTTCTTCTTGAGTTTTGGTAGTTTGTTATTGTGATAGGCAGAATAATGTGGCCCCTGCCCCCCCCCCCCAAGATGTCCACTTTCCTAATCCCTGGAACCTGTGGATATGTTAAGTTACAGGGCAAAGGGGCATTGAGGTTACAGATAGAGTTAAGGTTACTAATTGGTTGATTTTTAAATAGGGAGAGTATCCTGGATTACCCAGGTGGGCCCAGGGTAATCACAAGGGTCCTTAAAAAATGGAAGATGGAGGCAGAAGAGGCGTTAGAATGATGCGGTATGAGGAGGCTGACTCAATTTGTATTTTCCAGAAGATGGAGGAAGCAGGCCATGAACCAAGTAGTGTGGGCAGTTTCTAGAGGTTGGAAAAGGCAAGGAAATGGATTTTACCCAGAGCCTACAGAAAGGATCATGGCCTTAACTTTTGCCCCATGAGACCTGTGTCAGACTTCTGACTTACTGTTAGACAAATCTGTGTTGTTTTAAGGCACTAGGTTTGTAATAATTAATTAAAGCAGCAATAGAAAACTAATCTTTTTTTTTTTCCAAGGAATTTGTCCATTATTTCTTTTAAGCTGTCAAATGTATGGGCATAGTGTTGTCTGTAGCATTCTCGTATTATCCTTTCAATGCGTGTTGGGTCTGTAGTGATATTCCTCTTTCATTACTAATATTGGTAATTTCTTTTTTTAAAAGAACCAACTTTTAATTCCACAGATTTTTTCTTTAGTTTTTCTGCTTTCAATTTTATTGGTTTCTGCTCTTAGCTTTATTATTTCCTTTTTCCTCGTCTTTCTTTGGGTTTAATTTGCTCTCCTTTTACTAGTTTTAAAAAAATCACCTTTGTGTTTTAAATATGCTACAGTTGTAACTTTATATAATTTAATTTTTAATAATGGCTGTATTTAACAACCAGCTTGCGATGTTTTGTAAGACTCACAAGCTGGTATGCTTTGACTCTGTACACATTGCTCCCAAGTCTCTCTTTTCAGATGTGACCCCTTCTCTAGGCTCCCCACTCTATCTCCAGCTGCCTCAACATCCCCATTTGAATATCCAGTTAATATCTCAATATAAACACATCCAAAACCAATGTCCACCAAAGCCCCAGTCTTTTATCCCCACTCTTCCCTCTATCTGCCTCACTTTTGTAAATGGCACCGCCACACACCAATTTGCTCAAGACCCAAAGTGAGACTTCATCTTGATTCTTCTTTCCTCATTCCTCACATCCAATCAGTCAGCAAATCCTCTCAGCTCTATCTTTAAAACATCTGGAGTCTGACCACATACAATCAGTCAGCAAATCCTCTCAGCTCTATCTTCAAAACAGCTGGAGTCTGACCACTTTTCAACACCTCCTCCATGGCCACCCTAGTTCAAGCCATGTTGACTCTCACCTGGATTCTGCAATAGGCTCCTTGCTTTTTCCATTCTGTCCGTGTAGTCTATTCTCAACACAGTAACAAGAGTGATCCTGTGAAATCAAAGTCACATCAGGTCTCTCCTCTGCTCAAAACCTTCCAGAGAATACTCTGGTTTCTCTTCAGGTTGTATAAATCTTTCACCTTTTACTCAAGATTTCCATGGAGAGAAACAATTCTGAGTTTATACCCAATTTCTTAAAGCCGTGAGTCTGTAGGGCTAATAAGAAAGTATAAAGACAGATTGTTTAAAAAAAAAAAAAACCTCTCTCCAGAGGCTCCCATCTCAAAGAAAAATCTACAGTCCTCACCCCAGCCTCCAAGACTTCCCTCCCCATGACTTCCCCAGCATCACTGCTCACTCTTCTCCCTCAAAGTGACCCTGCTCCGGGCTTTCATTGCTTTTCTTGATACACCCAAGTCATGTTCCTGCCTGAGGTCCTTTGCCTGTGCTATTCCCTTGGCCTACAAAGCACTTCCCAGGTACAAGCAGGGCTCACTGCCGCACTCCTGCACAATGCTCCTCCTCAGAGCAGCCTTCTCTGATCACTCAGTCTAAAATAGCATCCCCTGACACTCTTTATGCCCTTACAGTGGCAACCTAGGACCACTAGCCCACTCCCTATCCCTGCTGTCCTCTCACATGGAGGGCCAGGGCCAGCCCAGTCGAGAAGCAGGGAACCCACAATTAGCTGTGGCACTCACAGCTCTTGTCTTAGTCCCCTCCATAAGACTGAGAGCCCAGTAGCTCCACCATATGACAGAGGTTGAAGTAAGAGGAAAGCATCTTCTAGACCCTGGCAGGACAAGATGTCATCACCCCAAGTTCTGGTTACTAAGATCCTCCTACCCCCCCATGAACTTTCTCTGCCAAACTTCAAGCCTGGGTCATGCCCCTTGGCCACAGCTCAGAAGATGGTGCCCAAAGAGAAGGAAAAGACAGGGTTCCTTCCAACCCTGGAGACAACAGTCAATGATGAACTGGGCAGTGGAAACAGAACCCATACCCAGTAAATCTGGGCTGGAGTCCTGGGTCATCCCTGTCTCCTAGGAAGATCTGTCTCAGGGCCCAGGACCAGGAAGTCAGAGGTCCAGGAGAAAACTCAATGAGACGAGTGAGAAAAGAGTCTGTAGACCAGATGTTGGCCTGGGGTCTGAGCACAACTTCACCTTCCCCAATGCATATGGAGTGGGGAAGAAAGCACAGTCTCACCTGGCCCGTGGGCTCACATCCAAACATTGGTCCAGTCTCCACACTAGTGACCCCCAGCCCCACACACAAACACTCTCCTTGGCTCCCAGGGCCTTCCCTAGAGCTTGTGGCCAAAGGTCAAAGTTTTCCATCTGCTTTGACCATATGCAACACATGTGGGGGCAGAGGCGACAATGAGACCTCAGTTAGGGCTCTGCTGGTGTCTCTCCTCCCATGGGGAGGGACTCTTACCACACCCTAGATTGGACCTCAGTGGTCATAGAGACCTAAAGGTCCCTGGGTATTCTCAGCCCCAGCCTCATCCTGATACTGCCCCAAAGTCCTCACTTGGCCTCCATCCGCAGCTCCCTCACATGCTTACCTGCCCTTTCTCAAGGACTGCACCTGCTCCCACAATCTCAGTGTTCACCTCTGCAAGGACAAGGCCCAGACCAGACTTGTCCCCAAGCCCAACCTCAAGCCTCCTCTCTCCCAGTGTGTGCCCAGAGCAGACCCACACCCCCAAGCCGCACCTTCCCCCTTTTTCCAATCCATCTGCAGGGTCTACTGACACTATCTCAAAAGTCTCTTGACCTTGGCCTTAGCCAGGCCCTGGCACCTCCTTCCTGAACCCCATCCTGCTCTGCTGTGGCCACAGCTGCTCTGACATCTCTCCCTGGGCCCAACAGATCTAGGATCCCACCCCACTAGTTGTCAAATTAAACTTCCCTCTTCTCAGCTGTACACTCAAGGTCTTCCACATCATGGTCAAAATCCAGCTCTGCTATCCACAAGCTGTGTGACCTCAGGCAGCCCTTTAGCCTCTCTGAGCCTTTATTTCCTCACCTGTAACTCAGGCTATTGAGTTAAAAATAAAGACAATGAGGCAGGAGGTACCACAAACTTCTCTGGTCCCTACTGTGTCCTAGCTTTTGAGGCTTCCTAACCTGGAGAAACAGTTACTTCAAAGTGTTAGCCTGAGAGTCTTGCTTCCCTCCTCCCTCCAGGGAGGGGCTTTGTGCAGGCAACAGGTATTCTCCAAAAGCCTCCTGGGTGTTGGGGCATGAGGTGGGCAGGAGAGAGGCTGAAGCTAAGAAGAAGGTGACTGTGCTAAGGGACTGGAGGGAAGAAGGCCACCTGCTTCCCCCATGTTTCTCTGGGCCTCAGCTTCTCAGCTCAGTGAAGCTGGAATTTCTATATCCTCAGCCAGAGCTGGGGAGAGGAGGGGCCTCCCCCAGCACTGACCTTCCCGACTTTACCTCCTGATAGCTGGGAGAGGCTGCCTGAGCCAGCAGGAGCGAGCCTCTGGTACGCTGGGAAAGGCTGAAAAACAAACGCACCAGAATCCAAATCAGGAAAGAGCAGAGCTGGGGTTGCCGTGGCAACCTGCAGCAGGCCCCCAGCCTGGTGCTCAGCCTCTCCGGGGTGGGGGCCAAGACGTGCCAAGCTTGGCTACCCCCATCTCCACCTCCGGAGCTTCCTCCTCCAGCCTGGCCTAGCTCCAGCACCAGCACGGGGCAGGGGCAAGGGCACAGAGAAGCACCTCTGCCAGTCTGGTGGGCCGGGCAGGCCTGAGTCTGCCAAGCCCCCCAGGGCTTGCTTCGGCAAGATCATTCCTCTCCCAGGGTGAGGCCCCCACCCAAAGGCCTCCAGGGTCTGGCAAACTGCCCATCCCCAGCTCCAGTCACTCCCATGGCTGAGCCAGTCCGCTGCCTGGGCTGATGCAGCAGCCCTTGTGTGGAGGTGCCCTCAAGCTTCTGCCAGTGCCAGCAGCCTCAAAGCTGTTACCTGGGCACAGGGTGGAGGGAGGCAGTGAGATGATCTCCCCAACCTTCCCTCACGGCCAGGTGAGGAAGGAACCAGCATGGTGCCAGATGCAGGGATAGAGCTTTATGTACTGCCCTTTGACAGATAAGGAAACAGGCTCCAAGAAGTTACGTGACTTCCCAAGGTCATACAGCTACTGGGTGAAGAAGAGGGAGGCCTGAGCCAGGCATTTCCAACTGCTGAGCCCAGACCCTTCCCATGGGGCCTGTTACTGGGTGCTCTAGCTGGACATCCAGAGTGTCACCGGGGCCCTGAGGGTCTCATCATCGAATGGCTCACCCAACTACCCCCAGGCAGCTCCCCCCTGCTCTGCCCCAGAGTCCCCCAACCTCAGTGCAGTGCCCAGTCTGCACTGACTAAGAGACAGGCACACAACAGGCAGAAAGAAAAGGACCTTTATGTCTCCATTTAATGGCCAAGCCAGCTCTTCCCAGAGGACCCCCATGCCCTAGGAGGGCAGTCTTCTCTCCTGCCTGGTGGCCCCTGTAGAGTCCCACCCAAGCTGATGCCCCTCAGCCTCACTAGCAGCACCCCAGTGCAGTCTGGTGTCAGTGGGGCAGCCTCATCTCAGCTCCTGCAGCAAGCTGTTGATGGAGCCCAGCAGCTCCTGGAAGTAGCCCTCGTCCTCGCCATCTTGGAGCTCCAGGGCAGCCAGTGCCTGGTACTCAGCCTGCAGGCTGGCCAGTGTCCTGCCGAGCTGGGAATTCTGACGGTAGTGGTCCCTGCAGGTGACCAGGAAGGCATCCAGCGTCTGCAGCACCTTCTCACGGGCATTGTGCTCGGGCAGGGCAAGGAGGTTGGCTGTGATCTCACACCAGCCCTGTTCCCGTAGACCTGGCAGGAGGTGCACCTGGCGATACTGCTGCAGCTTCTCAGGGGATGTATCATGAGTCAGCACAGCCTCTTCCTCAGCAAACATCTGCCATCCGCACAGTGGGCACCGGGGTGGGGGTGGGGGGAGAACACAGAGAGAGTGGTCAACTCACCAATGTCAGCTCTGCCCTGAAGATATGAAGGCGTGTGCTGACCCACAAGTCCCCACCCACTCCTTCTGTCCCCTTGACCCTCAAAGGATCTACATGGGAGAAGGCCAACTGGGTTCATGGCTCCACACATGCTCGCCCACATCCACATGTTAATCCATCCATCCACTCATTGAAAACAACTGAGCACAGTGCCCGAAGATGGAGAAACCAAGATGAAGACATGGTTTCTGCCCTCTAGATGCTCAGGGTCTAGCAGAACCAAAAAAATTAACTGAGTAATTCTTAAATAGCGTGGTAAATTTAATCTGTGTAGTGTGGGGACAGACAGTCTGGGTCCAATTCCTGCTTTACCACAGACTAGCTGAGTGACCTTGGGCTGGTCACTTAACCTCCCTAAGAGCCAAAGTCAACATTTCTTAACTGAAGATAATAGAACCCCTCCAGGTCTGTTGGGAGGACTTGAAGAAATAATCAATATGCATCCAGTGCCCAGCATATAGTGCACACCCAACAAACATCACCAAAAGAATAAATATCATTATATCATATATCAACAAATGTTGGCTATATCATCATCAATGTCATCATCATTGTCATTATCACAGTCATTGTGACTATTACAAACACACTCCCTCAGAGGAGGGAGTGACTGCTGCTGTCAGGGGGAAGGGGTTGGAGGGAGAGTATTATTTCCTCAAGTCTTGAGGGGTAAATGGGGAGGTGTCCAAATGGACAAGGGTGGAGGGCCAGGGCCATACACAAGGAGTATTGCAATGATGGGCCTGGGCCGCCTCCTGTTTGAGGAACGGCAGGTTGTTCTGGTTGGTGGAGCAGGGTGCCTGAGGGCCAGGCCGGGGCCAGAATGCAAAAAGCCCTGGGTGCCCCTCCAAGGAGGGTGCTCTTTGTGCCGAGGGCCTGGGATGTTGAGGAAGGTTCAGGCAGGGGAGTCACTTGCTCGGCCTGTATCTGTACAGGGCAGAAAACCAGCTCCAAACAGCACACTATGGTAGGAACCAATTCTTCCAGGCTGCCACAGGCAGGAAAGGAAATACCTAAAACCTGACAAGTAACCAGTTTCTTTTAAATGTCACAGAGGCTATGCAGAGGTTAAGCATGGGAGGTGCCCCGTATCAGCTGTACTAAATGTACCTGTGGGAAGAAAGGAAGAAGGAATCACTGCCCTAACCGCAGGAGAGAAGGACCTGCAGAGGACCAGGAAGGCAAGAGGGAAGCCCAGGCGATCAGGGCTCACAGTGGACAACCTAATAAAGCCTCCTGGCCACAGGAAGTGGGGCTCAGGGCTGATTGCAACTGGCAGATGAAGCAGGAGAGGGGTAGGGTTCCACATCCTGGGACAAGAAAGACTGAGAGGGACCCTGTGGTCCCTTCCCTTCCTTACCTCTAAGTTCTGCCAGCTCCACCCCAAGCATCCTGATCCTTCCAGCTCTGCCTTTGTACCACACGTCCCTCCCTCGCTGGACAACTTTAGCCTATGGCCTCCCGCTCCCGCCCTGCCTCCCCGTCCTCCATGACTTAGCACTTCTGATGATGATTAAATCCCTTCCACGGGACTTCAAGGTTCACTGGGATCTGGCCACATGCCCCCAACACCAAACACTCTGCACCTGTCATGTTTACTCTCCCCCAGGGCCTTGGCACATACAGTTCCCACTTCCAGGGGCACCCCCACCCCACCCTCATCCACAGTTAACTCCTGCCCTGCAGGTCTCAGGGACATGGGACCCACTTTCCCTGACACCCAGAAGAGGTCAGGGTCCTCATCACAGGCCTGGCCTACATGCTCGGGGTGAGAGTCTGATCAGTGCCTGTGGGACAGCGCCAGGAAGGCAGGGGCCACCAACTACTTACCCAGCACCGAGCACAGCATCTGTCAGGGCAGACGCCCAGGGAATGCCTGTGGGAGGCCTGCCAGCAGGTGGGGTCTCCCAGGTGGCCCTCCAGCTCTGCAGAGCCACAAGGCGAGCAGGTACTCACACTCACAGCACAGCAGCCGACCTCTGCAGGGCCCACAGACTGTGGGGCGCAGTCTCTCAGTGGAAGCCTTGCTATAGGCCAAGGGCTTAGCAGACCACGGAAAGGGCAAACCAGGGACCCCAGCAACCTAAGAGGTGAGTCCACACTCTCCACGTGGAATTCTTCAGTTCAGCTGCCATCTCCCCACACCAACCATGCCCTTATGTGTGTGCTGCCCCAGAAGGCACCCCAACCTGCTTCTACCCGCAAACAGCTCTGGACTCGCCCCAGTGCAGCTCATTCTTTGTTCTTTCTTAGGAAAACCACAAGAATCGAGAAGCCCCAGCTGCCTTGGCCTTAGAATACAACCTAATGTCTGCCCTTAGCCTCTGGCTGAAACTCGTCCACTGTCCCCTCCCTGAATCAGGGTGGCCATCTCTGTACTACCATGGAGAGACACCAGCCCCCCTGTCATGACAGCCCCCAAAGGCTCTAGCAGTGGGCTCCTGAGGCAGCTGACGGGCAGCCTTGCTGAGACTGGTGGTGGTGGCACTTAGCAGTGGACCAAGGCCATCGTGCCTGTGACGCCAGGGCCAGGAACAGCAAACCCAAGATGCCAGGGGAAAGAGATGAGTTTCTCCTGGGAAATGCCAAGCCAATGTACATGTCCTTCTCCAGGCTCACTGGCCCACCCCCAGGATGTCAACTGTGCTCAGGCTGTATTAATTGGATCTGAGCACCACATGGCTGCCTGCTGTTCTGAGAAAGTGGGTTTCTGCAGCTTGGATTTGGGGGGTGGGGGCAGACTGAAAGACAAGACAGGCTGAGAGACAGAGAAAAGAGAAGGGCAGAGAGGAAAAGAGGAAGAGAAAGAAAGGGAGTGACTGACAGAGACAACCCTGACCCTCTGCTCCAGGACGGACAGGCATGGGGGAGGGGTGCGCAGAGCAGGCGGGAGGGCCCCTCCGCTCCCCACTTCAGCAGCAGTTGCAGCACTGCCCAGCCCTGCTCTGCCAATCACAGCTTGCTGTTCTGTGGAGCGTGTGGCCCCAGAGAGGCAACCGAGAGAGCCCTGCCAAAGCTCTCTGCAGCAGCTGAATTAAGAATCCAGGCCTGGCCAGTTTTACTCTTTCCTCCTTAATTAAGACACTTCTCAGGCTTACAAAGACCAAAGTGGGCTGGGCGCCAAGTCTCCTGCCAGGCGTCAAGCAACTGAAGGCCCTGGGGTTCGAAGGGCAGCCGTCCTGAGCCTCTGCCTAGAGCTAAAGCTCCCAGGAGGCACCTCCAGGTTCTAGAATCATACCACTCAGCACCCTTCCAGCCTGGGTCTCTTGGGCTCCTGGATGCTACAATGGCCTAAAGCCCTTAAGTGGCTGCCAGGCTCAGCTGATCCATCTCACCTGCTCCTCACCAGCCCACACTATGCTTCAGTCAAATGGCCTTTCACTTCCACGAAAGGTCTGACCCTGGTTATTTCTGGCCTTCAATCATGCTGCCCCCTTTGCCTGAACACTGCCTTGCCCAATCCCCCACCCCCCGTCTGTCCTCTTCTCCTGACCGGCCATCAGGTTTCAGCTTAGCAGTCACTTCTCACAGGACATCTTGGGTTAAGGGCCCCAAGGAGGACTCCCACAGCACCCATCTGCCCAGCCCAGGACCGGCCCATCTGCTCAGGAACACTCAGTTCTGAAGGATGGCTGGCTGGCTGGCTGGCTGGCTGGCTGGATGGATGGATGGACAGACAGACAAGAAAAGATTTGGGAAGGGGCCAGGGTCAAATGGCCAGAAGCAAACACAAAGCAAAGCGAGGGAGAGGAGGGCAGGCCTGGGCACTCACCTTCTCAGTGACCAGGTCATAGAGCAGGGTGACCACACGCACAGCCAGCACCTCCATGCCCTTCTTCTGCACCAGGCTCCTCAGGACCTGCAGCCCCCCCAGCTTCAGGAACTGCTGCTGGGCATAGGGGAAGTGCCGAAGCAGGGAGCAGAGTGCAAACAGGACCTGGGGAGGCAGAGAATGAGTGACCCCAAGTCCCTGGACCCCTGCCCCCATGCTGCCATGTGGCCTTAGTTGAGTCTGCCTTCTCCCCCCACAGCACCTAGCAGAGGACCACTCAGGCCCCATGGGGCCATGCACAGCTTTGGAAAGGGATCTTTTCCTTTTCATGCTCCACAGGCTTGCTGGGAGCTGGGCAGGAGGAAGTGGAGAGAAACATACCTTCTTCTTCACGGTGAGAGGCTGCTCTGTGGCCAGGATGACCAGCAGCTTCTGCAGGGCTCCCCCCTCAATGGCCTCCACCTGGACCTTTGGGTTACTGGAGGAGGAAGCACAGGAAAGTGTGATCCTGCATCTGCTCACCGACTTGGGGGCACTCGACTCTGGCCAGCCTGGGTTCCAGGCACTTAGTGAGCTGACACCATACCAGCCATCTCTGGGCGAACAACAAAGGGCAGGAGGGCAGGTTCCTACCGCAGAAAAGCTAGAACGTAGCTGGGAAAACAAAGAAACAAAGACTAATTGATGTGGACCCAGCCAGGTGCCACAGCCTATGGAATGGATGACAGGGCCGAGGGCCCCAGGCCAGAATCCCGACCTCCTGCAGCCAATGCACTGGGGCTGATCCGAGGAGGTGAGTCAGCTCTACCACTCTAAGATCCTTCCAGGACCAAAGGTCCCCTTCAGTGACCCTCCTGTGCGACGACACCTTCCCCAACACTCCCCAAGCTGGTGTCGGTGTCAGAGGCTCACTCTTCCAGGATTGCAGGCACATCATACCCTGGGGGGCCGTTCCTCCACCCCCAGGACCCCTCCCGGATCTAGCACACAGACAGTACTCAGTAAACACTTGTGGAAGGAGGGCAGGAAGAAAGAGCAAGGTCCAGGGGCCCTCTGAACATCCGAGTAGACCCTACAACAGGACCAACCCATCGGTCTCCCACTGGACTATCCACTCCATGAGAGTGGCTTCTGTGATGCTCCCTGTCCTTGTATTCTCAGAGCCTGGCACAGAGCTGGCTTTGTCATAGGGCCTTGGACAATAGAGGGTGAATAGATAAATACATGTACACAATCACAAAAGTTCCAACAAACAGGCAACAATGAAACACTCAAAACCCAGAGCTGTCTCTTGAAGTCCTTCCCCATTCCAGGTTGGAGAAACAGTGACGCAATTAAAACAAACATTTCAGGCCCTGCCCTTGAAATGACAGGAGACCTGGAGGGTGAGACCTGCATTAGGACAGGGTGTCAGGCAGGGGACATGGCTGGGAACCCAAGCAGGAGGCCCCTTTTGCTGGCTTCTTGCTTCCTAAGATCGTATAAGCAATCAATTAAGGAGCAAGGTTATGCACAGGGACCTGGGGGACCTCGGCAAGTTCCCTTCCTGCCCCCTACTGCCCACTAAAGAGGCCCCAGAGAAGGTAGGCCTGCAAAAGCCTGCACCCAGAGGTTGGGGAGGGGCCAGGTGAGGGGTGGGGTGGGGGGGAGGCACAGAATTCAGTGACTACCACACCCACCCAGACAGCCCCAAGGCACCCAGGTCTCCACCGGCTCTGGCTTCATTTCCAGAGCATGACCACAAACTCCCCAGAAACAAAAACAAAAACAAAAACAAAAAAACACCTGTTCTTCCTGACCCCTGACCTTGGCAGGACGCCCTCACAGCACCCTGGAGAGCAAGGCCGGGGGTGGGGAACAAAGACAAATCAGAGGGAATGGGCTCCTGGTGAGAAACCCAGGAAAAGGGGAGGCAACCAGAGAGATGGCCACTGCGCTGCTGTCTGCAGCAGAGGAGAGGATCTGGCACAGACCAGGCGCTCCATAAATGACCAGATGGAAGGGTTAGGGAGCCTGCGGCAGTCCCACAAGATGACCCACCCATTCTATCCCTACCAGGGACTAGCTTCCAGGTTCAGAGCAGGCTCATCCCTCTAAGCCCATTTTCCTGCTGCAAGATGGGAGGCTCTTTCGTCCCTCTGCATCCTCTCTGCCAGGAAGTTAGTACAGGGTGGGGCCTGTCCCACTGCGACCCCATCCTGTGCCTCAGGAGCAGCCTGGAGATAGGCCAGGGCCCCTGGGGAAGGACGCTGATAGCTCCTTTCCAGACAGAGACAGGCAAGTGCCAATGCAGGGGGCCTGAAAGCCCAGCCTCTCCCCTGCCACCCCATCCCACCAAGATGAGGAAAGCAGCTGTTTCATCAAAGTGGGAACTAATTAGGCTGTCTTTGCCACCATGTGCCTGCAGAACACTCACCCAAGACAGGCAGGGTCTAGGAAAAGAAGACAAACACGTTGGGAAATTCACACAAGCATCAAGGGCTGCCTCTCAAAGAAGGTGGGCAGCGAGGCCCAATGTCACATCAGCCTCGGGGAGCACCACTGAGGAACCCAACACTCAAGGGCCTGACAAGTTGCAGAGAGAAGGCCTCCAGGGACAGCACACAAAGCTCCACTTGTGTCTACAGAGCTGCTGAGAACAGGATCTAGAGAGGAGAAAATCACCCAGTCAACCCTGGAACACAAGATCAGAGCACAGGAATGGAGGATGTGTCCAAGGAGACACCTGTCCTGAGCATGCTGGGCCCAGGGCCTTACCTTCAGGCCTCCTGGGGCACTTCCTGGGGCAGTAGCCCTGTCACCAACCCAGAGGTGGGGGGAGCAGAGACAACATGCAGAAGACCTAGACTCTGCTCACTGAGGTCTGCCCTTGTAGAAGGGGAGAGAAAACGCAAACTCCTGAGGGAAGCAAGGCACAAGCAACAAGAAAGGAACAAACAGGGACAGAAGAGGATGGTATGCACTAGGTAGGCAAATCCCTGGGACTCTCCAGAAGAAGAATGAGTCAATGAGGAGTAAAGAAACGATGCCCAAAGCTTTCTAGAGATGTGGTGAGTGGCTTCCTGATATTTCTTGCCCATGGGAGCCCCAGTAAAGGGTTAGAGAGGGCTACCTGCCCAGGCAGCTGCTCAGGGAAGCCCCACAAGGCAGGGCAGATCCTTGGGGAAGCTCAGAGCCTGATCTCTGCCAGTCAACACTGAACAAGATGTGATCCATACGTGTGCAACCAACCACACCGCAAGATTCTAATTACAGGTTTCAGAGTGAACGGATGAATGAATGGCTACATAACTACAGGCCAGACCAGGTGGCTTTGAACCTAATGTTAGTGGGGGTTCAAAGAAAGAAGAGGAAAGTCTGGGCTGGAAGAACCAGGACGGCTGGGTGAGAGGGGGAGACAGCAGGAAATCTGGAGGGCAGGCAAGGATAGCCTGGGAGGGGCAAGAAGGAAGGGCAGGCATGAGCACATGCAGAGGGGAAAGGAGACCACTTGGCAGGAGACTGCCCTGGGGAGTCGTGGAGATGAGGCCGAGAGGCACAGCTCTTGGCTAGACACCAGGACAGGTCAGGAGGCCAGACTGGGCACAGTGCAAGGAGATCTGCTGGTTGGGACTGAAAAGGGGCAATGCAGGACCAGACCCTGTCCCTAAGCTGACAGGCTGCTCCTTATTCTTCCTCATTCTACACCCAGGCAAAGTGGGGAGTGGAAACAAGAGCCCCGAAGGCACAAAGATACCAGAGAGGGCCCAGTAGCAGGACCATGCCTCAGAACAGCAACTCTGGGGCAAGAGATGAGCTGGGGACACTCTGAGCTAGGCAGAGCCCCCTACCCAGGTCAGCCTAGCATCCCTTCTTCCCTACCTCCCAATATTGACACCCCTTTCCTCTCTTCCTTTGAGAAATGACACCTTCTCCCACTCCTTGGGGTGCTGATGGGGCTGATCCCAATCCCCTGGCTACAGGGGAGGGCACAAAGCTGGCCCATCAGAGCCCGCCATCACCATGGCCACAGTGAATGACCCAGGGCTAGCCCTTTCCATTGTCTACACTGGAAGCAGGACACAGAGAAGTTGCCTTCTCCAGAAGGCAGGATGGTGTAAGCCAGGAGCTAGCTACAACCATGCCAACAACAACAGATCCCACCCCTACTCCCCCAGGCACTCTCCCACCCCACCCTCAGGTAGGGAAGCCCATTGAGAATAGGAGAAAACAAAGCTCACAGAGAGACAGAGAGACAGGCTGATGCCCTTTTTTAAGTTGCTGGAGTCACTTTTTCAAGGCAATAGATCCACTTTTTCACCTGCAGAAGAGAGTACTGAAGAATCTGGATGTATAGAGCAGGACCACGGCCAAACATGGGCCTGTGGCAGAGCACGGCCTTGGCAGCCCTGGGCTTGCACCCAATCTGCCCCGTCTCAGCGCTGGCTTAAAGGAGGGTGCCCAACCCAGGGCTCTCATGGCCTCAGGGCTCCTCAGACACGTTGCTCTTATAAAAACACCCTTCTGCACTCTGGCCTTTTAGTGCTGCCGAGCAGGATCTGCAGAAACATGGAAGGGGAAGGGTGGGGAAAGCCGGGACTGGGCAAACGCTGAGGAACCAGGCATTTCCTGAGGTCTGCTGGGCACCCTGCAGGGCAGACACCAACCTGCTCTGAGAAACAAGACCCGCACTGTGCAGGCAGCTCAGCCGTGGGTTCTGGATGCTCATCCCTGTGTGCTTTGGGGCAAATGACCAAAACAGCTCAGAGGGAGGCCAGGACGGAGGCTGCCTGGTGTGAAGCCTGAGAACAATGGTTGGTGACCTTGGACAAGTCCCTTCACAGCAGTCCCCCGATCTGTGAGGCAGGGCTAAAAATACCTGGTGATAAGGATAGAATGCTAATGAATGCCAAAATGCTGGCTAATGGGTTATGGCTGAAAGATTATAATTATAGTGGGTTTGCTACACAAAGAGGCCAGACCACATCCTTCAGAACACAAGTTTATTCGGCCAGCTGTCTCGAGCACACACATGCTGGCCCCGTGCCTTCCTGACCGACTCTAGACCAGGGCTGCTGCCCACACCTGGAGGGGCCAGTCGTGCTGGCTGGTAGGTGGGGGTCCTGACAGTTGGGGACTCGAGCGGGTTGAAAGGGCTGGGGACTGGTCTGCCTCTCAGTGACCTCAGGGGGGCTGGTGTGCTCAAAGTCAACAGAAGGATATTACGGACATAGCTCGTCTCCGAGGTAATAGATGAGGATAAACCTTGTTCAGAGCTGAGCCGGCTGGACTGAATAAATACCATTAGCACTTGGATTACTGGGATATTCACAATCAGCAGGCAAGTCAGCTGTCTGGGTGGAGAGGGATGGCAGCAGCTGCTATTCTGTAAATGTTGTGGGCTGGGGGAGAGACTGCAGAAATGGAAGTGATTGCATTTGCAGAAACCAAACAGTTTGGGTCAGGGTGACAGCAATGTGGGCAATCTGCCAAGATTAGAGGGCAGAATTTAGCTGAGGCTGAGCAAGTGTCTGGGGTGGGGATGGGGGTGTGGGGGGTGGCTAGGGCTTAGTGGTACAGCTGATCTCAGGGTGAGCAGCCAAGCCTGACCAGGGACCCCACGAGAATGCTGCCCACTACAGACCCAGGAGCTGCCCTTTTCCATTCCTGGCACCCAAGAATGGCTACATAAGTTGTGGGACCAGTGCAAAATGAAAATGTGGGGCACCTTGTTCAAAAATTATTATGAATTTCAAGACAGCAAGAGCAGAGCATTAGACAAAGCATGGGGCTCTTCTGAGTGTGGCTTGCCCGGCCACGAGGCCAGCCCTGCTGGCGCCAAGGGTGTGTGCAAAGCATGTGGGTGTGCACAGAGACCCTGCTCAGGGGTGAATGAGAAAACAAGGGCTGAAAAGGGAATTTGAATTGGTGGAAAAGGAGATAAACTGGAAAAGGCAGACGACAGAGATAGAAAATAAGGATTAGGTTGACCAGTTAGATGCCCAGTCCAGAACAGGACTGAGGCCTGTTCACGGGACAATCAAGACTCTCGCATGAGTCCTCACAATATTTCTAAGTATAGGGCAATTTCTTTTATCATTCTCTTAATAACAGAAAACGGAGAAAACTGTGCCATCATTCTTACAAAATGCCCTGAGAAGATGCTGTGCAGATGGGGGAGAGGTCTTAGGGACATCTGGGGTCAGCTGCATCTCCACAGTCCTGTCGGAAGAAGCCGTACATGCTCACGCCACCTTGCCCAGAGAGAGATTCCTTCCGTAATGGCCCCTCCTCGTCTGTGCCCTGGTGAGTGGCCTTTCTCACGAGTGATCCTAAAATAGGTAGATTCACTAGGGATCAACATTAGCCTGCCATCTAAGGATTAATGGGGTTAGACAATCAACCAATCACTGGAAATATGGACAATTACCAACTTGACTAAATATGAAATAGGTTAACCAGAAAATAAATGCTACATGCAACTCACCCACATGAAAGTGAAGTTCCCAAGAGAAATAAAACAACCAGCCTGTACCACGGCCGCAAACCGTATGCCTGTAGTGGGAACAGCACTGGGCCCCTCAGAAATTCCATCTGGACACTGGGGAGAGGTGGGGGTCTCACCTGACCTACTCACGTACAATCCCCAAGTAGAAGCCAATCAAATCAGCAAGTGTGGGAAGCCCACTGCAGTAGTTTGGCTCTGTTACGTACCCCAGAAAAAGCCATGTTCTTTTATCCATTCCTGTGGGTGGGACCTTTTGGTTAGGTTATTTCAATTGAGATGTGACCCAGCTCATTCAACGTAGATCTTAATCTTCTTACTGGAGTCCTTTATGAGGATGAAAGATAGAAAAAGCCCGGAAAGATTAGGGAGAAAAGCCTTGGAGAAGCTAAGAGAGGACCCACAGGGCACAGAGAGGAAGCCACTGGAAACAGAAGCTGAAAGCAATGAAACCTGGGAGCGAAGGAAATAGCAGACACCAGCCATGTGCCTTCCCATGTGACAGAGGTGTCTCAGATGCTGGCAGCCTTTTTTCAGAGTCCAGGTATCATCCTGTTAATTCCTTGATTTAGACATTTTCATGGCCTCAGAACTATAAAACTGTAAGTTAATACATTCCCATTGCAAAATCCAGCCCATTTCTGGTATAGTGCAATCCAGGAAATTTAGCAAACCGTAACAGCCATAATTCACCGCGATGACAACGCTCACAAGCAGGTCTCTGGGACCACTTTCAGCCACATGTGGTGATAATCCGTCTACTTCTGGGGAGAGAAGGGGAGGTCTCAGAGGGAGAGACAGCAAAGAATTTTCCTAACGGACATCTGGTGGCTGTCAAACATAGATAGGTCTGTATCACAATCATCTAGGTCACTTATTTAAAAAAAAGAATCATTTTAGATTGAGAACTTAAACTACAGAAAAGTAATTAGATAGAAAGATAACTTATAGAAAAGTTGCAAGAATACTAAAAGAACTCCCATGTGATTCACCAATTGTTAACATTTTATCACCTTTGCCTTTTCATTTTCTCTCTCTATATATACACATACGTATTTTCTGAAACAAGAGTAAGTTACTAATGTGATGCTCCTTTACCATGTATCAGTGTATATTTCCTAAGAACATAACCAGAGTACAACTATCAAAATCAGGAAATTAACACTGACACAATTATCTATAGATAATCTAATCAGATTTTGCCAATTGTCCTATATCTTTTTCAGAAACATAATTTTGGCCCAACATGCGTGGAATTTTGGGTGCACCTAGCAGCGTGTACCTTGAGTCTCCTTTATAATCTGGAACTCTTCCTTTCTTCACCTGTCTCTGTCTTTCATGACACTGCCATTTTTGAAGAGCACAGGTCAATTATATTGTAGAATGCCCCTCAGTTTGGATTTGTCTGATGTTTCCTCATGAAAAGACTAAGGTTATTTATTTTGGCAGGAGTAATGCAAAAGTGGTGTTGTGACCCTCTCATCACATCATTTCTGGAGGTACATGATATTGCTTAGTACCATGACTGTCATATTCATTTGGATTACCTGGTAATGGTGTTTTTTGCCAGATTTCCCCACTGTAAAGACACGATTATCTGTCCCTTTGAAATTAATAAACATTTTGTGAAGGGATACTCTGAAACTATGAAGTCAGTCTATTCCTCATCAAACTTTCACCAACTATTCTTGCTTAAATTATTACTACGATCTTTGTCAAAACATGATGATTTTCTAACACCATCAATGCTTCCATATTTATTTGTTGGCAGTCTACGTGAAAAGAGATTTTTCCTTCTTCCTTGAATTCATTCATTCATTCACTCATATCAGTATGGATTCATGGATTTTTGCTGAATCTATGGCTCACAATCCATCTCCAGCATTATTTATTTTGATGCTCAAATTATCCCTGATTAACTGTCAGAGCCTTTTCATGCTGGCTCCTGTGTCTTTGTGATGTTTCCATCATTCTTTGAGTACTTCCTTACTTGCTGGCACGAGATGTTCTAGTACAAGATCTTGTACCTTTCCTGCCCCAGCCTTGGAATCAGCCATTTTTCCAAGGAGCACAGGGAACACTTTTTAAAATAGTAATTCTAAGTCCAAGTCTACATGTACAGAATCAGAATGACAGTGGATAGGACTCAAAAATCTAATTTTTTCATAAATTCCCACATGATTCTTATCAGTAGTCCTGGAACTCTTCTCAGGATGAGCATTTGGGATATCTGGACCCAATGCCCAACATTTTATCCAGTATAACATCCCTGACCATTGGCTGCCAAATACTTGAAAACTAGAGCAGTAAGGAGCTGTCAAACAAGGCAGTCTTGCGCTAATTTTAAACTACTCCAACTGTCAGAAAAAATCTTCTGATACCATGAAATATACCCATTGGTCCCTAGTCTACCCTTTCAAAGTAGAAAGGATCAGCCTGCTCCTGCTGTGAGAGGTCAGCTCTTCCGAAGCTTAGGAGCAGCCACATAGGCCACCCCCCCCACAGCTCTCCTCTCACAATCTGGCATCATGGGATCCTGCACTTATTCACATGACTCTTACAAGCTTTAACTTTCCTGACAACTGTCTATGGGCCACAGATCCATGTACTTATGAATCCCTGCAGAGGTGGTACCCAACCTATCCCCAGACCTCCAGCCAGGACACCACCATCAGAGTCCATTAGGTCCCGCCTACTCTGTCCAGAGCCACTCTGCTCTAAATGCCTGTACCAGTTTGGATGTATTATGTCCCCCAAAATGCCATGTTCTTTAAAGCAATCCTGTGGGGCAGATGTATTAGTGTTGATTAAGTTGGAACCCTTTGATTGTTTCCATGGAGATGTGACCCACCCAACTGTGAGTGACACCTTTGATTAGGGTGTGACCTGTTAATTAGATTGTTTCCATGGAGGTGTGGCCCCACCCATTCAGCGTGGGTCTTTATTATTAGTTTACTGGAGTCCTATAAGCTCAGACAGAAGAAGCTCAGTGCTGCACCTGAGAGAGACATTTGGAGATGGCTGCTGAAAGCAGACATTTGCTTGCCGAGAGTTTTCTCAGGAGAAGCTAAAAGAGATGAAGCACAGAGTTTACCCCAGGATATGCTAAGACAGGACCTCCAGGTGCTTAGAGAGAACAATCCTGGGAGAAAGAATCAAGAATGCACAGGAGCTGAGAGAGGAGCTGGAACATGTCCTGGGATCAGCAGATGCCAGCCCATGTCCCTTCTCAGCTAAAAGAAGTTTTCTGGAGGCCATCAGTCATCCTTCAGCTAAGGTAATCTACTGTTGATGCCTTACCTTGGAGACTTTATGGCCTTAAGACAATAACTTTTTAACCAAACAAACCCCCTTTATAAAAGCCAATCCATTTCTGGTATTTTGAATTTCGGCAGCAGTAGCAAACCAGAACAATGTCTCAGGTCACTTTTCCTTTTTTTTAATTCAGTTTTATTGAAATATATTCACATACCATACAATCATCCATGGTATACAATCAACTGTTCACAGTACGATCATATAGTTATGCATTCATCACCACAATCTATTTCTGAACATTTTCCTTACATCAGAAAGAATCAGAATAAGAATAAAAAATAAAAGTAAAAAAAGAACACCCAAACCATCCCCCCCATCCCACCCTATTTGTCATTTAGTTTTTATTCCCACTTTTCTACCCATTCATCCACACACTAGACAAAGAGAGTGTGATCAGCAAGGCCTTCACAATCACACTGTCACCCCTTGTAATCTACATTATTATACAATCATCTTTAGGAGTCCAGACTACTGGGTTGGAGTTTGGTAGTTTCAGGTATTTACTTCTAGCTATTCCTATACATTAAAACCTAGAAAATGTTATCTACATAGTGCATAACAATGTCCACCAGAGTGACCTCTCGACTTCACTTGAAATCGCTCAGCCATGGAAAGTATTTCGTCTCATTTCACATCCCCCGTTTGGTCAAGAAGATATTCTCAATCCCACGATGCCAGGTCCAGATTCATCCCGGGAGTCATATCCTGTGTTGCCAGCGAGATTTACAGCCCTGGGAGTCGGGTCCCACATAGGGGGAGGGCAGTGAGTTCACCTGCTGAGGTGGCTCAGTTAGACAGAGAGAGGGCCACATCTGAGCAACAAAGAGGTACTCAGGGGGAGACTTGTAGGCACAATTACATGCAAGTTTAGCCTCTCCTTTGCAGTAACGAGCCCCACAAGGGCAAGTCTCATGACAGAGGGCTCGGCACATCAAACCGCCAGTCCCAGTGTTTGTGACAATGTCAACACCAGTCCAGGTGAGGAAGTCCACTTCTGCACCTTCCCCCAGCTCCTCGGGGTGGGGGGTGGGGGGTGGTGGTGGCTGTAAATACATTTTTTATTCTCTGCCCAAATTACTTTGGGACGTGTCACAATTTCACTCTAACCTATACCAACCCACCATATCTCACTTCCTATTCAAAGCTCCATGCAATCGTGGTGTTTGAACAAATCAGGTCACTTTTAGCCTTTTGGAAGTAGCATCACAGAACTGACTCACACTGGGCCTGCTGAAGTCAACTCCGTGGAAACTGTTCACATGCTCCTTTGATGAACCACAAGTTCTACAACATGGCCCTGAACCCTAGTATAGGACTTAACATAAAAATGTCAGCTTGAATCCTGGGCCCTTCATCCTAGCTTGTCAATATTCTTTTGGATTCTTATTCTGTCATGTATCTAACATGTTGGTTATCCCTTCTGGATCTGTGTCATCTGTCCCCCATGTCTTCAGATAAGAACTAGAATGGAGGTTGGACAGGACAGAGTCTCACATGGAGCCTTTTGGCACATCATGATGGCGAGGGCTCTATTAACACTAAAACGTCAAAAATGAGGGAGAGTTTAAAATATTCACAGATAAACAGAAACTGAGGGAGTTCATCAACAAAAGACCTTCCCTGCAAGAATTACTAAAGGGAGTTCTGCAGGTGGAAAGGAAAAGACAGGAAACAGGCTTTGAGTAGAGTGAAGAAATGAACATCTTCAGTAAGGGCAACCAAAAGGGTAAATGCAAAACCCAATAGCACTGTATCCTCAATATACAAATCTACTCTTTAATTCCCATAAGAGTTGGAATATAGTTGAATAAGAAAAAAAGGCATATTTCCTGATAATGGACATGCAAAACAAAAAGAGTTAAAGTGGGACAAAAATAATATAAAGAGGGGAAACAGGGTTTTGGGAGCAAAGAACATGTATGTTATTAAAGCTAAGTCAGTATCCTTTCAACTTAGTAGGTTAAGATGTAGGTTGTGTAATATAAACCCCAGGATAACCACAAAGAAAGTATTTTTAAAATATTCAGAAACAGAAATGAGAAAGGGATCAGATACATCAGAAAAGATCAACCATACATAAAAGGAGACTGCAATAAAGACAGAGATTAAAAAAAAAAAAAGATATGACATATAAAAACCAAAGGACAAAATGGCTGAAGAAATTACTGCCTTTATAGTAATAACACTGAATGTTAATGGATTAAACTCTCCAATCAAAAGATACAGATTGACAGAATGGATTAAAGAAGCATGACTTTAAAAACATTTAAAAAAAAACAATATGTTGTTTACAAGAGATTCACCTTAAACCAAAAGACACAGATAGGCTGAAAGTGAAGGATAGTAAAAGATATTCCTTGCAAATAGTAGCCCAAAAAGAGCTGAGATCGCCATACTAATATAGGACAACACAGACTTCAAGTCAAAAGCTGTTTTAAGAGAAAAGAATGACACTAAATAATAGGGACAAACCACCAAGAAGAAATAACAATCATAAAGATTTATGCATCTAACCACAATGCCCCAAAACATATGAGGCAAACACTGGCAAAACTGAGGAGAGAAACAACCTCTACAAATAATAGTTGGAGACTTCAATATACCACTCTTAACAACAGTCAGAACATCAAGACAGAAGATCAATAAGGGAACAGAGAACTTAAATAATATGATATGTGAACTGAACCTAACAGATATACATGAAACATAGCACCCAAAACAGAAGGATATACATTCTTCTCCAGGACAGACCACATGTTGGGTCGCAAAACAAGTTTCAATAAATTTAAAAAGACTGAAATTATACAAAGTATCTTCTCTGACCACAATGTAATGAAGCTGGAAATAATAAAAGGCAGAGAACTGGAAAATACACAAATACATGGAAGTTAAATAACATACTCCTTAAAAATCAGTGGGTAAAGAAGAATTGCAAGGGCAATCAGTAAATATCTTGAAACAAAGGAACGTAAGAACACAACATATCAAAACTTACGGGAGGCAGTGAAGGCAGTGCTAAGAGGGAAATGTATAGCCCTAGACATTTACATTAAAAAAGAAGAAAGAGCTAAAATCAAAGACCAAATTGCACACCTGGAGGAACTGGAAAAAGAACAGTAAACTAAACCCAGGCAAGAAGAAGGAAAGAAATAACAAAGATCAGAGCAGAAATAAATGAAACTGAGAATAAAAAAAAACAAAAAACAAAACACAAAAGCATTAGCAAAAGCTGGTTCTTCAAAAAGATCAATAAAATTGACAATCCATTAGCTAGACTAACAAAGAAAAAAAGAGAATACACAAATAAATAAAATCAGAAATGAGAAGGGGAACATTACTACTGGCCCCACAGAAATGAAAAGAAGCATAAGAGGATACTATGAACAACTGTATGCCAACAAATTAGATTAACAGATGAAATGGGCAAATTCCTAGAAACACACAAACAACCCACACCGACTCTAGAAGAAACAGAAGATCTCAACAGACCAATTACAAGTAAAGAGATTTAATCAGTCATCAAAAATCTCTCAACAAACAAAAGCCCAGGACCAGGTGGCTTCACAGGTGAATCTACCAATCATTCTAAGAAGAATTAGTACCAATCCTGCTCAAACTCTCCCCCAAAACAGAAGACAACGGAGCACTACCTAATTCATTCTATGAGGCCAACATCACCCTAATACCAAAGCCAGATAATGACTCTATACGAAACAAAAATCACAGACCAATTTCTCTTACGAATATAGAGGCAAAAGTCCTCACCAAAATACTTGCAAACTGAATCCAACAGTACATTAAAAGGATTATACACCATGATCAAGTGTGTTTTTAACCCAGGTATGCAAGGGTGGCTCAACATAAAAAAATTAACTAATGTAATATGCCACATTAACAAAATGAAGCAGAAAAAAACACATGATCATCTCAATTCATGCAGAAAAGACATTTGACAAAATACAGCATCCTTAATTGGAAAACAACAACAACAACAACAACAACAAAAACCTTAGGACACTAAGAATAGACAGAAATTTCCTCAGATTTGTTCAGTAGGATAAGGGCATATATAAAAAACTCACAGCTAACATAATAACTCAACACTGAAAAACTGAAAGCTTTCCCTCTAAGGTATGGAACAAGACAAGAATGACCACTATCAATCACCACTGTTACTCAACATTGTACTGGAAGTTCTAGCCAGAGCAGTTTGGCAAGAAAAAAATGTAAGGCATCCAAATTGAAAAGGAGGAAGTAAAACTTTCACTATTTTCAGATGACATGATCCTATATATAGAAAGTACCGAAAAATCTACAATAAAGCTTACTAGGGCTCATAAATTCAGCAAAGTGCCACGGTACATGATCAACATGCAAAACTCCGTAGTGTTTCTACACACAAGTAATGAGAAACCTGAGGAGGAAATCAAGAAAAAAATTCCACTTACAATTGCAACTAAAATAATCAAACATCTAGGAATAAATTTAACCAAGGATGTAAAGGATTTGTACACAGAAAACTACAAAACATTGCTAAAATAAATCAAAGGAGACCTAAATAAATCAAAGGACATTCTGTGTTCATGGATCGGAAGACTAAATATAATTAAGATGTCAATTCCACCTTAAATGATTTACAGATTCAACACAATCCCAATCCAAATTCCAACAGCCTACTTTGCAGAAATGGAAAAGTAGATTATCAAATTCATTTGGAAGGTTAAAGGTCCCCGAATAGCCAAAAATATCTTGAAAAAGAAGAATAAAGTTGGAAGACTCATACTTCCTGACTTTAAGGCATATTACAAAGCTACAGTGGTCAAAACAGCTTGGCACTGGCACAAGGATAGATATATTGACCAATGGAATAGAACTGAGAGTTCAGAAACAGACCCTCACACCTATGGCCAATTGATTTTTTTTTTTAATTCAGTTTTATCGAGATGTATTCACATACCATACAAACATCCATAATGTACAATCAACTGTTCATAGTACCATCATACAGCTGTGCATTCATCACCCCAATCCATTTTTGGATTTTTTTGTTTTTGTTTTTCATTTTTTATAATTTATCAAAAAATCAAAAACAAAACAATTCAAACAAAAGAATAAGAAAAATAAATAACCTAAAATAACTACATTGCTCCCAACATGTTCCTACCACACCCCAAGAAAATTAACAAATCAAAGTCATTGCTGAGCACTCCCATTTCATTAAGATTATTCTCAATATCTTATCTGTTCTTATTAGATTATTGTTCCCCCTTCACTAGTTGCTATCTATCTCTAGGTCCCCTACATTCTACAATATAAAATATTTTACATTTTTTCGAGTTCACATTAGTGGTAACATACAATATCTGTCTTTTTATGCCTGGCTTATTTCACTCAGCATTATGTCTTCAAGGTTCATTCATGCTGTCATATGTTTCATGACCTCATTCCTTCTCACTGCTGCGTAGTATTCCATCGTGTGTATGTACTGCATTTTGTTTATCCACTCATCTGCTGAAGGACATTTGGATTGTTTCCATCTCTTGGCAATTGTGAATGCCACTATGAAAACTGGTGTGCAAATATCTGTTCGTATCACTGCTTTCATATGTTCTGAGTATATACCAAGAAGTGAAATTGCTGGATCGAAGGGTAATTCTAGTTTTCTGAGGAACCGCCAGACTGTCCTCCAGAGAGGCTGTACCATTATACAGTCCCGCAACAATGAATAAGAGTTCCAATTTCTCCACATCCTTTCTAGCATTTGGAGTTTCCTGTTTGTTTAATGGCAGCCATTCTAATTGGTGTGAGATGATATCTCATTGTAATCTTAATTTGCATCTCCCTAATAGCTAGTGAAGATGACACTTTTTTGTGTGTTTTTTAGCCATTTGTATTTCTTCTTCAGAGAAATGTCTTTTCATATCTTTTGCCCATTTTATAATTGGGCTGTTTGTACTGTCATTGAGTTGTAGGATTTCTTTATATACCCAAGATATCAGTCTTTCAGCAGATACATGGTTTCCAAATATTTTTTCCCATTGAGTTGGCTGCCTCTTCACCTTTTTGACAAATTCCTTTGAGGTGCAGAAGCTTTTAATTTTGAGGAATTCCCTTTTTTCTATTTTTTCTTTTGTTGCAGTCATGATTTTTTTTAAATGCAATTTTATTGAGATATATTCACACAGCATACAATCCTTCAAAGTATATAATCAGTTGTTCACAGTATCATCATATAGTTGTGCACTCATCACCACAATCAATCTTTGAATATTTTCATTACTCCAAAAGATAGAAGTTAAAATAAAAAAGAACATCCAAAACATTCCATTGCCCTCCTCCCCCCATTGTTAATTTACTTTATTTTTAATTAAATTCAGTTTTATTGAGAAATATTCACATACCATACAATCATCTATGGTGCACAATTAACTGTTCACAGTACGATCATATAGTTATGCCTTCATCACCCCAATCTATTTTTGACCACTTTCCTTACATCAGAAAGAATCAGAATAAGAATAAGAAATAAAAGTAAAAAAGAACACCCAAATCATCCCCCGCAGCCCACCCTATTTTTCATTTAGTTTTTGTCCCCATTTTTCTACTCATCCATGCATACACTGGATAAAGGGAGTGCAATCCACAAGGGTTTCACAATCACTCTGTCACCCCTTGTAATCTATGTTGTTATACAATAGTCTTCAAGAATCAAGGCTACTGGGTTGGAGTTTGGTAGTTTCAGGTATTCACTTCTAGCTATTCCTATACATTAAAACCTAAAAGGTGCTATCTATATGGTACGTAAGAATGTTCATCCAAGTTACCTCTTGACTCCATTTGAAATCTCTCAGCCCACCGAAGCTTTATGTCGTTTCATTTCGCATCCCCATTTTGGTCAAGGAGATGTTCTCAATCCCACTATGCCGGGTTCAGACTCATCCCAGGGAGTCATATCCTGCGTTGCCAGGGAGATTTACACCCCTGAGAGTCAGGCACCAAGTAGGGGGGAGGGCAGTGAGATCACCTGCCAAGGTTGGCCAATTGATTTTTGACAAAACTGCCAAATCCACTCAACTGGCAAGCAACAGTAATACTCTCTTCAACAAATGGTGCTGGGAGAACTGGATCTCCATTTGCAAAAGAATGAAAGAGGACTCCTATTCATACCATGTACAAAAATTAAGTAAAACTGATCAAAGACTTAAATATAAGAGGCAGGACTATAAAACTCCTAGAAGAAAATGTAGGGAAGCATCTTTAGGATCTTGTGTTAGGCAATGGTTTCTTAGACTTTATACCCAAAGCAGAATCAATGAAAGAAAAATAGATAAATGGGACCTCAACAAAATTAAAAACTTTTGGGCATCAAAGCAATTTATTGTGAAAGTGAAAAGACAACTTACTCAATGGGAGAGCAAATATTTAGAAACCACATATCTGATATGGGTTTGATATCCAGAATATATAAAGAAATCCAACAATTTTTTTTCTAGAGTAATGAAAATGTTCTAAATTTGATCTTGGGGATGTATGCACAACTATGTTATGATACCATAAGCCAGTGATTGTATACTTCATAGACTGTATCTATGGTGTGTGAATATATATCAATAACATTGCATTAAAAAAAAAAAAACAGAAAATAAGTGTTGGAGAAGATGCAGAGAAATAGGAACACTCATTCACTGCTGGTGGCAATATAAAATGGTGCAGACGCTGTGGAAGATAGTTTGGTGGTTCCTCTGAAAGTTAAGTATATACCCCAAAGAATTGAAAGCTGGGACTCGAACAGATATTTGCCCATCGATGTTCATAGTGGTATTATTCACAGTTGCCAAAAGATGGAAGCAACCCAAGAGTCCTTCAACCGATGAATGCATAAATATAATGTGGTATATACATACAACGGAATAACACCGAGCCATACAAAGTAACGAAGCCCTGATACATGCGAAAACATGGATGAGCCTTGAAGACATCATGTTCAGTGAAATAAGCCAGACACAAAAGGACAAATATTTTATGATTTGTTTGTAAACCTACCACTTCTCTAATTAAAAATTAAAAAAATAAAAAAAGATAAATCAAGAAAAAAACATTGGAAAGAAGGAAAGGAGGGAGCAAGAGAAAGAAGGAAGAAGGGAAGGAAAAATTAAGCTAGTCTGGCAAGACCTGCTCTGACGGAAACTATGCTAGCTCCGAGTGATCACCTCTTCTCTTCAGAAATGCTCACAAATTACAGATTTCAAAAACTTGCCCTATGGGTATGTGGACAGTTGGTGATGCGCTGTGGATGGTTGTATGGTGTATGGATGTATCTCAATGGAAATGAATTTTTTTTTAAATTTCCCTGTCATTTTGAAACCAAAACAGTTACCCATTCTGTCTACTGTCCCTTTCTTAACCCCACAATGCCACAGTGTCATGATAATGTCTGTAAATTTTCATCTGACATTTGATTCTGCAGACGCTAATTTAGAGAAGCCAGTTGCTCTTTTACTCCTTCCTCACACTCTTGGGCTCAAATTCCTCTTACCTATATTTGTTTCAATCTTTCAAGCAGGAAAGCCATTCTCCTTGAAAGAGAAGGCAGAGGCAAAATAGAAATAGAAGAGAGAGGGGAGATACCCTTTTCATCATCAGCTACATTGAATCTTCTGACTGAAGCTGGTGGCCCAAAGCCTATCCTGCCTGTCCTCCCACTCTGACCACTAACTGCTTCTCTTCTGTTCTTGGTTATAGACCCTCTTTCATCTCTTAGTTAAAATCACAACTCTTAACTGCTCCCCATGCTGCTATGTCAGTCTCTTTAGACAACTGCTTTCTCATGCCTTGCAGCAATCACTGCTGACTCTATTAAACATATTTCAATTCTCAGACTATAAACCATCCTTTCTTTAAAAATTCCCACCCAGAGGTCATAGCTACTTTTTCAAGGCCTTCTGAAATCTGCTATCCCAGCAACTCAGAGTCAGAGTTTCACATTCCCACTTCTCCAAACACGGTCACTTTCTGTTGCAGTTACCAACACGTTCACTTCACCAAACAAACCCTTCTCTCAGTGAGTCCCTTCTTTAGGGCCTCTTTAACCTTCTGGGAGAGGAAACTGCCAGAAAAGTGATTTGGAATTAAAGTCAGTCAAGAATTTATCCGATTCTTGTTTGCTGCGGAAAGAGATTTCTAGCCGCTCAGATACATAAAGACCCATATAGTGCCAGACCTGCTTGCTTTTGCGCCAGTTTTATAATCTCAGAAAGGCTCTTCCACAATGAGAGTAAACAGATGACTTCTTTTTTTTTTTTTTTTTTTGGTAGGCCAATGATCTGGACTTTTTTTTTCACCAAAAATCTCAAATTTAGTAAGAAAACTAGTGAGTAACAGCTGTCCTGGGGTCAAAAAGTCCTAATTCCAGTGCTTTCATGCTATGTGACTGGGATAAGTTACTAAACCTCTTTGGACCTGAGTTTATTAATCTGTAACATGGGGATAAATAATAATATTTTTCTCATGGGATTATTGTAGGGATGAAATGCAATAATACAATAAAGAGATTAGCATGGTTCCTGGCAAATATCAAGCATTCAAACAATAGTTGTTTTATTATAGTATATTATACTATTTAACAAAAAATTATCATTTTTTCTTTTCTGTTAAAAAAGGCAGAATGCCTGGGTTTTCAGGCTCTTCAGAAGGTAGCTTCTTCCTCTCCACCACCAGAGCTTCTAGCCCACACAGCCAGAATAGGGCCCAGAGAGAGGAACAGTCCAACCTCTGTACAAGAGTGGGGGGCATGGCTCTACAGGCTGTCCAGTTGTAGAGCTCAGAAGTGAGGGTGAGTTGACAGCAGTCCTCAGGCTGCCCCACAACACAGAAGAAAGCGCGTCCTCATCCCCTCAGTCACAGCCAATAGAACCAAGCAAGGCCCACTCTCAGCAACCTGGTGGAACTTGTTTTACCAAAGGCCTTCGCTACAGATTCTCTTACAACTTTCTGTCCTGTGGTGGGGGACAAAGAAAAACCAACCACCTTCCACTGAGTAGCTCTAAATTCTCATTCTCAGCTCTCGGACTGGATAGACAAAGACAAAACAGAAAGAATTCATGGGGGAGAAATGTAATTAACAAGCTAGTGAGAGATTAGGAGGCAGGATCAAAGGAGCTAATTAGAACTGGCTAAAGGGAGATCACAGGGTGGGGACCATGGAAGAGAGAGGGCTAACGAGAAATTATCTGTGGCCTACAATTATTCAAAGAATGTTCTCTGAGTAATTGTCTCAGGCAGTCTGAGGGAGGCAAGGTAGAAGTAACAAGGTTAAGCAGAAGGAAATTTAGGCTAAAACTTATGGGAGATTTTTCTCACAGCAAGATTTATCAGGTTTATCAGAGAACACAGAGAGAGTGTTATTTTGGGTCACCCATACCAGGTGGTGGTATAACTAACCCATAGGTGCTGGTGGCTAGGAGAGAGCAGAGTAGGCCAGATCCTGCAGGGTAACAGAGGCTCCACGTAAATCGCCCAGCCAATCCAAGCAACACACCTTCTAACAGGAAATTGGCAGCCCAGGAAGGAGCTATCTCACACAGATCTTGCCTTCACGAGTTCTGAGGTATATGCTGGGAAATCAGTCATCTTCTCCCTCCCACCTTCTCACCCCCCTCATTCACAGCCACTGGAATCAAGCAGGGCCCATTTGGCTTTTTTTTTTTCTAATTTATTGAGATTGTTCACATACCAGACAATTATCCAAAGATCCAAAGTGTACAATCAATTGCTCCTGACCATCATACAATTGTGCATCCATCACCACAATTAATTTTTTTTTCAATTTTTAGAACATTTTCATTGTTCCAGAAAAGAAATAAAGACAAAAAAAGGAAACTCAAATCCTCCCATACCCCTAACCCCCCCCCCACTCCATTGCTGACTCATAGTATTGGTATAGAACATTTGTTACTGTTGATGACAGAACGTTAAAATACTACTAACGTTAAAATACTAACTGTACTAACTGTAGTATACAGTTTGCATTAGGCATATTTTTTCCCTATATGCCCCTCTACTTTTATTTTCTATTTATAGAGTCATACATTTGTTTTGATTCATGAAAAATATTTCTAATATTTGTACAGTTAATCATGGACATTGTCCACCACAGGGTTCACTGTTTTATACATTCTCATCTTTTAACCTCCAACTTTCCCTCTGGTGACATACATGACTCTGAGCTTCCCCTTTCCACCACATTCATGCACCATTCAGCACTGTTAGTTATTCTTACAACATGCTACTGTCACCTCTGTCCACTTCCAAACACTTAAGTTCAACCTAGTTGAACATTCTGCTTATAGTAAGAAACCACTCCCATGCTTTAGCCTCGTTATATATCCTGGTAACTTATATTTCATGTCTATGAGTTTACGTATTATAATTAGTTCCTATCAGTGAGACCCTGCAATATTTGTCCTTACGTGTCTGACTTACTTCACTCAATATAGTGTCCTCAAGGTTTCTTCATCAACCCATTTTTTTAAGACAGTTTTGTTCACACACCATACATTCCATCCTAAGTAAACAATTGATGGTTCCCTGCATAGTCACATATTATGTATTCACCATCACCACTATCTATATAAGGACATCTCCATTTCTTCCACAAAGCAGGAGGAAGAGTCAAAGAAGGTAGAGAGACAAAAGAAAAAGAAAAAAGAAAGAAAAAAACAAGCAACAACAAAACAAAACAAAACAAAACAAAAGAAAAAACCCCAAACGTGACAGCTAGGAAGCACCAGAAGGATAGACAGCACTAAACTAAAGTACAATAAAGAGTCAGGTAACATCACCAATGCCAAGAGTCCCATACCCCTCCCCCTCTTATATGCATTTAGCTTTGGTATATTGCCTTTGTTACATTAAAGGAAGCATAATACAATGTTTCTGTTAATTATAGCCTCTAGTTTGCACTGATTGTATTTTTTCTCCCAATACCTCCCTATTTTTAACACCTTGAAAGGTTGGCATTCATTTGTTCTCCCTCATGAAAAAACATATTTGTACCTTTTATCACAATTGTTGAGTACTTTAGGTTTCACTGAGTTATACAGTCCCTGTCTTTATCTTTCCTCTTTCCTTCTGGTGTCCCACATGCTCCTAACCTTCCAGAGATAGCACCTGGACCTCTGGGCTCCCCCTCCTGAGACAGAGAAGTCCCCTGGCTCTTTAAGGTGAGCTGTCACTAAAAGCCTTTGTCTGCTCATTGGGGATTTGCAGCTTGCATTGAGCAGTCCACGTTTGCCAATTAAAACCCCAGCTGGAGCTGGACTAAGGTATATTCATTTGTTCAGAGAGAGCTGCTCTCCATCACAGTGAGGCTTTGCTGTTCGACCTGCTGTGGGAGAAGGGGGTTCCCAGCTTGGATCTATAGTTTCTACTCATAGATTCCACTCTGCAATCTCAGGTATTTCTCCTAGTTCAGGTTGATGTACGATGTGTGGACAGTCACGGTCGTCCTCCAGCAGTTATTTCAGATCATTTACTAGTTGTTCCTGGTTGTTTATTAGCTGATCTGAGGGGACTAACTAACTTCCACTCTTGTCTATGCCGCCATCCTCTTCCTCCTCCCTATTCTGCTTATGCCATGCAACTGTCAAAATGTTTTTGAGTGAGCCATTTCTCAATAGCCAAAGAAAAGGCAATGATTGTGGGATGGTCTATAGCTGAAAATGACAACACTGAAATGCTTCGTTTGCAGGATTTGGAAGTCATATAGACTACAGATCTCTCTGCGTGTAACATACATAACAAGTCCCCAAAATATCCTTTGTTTGCTGAGGTTTTGCTCAGATATTTCAGGTTTCTGACAGTTTAAATATGGTGAACAATATGGTGAACCATTCAAATATTTTGCATTAATGATATTTGGAAAGATCTTAATGTACAGTTAGTTCTAGTTCTAAGAGGCATGTGTGGCACAGAGGCAGTGTGGTTTCCATGGGAGCAGATCAACATGGCCTTCTAGGACAGCTCCATTTCCTGTGGATAGGCTCACGACTCCAGCTAGCTCAGGGTTCCTGCCCCCAGCCACTAGCGTTACAGAGGAGAAAACTAGGTGAAACGGCTCTGCTGACTTCCCAGCCCAGCTCAGCGTTTGCTCAGACAGGATTTTCTTCCAGGTTAAGATGGAGATAGTGCTTCCCTTGATGCAGGGATAAAACCCGGAGGTCTGACCTTGCCCATGGCCCTTTGGCCTGACTCACCAAATGCTGGAATGGGGCCTAAAATGAAAGCAAAGTCCTCTCATTCTGTAGGGATCTTTAAAAACCGGAGAAAAAAACCAATTACTTACAGCTTCTGGAGACTGAATGATGGATGGTTTCGTTGGTGAACATGCTATTTGTCTGAGGCTCTTTGTCTAGTCAGCTGGTTGACAAATACCGATGGGGCCCAAAGTACATGGGTCCTGAGCTAAGCATCTTGGAGCCAGAGCAAAGAATGAAAATAGTTCCTGCCCCTATCAAACAAAATTAACAGCCAAAAGAGGTATGCAGAGAGGTTCTCTAAAAGACAAGCCGCTGTGTGAGAGGAGTGAGTTAAATATTAGGTGTATGTGGAAGCTGCAGGGCTTGACCAGGAAGGCTTCCTGAAAGAATGACATCAGCAAGATCAAATGTCATTACAATGGGAGGAGAAAGGCTAAAATTCTCTAAATATTACCCAATCAAAGTCAGATAAAAATCCACATTTTGTTTTTCAATGAAAATGTGAAGAATCACCTTTGAAAGACCCTTTTTAACTTTTTCTGATTAATCATTAAAAGGCCTTCTGCTAGAATCAATCTAATGCCAAAGAAAAAGTTACATTCATAAAATAGTTAACATCAAAATGTAAATGGTTTGTTTAAGATTCAGCAATTTGCTGAATCAAACACAAAATCTCTATGGCTTGAACAGCAAGGGGAACAAAAGGCTTGACAATTTAGTGCTCGTTAAAGCCTGTCTGGCTGAATTTTCGACTGCAACTTAAAAGAAAAACATTAAAACAGTTCAAGTGTGAACTGACATATGCACAACAGTTCCCAGCTGCCTGCAAATGGGGCAAGGACACAGCCTGGAATGCAGCCTGCTCCCGCCATGCTGAGGGTTGGCCTGAGTTGAGAAGCCAACACAGACCCATGTCTAGGGAATCTGGGCAGGGCCTGAGGTAAGCAGAACCTGGGTGTAAAAGCCCTGGGAAGCTGAGCCCAGGGGATCCCCAAAGGTTGAAGGCAGACTTCAGCACTGTGGAGAGAGCTCATCTTTCCATCTGGGAAAGGAGTAAGGGCTGGAGGATAGTCAAATGCTAGACAGGAGCTCATTCCTGCCAGCAGGAATGTGGGGAAGCTTCTTTCACCCCTTCCCCTTTTCTGGCCTTGCTTGCCAGACACTTCTGGAAAGCCACAGTGGAACTCCTGCCCCAATGAATCTGAATACAGGTCTGATGGCCCCCACAGCCCTTATGTCTGGTCTTAGAAATAGTCCTTTGCAGCAGGTTATGGGGTGCTGAGCAGAACCTTTGTCACAATTCTCTTGTCTATTAAAGTGCTTAAAACTTCACCATTGGTGATTTAACTCTTTGATAATCTGTTGGGAGTTCCAGCCATGCAAAAGTAAGATCTAAGTTGGGACACTTTTTGTCCAAACTGGGACACTTTTAAAAGTGAAAGGCATACTATTAATTACTGCACTGGGACAAGAGGCATGAATGGAACATATGGTCACCCTCTGTATAAGGATTTATGTTAGGTTCCGTAGAAAACACAAAGGTGAATAAAGCATTTTAATAGTCCCCCAGACCCTGAGCACTGAGCTGAGGGGCAGGGGATCCTGGGAAGGGGCAGGGTAGGCATCCATGTGAAGAAGAGGCACCCCAGAGGGAAACACCATGATCGAGTCCCAGGAGACAGCCAAGTAGTGGTAAAGAACGTGGGCTCTGCTGGACCCAGCACTGTGAGATCAAGAGGATCTTCTTGACCATAAAGGGGAAGAGGGATGAACCAAAATAAGGTTCCAGTGGCTGAGAGATTTCAAATGGAGCCAAGAGGTCACTCCAGAGGGTATTCTTATGCACTATATAGATATCCCTTTTTAGTTTTTAGTGTGTTGGAATGGCTAGAGGGAAATACCTGAAGCTGTCAAAACTGCAACCCAGTGACCTTGATTCTTGAAGACGACTGTATAACTTTGTAGCTTGCACGGTGTGATTGTGTGACTGTGAAAACCTTGTGGCTTAGAAGATGCCAGCATAGAGAGAAATGGAAGCTAGTTAGTCCCCCCAGAACAACTAATAAACAACCAGGAACAACTAGTAAATAATCCAGAATAACTGCAGGGGGAAAATGTGACTGTCCACTCATCATACACCAATCTGAATGGGGAGGAATGCCTGAGATCACACCATAAAATCTGTAAGTAAAAACTGCAGACCCAAGCCGAGAGCCCCCTCCCCCACGACAAACTGCAAAGCCTCCCTATGCTAGAGCGCAGCACTCTCCAAGCAAGCAAATATAGCTTAGCTGAGCTCCAAATGGGGTTTTAATTAACAAACATGTACTGCTCAATACAAGCTACAAATCCCCAACAAGCAGACAGAAGCTTTTGGTGACGACTGACCTTGGAGAGCCGGAGGACCTCTCTGGGAGGGTGGGAGAGCCCAGAGGACCGGGTGCTGTTTCTGGCTGATGGGTTAAACTGAGGGTGGCCACAAACTGGCCCTGAAGGGGGGATTTCTGTCCCTTTTTCGGCTCAGTGGAAAAAGCCTCAGTCATTTTCAGTTCCCAGTGCTCTGACCCAGACAAGGGTGGAGATAGCACAGTCAGAGAGACTATTCAAATGCATGACCTCTCCCTAGGGGGTGTATCTTCCCTAAGAGGAAAGTACTGGTGCCAAGTTCTACTATCCGCCTTCCATTCAGAACCAGACCCCAGAGCCTGGGGGAAAACAGCCACGAGCCACACCTCCTTATACCAGTCTGGAGCTACAGGCTGACAGGTGCCACCTGCTGGGCAGAAAAGCACAGTGACTTGAGGACTCACAGGGTGTATCAATCTTCTAAGACACCCTAAGGGAAAATGGATATTGTTGCCTCCTTCTAGACCTGACCCCATTCTGGTCTGGGAAAATGTGAGTGGGGTAGCACATTGTGAGAATAACTAACAGTGCTGATTGGTGTGTGAAAGCTCAGAGTCACGTATGTCACCAGAAGGAATGATGGAGGTTAAAAGATGGGAATGTATAGAACAGTGAATCTTGTGGTGGACAATGTCTGTGATTAACTGTACAAATATTAGAAATCTCTCTCATGAACTAGAAAAAAGTATGACACTATAACTAGAATAATAGAGGAGCATATAGGAAAAAATATACCTATTGCAAACTATATACTACAGTTAGTAGTATTTTAACATTCTTTTATCAACAGTAACAAATGTATTGTACTAATACTATGAATCAATAACGGAAGGGGGGTGGTTAGGGGTATGGGAGGATTTGAGTTTCCTTTTTTTGTCTTTATTTCTTTTTTGGAGTAATGAAAATGTTCTAAAAATTGAAAAAAAATTGTGGTGATGGATGCACAACTGTATGATGGTACCATGGGTAATTGATCATACACTTTGGATCTTTGGATAATTGTATGGTATGTGAACAATCTCAATTAAAAAAAATGCTGGGGGAAAAAAAAAACTTTCCAAAAGGTTTTATTCTTTTAGCATGACTCAAGGGCACATGAAAAACAAAACAAAACAAAACAAAACAAAAAAACCTTGTGGCTCATACTCCCCTTATCCAGTGTATGGACAGATGAGTGGGAAAATGGGGACAAAAAAATTAGATGAAGAAAAAGGTGGGATGGAAGGGGTGGAAAGATTTAGATGTTCTTTTTCGCTTTTATTTTTATTTTGTAGTAAGTAAAAGGTTCAAAAATTGATTCTGGTGATGAACACACAACCGTATGATGGTGCTGTGAATAACTGTATACTATGGATGACTGTAAGGTGTGTGAATATATCTCAATTAAACTGTATTAAAAAAAGTAAATGAACAATGGGGGGAGGAGGGGAATGGGATGTTTTGGATTTTCTTTTTTAATTTCTGCTTTATTTTTTGGAGTAATGAAAATGTTCAAAGTTTGATTGTAGTGATGAAAGCACAACTATATGACGATACTATGAACAACTGTACACTTTGAAGGATTGTATGTTATGTGATTGTATCTCAATAAAATTGCATTAAAAAAAAAAAAAAAAACAGGGAAAAAAAAAAAGAACATGGACTCTGGAGCCAGACAGGTCTGAGTCTGAATCCCAGACTGCTTTTTTGCGTAATCTGGAGAAAGTTCAATGATCTGTCTTTGCCCAAGCTACCTTGTCTGCAAAATAAAGGCTATCTCGTAATGTTGTTGTAAGGATTAAATAAGTTATCACATACAACAGTGCCTGGCACACAGTCAGTATTCAATAAATTCTATATTACTAGCATTATCAGGACTGGCCTAGAACTCAAAATCCCAGTTACTTCTACAAAGGCCCCTGAGTCAGTAGGTAGAGAGAAAAACATCAATAGGGCCAACTTAGTCTCTCATTCTTCCAAACTAACTCCTGAGGGCCAATCCAGGGCTGAGCCACAGAAGAGTCTGGATGGCAGCAGCTCCCAAGGGAGTAGACCAGACAACCCTGGGAACTTACTCTCCTGGAGGCTCCCTGCTGGTCTTAGACTTCACAGTCTGATCCAGACTATAAGTGACAGCTCCATCTTGAATTCCTAGAGACATCTATCTGGCTTTCTCTGCTCCACTTCCTGCACTGCTCTGGGTGGACCAAAGACAGAAGCATTTTGCTAAAGTGACTGAGCCCCATCCTGCTGGGCCCCAGATCATGCTGTCTGGTGAGAGGTGGTCATTTTTCTGGGCCTCTTTGACACAGAAATGCAAAAATAAGGCCAGCCCCTCCTGGAAGCTAAGAGTACGGTCTTGGAATTGCCACCACTCAAGAGCTCATAAATGCTTTGCAAATATTAATTCATGCACTCCTCAGGACATTCCGAGAAGGAACATACAATTATTAACTCCATTTTACTAATCAAGAAACTGAGTCACGGACAGCTAAACAATTCGGCCAAAAGTAACCAAACCAGTAAGTGGCAAGTCATGAAAGCTCTACAATGGGAGTTCGAGGACCTTGGACTCCAGACAGGGCAACATCACAAATTCTAGCTAAGATGGCCAGGAAGGAGCCCTTATCTGAACTTTACTATCTATTATTTGTCAAGAAAGCTGTGCTACTGAATCAATGGATCTGCTATGAGGATCAAATAAGATAGGTAAAGTGAAACCGCCATGAAGATATTAAACATTAAGGTGTCACTACCAGAACCTCTGTCACAGAGTTTTGGTGAGCTGGGAGCGTTCTTGGACCTAGTATGGAGAAGAAGGAACCTGGTCCCTTCTATTCTCTCCTCCTCAGAGCCCTGGACACTTTGGTCAAGATGAAGGAGGAATTACACTAGAGCAGCTGTTTTCAGAGTGTGGTCCCCGGAGTAGCACCACCAGCAGCACCCAGGAGTTAGTTAGAAATACAAATTGTTGAGCTCTCACCCAGACTTGCTGAATCAGAAACTCATGTGTGTGCATGCACATGTGTGCGTGCCGGGGGTGGGGGATGGGGGGTGGGGGGGGTGGAGGGATGCTGGTGATCTATATTTTAACAAACCTTCCAGGTGCTTCTGATGCATGTTAAAACAGGAGAACCACTGGCCTGGAATATCCTTGGACAGATAACAAACGGGGCTCTCTCTCGCCCTGGCCTGGAAAGCCCTGCTCCAGGGGCCTGAGTCAGAGTCCAGCTTTTGCAAGAAGACCCAGGCCCTGAGGGCCACTGCCCAAAAGATGAAACGCTCACAATGAAACCCAGAGCCACATGGCTACACTGATCAAAATACAATAAAGAAGAAAGTGAAAAATCTGAAAAAAAGGAAAATGCAGCTTAAGTGGGGGACAAAATACAACAATCTTCTGTGGGAGATCAGAAGCATAAAAGGGACGTTAGATGTTCAAAGAACCAAATGTCAAAACGACATAAAAATACAAGAATAAAGACAAAGTGTGGACATCAATGCCACAAGAGCCTCAGTCTAATGATGGCAATAGCAGGGAACAGCAGCTCACCCCCCCGCCCCAAGATTAAAATCCACTTCCCCCACCCCCAGCATGACAAGCTATATAAATAGAGTCTTGAGAAAAAAATACCAGCAATTAGTCACTGAATCCTGCTTGTTGGAATGAGAGGAAACTTGTGGAAAGTCACCAGTCACTATGGTGGGGGAAAGCTCGGCTAAGAAGGCTGTGCAGACTGAGAGGGTGGGAGCAAGCTCATTAAGGGAGAAGGCCTGTGGGTGTTCCTGGGAGTCTTTGATGACTGCCAAGTCTTAACCTAGAAGGGAAAACAGAGGGCCTGGCCACAGGGTTATACTGAGCCCTGGCCTGGGCCCACATCCAAGGCAGTGTAGGAGGAAGGGGAGGAGGGGAGGAGGGGAGGCTGAGCTAGCCCATTGTAGCAGACACTGCCCCAGGCTGTGGACACCTTAGGGAGTGAGGAAACAGAACACAGAGTCTCTGACCAAAATGTCTCCACCACACAAAGCCTACTGGCTGCACACGGGTCCTCCCTGGGCCTCTCAGGTATGCATGTGTTGGAAGATGTCACAGCAGCAGCCTCAGTGCTTCCAATCAGGAATCAGAGCCAAAGGTTACAATAAGGGAGAACCTCCCACTCCCCCACCCTACACCACCCCTGGAATTTCTCATATGTGCTGTGCTCTCTACCACCTCAGCCCTCCCTACCCACCCTTGCTCTTCATTAGTTCCCCCTCCTCCCAGCCTCACTCTAAACATCACTTCCTTAGACAAACATTTGTTGACTACCTGGCCAGCATAGGGGCCCTGCCATGCCCCTCTGGGGCCCTCTTTCTCTTTAGTACTCTCAATAGACTTGGTCAAAGTCTGTTTCCCCTGCTAAACCATAAACTCCTTCAAGGACATGGATAGGGCCTTGTAATTTCACTCTCCAGATGGTCTAGCCCAGTGCCCAGCACCTGGTAGGCACTCAATTAACAGGAGCTGCCTGAAGAGACAAGGCTGGCTCCAAGCCCCTTTCCTAGCTCAGCTCACCCTTCCCTGCTGGGATGGACTTCCTCTGTCTATGGCTAGCTATGTGGGTGGGTTGCACACACGTCCCCTCTACCCATCTAAGCAACTCACCCACTCCAATGCCCTGAATTTTGCTTTCTCTTCCCCTCTCCCTCTAGTTTGATTCCTTTGTTCAACTCTCTCTTGTGTCTCTATTCTCACCACCCCCTGCCTCCTTGAGAGAAGGGATACAGCCTAGGTGTTCAATGACCCCATGGGGTACTCTTTCTGGGACTAGCTGCATTTGCCCACAAAGACAGTTGCCACAGGGCCTAACCCATAATAAGCGCTCAATAAACGTCTGGTGAAGGAAAAAAAAAAAAGACAAGTATCAGATGCATAAAACCAAATAATTAATTTCCAATAGTATTTAGAATTTTAGGAAGCAGCAGAAAAAAGAGACTTGGGGATCAAGGACCTACATGTGGTCCCTGACATCACTTCCACCAGGTAACTCCTGCTTCTACCAGTGTCTAAGATCAGCCCTGACTCACTTGTAAGGTAGGGCATCAACTTCCTAGCTGTGGCGGGGCAGATCCATAGACATGTCCACAGGGGGCCACTGTCATTTCCTTTCAACTCACCTTACCTGGCTGTCCTTCTTGAAAAAGCTCTCACGCTGATGGCCAGGAACCCTAGGCCAAAACTTCGGTTTTCTTTCCTGGCACTCCAATAAGAACGCAACTTTCCAGGCTCATGTCAGGTTGGCACCACATCAGGGATGGCTTCTTGGCCATTCTCCTCTTCCTACAATACTCCAGGCTCCAACAACCTCTGCTCCATCTCAGAGCCACCTGCAGGGCCCTGGTGACCCTGACTGACTGGTGCTGGGGATCCTGGAGGAGGTGGCACACAGCCATGCAGAAAAGCAAGAACACTGAAGAGGGCAAGGTCAAGCTGACAAATATCATACAATGAGAAAGAATTATATGAACTGCAGTGGCATAATGTAGCATAACAGATGGATAATTAGATTTATTCCAAGAGCTGTAAAAGTAAGTAATTAAATACAAATATGGAACAATGAATCTGCCAAAGAGAGACACCTAACAGCCTCACGAGGGCCCTGCAGCTGGCACAAGCAGCCTGGGAAAGAAGCAGTGGGCAAGGAACCTCTAACACTACCCTGATGTTTTCGGAACAATAAATTCAATGCCAGTCCAAGCCGGGCACCAGGGGACAGCCTGATTCCAGAGGGGGATAATCAGACCTGTGGCTGCAACAGTGTTGAGCCATGGGGGGAAGGACGCCTGCCTGAATCTGGAAGACAGCAGCCTGAGGTACACGGATAAACTCTCCACCACTGGCATGTTTGGCAAGGCCCCTGCAAAGTGAGACTGACAGACTGTATTTATCTCTGTGCAAGAAAGCATCTACTGACACCAGCAGAGGCAGGCTGGGGGATCCAAGCTCACCTCCACTCTCCTCCCAAAGGTGGTGGCAGATGGTGAGGCAGATGGTGAGGGTACAGGTACTCACATAGGAGGTGAGCACCCAATGTGTATGAAACACAAAGTTAGGCACAAACTTTCACGAAGGAAGCAGCTTCCCTGGACATGACATTAGCTATCTGGTAGCTTATCAGAGCTAACAGATCAGCTGGGAGCTGTTTTGTATTAGGGTTCTGGTTTTAAGTGATCAAAACTGAATTCAAACTCTTTAAAGAAAGTCTGTTAGGTCCCTAAAGGAAGTCGGTTAGGTCCCGTCATGAAGAAGCATGAGAAAGGTAAAAGCACAGCTGGGTCCAGAGGTTCATGCAATATCAGGCTTTGCTTCCCTATCCGGGTGAGGCTGCTTTCTCCAGGGAGGGAGGGGTCTGATGACCGCTGGCAGCCTCCCTGAACACAGCAACCCAGCAAGCCCAACCTATAAAGAGATTCTTACTCCCAGTTGGTATACAATTCCAGGGAGGGACTCCAGCTGGTCCTGCGTGGGCCACACTATGAGTGGCTTTCTAGTCATATGATCAACCCCAATCAGGAAGGTAACAGGCAAGACATAAAGGCTAATAGTATCACTTGAAAAAAAGGTACTAGTGCAGAAATTCACCAAGGAAAGGAAGTATTGTTTTCAAAAAGAAGATAGAAGAAAGTGTTGGGAGACCAAAAACAACACAAAACAAAAGCCTTCACAATTCACTAAATTGTTTTACCACCTCAAGCCAAGTTATTGAATGATAATTGGCTGTTTGGGGCTAGATTGAGAGGCCACGTATCTGATGGTCTGGCTGGGGCTCTGCTTGCCGAGATCTAGTTTGATCTTACTAACTTTAAATGCCCCAAAGGTCCTGCTGCTTGTCACTTTAACAGCAGCCCAACCTTTCAGACCTGTTGCCAAGGCCCAATTACGGCTGGACACCAAGCAACGCCATACTTAGGAAGCCAATACCGTATGAAGCCCAGGGAGGAGCGCCCAGGCAGCCAAACCTCTAGAGACTCTCAGTGATGCCCAGCAGCTGCATCACTAGGATTCAGTTCCTGAGCATGGCACATTTTTAAGTGATTCCAGCAACTTCACCACTGATCCGGGGCCTGGCCTAAGCAGTGGTGCTGGCCAACAGGTGGTTCCAAGTTCTTTCTGCCAACATTACCTGCCCACTGAGGCCTTTCCTAAAAATGCAGGAAAATGAAGCTCTCCTCCCATGTGGTGCAGCTAAATGCTCTGGCTATGCCTGGTACTCCAGAGCCATGTTTGAAGGTCTGGTTCAGTGCAGCCATGCTGAGCCCAGATGTAAGAACATGGAGCCAGGCTGAAAAGCAGCTTGCTCATGGATCGGCCCTCTGGCCCAGAGCTCTTTGAGCTGGCTCTGCTCCTGCTCCACACACACCACAGTTTATTGCTACTGTCAAGCTCCAGAGACAAGAAAGCTCTCACCTCATGCTTTTTCCTGCCCTTAGTGAGCACAAGCCAGAACCAATCAACAGCCAAAACCTAGAATGAACCTCAGATAACGGTGAACCCCAAACTGAGCTCAAACATTTTCTTGAGCCACAAACTAAATGAAAGTAGTGTTTGTGTGTGTGTATGTGTTTTTAAAGTCAATTTTATTGAGATATATTCACATACCATAAAATCATCCAAAGGGTACCATCAGTTGTTCACAGCATCATCATACTTACGCATTCATCACAATTTTTTGAACATTTTCATTACTCCAAGAAATAAAAAATAAAAATAAAAGTAAAAAAGAACACCCAAAACATCTCATACTCCCCCCCACCCATTAGTCATTTACTTTTTGTCCCCCTTTTTTCTACTCATCTGTTCATATACTAGAGAAAGGGCCACAAGGTTTTCACAATCACAAACGATCATCCTGTATAAGCTCTACAGTTACCATCTTCAAGAATCAAGGATATTGGATTGCCCTTCAGCAGTTTCAGGTATTTCCTTCTAGCTATTCTAATACACTAAAAACTAAAAAAGATATCTAAATAATGCATAAGAATAACCTTCAGAACGACCTCTCAACTCCATTTGAAATCTCCCAGCCACTGAAACGTTATTTTCTTTCATTTCTCTTCCCCCTTTTGGTCAAAAAGGCTTTCTCAATCCCATGATGCTGGATCCAGGCTCATCCCTGGGAATCATGTCTCATGTTGCCAGGGAGGTTTATACCCCTGGGAGTCATGTCTCACATATGGGGAAGGGCAGTGAGTTTACCTGCAGTGTTGGCTTAGAGAGAGAGGCCACATCTGAGTAATAAAAGAGGTTCTCTGGGGGTGATTTTTAGGCACAATTATAAGTAGGCTTAGCCTCTCCTTTGCAGTAACAAGCTTCATAAGGGCAAGCCCCAAGGTTGAGGGATTGGCCTACTACAATGGTAGTCCCCAGTGCTTGTGAGAATATCATTAATTTCCCAGCGTTAATATTTCCAATTTTTCTCTAGTCCCTCAAGGGTGCTTGGCAAATACTTTTTAATCTCTGCCCAAATTACTCTGCGATTTATCAGGGTTTCATGCTAACCTGTACAAACTGACCAAATCTCACCCCCTATTCAAGGTTCCATGTAATTATGGTGTTAGAGTAAACTGACCACACAAGTTACATTATATAGCATGCTACAGAAAATATAGATTTTCCACCAAATAAACATCTCTTCCTTTGGTCTCACACAGAAGTCGAAGTTTTAAAACACAGTCAATATCATTCTTTTCCCTTTAGTCTGGTTTATCTTAGTCCTAACCAAGTCCATTTTGTTCATATCTCTAATTAACGTCTGATCTCTTTTTCAGCTTCTTTAGCATTTGTTGTATGGGGTAATGCTGACATTCATAGCTACTGAACTCTGGCTCTGAGTCTCAGGTGTCACGCAGATACCCAAAGTTCCAGGGACTGACCAGGTTATACACAAACAGCTCATCATCTCAGAATTTAGAGATAACCATTACAACTCATGAACAGAGGTGACTGCTGTAAGGGCTTACAATCCAGGAACCTTTACCATAAGCCTTCCCGATAACCTGTGCTCTCAGATTCAATTCTCAGAGTTTGCACATTATAGTTAGTACATATTAGTGAGGCGTTAAAATGTTTGCCTTTTCGATTCTGGCTTATTTCACTCAACATACTGTCCTCAAGGTCCAGTCACCTTGTGTGTGTGTTTTAAAAACCCAAAGAATCAGTTAAATAGCAACCCAACCTTTTCTCCTCTTCCAAACTATTGAACTTGTCCTAAATTGCATACATCAAATAGTATCTGAGTCAAGAGTTTAATCCTTCTCCTCAGAGACAAAGAGGACCATGCTGATAACTTCAGAGTAATCTTCAGCCCAGCAAACCCAGGAAAGATGGTTCCTGGCTTCTCAGGGAAGGAGAGAGAAGGGTAATAAGAGCAGACGGGATGATGGCAACCTCAGAGCCTGTTGACTCAGGGATAGAGAAGTGCTTGGGAAGCCCCAAGAAAGGAGAATATGACCCTGGGATGGGCCTAGGGTGACGGTATTCATGAGGAACAACCTGATCAGCCACCTGGCTAAAGGAATCTGGGGAAAGCTCAAGCCAATTAAAGGGTGTGGTAAGGTTAAAGGGGCCCAGAGAGTGGTGACCAGAGTTGTAACACAGAGTACAAAGGGCTGAGGTCAGAAAATCCAACAACAACTTCTCTGTATTAACTTCATTATTTTTGTTTCTTTTAATTAGAAAATAATAAAAGTTTATGGTAAAAAAATTCAAAGCAGCACAGAAGGGCGCAAAATGTAACAGAAAGTCCCTCTTCTTCATAACCCCATTCTTCATATCCTCAGAAGTAAGAATTGGTGTATGTGTGTGGATATGCATGTACATAATATATTTTATAGTATAAGATATATATATGAATCTCTGCCTACTTATTTTTTTATCTGAATAGATCATTTCAACACATGTGATTTTCAATGTAGAGGCCCTACTGAACACAAAGGAGAATCAGATCTGGGCAGTCCCCTGAAGACAAATAGAGCAGAAATTTACAAGGAGAAGGAGGGATGGTCAATCATATTTTAAAAACCTCCACAAAGGTCTAACAATCCAGGATCAAATTCAGATCCAAAAAGCTCCTTACAGGGGCATGGCCCTTGGCTCTGAGAGGTCCTCTCAAGCTGCTCAGGGGAGAGGGAAGGCAGACTTTGTAAACTGTCTCTCCCTGGTCCTCCTGTTCTGCAGCTGGCAGCTTTGCCTTTCCCCACTTGTCAAGTTCAGAAGCCCTCGTCATTTACCTTTGTGCCTGTCACCGCCTCTGTCTCCCCAACCCCCTAGGACCTGGCTCTTCAGCCTCCATGTTCCTCTGAAGCATCACCACTGGCAGGGCTGAACAACTGAGAACAACAGGAAATGACCTTGCAGCCTTCACATTCTAATGCCAGCTCACAATTACTCGTACTGTTGAACAATTGAAAGAGGAGAATAATCCATTCAGCTGATTTGGGAAGGAAGCCAGGCACACAGATTATCTCAAAGTGAATTATTCACACTAGAGATAACTGAGAGTTGCCCAAACTTCTATTTGTAGTTCTGTCATCGTGTGGAAGAAAATCCAAGATGGAAAGTAAGAATACTAGAAGAGGGAAGGAGACCTCACTCCCAGACCCAGATTCCCTTTGGGTTACTTGGCAAGTCACTGCCTCTCGTTCAGTTCCTTTGGAGCCAACGAGCATAACGATGATGGTGATGATGATGATGATGATGGTGGTGGTGGTGGTGATGATGATGATGATGGTGGTGGTGGTGATGGTGATGGTGGTGATGGTGGTGATGGTGGTGATGGTGGTGATGATGGTGGTGATTGTACCAGTTTGTATATATTATGTCTCCCAGAAAAAGCCATGTTCTTTGACGCAATCTTGTGGGGGCAGATGTATTAGTGCTGATTAAGTTGGAGCATCTGGATTAGGTTGTTCCATGGAGATGTGCCCCATCCAACTGTGGGTGATAACTCTGGATAATTTCCATTCAGCATGGGCCTTGATTAGTTTACTACAACACTATATAAGCTCAGACAGAAGGAGTGAGCTTGCTACAGCCAAGAGGGACACTTGGAAGAATGTACAGGAGCTGAGAGAGGAGCTGCAGATGAGAGACAGTTTGAAGATGGCCACTGAAAGCAGACTTTTGCTCTGGAGAAATTAAGAAACGAAAAACACCCCAAGAACAACTAGGAGTGACATTTTTGAGGAACTACAGCCTAGAGAGGAACACCCTGGGAGAAGGCCGTTTTGAAAGCTGAACTCCGGAGCAGATGCCAGCCACATGCCTTCCCAGCTAACAGAGGTTTTCCGATGAAGGTTCCCGATTGTTGATGATTTACCTTGGGCACTTTATGGCCTTAAGACTGTAACTGTGTAACCAAATAAACTCCCTTTATAAAAGCCAATCCATTTCTGGTGTTTTGTGAAAGGTAGCATTAGCAAACTGGAACAAAGATTATGATGACGACGACATTGACAATAATATCATTAGTGGCAGCTCTCATTACATTTCCTTACCATTTGCTGTGCTTTCTGCTAGGAGCTTTGTATATACTATCCAAATATTAACTTGTTTAATCCTCACAATGAGTGTGTTAAACACTATTGTCCTCTCCATTTCTTAGTTGAGGAAGCTGAGGCTTAGGGAGACTTAGGGAGGTTAAGTAACTTGACCAAGGATGCACAATGGTAAGTGGCAGAGTCAGAAGTCAAGCTGTCTGTCTGTCCACAGCCCAGACTCTTCCTCAAGAAGCTCTCTGCCACTCAATTCTTACTTTTTCCGCTTTGGAAGGAAGGGTCTTCCTTATAGAACAGATGAAACTGTGAGCAATAAAAACAGCCCCTTTTCTAGGATAATATCATCCATATGCATCTTGAAATGACTGGATTTCAAGGTTCCAAAAATGAACCCCTCCACTGAACAGTCAGCAAGAAGCCTGTAGGAAGAGGTCGGTCAGTTGGCAAGTCCACTATACGAAATCCAGAATGTGGATGCATAGGCCATTGGCTGACTTCCAAGAGAGTACATCTTCTATCACTCACTTCATCTATCATCATGACCAAGACTCAAAAAAAGAAATCACTGTCCTCCCACTGACATGCCAACCTTTCAGCCCATGGGCAGTTATTGAGCTGTGCAGCTCATCATGTGTGGTAGAAATATGGGGGAGGCTCTGCAAGCCACTATGAGCACTGGTCCCCTCCCACAGTGCCTAGGACAGAGGTCATGGATACTAGGTATGTAGCCAGTCTCCAAAATGCCCCCAATGATCTTCATCATCTGGTATTTATGCCTTTGCATAGCTCCCTCCCACACTGAATCATGGCTGGCCTGTGATGGTGTTGCCTTCTGAGACTAGGTCATAAAAGGTAAGTTTCTGCCTTGCCCTGTTACATCATTCACTCTAAAGGAAGTTAACCACCATGTCATGGGGATACTTGAGCAGCCCTATGGAAAGGCCCATGTGGAGAGGAACAGAGGCCTGTCACCAACAACCAGCACCAATTGCCAGTCACGTGAGCTGAAACCAAATCTTCTCGCCCCAATCCCAGCAAGCATCTTGACTGCAACCTCATGAAAGATTTGAAGCCAGAACCACCTAGACAAGCCACATTCAAATTTCTGACCAACAGAAGGTGTGAGCAATAATAAATGATTACTGCTGTTTTAACCCACTAAATTTAGGGATAAGTTGTTACGCAGCAATAGATAGCCAACAAAATTGAAAAGGAAGGAAAGGAGAGAGATGTTTCACAGCATTCTGTTTATAGCAAGTGACACATCAGTGGAAGAACTGGGTCTGCTGGCAGGCCACAGGCCCCCAAAAGCCCCGACTAATCAGTCAATGACCCTCCTGACTCGCCAGTCAAAAAACTCTTGCAGAAAATGCACTGCCCATGCTTCTGCCTCCAGTCAGGATGATGATAACCACAATAATATAAGTTACCATTACTGAGTACTTACTGGGGGCCTGGCTTGATACTCTTCATACATTATTTCTCCACAATCAGTGAGGTAGCACATAGTAAGCACTCAATAAATATTTTTGCATAACTGAATTCTACCATAGGCAGTTCTTCTTGCAACTGATTATATCCTTTTAATTATTTCAAATTTCTACATTACATATTACTTTAATGTTTGAAAAGCTTACACTGAGCATGTATTACTCTCATAGTCAGAGGAAACAATACATACGAAAATTTAAAATAATATTTGCAGAGCAAGCAAAGCTCTAATGACTAGTGCCATCCAATGCCTTTCCCAAAGCACACCACGGTCCTGAGCTAACTCTATGAGAAAACATTTGGGTGAACAAAAGATAATAATAGCAGTTAACAATCTACAGGCACTCTCCTAAATGCTTTACATTATTAACACATTTAATCCTCCACAACAACCAGCCATAGGTAGGTGCTGTTATCACCCCCCCTTTACAGATGAGGAAAGTACTTGAGAGATTAAACAACTTGTCCAAGGTTACACAGCAAATGAGTGACAGAGTCAGGATTCAAATCCAGGCAGTCTGGCCCCTGCTTTATGTTTAATTCACAGTATCACCCAGCCTCTCAAGAGCCACCTGGAGCCAGAAAAGCTCATTTCAAACCTGCACTAGGTTGTGAGACTTTTACACAGCACCCTGTGCTCCTACCCTGCAGATTGGCTTCAATCTCAGGGAAAGGAGGCGGGCACACTGCTGGATGGTGGGAGGAGGCGGGCACACTGCTGGATGGTGGGAGAAGCAGGATCTCCCTACTCAAGCTAGGACCAGGGTACCATGGCCAGAGCCCTGGCATCAGAAAGCCAGTTAGATACCTCAGTCCTGAGCGTGGATCGTCACAAGCTCAAGACAGAAGCAGCCACATCCATGGAGAAACACGGAAGCTTCCTTACTCCATTTCCTCATCTGGAGAACAGTAATCTTCCTTGATATGAAGGGCTATCATGGCCATTAGGTTTAACACCCAGAATCCTGAGTGGTAGGGATGAATTACACTAGAGCCAAGAAGAACTTTCTAACAAGAAAGCTGTCAGATGACAGCTTCATGACATTCATCATGAAGTTCCCTTCCATAAAGCAACCAGGGGGATCACTTTAAAAATGTAAACTGGATGTTGTACTCCCCTGATTAAAAGCTACCAGTGACTTCTCATTGCCCTTTAAATAAAATCCAAGTCTATCATACCTTGCCCTCCAAGCCCTTTTAGGCACACTGCCAACTTTCCCAGCCTTGCCTCTTCTTTGTCTCCTACTAACTCACCCCATTCTGGCACAATGGACTCCTGGCTGCTCTGCCAAATGGCCACGCTTGTCCCTGCCTCAGGTTCCTTGCACTGGCTATTCTCTCTGCCAGGAAAACTCTTACCCTAATTTGTGCATGGTGACTCCATTTGACAGTTGCACAAGGCCAGAATGACAACTCCTCAGAAAGCCTTCTCTAACTACCCCATTAAAGTACCACTACATAATACAATTTTGATTTTTTTTTTGAATAGCATCTATTGCTGGCTATCTTTTAAAAACAATTTTATTAGGATATAATTCACACACCATACAATTCACCCATTTAAAATGTACAATTCTGTATCTTTTAGTACATTCACAGAGTTGTGCAACCATGACCATAATGAATCCTAGAACATTTTCATCATTCTGTCCGAAAAGCACACACCTCTTACCTGTCCCACCCTACCCCCCAACACCCCTCCACCTCTGCACCAACCCAGGCAACTATGAATCTACTTTCTGTCTCTCTAGATTCTGGAAATTTCATATAAATGGAATCATACAATATGTGGTCCTTTGTGACAGGGTACTTTTACTTGGCATAAAGTTTTAAGGTTCATCCACATTGCAGCATGTATCAATCCTTTATTCTTTATTGATGAATAATATTTCATTGCATGTATATACCACATTTCATTCGTCCATTCATCGGATGACAGACATGTGGGTTGTATCCACCTTTGGTTATTATGAATAATGCTGCTATGAACATTTGTGTGCAAGTTTTCTTGTGGACAAATGTTTTCATTCCTCTTGGGTATATACCTATGTGCTAGTTTGGAGCTTTTATGTACCCCACAAAAGGCCATGTTCTTGTAATCCATTCTTGTAAGGGCAGACCTATTGAGGACTTAATTTGGACATTTTTACAGCCTTAGAATTGTAATATGTAACTGATTAAGTCCTCATTGTTAAAAGCCAACCCACTTCTGGTATATTGCATTCTGGCAGCTTTAGTAAACTGAAACAACCTACAAGTGGAATTTCTGGCTCAAATGGTAACTTTACATTTAACCATTTGACGAACTACCAGATTGTTTTCCAAAGTGGAGGTACCATTTTACAATCACAGTCCAATTTCTCCACATCCTTGCCAACACTTGTTATTATCTGTTTCTTTAAAAAGTCAGCCAGTAATAAAATGTTATGAAAACAATAAAAGGCCATCTTAGTGGGGGTGTGAAGTGGTATCTAATTGTGCTTTTAGTTTGCATTTCCCTGATATCAAATGACTGGCCATCTTTTCATGTGCTCATTTGCCATTTGCAAATTTTCTTTGGAGAACTGTCTAGCAGATCATTTGCCCATTTTTAAATTGAGTAACTTGTGTTTTATTATTAAGTTATAAAAGCTCTTTATATTCTATATACAAGTCCCTTATCAGATATATGATATGCAAATATTTTCTTCCATTCTGCAGACTATCTTTTTACTTTCTTGATGGTATCCTTTGAAGCACAAAAATTTTCCATTTTAATGAGGCACTGATTTTTAAAATTAGTTTATTGTCTATCTTCCCTGACTAAAAGGAAAGCTATGTAAGAAGAGAGGCCTGTCTTGTTCACCATTGTATCCCCTGTCTAGCAAAGTGCCTGACACTTAGTAGACACTCATTTTTTGATTCAATGAACTTTTAAGGCCAGAAGAGCTGTGTCTTAGGCTGGGCTATGAGAGAGGGCTTCCCTGCCAGGAGGTGGCATGAACAAGATGCCATCTGGAATCATTCTGGCCTAGAGAATTTATTAAGAGGGAGGGACTGTGATCATCCATGTAGTCTAGGGAAGAGCACATCAAGGGGTGATTAGATGCAAAGTGCCTGAGAAGTGGACATTATCATCAATAATAAATTCCCTCATTTAAATGCTTAGGCCATTATCCTGTCTTTTCAGCCACCCTGGAGAGCAAAACACAGAACAAGGGCTCAGGGATGGGGACACCCCAGGCAGAGGGCCCCAGTTACAAGGAGGACATCCTCAGCTCAGAGCAACATCCCTGAGGCAAGCTCCAGGCTTCTCTAATTTTTGAAACTGCTAAGACTCATGTGCCAGTGTAGCTGACAAGCAGAGGTTTTACTGGGAAAACAAGAGATGAAAGCTGGCTCCCCATTCCCCTCACCTAGCCTTCACCAAGAACAAAAAAAAAATCTTAAGAGCTGAATGTCCAAGCCGGGGTGCCTTATCAAACCTGCTCAAGGATCCTAGACTTGACTGCTGACAGGAGGCATTTCACCAGCCAGGCAAAGAGGTTGGACCAATGGTATGAGGGCTCAAGTTTGGCTGAATTCTGAAAGAGGTAGACAGTTTGGACAACCGATCTCCACAAGTTCCAAAGCAGGGAGGAGGAGGAATCTTGCAAACAAGGGGTCTGGAATAGAAGTGTGAGAACTCACCAGTTTCAGGATCCAAGAAGGGGGTTTAAAGACAAGGGCCCCTGACTTTCCATTCCCTGCCTTCCACTAGGTCACCTTCTATGATAGAAAAGGAAGGAGGGGCAGAGTGAATTTGAGAGACACACACACACAGGCACACACACATACACATACATATATGGAGTTGCCTCTGGAAAGGCAAATAAATATTCACGAACAGTTCAATGTGTGAAAAGTAAGGACACAGGATGACAAATGGTGCCAATTAGAAAGAAAGGGTGGTATCTATTTTTAAAGTGGCTGAATAAACGACAAAGGATTGCTTGCTTAAAATAGTGTGCTTGACCCTCTCCCCAAAGGCAGGGACCCTCTCCTGTGCTTGGTGACAACAGACAAACTCTCTCCCCAGGGTGGTGGGCCCAATACTGCCCTGATAGCCTCACATGTACATTAGAGGCTCACCCTTGGTACCTGTCTCTTGTAATAAGATGATTCTTTTGAGAAGTATTCTGGGCCCAGGACCACAAGCTGAGATGAGCCTTGCTCAGACAGTACCCATGTTCTCTCAGTGATCCCCAAAAATGCCCTCAATGAGGAAGGGGCAAGTGAATGGAAGACCCCACTGAAGAATTCAACCTCAGAGGCACCAGAACCCAATGTATCAAAAACGGAGGGAAGCAGCCCATACTACCATCCCCAGGAAACAATCACAGGAGTGTTTGATGGCAATCATTTCACAGGATTGATAAGCAATAGAAATCAATACCCTGGGATTTTTCTCCTGGGGTTGGGGCTGACCTATAGCACATGGAAATAAAGACAAGAAATAGAGGCTGATAATCATTCACGGGCAGACCAGATTACATATGGGCCAGTGGTCAGCTGGGGCTGTGGTTCCCATCTTGTCCCAAACACCCAGACTCTCTCCCAAGTCACTGCCGAGGGAAAGGAGCTCCCTTGCCTCTGGGGATTCTTCCTCAGAGCACGCATTGCCTCTCAGCATGGCACAGTGCTTAAGAGCTGCTGGTCCAGTCACGCTCCCCGGGTTCCCACCTCGGCTCCAATCACAGCCTAGCTGTGTGACCCTGGGCAAGTATTTGACCCTCCTAAGCCTCACTTTCCTCCTGGGAAATAATAATTGCACTCACTTGGCCAGATTCAATGAGAAAATGTATGTAAACCTACCAGCTCAGCACCTGGCATATTGTAGGTACTCTATGGTTATTTCTAAACATTCTTCATGTCTTGGTCTAGACTCAACATTTTGAGGGTGATAACTATGTCAACTTAGCACAAAGTTGAAATTCAGTAAACATTTGTCAAATGGTGAGCTGGCCCCTGATTCTGCTTGCCACAGGCAACAAGCATGGCCACCAAATACACCTGCATGGTTCACAGGCCCCATCTGTGCTCGCTGCACTGTGGTTAACCCTCACAGCCACCAGGGAGGTGTGCAGGGTGTGCAATGTCTGCCCCTCCTTCATTAGGAAAAGGTGAGAAGAATTGGAAGGCAAGCAGGCGTGGGCAGTATTTGCAGCTCCTCAGAGCAATGCCCTATCGATTTCCAAGTGTCACGATTAATAACAACAACTGGCAGAGACACAACATTTTTCTTCCAAGACAATCAGAGCATTTTATAGGGACAATCTCATCTATCTCTCCATGGCCCAAGAGGTATGGGAGAATATTCCCCACCTGCAAGGAAGGGCAGCAAGAGGCCAAGAGATTTGACTGAGGTCAATGTGGGACCTCTGGGTCCTTCTGAATTGCTGCATGGCACTGACATCTCTGATTTCTGTAGGGCTTCTCCAGTATGGTTCTTTGGGAATATTTAATAGACAGTCATCTCTTAACAACAAACCCATTGGGAATGGGGGTGGAGGTGGGGGCTGGCATCAAAAGTGTCTTTCTGGGTGGGGGACGTCCTTAGTCTACCGCTACCTGGCCTGGTTCTCCCCGCTCCACTTCCTGCTTGTCATCAAGGGTCACATTTGCCTAATAGTCCAGAGGCTGGGTTGCCACAAAGTGGGGAGCGGGGCAAGGACGGATCCTTCTCACACCATGACATATACAGGAAATGCATGGTTAAGTAGATTCCTGTCCCACCACCACCCTCTCTACCCTAATGGGTCTCCCACACTCCAGTCCTCCCCAACAGAGCTTGCCTATCCACTAGTCACAACAGAGAATCCTCAAGAGGAGAAGAGACAGGGAGGCCTGGCAGAAACGGTGAATGTGAGTAATACTGATATCCAATCAGGCAGGGATGGCTTCTGTGAGATGTAAGACTAGTTGGCATCACTCCACCTAGAGACCAGAGACAGATTCTAACCACCCCCGGACAAGAGCTTCCTCCTCTGGAAACAGCTCATCCAGCTGTCTCCCAGATATATACTATGCCCACAGCTCTGGGCATTGGAGAGAGAGATGGGATGGGCAGAGGCCAAAATAAAAGCTTCCCACCATACTGGGCTACATCAGGGGATTAGCTAAGGTGGCTAAAATGCTCCCTGGCCCAGAGGATGAGTTCCACAAGCACAGCTGCCTTTTAACCAACCAAGCCCTGGAGAACAGAAGGCTGAGAAAGACACTGCCAAGTTCCTCCTCCAGCTTATATAGCTAGCAAGGCTAAACATCTAGTCTGTCCTCTTGTCATTGAATAGAGCAGCTGCATTTCTAGGACTCCAGGAGAAACAGCACTTTAGCTGGATGGGAGCTAAGATCCACGCTCAAGCACAGAAGACAAATGAGTTCCTCAGACCCTGGATAACAAGGACGACTTAGTCCCAAGCAAGAATGATATTGCCCAGCCAGCTCCTCCCTCTCCCATGCAAGTTCAAAGCCTTTCAGCGCCAGGGGATCAGGCATCGCCCAAGCAGGACCGCCACCCTGGACCCCATCCCCACATGTCCACGCAAAAGCAGGAATGAAAATCTACCCTTGGGGGCCTGAGCTGGGTGTGGGCAAAGGGTCCATCTGAGGCTAAGGTGGAAAGGGAGGAGATGCCTCTGAGCAGAACAAAGGCTGCATCAGACACAGGGGGATTAGTGCTTCTCGGGCTTTATTTTTTACAAAGGAAACACCAACAGAACAGGCAAATTAGACTCCTTTGTGCCCAACACAATGGCAGTGGAAGCTACAACCAGAGCAGCCGGCAGGGCCAAGGCAACGGCAGGACAGGCAGCAGGGAAATGGTGAGAAGAGAAGCAAGGCCAGTTCTATCTCTCCAGTGGCCTGAGGTTGTGTCTGAGCCTTGGTTTCTCCATTCCTGATGTGGAGCCAAAAAGCCTTACCTCCATCCCTTGGGGATACTGCCTTTTAGGTATATTTAATTTGGAGAATGCCAAAGTTGAGAAATGTCATCAAGAGAGGATTTTTTTTTTTTTTTTTTTAACACTCTGTCGTACTTGTTTCCATCTAGGGGTGAATGAGATCCCTTATGATTCCCTCTGACCTGTCTGGTTAGCAATTCAACAGGAAAACACCTCCCACGGCAAAATGAAAGTAGACTTCAAGCCGTTTTCCTTCTGGCTGACTCCCATGTAAATGAGCTATCTGCAGACTGACTCATAAGAGTTCAACATGGGAAAATGAAAAGAAAAAAAGAAAAAAAGCATAGTTCAAAGGTAAGGGTGAGGTTTGCCTACAGATGGGGTTTCCATGGGCCTTTCATCCTAAAACTACATACAGCATGCTGCCAGGGACCTGACATGGGCAACAGCACCTGGAAGACAGAGCAGGAAGGAAAGGGACAGTGTCACACTTCTCAAGCCAGAAAGAACCCCAGATATCTAGCCCTCTTGTTTCTATAAGGAGGGATCTAAAACTCTACACAAGTAAACTGATTACTCAAAGTCAAACAGTTAGCTGGCTATAGACCTGGGATTGTGACCCATGTGTCCAGACTCCTGAGTTCAGGACTAGATCAGTCACGTTCGGGATCAGGGCTGCATGGACCACGTCCCGCCCCATGACCATGGTCAGAGCTGGTGGGTGGGCAGGGAGGGACTTGGGATTCCTCCCGAAGCTTAGCCCAGATGTCTAGACTTTCAACAAGGGCAAATCTTGAGCTCTCTGGCTCCAAACATGATGTTCTCTACCAAAAGCCACCCTGGCAAGGCACCAGGGCACCCACCATCCTAATGGACTTGGTGGTGAACATGGCTTCAGCCCCCACAGTACCAGGCCTTCTCCCTCCCTACTACCTGGATTGCAGGACCTCCATGGGCAGCAGCTACCTGAGGTGACCGTTTGATCTAAACATTAAAAAAACACATCCGTCTATTCACTATGGAGAAGAGGCAGTCATTTCAAACCTATACATTATGCATCCCTGCTAGAAAGAAAAAAGAGCAAAATTAAATTAAAATCTCTCTGTTAGACTTCTGTCTGAAAAGTCAGAAAAGCACTCAAGCACTCTGGAGTTGGAGCTGTCACTAGTTACCAACCCCAAGCAGCTCTGGGTGCAACCCCTTCCCTGCTCTTCCCCTCCTGCTGGACAGCTCCAGATGTGCCTCTGAGTTTCACTGATTCACTCTAATGATAACGTACCCTTACAACAAATCACGGACTCTGATTGATTTAGGAGGCAACTTGCACAAATACCTGTAATCTAGTTCTAATCTTGTTTGTTTCCATTCCAATTACCCTGCATCAATGGTTTAAAAATGGGAACTGTCTGGTGTGTACATCTAATCCATTTTAATAGAAGATAAATCTGGGTTATTGTGACCCTTTCTTCTCCCAGGCTTGGGAGAGCACCAGCCATATCAAGGCGCTGACTGGGCCAAATCAGCTCTAACTCTATTCAACTCTTCAAGGATTCAAGCCAATTCCATTCTGGGCTCCATCTGTCTTGCCTCCTTCGGGGACTAATAATCACTCACTGTGTGTTTTTACACACTAGTTGAACTGAAATTATGACTGATCTCATCATGGAGCGCTTAAGAAGAAAATGCATTTCATAGAGAAAAATTTCAGAACTATTCTAATGTTCAGTTTGGATAAAGATACTATTACATAAACAAAAGAACATTTAAAAAAAAAAAAACCTCAGAATTCTTGAGATTGTAAAATAATCCTGCCACAGGAATCCTAAGAAGAGAGTAGCTCCTCAAGAGAACCAGAAACTCCCAATGCTGAATCACCCAACAGATAGACTCAACTTGTCCTTGGGCATCAGCAATGAAAAGGTTCATTTCAAAAAATGTGAGAAAAAATTTGAGACAATTTGATATTAGATAAATGATTTTTTTTAAAAATCTAAGTAGTCATTGTTGAACTAGTGGACTTGACTTAAAAATTCAACTTCTTTTTATTTTGAATTACCTATCTGTATAAGGAGGAAGTCAACAGGCACCATAGCCTTTTCAGTGTTCAGGACCTCTGGAGACGGTAAGCTGATCCTGAGGATACTAAGCCCTCACACACCCCTCTACAGGGCAGGACATGTGGCTTCTGTCTTCTGTAAATAACCTTAACGTCCAAGAAGCATTAAAGTTGCTGCCCTGGAAAGCATTCCCCCCAACCCATCAGCATTCCTAACTTGTCAGCAGGTTTCAGGCGGGAAAATGCAAATAGCCAAGCTTTTAATTTTTATTTTTCTCAGTTGCAAAGACAAAGCATATGGGCCTCTCCAGAGAGTCCAAAGCTCCTAGGGGCCATGGTACACCTACCATAGCCCCCCACCCCCCACACCTGGTTGTTAAAACATGGTCCAAACTCAGTAGAGGAGAGACACTGCAGCCAAGGAGACCCAGTGTGAGGCTTCTTTATTGCCTCAACCAGTTTTAAGTTAAAATTGCAAATTACACAGAACTTGCCATAGAACTAATGACATATTCATTCCATACTTAACATGAAAGATGCTTTATGAGTCATGCTGGCTCTAAAAAGCCATCAGTAATCATTTCTTAGGCACAACAATCAAACACCTCCTTCATTTAAACAATAAATTTTGCCTAGTAATAAGTCTAATTAATTGGAGCACTCTATTATTTTTAAACATGGGTCAGTGCACGTGTTTTCCCAAAAGCTTCTACCTGAGTCATTCTACATTCATTTAAAAACAAAAGCCACCTTATCAAAATTTATAGATAAAAAAAAAAAAAACAAAAGCCACCTCCTAAGAAGCACTTTATGTACTGATAAAGAACGATATCCAAGATATCTTGTTAAATGAAAAAAGCAAATTGTAGAACCATGTATATATATAGTAAACTACCTCTTATGTAAGAACACAAAACAACACTGTATTTGCTATAACTATCTACAGAAGAAACTAGAAGGGAAATTGGGCAGCACAGGGACAGGGTAGGAGAAAGTGTTTTCACCATGACCTTTTGTGCCCTTTGAACTTTGGACCATGTGAATATATTACCAAATCAAAATTGAAGACATAAAATTTAAATAGGTCCCCTCACAGATATTAATATGGACATTTACCAAAATACTACAGTGAAGTCTAACAATGTTCTATGGGGAACACAAGAGTCTTACATGTATCTTAGCCATACAGTTTTAGTGAATCTCCAGGTACAGACTTCCAGACTGTCAGGCCAAGACGTGGGGACCCAAAGGTCACTATGCATACCTGAAGACAGGCGGTAGCAGCAAAGGAGGGAGGAGAAAATGAAGGCAGGAGGGAAAGGTGGGAAGGTGGGAAGGAGGGAAGGAGGGAAGGAAGGAGGGAGGGAGGGAAGGTCGGTCTGGGAATGAAGACTGGACTCCTTTGTATAAGACATACTTTGCCCCATGAGGCACCATCTGGCTTAACAAGCCCCCAACAGTTTCTCATCTGCAAGAAGGGAAACTGTCACTCATTAAGGTAAAGTTAACAGTGAGTTACAAAGCTGATGAGGGGGGCTTTGTCTAAATCTTGAAGGCAACATCATTTCAGATCCCTGGGCAGGAAATATCACCTGAAGGCCACATTTTTGCCTGAAAAATCAGATTCTTGGCTAATCTCATCCTGGCTGCCAGCTGGCTGTACAGTCTTGAACAATTTCAACAGAGGCAATGAGTGAGATTCGAGGCCCCTCCATTCAGCCACTGATCACTGTCTGCAGCTCCTTGGCCAGGGCATCTCTGAGCAGGGATATCATGTGAAATGCCACCGAATGGTATGCATCAGGGCTTGCCTGTTCTGTCCTCACTTCCTGGTTAAGAACTGCCCATAAAGTTTATTGCTGTACTCACTTTCTGTTTGACTGTTGCATCTCTTTGAATCTTAGTACCAATCCCAACGTGGCACCCCAAGAAAATGAAGGTTAAAGAAAGACACTTGAATGGAATGAAGGTACCTGAGTGACCACTGTTAAGGAAAGCCCCTCCAGGATGTCCCACCTGCCCCCAAAACTCCCAGTCTAATGCCAAACAGAGACCCTAGGGGCAGCCTTCAACCTCAACTCCTTGCTGTGAGAACCTAACTGACAGGTAACCCCCACAAAAAAGGAACTTGGGGAGGACTCTAGGCATTGAACAAGTGGCTTGGATTTTATTTTTCACACACCTTCCAATTGGCTTTTTTCAGTTCCCTTTATTCTTTCCATTTTCTGGGTGCTATGCAAAGGGAAGTTTCCATGACAGGAGATTCTACAGCCTAATCTACCTTGCGCTTGCCAGTCAGAGAGAGTAGGAAGGCCTCTGAGACATTCTACTTCTAACATTGGCCAGATGCTCTGGATAGAGGCTGGGCACCTGGGCAGCTATAATCCTTTCCCATTAGCCTGGCTGAAGTGGTAGTGGGATGACGCAACTGATTAAACATAGTATAAAGGCTGAAGAAAATGGGATAGAAATACATTAGCTTTAAACCTCAAGGTTGTATGCACAAGTGAAATGCAGTGCGGGCTGGGAGGCAGCCTGGGAAGCAAGTCTTAGAGATTTCCCTGAAACAAAAGGATTACCGGTCGCCCAATACAAGGAAATCCTTCTGTTCCACAGCCACATGGCAGCCTCTTTTACTCAGTGCTATTCATTAAATGCTTGGCACCATTCTGAGCTAATGGGATGCAGCCAACTTTCTAAAAAAGCCCGGAGACTCCCCGCCAGGTCTTCGACCCAGGCAACATAGAGCTGCAAAGTATGGCTGTCGTCATCGGGGACAGAGTCAATCATTTCCTGCCTTCTTTCAATAACTGCCCTCTCCTCCCTTTTATGGATTCTCCTCTTTAAATAATGGATTACTGTTACCAGCATGAGAGAGACTGGGAGAGAAAACTTCTAACAGATCAGAATTCAATAAACAAAACATTCCAATGTGCCTGACAGGAGGGAGAAAAGAAAGGAGGTAAGATGGGAGAAGGTTCCCCATCTATGAGCATGTGATTTAAATCTCATAGAGAAACCACTTAGAAAGGGTTTGCTTGTTCAGGAAAATGAATTAGAACAACAGAGTTTGGAAACATGGTTGCCCCAGATTGACCAGGCCTATTTCTGGAAAGGTTGGACAGAGATGTTTTCAGGGTTCACTGGCAATGGGCAAAAGTTAACAGGCATGAGATTCCCCATGACACATAATCCAGTCAGTGCCCACTGGACACCCTTTACACGTATAAGAGGACCCTGGAAGAAAAGGAAGGTACAGAACAGCTTTTATCAAGCTGATTCATACACAAGTACAGATGGCCAATAAAGAGAGGAAAAGATATTTACCTTGACAAATAAATGAAAGTAAAAAATCATGGAATATAATTCTTCACATTTCTGATTGGCAAGGATAAAACTCGTTTGGAAAAAAGTCAGTGGTGGTTGAAGGTACAGGAACAGAGCACCTCTATTACTGATATCAGGGTAAAGTGGTAGGAGAGGTTGGCAGTATGATTCAAAATGAAAATGTGACTACGTAACATTTAATACACAACATAACATACTAATACACAACGTACTAATACACTATGTAACATACTAATACATAAAACATGAATGAATCTCAGAAACACAACATGATCCCATTTATATGAGATCTAGAATAGGCAAAACTAATCTATAGTAGGAAAAAAATCCAAAAAGTGGTTGCCTCTTGGCGCATGGGAGCAGGAATCAACTGTGAAGGGGTATGAGGGAAATTTCTGAGGTAATGGTTATGTTCTTGATAGAGGTTTGGGTTACATAGGAGTGTGCAACTGTCAACACCCAGTAAATGCAAAATTAAGATTTGTGAATTTCACTGTACGTAAATTATATACCTAAAGAAAAAAAAACTATAAACAAATATGCAATTCTAATTAATGATTTGCTGCTCAAGTATCTAGGGTGAAGTTTACTGATAGCTACAATTTACTCTGAAATGCATCCAAAAAAAAAAAATAAGATGGACTGATGGATTGGTATTTGATAAAGCAGGTATAGTAAAATATCTCTGGTACAATCTAGGTGATGGTTATATGAGTAACCAGTGTCAAATTCTTTCACATTGCTATATGTTGAAAATTTTTCCTAACAAACTGTTGGAAAAATGTAAAGTGTACATATCCTTTAATAAAGTAATTCTACTTCCAGAAACTTATACTAAGGAGATAATCACCCAAGCAGGAAAAAATGTATGCAAAAGATATAAGAATAAGTGTTTGTAATAAGGAAAAAATTGCAGTGACCTAATATTTACCAATAGGGAAATGACAAAGTATGGTGCAGACAGCCAAGAGGACCGTTATGTAACATTAATAATGAAAATGGCAATCTATATTGATATATGAAGACATTACTGACATTGCTAGGTGAGTAGTTGTTTATGAACAACAGGTATAGTATGTAAAATTTTGCACACATGTGGTATGTATGCAGAAAGAAATATCTAGGAAGATGTTTATTATCTAAATTAACTTGTACCTATTGCCAAGTGATGGGATTAATTTTCACTTTATTCACTGTGCTTTTCTATATCATTTAAATGTTTTACAATGAGCAAGGATATTCTCCACAAAACTAATAAAACTTTAAAAAATAAAACAGAGAGAGGGAGAAACTGAGGCCTGGTAGGAAGGAAGAAGAAAGGAGAAACGAAACAGTAAAGCCCATGCTAGCTACCTATCTACCAGATTTGGTAGTTTTCTCTTTGCTCAAAGAGATGAATTATTCTCTTTCCAATAACCTCAGCCCATGAACAGGCACTTTAATGAGAATCTTGGCAGACCCGAAGTACCTACAAGTTTGGGGAACTTCGTGGATTCTTCCTTAAATCCAGATGTCTAACAGGGTGCACATGGAGCCAGGAGAGAAATCACAGGCAAGGGAGACACGGTGGCAACTACTGTCTAGTTCTGACAAAGGTGCACACCAGAGCCTAGTTCCCATGCCAAGCAACTGGCTAAAAACACCAAGGGTAAAACTTTTTTCCCTCTTCTCACCAAGTACCAAGACTGGTACTTTGTAGCTAATCTGGTTTTTCTCTGGCTGTTTTTATGATCCTATCTAGGGATTCAAGGGGTTTCCTGAATCAGAATTTATGTCTTTCATCAATTCTGGAAAAGTTTCAGCCAAACCTCTGTAAATATAGTCTATTACACATTCTCTTTGTTTTAGCCATCTGGAACTCTCATTAAAATCTTAGACCCTCTCATTCTATCCTTCCATGTCTCAATCTCTTTTTTGTTTTTCATTTTTTCCATTTCTGTCTCTCTGTTGCACTCTGGATAATTTCTTCAATTCTACAGCCCACATTGCTAAATTACTCTTTAACTGTGCCTGATCAGCTGTTTACCTTGTTTACTGAATTTCGAACTGTAATTATTATATTTTCCATTTATGGAAGTTCTATTTGAGCTTTTAAAAATCTGTCTGGTCATTGTAATTTTGATAGTCTATTGTTCTTTGCTCATACTTTTGATAAAATCTTTTATCTCTTTAAACATACTAAATTAATTACTTTATATTCTGCACCCTCAGAATTTTACTGCCTCTAGTTTTTGCAGGTCTAATTATCATGTTTCTGCTGACTTTCATTCACAGTACCTTATTTCTTTGTGTGTTTTGTGATGTTTGTCTGTGAGCTCATGATCAATGGAATTTTTTTGGGGGGGGTGGGGTTTGAGGCATGGCTCTAAGATGTGTTCCTTCAAGAAGGATTTGTATACACTTCTGCTAGCAACCTGAAAACACCACCAACTGGAACTGTATTTTAAAACCAATTCATTGCAGAGGTGTTGGACTTCCTCACCTAGATTGTTGTTGCTGTTCTCACAAACATTGGGGACTGACAACATGGGGGACTGACAGCTTGATGTGCTGAGCCCTCTGTCTTGGGGCTGGCCCCTATGAAGCTTGTTGCTGCAAGGAGAGGCTAAACCTGCTTATAGTTGTGCCTAAGAGTCTCCCCGAGTGCCTCTCTGTTGCTTAGATGTGGCCCTCTCTCTCTAACTAAGCTACCTTGGCAGGTGATCATGCTGCCCTCCCCTCTACGTGGGACCCGACTCCCAGGGGTGTAAATCTCCCTGGCAACGCAGGACATGACTCCCAGGGTTGAATCTGGACCCGGCATTACGGGATTGAGAACATCTTCTTGACGAAAAGTGGGATGCAAAATGAAATGAAATAAAGCTTCGGTGGCTGAGAGATTTCAAATGGAGTAGAGAGGTCACTCTGGTGGACATTCTTACGCACCATATAGATAACACTTTTTAGATTTTAATATATTGGAATAGCTAGAAGTAAATACCTGAAACTACCAAACTCCAACACAGTAGCCTTGACTCTTGAAGACGACTGTATAACATGTAGCTTACAAGGGGTGACAGTGTGATTGTGAAAATCCTGTGAATCGCACTCCCTTTATCCAGTGTATGGATGGATGAGTAGAAAAATGGGGACAACACCTAAATGAAAAATAGGGTGGGATGGGAACATGATCTGGGTGTTCTTTTTTTCTTTTTCTTTTTTATTCTGATTCTGATTCTTTCTGGTGTGAGGAAAATGTTCAAAAAAATAGTGGGGTGATGAATGCACAACTATAAGATGGTACTGTGAACAGTTGATTGTACACCATGGATGACTGTATGGTATGTGAATATTTCTCAATAAAACTGAATTTAAAAAAAAAAACAACTCATTATGGACATTTCAGCTAAATATACAAGAATAATATAATATAATATAATAATCCTCTATGGACAAGTAAGAATAATATAACATAAATATACAAGTAAGAATAATATAATATAATGTAATAATCCCCCATGGACCCTTCACCCAGCTTCAAAATGTATGAAGTCATGGCCAATCTTATTTCATCTTTTTACTCACCTCCTCACATGGCCTCCTCCAGATAATTAAAAAGCAAAAATTTTTATTAATAAAAATTTAAAACATAATAATCCTATTGTCACCCTAAAATTTTTAATAAGAACTCTCCAATATTATCAAATACTTAATATGTACTTACGTGTTTAAAATTCCCTATTATCTCATATTTGTGTGTGTATATACATATACATATATATAGATTGCTGTTTTGATCAGAATTCAAATACATTGTAACTGGTAGCTATTTATCTTAAAGATTTTTTAATGTAGGGGTTTCATTCCTTCTATTTTTTCTTGTAACTTATTTGTTGCAAAACTCAAGTAGTTTGTCCTACAGTTTCCTACAGTTTGGATTTCACTGATGGCTTGTCTACTACATTGTCTAACTTATTTCCTATCTCCAATATTTTCTTCTAATTGCCAATCATATCTAGAAGCTTGATCACATTTATATTTGATTTTTCTATCAAGACTACTTCATGGTTGATGGTGTGTTATGTACCTCTATCAGGAGGAATGTCAGAGTCAGATTCTCTGGGAAGCAGCAGGCTTAACGGGAAGTGCTCTTGGGAACAGTATCTGTGAAGGATGTAGAAAGCAGGATCAGGCAGTTGCAACAGAGGTCTCAACTGATCCCACAGGGAGCTCTGGAGCTGAGATAGTTCTTCAGAGTTGTCTCCCTTGAGGCAAGAGTGGAAGCCCTCTGAACTGCTGCACTGCATTACAGTATACAGGCTGCCCCAAGGAATGGGGCATAACCTTGGGCAAGGCAGCCTTCTTCTGGATTAACTGGAGGAACTTAGCCATGAATCTTGAGTAACCAGACCTGGAGAAATAAATACCTTGGTCCTAAATGATATCTGGATGTGCACCACATCATCCACTACAGGCACATAATGTTTTGTTGCCTTTCTTTTTTTAATCTTAGAAGCCACTGGTGATCAATGTCTAGATTCACAAACTCATTAGGGAAATGGTTATATTCTAATAATTTCACTCTTTTTAGAAGGAATATATCAATAAACATAAGCTTTTTTTTTTTTTTTTTTTTTTTTTTTTTTTTTTTTTTGCTTTTAAAAAACTAAACTTTTTTATTTTGAAAATATTTAAAAATAGCACAGACGTTACAAAAATATTATACTGACCTCCCCCAGTAATGAATAACTTAGATTTATTCATTAGTAATATTTTGTCACATTTTCTTTATCTCTCTCCATATATGTAAAATTATATAAAATAAAGATACACATTTTTGTTATTTTGAATCACTTGAGAGTAAGTTGCAGAGACCCCTAAATACTTCAGTGTGTATCTCCTGAGTAAGGATGTTCTCTTACATAATCACAAGTGCAATGATCAAATTCAATAAATTTATCAAGGCATTATTAATATCTAATATGCAGCCCATATTCAAATTTTGATGATTTTCCTATTTTGTCCTTAAAGGCTACAAAAGCTTCTTCTCTCCCCTCCCGTCAGTGCCCAATCCAGGATCCTGTCTAGATCACATATTGCATTTAATTGTCATGTCTCCTTAGTCTCCTTTAATCTGGAATAGTTTCTTGGCCTTTCTTTTGTATACAAGACAGAGGTATACCCTCGATTTGGGTTTTTCTGATTGTTCTCTCATAATCTGATTCAGGTTATGCATCTTTGGCAGGAATAGATATAAATGATATCTTTTCTTTTCTTGATACCACAATAGGTAATTAATGGGTAATCTGCGGGGAAATACTTTGAGGCTGTGTAATTATCATGTTCCCCAAACACTTTCACCCAATAGTTTTAGGATTCATTGATGACCCTTGCCTGAATCTGTTATTACTATGACAGTTGCAAAATGGTGATTTAAAACAAAATCTCTATCATTTTGCTTACATTTTTACTTGGCATCTTATTGTAAAATAAAAAGAAAGCTTTCCCTTCCCACCCCATTTATTTGTTCGTTCACTTTTTAGTATCAGTATGAACTCATGGATTCTTTTTTTTATACCATACATTATAATCCATTATTATAATTTTTTAATTATTATTATTTTGAAGCTCATACTGTCCCAGGTTTGGCCAGACTTACTTCTGTGTCAATTTTTTTTTTTTTTTTTTTTAAATCATCATTTTATTGAGATATATTCACATACCACGCAGTCATACAAAACAAATTGTACTTTCGATTGTTTACAGTACCATTACATAGTTGTACATTCATCACCTAAATCAATCCCTGACACCTTCATTAGCACACACACAAAAATAACAAGAATAATAATTAGAGTGAAAAAGAGCAATTGAAGTAAAAAAGAACACTGGGTACCTTTGTCTGTTTGTTTCCTTCCCCTACTTTTCTACACATCCATCCATAAACTAGACAAAGTGGTGTTTGGTCCTTATGGCTTTCCCAATCCCATTGTCACCCCTCATAAGCTACATTTTTATACAACTGTCTTCGAGATTCATGGGTTCTGGGTTGTAGTTTGATAGTTTCAGGTATCCACCACCAGCTACCCCAATTCTTTAGAACCTAAAAAGGGTTGTCTAAAGTGTGCATAAGAGTGCCCACCAGAGTGACCTCTCGGCTCCTTTTGGAATCTCTCTGCCACTGAAGCTTATTTCATTTCCTTTCACATCCCCCTTTTGGTCAAGAAGATGTTCTCCGTCCCACGGTGCCAGGTCTACATTCCTCCCTGGGAGTCATATTCCACGTTGCCAGGGAGATTCACTTCCCTGGGTGTCTGATCCCACGTAGGGGGGAGGGCAGTGATTTCACCTTTCAAGTTGGCTTAGCCAGAGAGAGAGGGCCACATCTGAGCAACAAAGAGGCATTCAGGAGGAGACTCTTAGGCACAAATACCGGGAGGCCTAGCCTCTCCTTTGCAGCAACCGTCTTCCCAAGGGTAAAACTTATGGTAGAGGGCTCAACCCATCAAACCACCAGTCCCCTATGTCTGTGGTCATGTTAGCAACCATGGAGGTGGGGTAGGCGAATACCCCTGCATTCTCCACAGGCTCCTCAAGGGGGCACTACATCTTTTTTTTTTTTTTTTCCCCTTGTTTGTCTTTTTTTTTTTTTTTTTTTTTTTAAATTTCCATTATATTTTAAAATAACATGTATGAGAAAAAAAGTTAAAAATAAAACAAACATACAATAAAAGAGCATTTCAAAGAGACCATAGCAAGGGAGTAAGAAAAAGACAACTAACCTAAGATAACTGCTTAACTTCCAACATGTTCCTACTTTACCCCAAGAAAGTTACATAATATAGCAACATTTCAGTGAACTTGTTCCTACTACAACCATCAGAAATTAACAGACCATAGTCATTTCTGGGCATCCCCAGAACGTTAAATAGCTTATCTGTTCTTCCTGGATTATTGTTCCCCCTTCCTTAATTGCTCTCTACTGCTAGTTCCCCTACATTCTACATTATAAACCATTTGTTTTACATTTTTCAAAGTTCACATTAGTGGTAGCATATAATATTTCTCTTTTTGTGCCTGGCTTATTTCGCTCAGCATTATGTCTTCAAGGTTCATCCATGTTGTCATATGTTTCACCAGATCGTTCCTTCTTACTGCCGCGTAGTATTCCATCGTGTGTATATACCACATTTTATTTATCCACTCATCTGTTGAAGGACATTTGGGTTGTTTCCATCTCTTGGCAATTGTGAATAATGCTGCTATGAACATTGGCGTGCAGATATCTGTTCGTGTCACTGCTTTCCGATCTTCCGGGTATATACCGAGGAGTGCAATCGCTGGATTGAATGGTAGCTCTATATCTAGTTTTCTAAGGAACTGCCAGACTGACTTCCAGAGTGGCTGAACCATTATACAGTCCCACCAACAATGAATAAGAGTTCCAATTTCTCCACATCCCCTCCAGCATTTGTAGTTTCCTGTTTGTTTAATGGCAGCCATTCTAACCGGTGTTAGATGGTATCTCATTGTGGTCTTAATTTGCATCTCTCTAATAGCTAGTGAAGCTGAACATTTTTTCATGTGTTTCTTGGTCATTTGTATTTCCTCTTCAGAGAACTGTCTTTTCATATCTTTTGCCCATTTTATAATTGGGCTGTCTGTACTATTGTCATTGAGTTGTAGGATTTCTTTGTATATGCAAGATATCAGTCTTTTGTCAGATACATGGTTTCCAAAAATTTTTTCCCATTGAGTTGGCTGCCTCTTTACCTTTTTGAGAAATTCCTTTGAGGTGCAGAAACTTCTAAGCTTGAGGAGTTCCCATTTATCTATTTTCTCTTTTGTTGCTTGTGCTTTGGGTGTAAAGTCTAGGAAGTGGCCGCCTAATACAAGGTCTTGAAGATGTTTTCCTACATTATCTTCTAGGAGTTTTATGGTACTTTCTTTTATATTGAGATCTTTGGTCCATTTTGAGTTAATTTTTGTGTAGGGGGTGAGGTAGGGGTCCTCTTTCATTCTTTTGGATATGGATATCCAACTCTCCCAGCCCCATTTGTTGAAAAGACCATTATGGCTCAGTTCGGTGACTTTGGGGGCCTTATCAAAGATCAGTCGGCCATAGATCTGAGGGTCTATCTCTGAATTCTCAATTCGATTCCATTGATCTATATGTCTATCTTTGTGCCAGTACCATGCTGTCTTGGCAACTGTGGCTTTATAATAAGCTTCAAAGTCAGGGAGTGTAAGTCCTCCCACTTCGTTTTTCTTTTTTAGAGTGTCTTTAGCAATTCGAGGCATCTTCCCTTTCCAAATAAATTTGATAACTAGCTTTTCCAAGTCTGCAAAGTAGGTTGTTGGAATTTTGATTGGGATTGCATTGAATCTGTAGATGAGTTTGGGTAGAATTGACATCTTAATGACATTTAGCCTTCCTATCCATGAACATGGAATATTTTTCCATCTTTTAAGGTCCCCTTCTATTTCTTTTAGTAGAGTTATGTAGTTTTCTTTGTATAGGTCTTTTACATCTTTGGTTAAGTTGATTCCTAGGTACTTGATTTTTTTAGTTGCTATTGAAAATGGTATCTTTTTCTTGAGTGTCTCTTCAGTTTGTTCATTTCTAGCATATAGAAACATTACTGACTTATGTGCATTAATCTTGTATCCCGCTACTTTGCTAAATTTGTTTATTAGCTCTAGTAGGTGTATCGTTGATTTCTCAGGGTTTTCTAGATATAAGATCATATCATCTGCAAACAATGACAGTTTTACTTCTTCTTTTCCAATTTGGATGCCTTTTATTTCTTTGTCTTGCCGGATTGCCCTGGCTAGCACTTCCAGCACAATGTTGAATAACAGTGGTGACAGCGGGCATCCTTGTCTTGTTCCTGATCTTAGAGGGAAGGCTTTCAGTCTCTCACCATTGAGTACTATGCTGGCTGTGGGTTTTTCATATATGCTCTTTATCATGTTGAGGAAGTTTCCTTCAATTCCTACCTTTTGAAGTGTTTTTATCAAAAAGGGATGTTGGATTTTGTCAAATGCTTTTTCAGCATCTATTGAGATGATCAATTGATTTTTCCCTTTTGAGTTTTTAATGTGTTGTAATACATTGATTGTTTTTCTGATGTTGAACCATCCTTGCATGCCTGGAATGAACCCCACTTGGTCATGGTGTATGATTTTTTTAATGTGTCTTTGGATTCGATTTGCAGGTATTTTGTTGAGGATTTTTGCATCTATATTCATTAGGGAGATTGGCCGGTAGTTTTCCTTTTTTGTAGCATCTTTGCCTGGTTTTGGTATTAGATTGATGTTAGCTTCATAAAATGAGTTAGGTAGTGTTCCATTTTTTTCAATGTTTTGAAAGAGTTTGAGTAAGATTGGTGTCAGTTCTTTCTGGAAAGTTTGGTAGAATTCCCCTGTGAAGCCATCTGGCCCTGGGCATTTATTTGTGGGAAGATTTTTGATGACTGATTGGATCTCTTTGCTTGTGATGGGTTGGTTGAGGTCTTCTATTTCTTCTCTGGTCAGTCTAGGTTGTTCATATGTTTCCAGGAAATTGTCCATTTCTTCTACATTATCCAGTTTGTTGCCATACAGTTGTTCATAATATCCTCTTATAATTTTTTTAATTTCTTCAGGATCTGCAGTTATGTCACCTTTTTCATTCATTATTTTGTTTATATGGGTCTTCTCTCTTTTTGATTTTGTCAGTCTAGCTAGGGGCTTGTCAATCTTGTTGATCTTCTCAAAGAACCAACTTTTGGTGATATTTATCCTTTCTATTGTTTTTTTGTTCTCTATGTCATTTATTTCTGCTTTAATCCTTGTTATTTCTTTTCTTCTACTTGGTTTAGGATTGGTTTGCTGTTCATTTTCTAGCTTCTTCAGTTGATCCATTAGTTCTTTGATTTTGGCTCTTTCTTCCTTTTTAATATATGCGTTTAGTGCTATAAATTTCCCCCTTAGCACTGCTTTTGCTGCATCCCATAGGTTTTGGTATGTTGTGTTCTCATTTTCATTCGTCTCTATATATTTAGCAATTTCTCTTGCTATTTCTTCTTTAAAACCCACTGATTGTTTAGGAGTGTGTTGTTTAACCTCCAGGTATTTGTGAATTTTCTAAGTCTCTGGTGGTTATTGACTTCTAATTGTATTCCATTGTGGTCAGAGAATGTGCTTTGAATGATTTCAATCTTTTTAAATTTATTGAGGCTTGTTTTATGTCCCAGCATATGATCTATTCTGGAGAAAGTTCCATGAGCACTAGAAAAGTATGTGTATCCTGGTGATTTGGGATGTAATGTCCTGTAGATGTCTGTTAAATCTAATTCATTTATCAGATTGTTTAGGTTTTCAATTTCCTTATTGGTCTTCTGTCTGGTTGATCTATCTATAGGAGAGAGTGATGTGTTGAAGTCTCCCACAATTATTGTGGAAACATCAATTGCTTCCTTTAGTTTTGCCAATGTTTCTCTCATGTATTTTGTGGCACCTTGATTGGGTGCATAGACATTTACGATTGTTATTTCTTCTTGCTGAATTGCCCCTTTTATTAGTATGTAGTGGCCTTCTTTGTCTCTCAAAACATCCCTGCATTTGAAGTCTATTTTATCTGAGATTAATATTGCTACACCTGCTTTCTTTTGGCTGTAGCTTGCATGAAATATTTTTTTCCATCCTTTCACTTTCAATTTCTTTGTGTCCCTGTGTCTAAGATGAGTCTCTTGTATGCAACATATTGATGGTTCATTTTTTTTGATCCATTCTGCGAATCTATATCTTTTAATTGGGGAGTTTAATCCATTTACATTCAACGTTAAAACCGTGAAGGCATTTCTTGAATCGGCCATCTTATCCTTTGGATTATGTTTGCCATATTTTTCCCTCTCTCTATTAATATCCTTTATTGTACCCATACCGAATCTCTTTAGTACTGAACCTTTCTCCAAGTCTCTCTGTCCTGTCTTTGTTTCTCTGTCTGTAGGGCTCCCTTTAGTATCTCCAGTAGGGCAGGTCTCTTGTTAGCAAATTCTCTCAGCATTTCTTTGTCTGTGAAAAATTTAAGCTCTCCCTCAAATTTGAAGGAGAGCTTTGCTGGATAAAGTATTCTTGGCTGGAAATTCCTCTCTCTCAGAATTTTAAATATATCGTGCCATTGCCTTCTCGCCTCCATGGTGGCTGCTGAGTAGTCACTACTTAGTCTTATGCTGTTTCCTTTGTATGTGGTGAATTGCTTTTCTCTTGCTGCTTTCAGAACTTGCTCCTTCTCTTCTATGTTTGACAGTGTGATCAGTATATGTCTCGGAGTGGGTTTCTTTGGATTTATTCTATTTGGAGTTCGCTGAGCATTTATGATTTGTGTATTTATGTTGTTTAGAAGATTTGGGAAGTTTTCCCCAACAATTTCTTTGAATACTCTTCCTAGACCTTTACCCTTTTCTTCCCCTTCTGGGACACCAATGAGTCTTATATTCGGACGCTTCATATTATCTATCATATCCCTGAGGTCCATTTCGAGTTTTTCAATTTTTTTCCCCATTCTTTCTTTTATGCTTTCATTTTCCATTCTGTCATCTTCCAGGTCACTGATTCGTTGTTCAACTTCCTCTAGTCTTGTACTATGAGTGTCCAGAATCTTTTTAATTTGGTCAACAGTTTCTTTAATTTCCATAAGATCATCCATTTTTTTATTTAGTCTTGCAATGTCTTCTTTATGCTCTTCTAGGGTCTTCTTGATTTCCTTCATATCCCGTACTAGGGTCTCATTGTTCATCTTTAGTTCTTTGAGTAGCTGCTCTAGGTGTGTCTCTTCTGGTCTTTTGATTTGGGTGCTTGGGCTTGGGTTATCCATATCGTCTGGTTTTTTCATATGCTTTATAATTTTCTGTTGTTTTTGGCCTCGTGGCATTTGCTGTCCTTGATAGGGTTCTTTTAGGGTTTGTAGACCAGTTGAAGTCCTTATCTCTAATTTATCAGATCTACAGCTTCGTGGAGTACACTTTCTCTAACTAACCAGCAGGTGGCGTCCACGAGCCACCTGTTCTCCACAAGCCAGATCTCCCCTGCTTAGCCTTTTTGGTGAGTGGGGGAGTGAGTCTTGTGGGGCCCAATTGGTGTCCCAAGCTTGCGTGTGTAGTTGGTGTTGCCTGCCCTGTATGTGGGGCGTGTTTCTGGGCAGTCGGGGAGGGGGGGTGGCCCTAACAATCAAATCTCCCTGATGATCCTAGAGTTTTAAAGCTCCTGCAATAGTCTAATCCTTCAGTTCAGTCCTGCCACAGTTTGTCTCTGCCACTGACCCACAAGTCTTTGGTATTGGCGTATGGCTCCTGAGACTTGCAAGTGGGCCCCTCTTCCAGGCTGTGCACCCCGGGTCCTCTGTTGAGGGATGACTGTGCTATGTCACAGGTGAGTGCCGTCCCCCCAGGGCAGTTCTGGGCTGCTGGGCTGTGTTGGGAGGCTCCCAGTCTGCTCAAATGATGGCTGAATGGGGCTCTGTTAATTCACACTGCTCCCCCTTCCCAGCTCTGGGACATTCAGCTGAGGTTGCAGGGAAGGCTAATGTCCACGCCCAGTTTTGTGGTGTGTGCCTGTTATTTGAAGCACTTCCGTCACACTGGGTTGTCTGGGGCAGCTCTGGGCTATGGGGCTGGCGATGGGCAGGAGTGTTTCCTGTCCACCAGGATGGTGGCTGTGAGCGGACACCCCCCTTTTCTTGGGAAGTTGTGTTGTTTAGTGAATTTTCTCAGCCACTGGATTATTGCCTTTTGTCTCAGAGCTCTCTTATTTCTGCTCTTGACTTGACGTGCCCAAATTTCAATTCTTTGAAGCTTTCTGTATTGAGCTTCTTAGAGTAATTGTTTTAGAAAAAGCAAAAAGGATTTAAAAAAAAAAAAAAAAAAAACGGCCCTCCTCAGAGATCTAATGGGTTATTGAAATGCTAATAGACAAAGCAACCAGGGCCATTAAGGAAAGGTGCCCTGGGCGGAGAGATCAGCCTTGCTTCGGGATTTGCATATGCGCCTCAAGGCCTGATCTCCGCCCTTCCCCTTTCTGTGTTCACCAGAACTCCAAAAATCCTCTGCTTTTACTTTGGAGCTTCTCGTGTTGTTTTCCTTCTATGCCCGTCTCCTCTCTGCTGGGCTGGCTGCTCTCAGAGTCTCTGGTGTCTGGCCTCAGTCTATCTATGGTTGGAGTTTGAATCAGTAGAATGAGTTTCCGATGAGAGCAGCCACTGCAATTCTCCCTTCTCCTTCCTGGAGCTGACAGCCCCTCCTCCCCCGGGACTGAGCCTGGCAGGGAGGGGCGCGGGTCCCCTGGCCGCAAAAACTTACAGATTTCGGTGATCTCAGCAGTTCCACGTTTTCATGAGTGTTGTATGAAGTATGCCCAAAGACAGATTGCTCTGTGGTGTCCAGTCCACGCAGTTCCTGGCTTTTTACCTACTTTCCTGGAGGAGTAACTAAAACATACAGCTCACCAGTCTGCCATCTTGCCCCGCCTCTGCCAATGTATTTTATAGTTAGAATCCTAGATAAGGGAATACTATTTCAAAGGTTAAATATGTAGCTATTTTTGCCAAATTTCCTTCCATAAGGGCTGTACCATTTTATAGTTCTATCAACAATGTTTAACAGCCTGTTTTCCCACAGGCTGACCAACAGAATATGCTGTCAACTTTTGGAATTCTGCCAATCTGATAGGTGAGAAATAGTATCTCAGTGTAGTTTTAATTGGTCTTTCTCATCTTATGAGGGCAGTTGACCATCTTTTCATATAGTTAAGCCATGTGCAATTCTTTCCTTCTGTGAGCCATTTTTCTACAAGGCTGTAACAGTGTTTAGTCTCTATTTTTAGGTGTTCTTTCTTTATGTTAGGAATATCAATGTTCTGTAATATAAGTTGTAATTTTTTTCCAGTTTACTATTTGTTGAGACCATTTTAAACTAAATTCTCAGCTTGAACATTTTCAGGCCACAAAAGGAGTATGATTTCTAGCCCATATGCACTTGAGGGCTTGCTTAGGTGAAGAATGTTCTGGGAAATCTCTCCCTTCAATTAAAAGCCAAGTTTTCTTACTATCTCCTTTTGAGGGGCAGAATTTCATCTTTCTAATTCCCTCCTTCACAAGCCCTAGACTTTGCCTCCTGTACCCCAACTTATGAGGCCTGCTGATATCAAAAGCTCTTGGCCACTAGAGAATGGCAAATGTCCCCAGGGTAGCTGTCAGTTTCAGTATTCTGTATCTCTTAGGATTTGTGCTTTCCATTGTATTTGGCTTCAGGATTTCCCTCACATTCTTGCAGGGCCACCACCTAAAGAATATGGTATTATTAACCCCTCCTGGAGTTACGCAAAGCAGTGGTGTGCTAGTTTCTTGCCAGCAAAATTGAGTATTTAAGGAAAGTTTAAATATATAATCCAGCCTCTTCAGATATTCTGAACCAAGAGGGTGTCTTTGGAAATGTAAACCAAAATATGCTAGAATCAAAGGTCTCTCTGCTCTGTCTTTAAGTTGTTACCTATTGTTTAAATTTTAAAACCACAAAAACCATACATACTCACTGGAAGAAAAATCAAACAAAATAGAAGTATAGAAAATAAAAAGCTTCCTTGCTCTTACCGGCTTCCTTCCTCCCAAAGAGTTTTGATGATTTCAACTGCTGTGTTAGACCATTCAGTTTGTACTGTGAAATGTGCAAAGCAGTTCTATGAAATCTATTCTCTATAAAGTGCTGTGTTTACCACAGACTTGGACGCCAATTTTCACTCTCAAGAAGTTTCCAATTTTGTTAGGGACACAAAGGAAGGAACTGAAGTACAACAGAGACGTAGGTGTAATAAAGAGTCAGTTTAGGAGTCCAGATAACAAATGTTAATAAAGTTAAAGATAAAGGAAACAACTCTGTGGGCTGGAGTTACGCAAGAAAGAAATAAGAAGGAGGTAGTCAACAGAGAGAAAAATCCACAGACAACCACACAGGGGATGTGGAGGAAGCAAGTGCATGTCACAGAGATAGATTCAAAAGAAATGCTGAAGGAACAAGTTCATTAAGCAAAGTGGTGCCTTCCTCCACAGACGAAGTCTTGGTTCCTGCAGTACTCAGGGTGGCTGGTCATGCCTAGAGCTCATTTTCTATTTGTCATTAATTGTCATTTGAAAAAAGTAATCAGACTTTGAATGCAGCTTAAGAGTTGTGGCTATCCAAGTGCCTGGGCCAGACTTGGTTAATATGCTTATCAATTTATCAGATGGAAAATGGTTTGAAAATCTCCTCTGTCACTAGGGGAGAATAGAAAAATCAGCTAATTGCATCAGGAGGTCACAACTAGTCCTAGGGGTAACATTTGAACTTGTATTCAAATGCTGGTATCTCCAATGTCTGACCTCATCCTAATCTCTAATCTATTTTCTGGGCCATCATGGGGCTACAAACTCATGTCCATCACCTCAGATTTTAAAGGGTCAAGGTGCAGTATCTGAATCATCCACTATTACATCATTAATAATAAAGAAAGCACTCTCTAATCAGCCTCCACATGCTATCAGAAAAACATTTCATTTCCTAGCGATCAGTTTATCCCTCGTTTCTTCATTTATTTATTCAATAATTATTTCCTGAACATCTACTCACTACGGGTTCTGTGTTATATACCAGGGAGACAGCAAGATTAACAGAGAGAAAGGATCCTGTCCTCCTAGCATTATAAGGGGATATCAACAGTAAACAAGTAATAAAATAAATATATAATCACAAATTGAGATGAATGCTTTGAAGAAAGGGGAACGTAAAAGGAATTTAAAAGATCCCAGAGAGATTTTGGAGATTTTATCTACACGGATGTGTTTACAGTTACAAGTAACAGAATAATGACTAACACTGGCCTAAAGAAAACAAAATCATTTCATTATCTCTCACAACAAGAATTCTGGAAGTAGACTGTTCCAGAATCATTACAATGGCTAAACTACATCATAAAGTGCCCAGAATCCTTGTGTCTTTCCCCTCTATTATGCTTGCCAGTTGGTTGGCTTTTTGTACTTGGGCTTCTCACCACACTGGTTCAAGACAGGGGCTACAGCTCCGTGACAACAGCAAGCAAGGCAGGAAGAAATGAGCAGGGTATCACTGCAATCTCTCTTCTTAAAAGGGAGCAAAATAATTCCCAGAAGCCCTCTCAGCAAGCATCCCTATGTCTCATTGGTCACAACTGGGTCACAAGCCCATTTCTAAACCAATCTCTAGCCACGGAGAATGGGATTATCATGCTTGGTTTACACTAATCATGACTCATTTCCTAGAACTCTCCCTGAACATTTTGGTGCCCTCAAACTATCAAGGTTCATTAAAGTAGAGAATAAACGGGGAATGGTTGTTTAGTAGACAGCAACAGTAGGGTAAGAAATCAACAAGACTCTTTCACCAACTGAATGAGAAACTGAAGGGAGAAAGAAGGCTTAAATATCACACAAAATTTCAAGTTTATGTGACTAAAACAGTCATAATGCCAAAACAGATAAAAATAGAATGTGGAGAGTGGGGACCTAGTTTGCTAGACAGACAAAAATCAGTTCCTTTTTCTTCTTCTTGAGTTTGAGGTACAATTGGAAAGTCTGGTAGAAATGGACCTCAAGAGAAAGGCTGGGCATCTGGATGGCAGACTGGTGAGCTGTAAGTTTTAGTTACTCCTCCAGGAAAGTAGGTAAAAAGCCAGGAACTGCGTGGACTGGACACCACAGAGCAATCTGACTTTGGGCATACCTCATACAACACTCATGAAAATGTCGAACTGCTGAGATCAGCGAAATCTGTAAGTTTCTGCGGCCAGGGGACCCGCGCCCCTCCCTGCCACGCTCAGTCCCGTGGGAGGAGGGGCTGCCAGCTCCGGGAAGGAGAAGGGAGAACTGCAGTGGTAGCCCTTCTCAGAAACTCATTCTACTGATTCATACTCCAACCATAGATAGACTGAGACCAGACACCAGAGAATCTGAGAACTGCCAGCCCAGCAGAGAGGAGACAGGCATAGAAAAAAAAAATAACGCGAAAAACTCCAAAATAAAAGCAGAGGATTTTTGGAGTTCTGGTGAACACAGAAAGGGGAAGGGCGGAGCTCAGGCCTTGAGGCGCATATGCAAATCCCGAAGAAAAGCTGATCTCTCTGCCCTGTGGACCTTTCCTTAATGGCCCTGGTTGCTTTGTCTATTAGCATTTCAATAACCCATTAGATCTCTGAGGAAGGCCCTGTTTTTTTTTTTTTGTTTTTTTTTTTTTAATCCTTTTTTCTTTTTCTAAAACAATTACTCTAAGAAGCCCAATACAGAAAGCTTCAAAGAATTGCAATTTGGGCACATCAAGTCAAGAGCAGAACTAAGAGAGCTCTGAGACAAAAGGCAATAATCCAGTGGCTGAGAAAATTCACTAAACACCACAACTTCCCAAGAAAAGGGGGGTGTCTGCTCACAGCCACCATCCTGGTGGACAGGAAACACTCCTGCCCATCGCCAGCCCCATAGCCCAGAGCTGCCCCAGACAACCCAGTGTGACGGAAGGGCTTCAAATAACAGGCACACACCACAAAACTGGGCGTGGACATTAGCCTTCCCTGCAACCTCAGCTGATTGTCCCAGAGCTGGGAAGGTGGAGCAGTATGAATTAACAAAGCCCCATTCAGCCATCATTTGAGCAGACTGGGAGCCTCCCTACACAGCCCAGAAGCCCAGAACTGCCCTGGGGGGACGGCACTCACCTGTGACATAGCACAGTCATCCCTCAACAGAGGACCCGGGGTGCACAGCCTGGAAGAGGGGCCCACTTGCAAGTCTCAGGAGCCATACGCCAATAGCAAAGACTTGTGGGTCAGTGGCAGAGACAAACTGTGGCAGGACTGAACTGAAGGATTAGACTATTGCAGCAGCTTTAAAACTCTAGGATCATCAGGGAGATTTGATTGTTAGGGCCACCCCCCCTCCCCGACTGCCCAGAAACACGCCCCACATACAGGGCAGGCAACACCAACTACACACGCAAGCTTGGTACACCAATTGAGCCCCACAAGACTCACTCCCCCACTCACCAAAAAGGCTAAGCAGGGGAGAACTGGCTTGTGGAGAACAGGTGGATCATGGACGCCACCTGCTGGTTAGTTAGAGAAAGTACTCCACGAAGCTGTAGATCTGATAAATTAGAGATAAGGACTTCAATAGGTCTACAAACCCTAAAAGAACCCTATCAAGTTCAGCAAATGCCACGAGGCCAAAAACAACAGAAAATTATAAAGCATATGAAAAAACCAGACGATATGGATAACCCAAGCCCAAGCACCCAAATCAAAAGACCAGAAGAGACACAGCACCTAGAGCAGCTATTCAAAGAACTAAAGATGAACAATGAGACCATAGTACGGGATATGAAGGAAATCAAGAAGACTCTAGAAGAGCATAAAGAAGACATTGCAAGACTAAATTAAAAAATGGATGATCTTATGGAAATTAAAGAAACTGTTGACCAAATTAAAAAGATTCTGGACACTCATAGTACAAGACTAGAGGAAGTTGAACAACGAATCAGTGACCTGGAAGATGACAGAATGGAAAATGAAAGCATAAAAGAATGGGGAAAAAAATTGAAAAAATCGAAATGGACCTCAGGGATATGATAGATAATATGAAATGTCCAAATATAAGACTCATTGGTGTCCCTGAAGGGGAAGAAAAGGGTAAAGGTCTAGGAAGAGTATTCAAAGAAATTGTTGGGGAAAACTTCCCAAATCTTCAAAACAACATAAATACAAAAATCATAAATGCTCAGCGAACCCGAAATAGAATAAATCCAAATAAACCCACTCCGAGACATATACTGATCACACTGTCAAACACAGAAGAGAAGGAGCAAGTTCTGAAAGCAGCAAGAGAAAAGCAATTCACCACATACAAAGGAAACAGCATAAGACTAAGTAGTGACTACTCAGCAGCCACCATGGAGGCAAGAATGCAGTGGCACGATATACTTAAATTCTGAGTGAGAAAAATTTCCAGCCAAGAATACTTTATCCAGCAAAGCTCTCCTTCAAATTTGAGGGAGAGCTTAAATTTTTCACAGACAAACAAATGCTGAGAGAATTTGCTAACAAGAGACCTGCCCTACTGGAGATACTACAGGGAGCCCTACAGGCAGAGAAACAAAGACAGGACAGAGAGACTTGGAGAAAGGTTCAGTACTAAAGAGATTCGGTATGGGTACAATAAAGGATATTAATAGAGAGAGGGGAAAAATATGGCAAACATAAACCAAAGGATAAGATGGCCGATTCAAGAAATGCCTTCATGGTTTTAACATTGAATGTAAATGGATTAAACTCCCCAATTAAAAGATATAGATTCGCAGAATGGATCAAAAAAAATGAACCATCAATATGTTGCATACAAGAGACTCATCTTAGACACAGGGACACAAAGAAACTGAAAGTGAAAGGATGGAAAAAAATATTTCATGCAAGCTACAGCCAAAAGAAAGCAGGTGTAGCAATATTAATCTCAGATAAAATAGACTTCAAATGCAGGGATGTTTTGAGAGACAAACAAGGCCACTACATACTAATAAAAGGGGCAATTCAGCAAGAAGAAATAACAATCGCAAATGTCTATGCACCCAATCAAGGTGCCACAAAATACATGAGAGAAACACTGGCAAAACTAAAGGAAGCAATTGATGTTTCCACAATAATTGTGGGAGACTTCAACACATCACTCTATCCTATAGATAGATCAACCAGACAGAAGACCAATAAGGAAATTGAAAACCTAAACAATCTGATAAATGAATTAGATTTAACAGACATATACAGGACGTTACATCCCAAATCACCAGGATACACATACTTTTCTAGTGCTCATGGAACTTTCTCCAGAATAGATCATATGCTGGGACATAAAACAAGCCTCAATAAATTTAAAAAGATTGAAATTATTCAAAGCACATTCTCTGACCACAATGGAATACAATTAGAAGTCAATAACCATCAGAGACTTAGAAAATTCACAAATACCTGGAGGTTAAACAACACACTCCTAAACAATCAGTGGGTTAAAGAAGAAATAGCAAGAGAAATTGCTAAATATATAGAGACAAATGAAAATGAGAATACAACATACCAAAACCTATGGGATGCAGCAAAAGCAGTGCTAAGGAGGAAATTTATAGCACTAAACGCATATATTAAAAAGGAAGAAAGAGCCAAAATCAAAGAACTAATGGATCAACTGAAAAAGCTAGAAAATGAACAGCAAACCAATCCTAAACCAAGTAGAAGAAAAGAAATAACAAGGATTAAAGCAGAAATAAATGACATAGAGAACAAAAAAACAATAGAGAGGATAAATATCACCAAAAGTTGGTTCTTTGAGAAGATCAACAAGATTGACAAGCCCCTCACTAGACTGACAAAATCAAAAAGAGAGAAGACCCATATAAACAAAATAATGAATGAAAAAGGTGACATAACTGCAGATCCTGAAGAAATTAAAAAAAATTATAAGAGGATACTATGAACAACTGCATGGCAACAAACTGGATAATGTACAGGAAATGGACAATTTCCTGGAAACATGTGAACAACCTAGACTGACCAGAGAAGAAATAGAAGACCTCAGCCAACCCATCACAAGCAAAGAGATCCAATCAGTCATCAAAAATCTTCCCACAAATAAATGCCCAGGGCCAGATGGCTTCACAGGGGAATTCTACCAAACTTTCCAAAAAGAACTGATACCAATCTTACTTAAACTCTTTCAAAACATTGAAGAAAATGGAACACTACCTAACTCATTTTATGAAGCTAACATTAATCTAATACCAAAACCAGGCAAAGATGCTAAAAGAAAGGAAAACTAACAGCCAATCTGCCTAATGAATAGAGATGCAAAAATCCTCAACAAAATACTTGCAAATCGAATCCAAAGACACATTAAAAAAATCATACACCACGACAAGTGGGGTTCATTCCAGGCATGCAAGGATGGTTCAACATAAGAAAAACAATCAATGTATTACAACACATTAAAAACTCGAAAGGGAAAAATCAATTGATCATCTCAATAGATGCTGAAAAAGCATTTGACAAAATCCAATATCCCTTTTTGATAAAAACACTTCAAAAGGTAGGAATTGAAGGAAACTTCCTCAACATGATAAAGAGCATATATGAAAAACCCACAGCCAGCATAGTACTCAATGGTGAGAGACTGAAAGCCTTCCCTCTAAGATCAGGAACAAGACAAGGATGCCCGCTGTCACCACTGTTATTCAACATTGTGCTGGAAGTGCTAGCCAGGGCAATCCGGCAAGAAAAAGAAATAAAAGGCATCCAAATTGGAAAAGAAGAAGTAAAACTGTCATTGTTTGCAGATGATATGATCTTATATCTGGAAAACCCTGAGAAATCGACGATACAGCTACTAGAGCTAATAAACAAATTTAGCAAAGTAGCGGGATACAAGATTAATGCACATAAGTCAGTAATGTTTCTATATGCTAGAAATGAACAAACTGAAGAGACACTCAAGAAAAAGATACCGTTTTCAATAGCAACTAAAAAAATCAAGTACCTAGGAATAAACTTAACCAAAGATGTAAAGACCTATACAAAGAAAACTACATAACTCTACTAAAAGAAATAGAAGGGGACCTTAAAAGATGGAAAAATATTCCATGTTCATGGATAGGAAGGCTAAATGTCATTAAGATGTCAATTCTACCCAAACTCATCTACAGATTCAATGCAATCCCAATCAAAATTCCAACAACCTACTTTGCAGACTTGGAAAAGCTAGTTATCAAATTTATTTGGAAAGGGAAGATGCCTCGAATTGCCAAAGACACTCTAAAAAAAGAAAAACGAAGTGGGAGGACTTACACTCCCTGACTTTGAAGCTTATTATAAAGCCACAGTTGCCAAAACAGCATGGTACTGGCACAAACATAGACATATAGATCAATGGAATCGAATTGAGAATTCAGAGATAGACCCTCAGATCTATGGCCAACTGATCTTTGATAAGGCCCCCAAAGTCACTGAACTGAGCCATAATGGTCTTTTCAACAAATGGGGATGGGAGAGTTGGATATCCATATCCAAAAGAATGAAAGAGGACCCCTACCTCACCCCCTACACAAAAATTAACTCAAAATGGACCAAAGATCTCAATATAAAAGAAAGTACCATAAAACTCCTAGAAGATAATGTAGGAAAACATCTTCAAGACCTTGTATTAGGCGGCCACTTCCTAGACTTTACACCCAAAGCACAAGCAACAAAAGAGAAAATAGATAAATGGGAACTCCTCAAGCTTAGAAGTTTCTGCACCTCAAAGGAATTTCTCAAAAAGGTAAAGAGGCAGCCAACTCAATGGGAAAAAATTTTTGGAAACCATGTATCTGACAAAAGACTGATATCTTGCATATACAAAGAAATCCTACAACTCAATGACAATAGTACAGACAGCCCAATTATAAAATGGGCAAAAGATATGAAAAGACAGTTCTCTGAAGAGGAAATACAAATGGCCAAGAAACACATGAAAAAATGTTCAGCTTCACTAGCTATTAGAGAGATGCAAATTAAACCACAATGAGGATACCATCTAACACCGGTTAGAATGGCTGCCATTAAACAAACAGGAAACTACAAATGCTGGAGGGGATGTGGAGAAATTGGAACTCTTATTCATTGTTGGTGGGACTGTATAATGGTTCAGCCACTCTGGAAGTCAGTCTGGCAGTTCCTTAGAAAACTAGATATAGAGCTACCATTCGATCCAGCGATTGCACTTCTCGGTATATACCCGGAAGATCGGAAAGCAGTGACACGAACAGATATCTGCACGCCAATGTTCATAGCAGCATTATTCACAATTGCCAAGAGATGGAAACAACCCAAATGTCCTTCAACAGATGAGTGGATAAATAAAACGTGGTATATACACACGATGGAATACTACGCGGCAGTAAGAAGGAACGATCTCGTGAAACATATGACAACATGGATGAACCTTGAAGACATAATGCTGAGCGAAATAAGCCAGGAACAAAAAGAGAAATATTATATGCTACCACTAATGTGAACTTTGAAAAATGTAAACAAATGGTTTATAATGTAGAATGTAGGGGAACTAGCAATAGAGAGCAATTAAGGAAGGGGGAACAATAATCCAAGAAGAACAGATAAGCTATTTAACGTTCTGGGGATGCCCAGAAATGACTATGGTCTGTTAATTTCTGATGGATATAGTAGGAACAAGTTCACAGAAATGTTGCTATATTAGGTAACTTTCTTGGGGTAAAGTAGGAACATGTTGGAAGTTAAGCAGTTATCTTAGGTTAGTTGTCGTTTTCTTATCCCCTTGTTATGGTCTCTTTGAAATGTTCTTTTATTGTATGTTTGTTTTCTTTTTAAACTTTTTTTTTCATACAGGTTGATTTAAAAAAGAAGGGAAAGTTAAAAAAAAAAAAAAAAGAAAAAGAAAAACAAGGAAAAAAAAAAAAAAGATGTAGTACCCCCCTTGAGGAGCCTGTGGAGAATGCAGGGGTATTCGCCTACCCCACCTCCATGGTTGCTAACATGACCACAGACATAGGGGACTGGTGGTTTGATGGGTTGAGCCCTCTACCATAAGTTTTACCCTTGGGAAGACGGTTGCTGCAAAGGAGAGGCTAGGCCTCCTATATTTGTGCCTAAGAGCCTCCTCCCGAATGCCTCTTTGTTGCTCAGATGTGGCCCTCTCTCTCTGGCTAAGCCAACTTGAAAGGTGAAATCACTGCCCTCCCCCCCTATGTGGGATCAGACACCCAGGGGAGTGAATCTCCCTGGCAACGTGGAATATGACTCCCGGGGAGGAATGTAGACCCGGCATCGTGGGACGGAGAACATCTTCTTGACCAAAAGGGGGATGTGAAAGGAAATGAAATAAGTTTCAGTGGCAGAGAGATTCCAAAACGAGCCGAGAGATCACTCTGGTGGCACTCTTACGCACACTTTAGACAACCCTTTTTAGGTTCTAAAGAATTGGGGTAGCTGGTGGTGGATACCTGAAACTATCAAACTACAACCCAGAACCCATGAATCTCGAAGACAGTTGTATAAAAATGTAGCTTATGAGGGGTGACAATGGGATTGGGAAAGCCATAAGGACCACACTCCACTTTGTCTAGTTTATGGATGGATGTGTAGAAAAGTAGGGGAAGGAAACAAACAGACAAAGGTACCCAGTGTTCTTTTTTACTTCAATTGCTCTTTTTCACTCTAATTATTATTCTTGTTATTTTTGTGTGTGTGCTAATGAAGGTGTCAGGGATTGATTTAGGTGATGAATGTACAACTATGTAATGGTACTGTAAACAATCGAAAGTACGATTTGTTTTGTATGACTGCGTGGTATGTGAATATATCTCAATAAAATGATGATAAAAAAAAAAAAAAGAGAAAGGCTGAACTTAAATATAGATATGGGAGTCATCCATAATGAGGTAATATTTGAAACCACAGGAACAGACAGGACCTTTGGGGGGTAGTGAGAAGAGAGATGATGAACAAGGCGAGAAGAATTTTGGTGAATAGCTGCAATTAGGAGATAGTAAGAAGATTATATTGCCATAAAAGGAAAAAGAGAGTAGTCAATTACAGATAGCCAAGAAGAACCAAGAGACTATAATAACAAGGCAGCCAAGAAGTAAGTTTCCAAAGGGAAGGAACAATAAACATTGTTGACTGCTACAGAGATGTCAGTGATGCCAAAGAAATCTTGAAAAATTTCAGGAATGGTAGGGACAGAAACCAGATTAGAGGAATAGTGGTTGTGAGAACATTAACATAATGGTCATGTGCAATCATTTGTATCCCACCACCCCACCCCTTTTTTATACTCTTTCAAGGAGTCTGGAAGCAAAGGGAAACATAGATTGCCAGGTTGAAGCCAATGGATAAGTTGGTGGTGTGACCGAGTTCAATGACTGGGTAACCTGAATACATCTCTAAGCACAGAGGAGGGAACCTAGAGAGAGAACAGATGATGATGGGAAAATGGGAAGGTTTGCATGGACTGAAGGTCACCATAAGGTCAAAAAGCATGTTCAATAGGAAAGATGAGCATGTGAAGATATAATGAAGGTGTTCAGAGAATATGAGATCTTGGAAAAAATGGAGAATAGTTTTGAGGTATCCAGTGTATGGCAGAAATAGATAAAGGTGACTGTAGTTGAGAATATTGGGTCCCAGCAAGCTCACAAAGGCCATCAGGAAAATTAGAGGTAAGAAGACGCAGATGAGCACCAAAATTCACTGAGGACAGCAGGAAAGTATCCTGGAAATTGGAGGCCATCAGACAGAGATGGGACATGGTGATATGACACTGGTCAAATGTTTAAAAATGAATTGGTAGACCAGCAAGATGGCAGCATAGAGAGGTGTGGAGTTTAGTTAGTCCCCTGGAGCAACTAATAAACAACTAGTAACAACTAGAAAATAATCTGGAACAACTGCTAAGGGACAACCATGACTGTCTACACATCGTACACTAACCTAAATTGGGTGGAATGGCTGAGATCTCAGCAGAGAATCTGTAAGTAAAAACTGCAGAACTGCACCAGGAGCCCCGTCCCCCCCATGGCAGGCTGAGCCGCAAGACCTCACTGGAGGAGAAAGCAGCATTCCCAGAGCCAGTGAATATAGCTCAGCCTAGCTCCACTGGGGTTTTAATTAACAAATGTGGACTGCTGAATACAAGCTACAAACACAGACAAACCCCTAACAAGCAGCAAAGTATCCTGAAGTTGCTCCAAGTGGAAAGGAGGCGGGGCTGACAGAGAGAAAAAAATAATTAAAAAAAAAAAAAAAATACAGAGACTTTTAGAGACAGACCTTAGAGAGCCAGAAGTTGCCTGTGTCCCAGGAAAGGGAGCCCAGAAGAATGGATGCTCTCTAAGGCCGACGGGCGAAACTGGGAGGCTGTGGACTGGCTCTGAAAAGGGGCTTTCTTTCCCTTTTTCTTTCTCACAACCTGAGTGGCTCAGTGAAGAAAGCTTCAGCCATTTTCAGTGCACAGGGCTCTGACCCAGACAGGGGTGGAGTTAACAGAGTCATAGCAACAAAGGAGCAATTCAAATACAGAAGATAAGTCCCTAGAGGGTGTATCTTCCCTAAAAGGAAGGAGATGGAGCTCAGCCCAAGTGCCCACTCTCCCTTCAGAACTCAGACCCCAGGGCCTGGGGGAAAGCAATCAATCCAGATACAACTTAACCTGAAAAGTAAAGGGGCCACACCTCTTTACACCAGTGGGGAGTGACAGGCTGACAGGTGCCACCTGCTGGGCAGGTTAGGAAAAGCACAGTGGCTAGATGCCTCAATCTTCTAAGACACATCTTAAGGGAAACTTGATACTGAATAGCTCCCCTTTCTGAGACCTGAGCCCGTTCTGGTCATGGAAAATCTGATTAGGGTAATCAAGGAAACCAGATGCCTAGACAACAGAAAACCACAAATCACACTAGGAAAAACAAAGATATGGCCCAGTCAAAGGAACAAACTTACACTTCAACTGAGATACAGGAATTGAAACAACTAATACTAAATCAATTCAACAAGTTTAGGGAAGATATGGCAAAAGAGATAAAGGCTATAAAGAAAACACTGGGCAAACATAAGTTAGAAATCGAAAGTTTGAAAAAACAACTGGCAGACTCTATGGAAATGAAAGGCACAACACAAGAGATGAAAAACACAATGGAAACATACAACAGCAAATCTCAAGAGGCAGAAGAAAACACTCAGGAACTGGAGAATAAGGCACCTGAAATCCTACACACAAAAGAACAGATAGGGAAAAGAATGGAAAAACATGAGTAATGTCTCAGGGAAATGAATAACAACATGAAATGCTTGAATGTACATGTCATGGGTGTCCCAGAAGGAGAAGAGAGGGAAAAAGGGCAGAAGCAATAATAGAGGAAATAATCAATGAAAATTTCCCATCTCTTATGAAAGACTTAAAATTACAGATCCAAGAAGCACAGCATACCCCAGAGTAGATCTGAGTATACCTATGCCAAGACACTTAATAATCACATTATCAAACATCAAAGACAGAGAATCCTGAAAGCTAAGCAAGAGAAAAGCGATCCATCACATACAAAGGAAGCTTGATAAGACTATGTATGGATTTCTCAGTAGAAACCTTGGAGGCAAGAAGAGAGTGGTGTGATATATTTAATATACTGAAAGAGAAAAACCGCCAACCAAGAATCCTATATCTTGCAAAATGGTCCTTCAAATATGACAGAGAGTTTAAAATATTCTCTGACAAACAGACAATGAAAGAGTTTGTGAACAAGATACCTGCTCTCCAGGAAATACTAAAGGAGCACTACAGACAGATGGGAAAAGACAGAGTGAGAGGTTTGGAACACAATTTTGGATGATGGTAGCCAGCAATGTAAGTACACTGAACAAAGATGACAGTGAGTATGGCTGAAAGAGGAAGGTTAAGGGCATGTGGACACCAGAAGAAAAGAAGGAGAATAAAGACTGGGACTGTATAACTTAGTGAAACCTAGAGTACTCAACAATTGTGATAAAATGTACAAATATGTTTTTATATGAGGAAGAACAAATGAACGCCAACCTTTCAAGGTATTGGGGAAAAATACAGTCAATGCAAACTAGAGACTATAGTTAACAGAAACATTATTTTATGCTCCCTTTAATGTAACAAAGGCAAGATACCAAAGCTAAATGCCTATAAGAGGGGGATATAAGAGAGGGGTATGGGACTCTTAGCATTGGTGATGTTGTATGACTCTTTTAGTGTACTTTATTTTAATTCTCTCTCTCTTTTGCTGCTTTTAGCTATTATTTTTTTTCTTTCCCTTTCTTTTTCTTTTGTCTCTCTACCTTCTTTGACTCTTCCTCCTTCTTTGTGGAAGAAATGGAGATGTCCTTATATAGATAGTGGTAATGGTAGTGAATGCATAAATACATGACTATACAAGGAACCACTGACTGTTTACTGAGGAAGGAATGCATGGTGTGTGAACAAAACCATTTTAAAAAAAACGGGTTGATGAAGAAAACTTGGGGGCACTATATTGAGTGAAATAAGTCAGACACAAAAGGACAAATATTGTATGGTCTCACTGATATGAACTAATTATAATATGTAAACTCACAGACATGAAATATAGGTTACCAGGATATAGAACAAGGCTCAAGAATGGGGAGCAGTTGCTTATTATGAACAGAATGTTTAACTAGGTTGAACTTAAGTGTTTGGAAAGGGACAGAGGTAAAGGTAGCAATTATTGTGAGAATAACTAACAGTGCTGAATGGTGTGTGAATGTGGCGGCAAGGGGAAGCTTAGAGTCATGTATGTCACCAGAAGAAAGGTTGGAGGTTAAAAGATGGGAATGTATAAAACAGTGAATCTTGTGGTGGACAATGTCCGTGATTAACTGCACAAATTTAGAAGTCTCTTTCATGAACCAGAACAAATGTATGACACTATAACTAGAAGTTAATAATAGAGGGGTATATAGGGGAAAAGTATATCTATTGCAACTATGTACTACAGTTAGTAGTGTTTTAACATTGTTTCATCAACAGTAACAAATGTACTATACCAATAGCATAAGTCAATAATGGAGGGGGAGGGGCTTGGGGTATGGGAGGATTTGAGCTTTCTTTTTTGTTTGTATGTCTTTTCTGGAGTAATGAAAATGTTCTAAAAATTGGAAAAAACATTAATTGTGGTGATAGATGCACAGCTGTGTTATGGTACCATGGGCAACTGATTGTGCACTTTGGATGACTGTATGGTATGTGAACAATCTCAATAAAATTGAATTTTAAAAAAAAAATGAATTGGTAAAACCTCAATGGGGAGAGCACAACAGAGGAGACTAGAGAGCCAAGAAAGCATGGGGAAAGGGCATAGGAATGGGAACATTCATTTTACAAAGGGATGTATGTAAGCCAAAATCTTCCAAGGAGATGGAGAAGGATGCCAAGGAGAGAGAGAGGGTAAAATCAAATCCTGTCCCAAGGATCCATCATAATAGAGCATAATTTCACCATGACTGATGGCCTGTGTACATCCCTTGCTATACAGGGTTCAGTTTGATGACATCCTGCAAACCATGAACTGGTTCAAGCAAAAGCACTGCATGCAATGAACACTTCAAGCCCATGTCATTGAAGAATAATTCATGTATGTGCAGATGAAAATATGAATTATCCAAGAAGGATGGAGGAGACCAAAAGTGACTAGGGAAGAGACATAAGAATAGCAAAAGCCAGTGCGACCTAAGGTGGGCAAACCAGTTTCTTGATATTTTAACTCCTAACAGTGAAAAGGTAAAGGCTATGTACAGGGAGATAAAAGAGGAAAACAAAAACAGGCTATCAGCCTGCTGAAAGGAAAACCAAAACCAGATTACAGTAGGCTGCATGGCCTCTGAAATTCACACAACCTTGCTGAGACTGCCCTTATTAAAAAAAAAAAAAAAAAAAAAAAAAAAATGACTTATCTGGGACTCCAGAGACTCCTGGTAGGGCAGAGTGCAGACAGACACAGACAGGTACCACTGTGGAGATGAAATTGGGTCATAGAAAGGCCAACGAAAATAACTGATTTGAAAAAGGAGAAAGAGGTTTAAAAAAATAAATGACACCATGAGAAGATGAAGCTACCAAAAGCATCAGCACCCACCCCGCAAATCCTCTTATTCAAGGGCTTCATCTGCCTTGTATATGGGCAAAAAATTGCAGAAAATGAGTGTGTGTGACCTATGAATAAGTGTGAATAATATTCAAATAAAGAAACAAACTTTATTTCAGTGGCCATGTAACATTCAGTGGCCATGTCAGTTACAGTTATGTCAACTCCCTCTTCTTAATCTTAGAATAATTGCTTCATATTTGACACCGGGGAAAAATCTCTTCATCTTCAGAAATGGGTGTGGAGGCCTTATTAAGCAATTAACCTAGGAAGGCAAACAAACACCCACATGAAATAGCACGATTAGCACCAAGAAACGTGGTAGAACAAAAAGCACCTTAGCAGAAGAGAAGATGAGGATAAAAATTTACAGTGTAGAAATAACTTAGGTTCAACCTAAGAATTCCCCTACAGTGAAAACTCTTAGTAAAAAGGACACATCATGATGATGTCATGCCATCTTATAGCTGGCAGGTGCTTTATAACCTTTTCCACAGGACTACTGCATATCATGTTATTTGATGCTTACTCAATCTTATGAAATGATGGGACACTTATTGTTCCCAGTTAACAAATGAAAAGGCTGAGGCTTAGAAAGATGAAATCACTTGCCCATGGGCACACAGCCAGGAAAAGGTAAGATGTAAACCAGATTTTCTGACTCCAGGTTTCGCACAGTCCTCCTAAATACTTAAAACATCTGGTTAGATTGGGCAGTATTCTTTTCCTATCAGGAAGAAATAGAAGGAAGGACCTCTATCACCCCAGCACTGGGATTCACTGAGTCCACGGTGCTCACTATCCCTTGAATGCCCTCTTGACAAAGAGCCAGCTCATACAACCACTGTGTAATGTGTGCAAGCATGTCGGGTATGTGGGCACATGCATCTGTTAGGGGCAGGTAGGGAGGCACAGAGCCAATACTTAGGGAATCAAGAGTAAATAATGAATATAAGACTGGAGCACTGAAACCTGCCTCTGCATAGAAATATTCTTATCTTGCATCAAGTCCCTCTTTGCATAAAACCTTGACATTTTCATGATGTTCAGAGCCTGCTGTTGGCTTCTAAAAGCTCTGGCGCCATACCATGCTGTCACTGTAACAGCCCTCCAGTGAGCCATCAAAAGCCCAGCTAGAACATTTTGAATACAGCAGTATGCTTGCCATGAAAATACTAAATTGCAATATTTTATATTTATCCCTATTTAAATTTTAGTGATGCTGCATAAATGTTAACATGGTCTTATGCTAATACAACCACAAAAAAGTCTTTACAATGCCATACATTGGCGCAGCCCCTGGGCAAGTTATGGCCTACTAAGCAGGCCCAATGTGTACACATCAAGTCATCTAGTTACTCCCCATTAACTAGGATGTGATATCAAGATGTGACACCATTTCCCCTGAGAAATGTATTTCCAGAAGCAATGGTAAGGGACAAGTAGGATAATTTGTTCAGAATGAAGGCAGAAAGAAGATACCTGTAATTATGGAAAAACTTTACAGAAGGGTCTAAAGAGAAGTTAATAATGTTTGATTTAGTTCTTTTCTGGCTTAAGAAAAAGTGAGCCTCAGTAAGTTCTCAAGCCTCTAAAGCCTCAAGAGGATAAAACCCTGGACTTCCCCAGGGCTGGAACCACAGCCATCAATGACAAACTCACACATTCTCTACCTTTCAAATAGCTGCAGAGGAGGAGATTTCCCTGAACTCCCTAAGCAATGCTCTGGCCCCAAAAGGTGAGAACAAGGGAGGTGGACTCACCCAGAGGCCCCATCCTTCTCTGTCAACAACACAACTGCAAGACAACCAAGGCTTGAAGATCGAGGTAGGGTATTGATAAGGGAAACAAGCAAAGAAGAGAAAGGCCTGCAGTGCCCTTAGCCTTGCCTCATGGAACAACTTCTGGGCTTCCCAGCTCTGTCCCTCAATTTACTAAAAAAAGATGCTGGAGCCTTTCAGAATAAGAGGACATCAGAGCTTCTGATAAAATAAAGATGAGCGTGGATAAAAGGCAAAGGGAATCTTTTCCAAACAAAGCCTACAACGGTAAACATTTAGAATAGCCTTTCTCCTGCAACATCACACTCCCTGCAGCCAAGCAGGACAATTCCTAATAGCTATCACCATGTCTTTGCAGCAGGAATCAGAGTATTGGTTCCCATTTTAGAGGCACAAATGGTCTACAGAGCAAATTCGTTTTTTAACTGGGTGAATTACAGCTCCAATGGACCAACTGCAGCATGAAGACATCCTGACCTTTTTAATCTGAGTATAATGATAAGGGTCCCACATATTTTCTGCATCTACTCTTTGGAGATGCTATCTCCCTACTCCCCTTGCCCAATCAATCTTCAGCACAAACCATACTAAATGAAATTCTAAATAACTCCCAGCCCAGATGGTGTGATAACCAGACTGCGTGTTGACTGGCTCCAGACAACTAGGAGAAAACAGAGTCCCGACAATAGGCCTTACTTGGTCAGGTCTATCACTTATTCACCAACAGATGAAGCCTCACTGTCACAAAGATCAACTCCTGGAGTTTAGTTCCCTCCTTCCCTGCTATCCATGGCTGGTCTATTTTATCAGCTTTGAATAAAACAGACTGTAACCTAAAATGCTATTAAGTGTCCATATATATCAGCTGGAGGTAACAAAAGCACAGATGATAATAACATGGGTAAAAAGCTTATATACAGTTAGAATAAACAGAACAAAATTCTTACTCTAGTTCTCTTAGGATTACACCGAAATGTGGGTAGAGGTATGCCAGAGTTCAACCGTAACCAACTTCCCAGCCAATCAGGCCAAGAGTGGAGCTCGATTTCAACAGAAGGACCCAAACCATACTGGCCAATGGAACACCCATCTATGCTGCTCACCTGGAAAAGGCAGCCCCCAGCACGAATGCTGCATACTCCTTCACCAGGGGCTCTGTGCCGTTCAGTCCATTGATCACCACTTGAAGGCCACCAAAGGAAAGCAGGTCCTGTGCATTATCCATCTGCAACAAAATTAGTACAATATAACCATGAAGGAAAGGAGAGCTTGTCTTACACACTTTCTTTGGGTGATTGCCAAAAAAACAAATTAAAAAGAAAAGTAAAAAGCAGTGGTAGAATCTCTGACTAACTAGGAAAAAGGATGCAAAAACAAACTAAATTTTTAAATAAGCTTTAATTTTAAAGCTTCTAATTCACCTAATGCGATGTATGAGCACCTGTGTGGGAATCAATGGAAATGGCATCTAGCTATTGCTGATGCTAAACACATTCTGGAAAATTCCAATACCATAATGAGTCACAAAGCTTAAAAAATACAAGCTGTTAATACAAAGACACTGGCCTCATCAGCACCACTAAATGGTGTCATGCTTCCTGTCAATGTCCAGCCCCGAAGGGGGCAGAAGAGGTAGCAGAAACTTAAAAAGAAAAAAAAAAGCTAATTTTAAAATTAAAAGCCAGGAACTATAAAAAGGGCCCTGTTGTAGGGGGCTGGAAGAGTATTGTGAGAGGAATAACAAAAGTACCCTTTCTTCCCTCTTCCTCACCTCATATATTTTCAGGATGGCTGAATTTGAAGACATTCATGACCAAGATTTGAAGAAAAGCCTTTTTCTCAAAGGCTTTAGTCTAGGCTAGTGGGTAGTGGTTACTGTAATGGACAGTGCCAACATCACAGAAAGTTATACTGCACAGCAGTGGTCTAAGCTATCATTTAAGGTCCAAAGTCCTGAGTCCAGACTCTCTCTTTGGAGATGGCATTTCCCAAGCTTCATTAGTATCCCGGAACAACAAGTCTTAACTTCCTCAGAAAGGTCACTGAATTCGGTTTTATCCACATAGTAAACACAGGCTCCCTTGAAAATACCTTTGTTGCTACAAAGGTGGCCTCTTGCCAGCATGCTGATCCACTCTACAAATCAACAGGATAACTCCAGAAGCTAGATCCAGTAACAATGTGACTTCTACCCACCTTTTCCCTGCAAATTCCACAGGGCAGTTTCCTATCAGACTGTGTCCTTGCCTATGCATCCAAACTGGAAGAGGCCTCTGACAGAGAAATCGAGTTTGAGATGACAGCATTGTATATTACTACTGATATATTTGGGTGGGCTTAGCCTATTTTTACCATTTGGAAAACATTTTTATACATTTTGATATAATCTCCATAAGGCAGGGGTTTTGGTCTATCTGTCCACTGCTGTAGCCCAGTGACTAGAATAGTGCTGGGCACATATTTAAGTGCTCAACAAATAGTCACTGAATTAATGAATGAATTTGATCAGAAAAACTATTCCTGAAATAAACTCCACTGTGAGTCAAAAAGGTGGTCTGGGTTGCTTCCGCCAACAAAATGGAGGGGGCCCTGGCACCACAGACCTGTTGAGATGGTCAATCCAGGTTTGTGAAGGAAGAATGGAGTCTGCCAGGCCATGGGGCCTCAGACAAAGTCTGAGAATTTTCTGCCCTAATCTGTCTATAAGAAGAATGATAATCAGGCCACAGCCCAGCTAACCAGGGAGATTCCAAGTTGGCTGCTTTGCTGACTATAATCACAAATAATACTTACAGAGCCTTTCTTCCTCACATGCTCCAATTTTAAAATCTAAGGATTCACTGGCTTTCCCTTGATAGTCTTCCTCTAGATTTTACAACTACAAAACCATGGCTGAGAATGCTGCCATTCCATGCCTGGGACAGCCACTGATCAAAGCTGGTATGAATTCCTAGCAGAGCAGTTGCCAATGTGTCAGCCCCAAAGCAACACAGGCCAGAGTCACTGTGATTCTATTCTAGACTTAGTTTATTACTACAACAATAATTCAGTGCAATATAAATGCTGACATTTATATAAGCACTTCAGGCTTTTCAAGATGTTTTCTCATTTTTTATTTGACTAGAGGTGAGGAAGAAAAGAGTCCTTCTGTCCACTGCACAGACCAAGCTTCAAAAACTGGGCCCTGCCCGGTGTCACACAGGAGAAAACATGAGCAGAAGCAGGTCCAGGTCCAAAGCAATCCATCTGAGTCTGGGGCCAGAACTGTTCCCAGTCACCTTCAAGCAGACAGAGGGGAATTCAAGGCAAAGGGAGACAGCACTTTAGGAAGGGGACAGAAAGAGGCCTGTGCCAACACACATGAGGAAAGGAAAGAACCAGAGCACCAAAAAGACAGTCAAAGCACAGGAAACAGAAAGGAGAAATGGTGCTAAATAATTGAAAAGTCAGGGTGAGGGAAAGCAAATATACCGCCCCAGGGTGGATCGGGCAAACTGAGGCCACTCCTCATAAATAACTCACAAATTGTTTTCCATACACAAGGCTTTGCTTTTCATAAAACTTGTTTAATAATTCAAATACATCTGTGAGGAATCCTGGGGCAGACCTAGTTCTGGTCCTTGAAACCCATGGCTCCTCAAAACTTCCATTCAGTCTCAATAGGAGCAGACAGGCAAAGCTACTGGCTAGAAAAGCCCTATCTTCCTCAAAACCAGTACTACATCACCCCAATTCCGCATCATAACTGGAACTCAAGGCCGAGCTGTGTCTTCTTCCATCACCCTATGAAATCACAATTTAACACTGCTGCCTGGCAGCCTGATAGACAAGCCAAAGCCAAGGACCTTACAATTCCAATCAAGAGGCCAATGATGGGGGAAAAGAAACATAACAAAAGAAGGTTTCAGTGGCTAAGAGATTTCAAATAGAGTCAAGAGGTCATTCTGGAGGTTATTCTTATGCAAGCTTCAGCCAGATATTGCAAATTGCCATGGTATGCCAAGCCCCAACCAACAGTATTCCTGCAAACCCTAAAGAAAATCCAGGGCTCTATCTAAGACTCTATAAAAGTTTTACTTATTAAGTTTATTTTTCAGAAGCTTAAAACCTCCAGATTATTCCTATGCCAAATAAGCCCTGAAACTTAAAAGGTACCAGTCTCTTCTAAAACATCAACCAGTTGCATTCCCCTACACCATAATGTCAACACATCTTTTCAACATGAAGAAGTTAGAATGGTCATTGCTGAAATATCCCTAAATATTGAGAGAATGATCAAATGAGAGGGAGGAGTTTAAGTTAGAATTTAACAAATAATTATGACTACTGAATCATTAAATATTTATTTTTAGTTTCTAGTGTATTAGAATAGACAAAAGGAAATACCTGAAATTGTGGAACTGTAACCCATACTCTACTTTGAAATTTGCTCTACAACTACTTGTTAAACTGTACTTTGAAATTTATCACTTTTCTGCACATTATATTTTACAATAAAAAAATGTTAAAAAAAAAAAAAGAAAAAAAAAAAGGACAATGACCCAGAATATTTATGACCCATCTACCAACAGAGCAAGCTTGGCCTCTACCAGGGTACTGGCTCCTGGGCTGACCTCAGGCTGAGTCTGGCTATCCAAGAAACAGTTTACCCCACCCTGTGACCTGTGAAAGCAGAATGGGATGTCACACTAGGAATAACATTGCTAGATGACCAGAGGGCATGCAGGGGAAAAAACTTACTTTGTTGGGGACACTTCTAGCCTAAGTCTCCTGTGTACTCACTTCCTTCTGGGTATGATAGACTCTTCGGTTATCTTGGCCTTTCATGTTGCAACTAAAGCAAGAACCTATAGAAACCTGATACCTAAAGAGCCATCCAAGTATGTTAATATGGGAAAAAATAAAAGCTGTTAAGATTAGAGTGGGACTCAGCTGGCCAATAACCACTAGGATCCTTAATTCTTTAAATACCTAGAAGGGAAAAGCATTTGGAGTTTTCCTTTTTACCATGGAGAGAAAGACTGGAAAAGGAACAAGAACTTAGATCCAATTTTTCCCTTAAAGGATCACAGTCCTGCTATTCGAGTCTGAGCAAGAGTTATAAGCAGAGAGAGAAGATGAAGAGGCTGCCCCATAATTCCTGCAGATACAGTAAACACTCATCCTCTCTCACAACAAAGGCTGGCAAAATTCTAAAGAAAGAAAGGCTGTTTTTTAGCCTCGTTTATAGAGAACAAGGACGCTGTTGTGCATGGGAGGACATTGAAAATACATATGTCCTGATGAGGATCTCAAACAAGCCTTTGATTATGATTACATAGCCTTCCTGGGCTGCCATCATCCCTAGTCTTGATTACTGAAATAGCCTCCTATCTGGTCTCTCTGTTTCTACCATGACCACTGCCCCCAGTTTAATTCTCAGCACAGCAGTCAGATGGATCCTTTTAAAAGTTAAGTCAGATCACATCATTCTTCTGCTCAACACACTCCAGTAATATCCAATTTCACTCTTCCATGTCATACAAGGCCCTCCATGATCTTCCCCTATTATCTCTCTGAGCTTCATCTATTTCTTCTCTCCTCCTTCCCTCAGCTCCAACACTGACTTCCCTGGAGTTCTTCAAACACACTAGATATAGTTCCATCTTCAGGCTTTTGTATTTGCTCTTCCTCCTCCTCTCCAAGATCGCCAACATTTTCCCTGCTCAAATACTATCTTGTTTTTCCATAGTACTTAGCACCTTCACCTAAATATAATTTACTTATTTGTTACGTTCATTGTCTGTCTGCCTCTGCTAGCACGTAAGCTCCAATTCGATTCATAGACGTATCTCAAGAGCCTGAAACACCGCCACCAAGAAGACACTCCTGCTTGGCACCATCAAGATGGCGACACTGAACCTCTTGCAAATTGTGAGCAAACAGCTGAAGGAATTGACTACATGTCCTTGGAAGACATGCACAAACAGCTGGACATCTTCCAGCAGTTTATCCAAGACCTGTCAGACATCTTGTCAGAGGTAAAGAAGGAAATCCAGGTTCAAGGAGGCAGCCATGCGTCCAGAATGTTCTGAGACAGAGACAGGAAAACTTCCCAGTGAGCTTCCAGTCCAGGCCACTAAGGACCCCCATGTCTTTCTGCTGGCAAACACCCCATCATTTTCCCCTCAGGCATCAGGCCATCTCGGTGCTGAAAACATTAAATTTAATAAGAAGTTTGTTAAAAAAAAAAAAAAATATGAGACTCAGCAAGCACTGAATAAATTTATTTATCGACTAAATAAATGGCTTCACTTGGCAACTTCTGCTTAGCTCCACCTATTCCCCTTAGAGCTTCATTTGAAAGGTACCAGAGTTCTGGCCAAATGGTAAGAGCATAGGGTTTAGGGTCAGACAGACCATGTTGTATATCTTAGCTCTACCACTCACTAGACTGGGTAACCTTGGGCAGTTATATAACCTCTCTGTGCCTCATTTTCCTCAGTTATAAAATGGGATTAATAGTAGAGCCTACTGATAGAGGAGTTGTATAAGTCAATGAGATAATGTGTACAAAGTACTTGCAACAGTGCCTGGTACATGACAATGCTCAATAAATATGAGCTATTAAAATTATATCACACATCAGATCAGTCGCTTCCCTACTTCCAACACTCCAACAATTCTTAGGATCAAGGCTGAAATCACAAACAGCATGATCTCCCCCATCCCACATCTCTAACTCTCTTTTCTTTTCTCTTTATCCATGCTATCCCACCCCAGTGCTCTAGTCACTTCAATCTGTACCAGGTCTTCCATCTCACCAAGCTCTTTTCTGCCTCAGAATCTTTGCACATGCTGTTTCCTCTGCCTAGACTGCTCTAATCCAAGGGTTGGTAAACTTTTTCTAAAGGGCCTGATACTAGAATTTTTTTGGCTTTCTGAGCTATATGGTCTGTGTCACAACTACTCAATGCTGCCATTATTGCAGCATGAAAAGACCCATAAAGTATATGTGAACAAACAAGCATGGCTGTGTTCCAAAAAAACTTTATTTATGAAAGCAGGCAGTGGGCCACATCTGGCCCACAGACCATAGTTTGCCATCCCCTGCTCTAACCCTCCCTCTTCACCCAGTCAATCCCTAATTCTCCATTAATGCTCAGTCTAAATGTCACATCCTCAGAGAAGCCTTTCCTAATGCCCCTGACTAGGCTATGTTCCCTTCTTATATATTCCTACTTCACTGTCTAAAGCACTTATCACCATCTTAAATGATCTCATAACACAATTATTCATTTGTCTGTTCCTCCTTCCAGACTATAAGCGCTGTTGTATCTGCAGCGTTGAAAAAATAAAGGAGGTAACACTCCAAACACAAAAGGGGTTGGCTCTGGCCTCTAAGAATGTATCTTACTACAACAGACATTTACCTAAACTAATGATACTATATGTTCTGGAAAAGAAGTAAATATGCTCATGTTCTTTTCTTAGGGCTTGAGGCAGGGCGATATATTTTTGGAACTGTCAAATATAAGTCAGAGTGATGAACAAAGAAATACAGTACCTGATGGACATAATATTCAAGATCAAAGAGTGCAGCAATCTTTTCTTCCAGGCTGGAAGTGGAACTATTGAACTTGTTGATCAGCCGTACCATAATCTGCATGTCAGTTTCAATGACGACATTCAGCTCATCAAAGTCCTTCTTCAGCTCCTCAATGGGCCGGAAGAGGCGCTTTACCTCCGCCTGCCTTGCCTAAGGACAGCAATAGAGATGATTAATTAAATCAGTTGGAGACATCTCTCCAAGACTTCTGTGGTCTACCATGGGTACCCATCCTCAAAGAACTACTGCTCCCAGACGTACAACCTTCTTTAGTCTGTGCTATCAAAAATCCTGATACCTTCTAAAATGCCCAAAGAGGAGAAGTCTGACTTCCCATATTCAGGAAGAATGGAAAGCATTCTTGTTGCAAGCACTGAGGACAGGAAAAGTAACGCAAACCCACCTTCAATCCCAAATCTCACATGGGACAGCTGGGGTCTGAGGTGCAATAAGCCACATACCAGTTTCCTATCTTCCACAATCATAGATTATCTTGACCTTGCCCTGTCCAATCCAGTAAAACTTTAGTGAAACCAAGACATAGGAAACTGAGGGTAAACAGCTATCAGACAGGGAGCAAACTGCCGACAAAAATTAATTCACTGCTATTACTGTCAATCTAACCACAGGTGTATAATTTGTACAACTCTATGAAATGGCTAAATTACTGTATGCACTATACTTAAAACTCAAACAATTTCCTCTGAATCCCTCCTTATACATATAAAGATTTTTAAAACAAAGTTATGTTGGAGGTGAGTAAAGGGCTTTAACTGAATATATTATACATGTGACATTGTTTTCTTCCCAACTTTAGAGGATAGTACTTAAAAAGAGTTTGAAAGGTCACAGAGGTTTATGTCTCTATCTTTTAAAAGGGACAAATATTTATAAAAAGCAGGATGATAAACAGATGTCAGCTGCCAACTGCTCACCTACTACCTATGGATTTCCATCCACAGTTCCAAGCACTCCATAAAAACACCAACCAAAGAAATGAATCAGCCTCTTTCTAAAAGACCAAGCTCCATATTAGAGTAGAGATAAGTAAAAGAGAATAAAAAACCATTCAAGAGAATCAACAAAACCAAAAGTTGGTTCTTTGAAAAGATCAATAAAATTAACAAAACTTTAGCTACACTGACAAAGAAAAAGAGAGGACACAAATAATAAAACCAGAAATGAAAAGGAGGATATTATTACCAACTCCACTGAAATAAAAAAGACTATAAGAGGATACTATAAATAATGGTATGCCAATAACTTAGATAACTAGGTGAAATGGACAAATTCCTAGATACACATAAACTACACATACTGACTCAAGAAGTAAACGATCTCAACAGACCAATAACTAGTAAAGAGACTGAACAGTAATCAAAAACCTCTCAACAAAGAAAAGCCAGGACCAGATGGTTTCACAGGGGGAATTCTATTGAACATTCCAAGAAAAATTAACACTGATCCTGGTAAAAGTCTTCCAAAAAATTGAAGGAGAGGGAACACTCCCTAACTCATTCTAGGAGATCAACACCACCATCATACCAAAGTCAGATAAAGATACCACAAGAAAACTACAGTATTCCTTATGAATACAGAGGCAAGAATGTCCAACAAAATACTAGCAAACCAAATCCAACAACACATCAAAAGAATTACACATCATGATCAAGTGGGATTTATCCCAGGTACGCAAGGGTGGCTTAACATAAGAAAATCAATTAATGTAATACAACACATTAACAGAACAAAGTGGAAAAAAAACACATGACCACCTCAGTTGACACAGAAAAGGCATTTGATAAAATCCAGCACCCTTCTTGATAAAAGCACTTAGAAAACTAGGAACAGAAGGAAACTTCCTCAGCATGATAAAGGGTATGATCTTTTAACCCAATCTTGTGGGATATTTGGATTAGGTTGTTTCCATGGAAGTGTGACTCCCCCAACTGTAGGTGATAACTCTGATTGAAATATTGCCATGGAGGTGTGGCCCCACCCATTTAGCATGGGTCTTGATTAGTTTATTGGAGTCCTTTAAAAAGAGCCACACAGGCCAAGATGCTTGCTGATGCTGATGCTTAGATGCTTGGAGATGCAGACAGAAGGATATTTGGGAATGCTTAGCTAAGAGATGCTAGCCCCGAGTTTACTCCGGAGAAGCTAAGAGAGACAAGCCCAGAGACATTTTGGAGAAAGCCATCTTGAAAGCAGAACCCCAGAGAGAAGAAGCCACAGATACCAGTCATGTGCCTTCCCAGCAAACAGAGGTTTCCCAGATGCCATAGGCCATTTTCAGTGAAGGTATACTCCTGTTCATGCCTTAATTTGGACATTTTCATGACTTTCAGACTATAAATTTGTACACAAACTCCCTTTATAAAAGTCAATCCATTTCTGGTATTCTGCATAATAGCAGCATTAGCAAACCAGAACAGGTATATATGGAAAACGTACAGCTAACAGCACAGTAAACGGGAAAGAATGAAAGTTTTCCTTCTAAGATCAGGAGCAACACAAAGATGCCCACTGGCCCCACTGTTATTCAACACTGTAGTGGAAGATCTAGCTAGAGGAAATTAGAAAAAAGAAAGAAAGAAAAGGCATCCAAGTTGAAAAGGCAGAAGTAAAACTTTCCCTATTTGCAGATGACATGATCCTATATACAGAAAATCCTAAAAAAATCCACAACAAAGCTCCTAGAGCTAATAATCAAGTTCAGCAAAGTGGTAGGCTACCAGATCAACACCCAAAAATAAGTAGTGCTTCTAAACACTAGTAAATTAATAATCAGGAGAAGAAATAACCCCAAAAAAATTCCATTTAAAAAAGCAACTAAAAGAATCAAATATCCAGGAATAAACCTAACCAAGGAGATAAAGAACTTGTACACAGAAAACTACAAAACATTGTTAAAAGAAATCAAAGAAGACCTAAATGGAAGGATATTTGGTGTTCATGGACTGGAAGACTACATAGCATTACGATATCAGTTTTATCCAAAGGAATTTACAGATTTAACACAATCCCAATCAATTTCCAAGTCTTCTTTGCAGAAATGGAAAAGTCAATTATCAAATTTATAGGGAAGGGCAAAGGACCCTGAATATCCAAAACCATCTTGAAAAAGAAAACAAAGTTGGAGTACTCACATCCCCCAATCTTAAAACTTATTACAAAGCCATGGTAATCAAAACAGCATGGTACTGGTACAAGGACAGACATATAGACCAATGGAATAGAAGTAAAAGCTCAGAAATCAACCCTCACATTTATGGCCAACTGATTTTTTTTTATAATTAAATTCAGTTTTATTGAGATATATTCTCATACCATACAATCATCTATGGTGTACAATCAACTATTTATAGTACCAATATATAGTTGTGCATTCATTACCCCAATCTATTTTTGAACATTTTCCTTACACCAGAAGGAATAAGTGTAAAAAAAAAGTAAAAAAGAACACCCAAATCATCCCCCCCATCCCACATGTTCTAATTTGCTAATGCAGCCGGAATGCAAAACACCAGAAATGGACTGGCTTTTATAAAAGGGGTTTATTTGGTTACAGTTACAGTCTTAAGGCCATAAAGTGTCCAAGGTAATACATCAACAATCGGGTACCTTCACTGGGGGATGGCCAATGGCATCCGGAAAACACTCTGTTAGCTGGGAAGGCACATGGCTGGCGTCTGCTCCAAGTTCGGGTTTCAAAATGGCTTTCTCCCAGGACGTTCCTCTCTAGGCTGCAGCTCCTCTTCAAAATGTCACTCTCAGTTGCTCTTGGGGCATTTGTCCTCTCTTAGCTTCTCTGAGCAAGAGTCTGCTTTCAACGGTCGTCTTCAACTGTCTCTCATCTGCAGCCACTCTCTCAGCTTTCTGTGCATTCTTCAAAGTGTCTCTCTTGGCTGTAGCTCCTCTTCAAAACGTCACTCTCAGCTGCACTGAGTTCCCTCCGCCCATCAGCTCATTTATATAGCACCACTGATCAAGGCCCACCCTGAATGGGTGGGAGCCATGCCTCCATGGGAATATCTCATCAGAGTTATCACCTACAGTTGGATGGGGCGCATTTCCATGCAAACAACCTAATCCAAATGTTCCAACTTAATTCCCACTAATATGTCTGCCCCACAAGATTGCATCAAAGAATATGGCTTTTTCTGGGGTACATAATACATTCAAACCAGCACACCACCCTATTTTTCTACTCATCCATCCACACACTGAATAAAGGGAGTGCAATCCACAAGGCTTTCACAGTCACACTGTCACCCCTTGTGAGCTATATTGTTATACAATCGTCTTCAAGAGTCAAGGCTACTGGGTTGGATTTTGATAGTTTCAGGTCTTTACTCCTCGATGTTCCAATACATTAAAACCTAAAAAGCATTATCTATATAGTATGTAAGTGTTCTGGTTTGCTAATACTGCCATTATGCAAAATACCAGAAATGGATTAGCTTTTATAAAGGGGGTTTATTTGGTTATACAGTTACACTCTTAAGGCCATAAAGCATCCAAGGTAAGGCATCAGTAGGGTACCTTCACTGAAGGATGGCCATTGGTGTCCAGAAAACCTCTGTCAGCTGGGAAGGCACATTGGCTGGCATCTGTTTGCTCCCAGGTTGCATTTCAAAATGGTGTTCTCCAAAATGTTGCTCTTAGGTCATTTCATCCTCTCTTAGCTGCAGTTCCTCTTCAAACTGTCACTCTCAGTTGCTCTCCAAAATGTCACTCACAGCTGCTCTGAGTTCCTTCTGTCTGTGAACTCCTTTATATGATTCCAGTGATCCAATTAACATCCACCCTGAATGGGTGAGGTTATCACCTCCATGGAAATTATCCAATCAAACATTTCACTCACAGATGGCTGAGTCACATCTCCATGGAAACACTCAAAAAATTCCAATCTAATCAACACCAATACATTTGCCCCCACAAGATTGCATCAAAGAACATGGCGTTTTGAGGGACATAATACATCCAAACTGGCACAGTAAGAATGTTCACCCGAGTGATGTCTTGACTCCATTTGACGTCTCTCAGTCAGTGAAACTTTATTTCATTTCACTTCACATTCCCCTTTTGGTCAAGATGATGTTCTCAATTCCATGATGCTGGGTCCAGATTCATCCCCAGGAGTCATATCCTATGTTGCCTGGTCCCATGTGGAGGGGGTCGGGGCAGTGAGTTCACATGCTGAGCTGATGTCCAACTGATTTTTGACAAAGGTGCAAAAACCACTCAACTGGTAAAGAATAGTCTAATCAACAAATGGAGCAGGGAAAATTTGGTCTCCATTCGCAAAAGAATGAAGGTGGACCCCACCTCACAACTTACATAAAATTCAATACAAAATGGATCAAAGACCTAGATATAAGAACCAGAACTATAAAACTACTAGAAGAAAACATAGAGAAGCATCTTCAGGATCTTGAGTTATACAATAGTTTCTTAGATTTTACACCCAAAGCACAATCAACAAAAGAAAAAATAGACAAATGAGACTGAATCAAAATTAAAACTTTAGTTTTGTTTTGTTTAATAAAGGTTTAATATCCAGAATATATAAAGAAATCTTACAACTTATCAATAAAAATAGAAACAACCCAATTTAAAAATGGGCAAAAGACTTAAAGAGACATTTCTCCAAAGAATATATACAAATGGCCAAAAAGCACATGAAAAGATTCTCAACATCATTAGCTATTAGGGAAATGCAAACCAAAGCCCAATGAGATACTATTTCACACCCACTGGAATGGTTACTATTAAAAAAATAAAACAAAATTACAAGTGTTAGAAAGGATGTAGAGAAATAGGCACCCTCATTCATTGCTAGTGGCAGTATAAAATGGTGTAGCCACTACGGAAGACAGTTTGGTGGTTCCTCAGAAAATTAAGTACAGATTACCATATAACCTGGCAATCCCAATATATAGCCAAAAGAATTGAAAGCAAGATCTCAAACGGATATTGTGGTGTGTGTGTGTGTCTTCTAATAAAACTTTATTTACAAAAACAGGCACTGGCCTGGATTTGGCTGATGGGCTGTAGCTTGCTGACCCCTGCTATAGATGGACAGTCTGTGGATAAGAATGTGTACAGGAAGTTATGTTTTAAATATCACATTGGCAGCATTATTGACAACAGTTTAGTTGGGAGGAAACTAGTTAGGATTTTATTTTTTTAATTCGGTTTTATTGAGATATATTCACATACTATACAGTCATACACGGTGTACAATCAACTGTTCACAGTACCATCATATAGTTATGCACTCATCACCACAATCAATTTCTGAACATTTTCCTTACTCCAAAAAGAATAAAATTAAGAAAAAAACAAAAGTAAAAAAGCACACCCAAAGCAATCCATCCCCCTATCCCACCCTATTTTTCATTTAGTTTTCGTCCTCATTTTTCTACTCATCTGTCCATACACTGGATGGACAATCCTTTAGGGAGTGTGAGCCACAAGGTTTTCACAATCACAGAGTCACACCATATAAGCTACATAGTTATGCAATCATCTTCAAGAGTCAAGGCTACTGGGTTGCAGCTTGACGGTTTTGGGTATTCCCTTCTAGCTAATCCAATACATTAAAAATTAAAAAGGGATATCTATATAGCACATAAGAATGTCCTCCAGAGTGACCTCTCAACTCCATTTGAAATCTCTGAGCCACTGAAACTTTATTTTGTTTCACTTAGTTTCCCCCTTTCAGTCAGGAAGATTTTCTCAATCCCACAATGCCGGGTCCAGGCTCATCCCCAGGAGTCATGTCACACGTAAGGGGGAGGGCAGTGAGTCTACCTGCTGAGTGGGCTAGAGAGAGAAACCACATCTGAGCAACAAAGAGGTTCTCTGTGGGAGACTCTTAGGCACAATTATAAGCACGTTTAGCCTCTCTCCTTTGCAATAACAAGCCTCATAAGGGCAAGCCCCAAGATGGAGGGCTCTGCCTACTAAATTGTTAGTCCTCAATGTTTGTGATAATATCAATAATAACCCAGACAGGGAAGTCCAATGTTTCCACATTTCCCACCAGTTCCTCAGGGGTCCCTGCAAATATATTTTTATTCTCCACCCAAATTACTTTGGGATGTATCGGGATTTCCCATTAACCTGTTCAAACCTACCAGATCTCACTTCCTATTCAAAGATCCACGTAATTATAGTGTTTGAATAAACTGACAGTACAAGTTAAAGTACTTAGTGTGCTACAGGAAATATAGATCCTGCGTCAAATAAACATCTCTTCCCTTGGTCTCACATAGACGTCAAAGTTTTAAAACACAGTCAATATCGTCCTTTACCCTTTGGCCTGATTTGCCTTAGTCCTAACTAGGTCTGCTTCATTCATATCTCTAATTGAAGTCTGAACTCTTTTTCACCTTTTTTAACAGTTGCTGTATGAGGTAATACTGACATTCATAGCTGCCGAGCTCTAGTTCTGAGTCTCAGGTGTCACATGGATACCCAAAGTTCTGGAGACTAACCAGGTTATACACAAAGAGCTCACTATCTCAGATTTCGGAGAATACCATTACAACTCAGGAACAGATGTGACTGTTCTAAGAGCTTACAATCTAGGGACCACTACAATAAGCATTCCCCTGATAAGCTGTGCTCTAAGATTCAATTCTCAGAGCTTATGTATTATAGTTAGCTCATATTAGTGAGGCATTATAATGTTTATCTTTTTGTTTCTGGGGTACTTCACTCAAAATGCTGTCCTCAAGATCCATTCACCTTGTTGCATGTCTCACAGCTTCATTCTTTCTTGCAGATACTCAATATTCTACTGTATGCATACACCACAGTTGACCATTCTGTTCATCAATCAATATACCCTTAGGCCACCTCCATCAATTTCAAATTGTGAATGCTGCTGCCATAAACACTAGTGTGCAAAGGTCCATTTGTGTCCCTACTCTGAGATCTGCCAAGAACATACCCCATAATGAGGTTGCAGGACTTTATGGTATCCACATACTTAGTTAGCTTCTTGTAAAACCACCACAATGTCCTCTAGATAGGCTACTCCATTCTACTTCCCCACCAACATAAATAGGTACATCCCTCTCTCCATGTTTTCTCCAGCACTTGCATCCCTCTGTTCATATTTTTCCCTGCAATTTTTATTCACATACCATATAATCATCCATAGTGTACAATCAATTGTTCACACTATCATCATACAGTTATATATCCATCACCACAATCAGCACTTGAACATATTCATTAGGGATTTTGCTGTGACCTCAGCTGTTCTACCTGTTCCAGACCGGTGTACAACGTGTGACCAGCAACAGATTCCCCAAAACAGCTGTTCCATACAGTCCCTGGCTATCTACCAGCTGCCCTAGAGTAGTAAATTCCACACCTCACCACTCTGCCATCTTCTCTTCTAATCCCTAGACATTTGCACACTGATTTTCATAGCAGCATTAGTCACAATTGCCAAAAGATGGAAGTAACCCAAATGTCCATCAGCCAATGAATGGATAAATAAAAAGTGGTATATACACACAATGGAATAGTATTCAGCCCAGAAGAATGACATTCTGATATGTGTGACAACATGGATGAACCCCAAAGACATAATGTTGAATGAAATAAGCCAGGCACAAAAGAACAAATATTGTATTATCTCACTGATACGAAATCATTACAATAAGCCAAATTCATCGAGTCAGAATCTAGAATACAGGTTACCTGGGGACAGGGTGGGGATAGGGAATAGAGCGTTAAGGCTTAAAATATATAGAGTTTCTATTTGGGACAATGGAAAAGTTTTGGAACTGGATGGCAATGATGGTAGCACAACATTGTGAACATAATTAACAGCACTGAATTATATACTGCATGTAGTTAAAGGGGAAAATTTTAAATTATATGTATAATACTAGAAAAAAAACTTTTTAAAAAATTCATAGAAGTGCACCACACAGTGAGCCCTGTTAAGCCATGTATTATAGCTAATAGTACAATCATAAAAATGTGCTTTCATCAATTATAACAATGTACCACACCAATAGAAGGTTTAATAATATGGTGATATATGGGAATCCCATATTTTATTCATGATTGTTCTGTAAGCTCACAACTTCTCATAGAAAAATAGGAAAAAAAATACAATTATAAAAACGTTCTTCATCAAATTTAACAAATGTGCCACACTATTTGCAAGGTGTTAATAATTGGGTGGTATATGGAAACACTACATTATGTATGATTTATCTGTAAACCTACAATTTTCCTAATAATAAAATAAACATTTTTTTTTTTTTAAAGACCAAGCTCCTAGCAGAGCAATCACATCTATGCGGAGCCACATTCTGCTTCTTGGAGCTAAAACCAGAGTGAAATGCTCTAGTGAAATTCAAATTGAACATGAAGTTATAGGAAAAAGAGCTGACCATGAAAATGTTGACACAGTTGCCATTTGATATATTCTAGATAATGCAGCCAGAAGAACTTAGTGAAGGCAAACTTATCAATATACACTAGGAAAGTGATGAAAATGGTGAAGTGACACCAGCAAAAAACTTCACTTAAAAGAACTCTCAGCATATGCTCTCTCCATATCATAAACCACATGATAAGAAGGCAAGCACGATTCAAACTCAGTAATTTTTTGCAAAGAAATAAAACACTTTAATTGTCAAGGTTTCTAATGTTTTAAATTAGAGTGGACCAAATATTAGTATTACTAATTTCCTCATACATTTATAACTGACAGTAATGTTTTGACGAAAAATTTTAAAGATCGTGGTATAATCACAATTTTTCCCATTGATTATTAAGATTGCTTTGCACAGTTTCAGCCTACAGAGTCATTTTTCCTGTCTCACATATCTTGTAAAGGGAACACTGCAGGTATATAATTAGCAAATATTTTATCCCAGTTTACAGCTTATCATTTCATCTTCTTCACAGGTCTTTTACAGAGAAAAAGTTTCAATTTTGATTAAATTCAATTCATAATTTTTCTCTTTTATGGATTGTGCACTTGGTATCATGTCTTAAGAACTCTTTACCTAGCCCTAGTTCCTTATGCTTTCTTTAAAAGTTTTTTTAGTTTTATATTTTACATTTAAATCTATGATCCATTTTGAATTAATCTGTAATAAGGTGTGAGGTATAGAGTGGGTTTATTTTTTGCCTATATGCCCAGTTGTTCAGCAGTATTTGTTGAAAAGATTATCTTTTGTTAAATTATTTTTGCACCTCTGTCAAAAATCAGTCAGGTGTGTTGGTGCAGGTCTATTTCAGCTATTTCTATTCTGTTCCATTGATCTGTGTGTCCTTCTCTTTACTAGCACCACACTGTTCTGGTTTGCTAATGCTGCCATTATGCAAAACACCAGAAATGGATTGGCTTTTATAAAGGGAGTTTATTTAGTCACAAAGTTACAGTATTAAGGCCATGAAAGTTTCCAAATGAAGGCATCAACAAAAGTATACCTTCACCGAAGGAAGGCCAATGGCATCAGGAAAACCTCTGTTAGCTGGGAAGGCACGTGGCTGGCGTCTGCTGATCTCCACTCTCAGCTCCTATGCTTTCTTCAAAGTGTCTCTCTTGGCTGCAGAACCTCCTTCTGTCTGTGATCACTTTTATAGGACTCCAGTGATTCAATTAAGACCCGCCCTGAGTGGGTGGGGTAACACCTCCATGGAAATTATCCAATCAAAGATCTTGCCCATAGCTGATTGAGTCACATCTCCATGGAAACATTGAATCAAAGGATTCCAAGCTAATCAACACTAATATGTCCACCCCCACAAAACTGCATCAAATAACACGGCGATCTGGGGGACATAAAACATCCAAACAAGTACGCATACTGTCTTGATTACTGAAGTAAGTCTTAAAATCAGTTTGAGTGATTTTGCCCACTTTATTCTTTTTCAAAATTGTTTTAGCTATTCTAGTTGCTTTACCTTTTCATATAAATTTTAAAATAAACTTATCTATAGCTACAAAATTTTGCTGGGATTTTGATAAGAATTGCATTAAACCTACAGATCTATTTGGGAAGCACTGACTTTGTACTATGCTGATTCTTCCAATCCATGAACATGGCATATCCTCCATTTACCTAAATCTTCCTTGACTTCTTTCATCAACATTTTGTAATTTTCAACATGCAGATCCTGTACATTTTATTAGATTTATTCCTAAGTATTTCATTATTTGAGGAGCAATTATAAATGGTATTGGGTTTTTAATTTCAATTTCCACATGTTTGTTGCTAGTACACAGAGATACAATGTAACCCTGCTGAACTCACTTATGAATTACAGGAGGGTTTCTTGGCAGGTTCTTTGGGATTTCCACATAGACAATCATATCATCTGGAAATAGAGAGAGATTAATTTCTTCCTTTCCAATCTGTATGCATCTTATTTCCTTTTCTTACCTGATTGTATGGTTAAGACTATTCTGAAGAAGACTGATGAGAGTGGACATCCTTGTCTTACTCCTGATCTTAATGGCACAGCATTCTGTGTTTCGCTATTAAGTATGATGTTGAACATAAGTCTATTGTAAACGCTCTTCATCAAGATGGGGAAGGTCCCCTCTATTCCTAGGTTTCTGAGCTTTTATGATGAATGGATGCTGAATTTCATCAAAATTTTTTCTCTATCAATTGATCACATCTTGTGATTTTTCCTCTTCAGCCTGCAATATGGTGGGTTATACTGATTTTTGTACAGTGAACCAACCTTGGTTGTGCTGTATAATTCTTTGTTACTTTTAGTAGATTTAATTTGTTAATATTTTGTTGAGGATTTTTGCATCTATGTTTATGAAGGATATTGGATATGGATATTTCTTTTGGGGGAGGTTTTCCACTACAAATTAAATTTATTTAATAGATACAGGACTATTCAGATTATCTATTTCATATTGAGTATGACTGGGCAATACATGTTTTTAAGAGAATTGGTCTATTTCACCTAAGTTGTCAAATTTATGTACATAGAGTTGATCATAGTATTCTCTTATTAACTTTCTAATGTCTGCAGGATCTGTAATGCACAATTTTCCATTATCTGACAGTATTTTATCTTTCAGTCTTGGAGGCTATTTCCAATGGCTACAGAATTCTGAGTGGACAGTTCAGTTTTTTCAGCACTTGAAAAATGTTGTGCCACATCTTTCTGGCCTCCATAGTTTCAGATGAGAAATTTACTGTCATTCACTCATTGTTCCCATATAATCTCTACGGTTGTTTTCAAGACTTTTTTCCTCTCTTTAGGGTTCAGAAGTTTGATTCTGATGTATCTTGGTGTTGTTTTCTTCATGTTTATCCTGTTTGGGGTACAAGCAGCTTCCTCAATCTGTACATCAAATTAGGGAATTTTTACCTGTTATTTATTTGAATACTTTTTCAGTCCCATACCTTTTTTTATCCTCTCTTCCTGGGACTCCAATGAACAATGGTCTTTTCTTATAATCCCATAGTTCTCTGAGGCTATGTTCATCTTTTCCTCAGTTTTCTCTCTGTTGCTCAGGTTGTATTAATTTTTATTTACCTATCTTCAAGTTCACTGATGCTTCCCTCTGTCATCTCTATTCTGTTATCAAGCCTATTATAGTGATTTGAAGCTGTGCGTACCACAGAAAATTACGTTCTTGGGTTTAATTCATTTCTGTGGGTGTGGACCCATTGTAGGTGGGACCTTTTAATGGGGCTACTTCAGTTAAGGTGTAACCCACCTCAGTCTGAATGGGTCTCAATACTTTTACTGGAGAGTCCTTTATACAAGAATGAAGTTTAGATAGTGAGAGAAAGCCGCAGGTAGTAACAAATTTGTTTGAGTTCAACAAAACCCAAAAGATAAGGGAGAGACCAGAAGACACAGCCATGTGGCAGAGGTGCCAAGGATCACCAGCAGCCAGTCTTCAGAAAGAAGCATTGCCTTGATATGCCTTCATTTGAACATTTTCTTGACCTCAAAACAGTCAAGAAATTGTTTAAGGCAACCTACTTAGTGGTATTTGCTTTGGGCAGCCTAAGAAACTAAAACACCTATCCAGTGAGTTTACTTTTTCAATTCTATAATTTCTACTTGGTTGTTTTTTATGTCTTCTATTTCTTTGCTGAGGTTATCATTTGTTTCAAGAGTGTTCATAATTGCTTTTGAAGTATTTTATGATGGCTGTTTTAAAATCCTTGTTAGATCATTCTAATTTCTGAGTCATGTTGGCATCTGTAAATTATCTTTTCTAATTCAAGCTGTGATGTCCCTGAGTTTGGGTATGATTAGTAATTTTCTATTATATCCTAGACATTTTGGGTATTAAGTTTTGAGTCTTTGGGTCCTATTTAACCTTCTTTTTAAATATACAGTCACTCCTTTTGGGTTTAGCATGCGGGTTCTGGCCTATTTTTTTTTTTTTTAATCTTCATTTTATTGAGATATATTCACATACCACGCAGTCATACAAAACAAATCGTACTTTCGATTGTTTACAGTACCATTACATAGTGGTACATTCATCACCCAAATCAATCCCTGACACCTTCATTAGCACACACACAAAAATAACAATAATAATTAGAGTGAAAAAGAGCAATTGAAGTAAAAAAGAACACTGGGTACCTTTGTCTGTTTGTTTCCTTCCCCTATTTTTCTACTCATCCATCCATAAACTAGACAAAGTGGAGTGTGGTCCTTATGGCTTTCCCAATCCCATTGTCACCCCTCATAAGCTACATTTTTATACAACTGTCTTCGAGATTCATGGGTTCTGGGTTGTAGTTTGATAGTTTCAGGTATCCACCACCAGCTACCCCAATTCTTTAGAACCTAAAAAGGGTTGTCTAAAGTGTGCATAAGAGTGCCCACCAGAGTGACCTCTCAGCTCCTTTTGGAATCTCTCTGCCACTGAAGCTTATTTCATTTCCTTTCACATCCCCCTTTTGGTCAAGAAGATGTTCTCCGTCCCACGATGCCAGGTCTACATTCCTCCCCAGGAGTCGTATTCCACGTTGCCAGGGAGATTCACTCCCCTGGGTGTCTGATCCCACGTAGGGGGGAGGGCAGTGATTTCACCTTTCAAGTTGGCTTAGCTAGAGAGACAGGCTAGCCTATTTTTGTGGGCTATGACAGCAATAACTGTTTTTCAGAGACTTTGCTATTTTGGTCTGCTTCCTTTGTGTGCTACTCAGAGGCCAATCTGAAAACCTGGGCAATATTCCACACTGTAGTTCAGTTGTTGGTTACTGTGTTAATTCAGGTCAGTTTCTTACGTGGGTCACTAGAGATTCTGCCCAGGACTTCATATTCAACATTTATTTCTCTATCTCCCTCATCTCTAAAATTCTCCTCCCATTCTGTAGTTGAAAGAGGAAAGAACATCACCTGTCTCCATAGGCAATGGGAATGAAAATCCAGGCTCCTTTCTTGGGATCCACTAACACCACTTTGGTGGTGGAAGTACTGCCTCACTGCCACCAATATGGGAGTAGAAGCACAGAATCCTCACTGACCCCTACTGATATTATACCAATGGGGAAGACGGAGTGCTGCCTCACACCACCTTGTTGCCAGTACACAGGAAGTAAAAGGACAGGCTTACTATTCACCTCCATTTACATCACTTCAGCAGGAGGTGGTACCCTTTTTAGGTTTTAATGCATTGGAATAGCTAGAAGTAAATACCTGAACTATCAAACTGCAACCCCATAGCCTTGACTCTTGAAGATGATTGTAGCTTACAAGGGGTGACAGTGTGATTGTGAAAGCCTTGTGGATCACACTCCCTTTATCCAGTGTATGGATGGATGAGTATAAAAATGGGACAAAAAACTAAATGAAAAATAGGGTGGGATGGGGGGGTGATTTGGGTGTTCTTTTTTACTTTTATTTTTTATGCTTATTTTCACTTTTTCTGGTACAAGGAAAATGTTCAAAAACCAGATTGGGGTGATGAATGCACAACAATACGATGGCACTGTGAACAACTGATTGTACACTTTGGATGACTGTATGGTATGTGAATATATCTCAATAAAATTGAATTAAAAAAAAAACACTACCTTGGTGCTTCAAGGTAGGGGATAAAAGTTCAAGTTCCCTGCTTTGCCTCCGCTGACACCACCCTAAGTGGGTAAAGCAGCTTGCCACCACAGGTGGGGAAGTGGAAATCCAGGCTCCACCATCAGTCTCTGCTACCACCCCCCCAGTGAGGGAAGCCTAGACTAGGCTCTTACCAATGGGCAGGTGATGGAGGTGTAGGCTCTCCCATTTGAAACCTACCACTTAGGCAGGAGGTGGAAATTCAAGCCACCTGCTTGTCACTCACTGACATCACCTTGGTTGAGAAAGCAGAACACTGCCTGTTCTGGTTTGCTAATGCTGCCAGTATGCAAAATACCAGAAATGGGTTAGCTTTTATAAAGGGGTTTATTTGGTTACAAAGTTACAGTCTTAAGGCCATAAAGTGTCCAAGGTAAGGCATCAACAATAGGCTACCTTCACTGGATAAAGGCCATTGGTGTCCAGAAAACCTCTGTTAGCTCAGAAGGCATGTGGCTGGCATCTGCTTGCTCCCAGGGTGCATTTCAAAATGGCATTCTCCAAAATGTCAGCATCAGCTTCCAACGGCCATCTTCAAAATGTCTCTCAGCTGCAGCTGCTCTGAGTTCCTTCTGTTTGTCAGCTCTTTCATATGGCTCCAGTAATTTAATTAAGACCCACTCTGAATGGGTAGGGTACACCTCCATGAAAATTATCCAAAGGTCTTGCCCACAGTTGACTGAATCACATCTCCATGGAAACACTCAATCAATAGGCTCCAACCTAATCAACATTAATAAGTCTGCCCCCACAAGATTTAATTAAAGAACATGGCACTTTGGGGGACATAATACATCTAAACCGGCACACTGCCTAACACCACTAAGTTGTCACTGGGAGGTGGTACAAATGTAGGCTCACCACCTGGCTTCTGCTGACACTACCCTGGTGGAGGAATACACTTTTTATTGCCAGGAGGGAGACTGAAGTCCAGACTCCCCACTCAACTTCCACTGGCACTATGGGTGGAGGGAGTGAGGTTCCCATGGTCTTTGACTCAAGTAGGGTGAGTATTATCAAAAAGGTTTCTGTCTGTTAGGCCATACTTTTCCTGGTCCTTTGTCTAGAAAGACCAGGATTTTGTTAGGGTTTTTGTTCGTTTATTTGTTTGTTTGCTTGTTTAATTGCACCTGTTGGCATTACCAGGTTACAGGCTTCTCCAGTGCCTAGTCTGGAATACATAGAGGGCAGAAAGAAAACCAAGGAAACTCACTGCCACATCATTCCCCAAGTCTCAAGATTCCTAGCCAGTCTGTCTTCCTTCCACCTTTCAGAGTCTTTCTAGTTGTTTTTTGTATTACATCCAGGGTTTTTAGTAGTACTTTGCAGGAGAAATAAGGAGAAATGAGTCTATCCCAATCTGTCCAGAATTAGCAGCTCAGGAAGGCCATATTTTTAAATGGAGCAATTTGTAAGATACAGGTAAACAATAGCTGACAATAAAAAATAAAGCACCAAGCAATCTGTATGGCAACAGAGGGATAAATGGATCAGACCCAACAATTAAAGCCAAATCCGCTGGGGAATACAGGGCTTTTCCCAAGAAGCAAGGGGCTCTGGGAAGATACTAAGGTACCACTGGATACAACAGAATTGATGCTCTTCTAGAAAAAAAGACACATCCAGAAAAACCCCAATTGACAGGATACGGCACAATATTTATCAGTATTGTCTTTATAAACAGCAAAAGCACTATTCCTGTACTTGTAAGCCACTATACAAGCTGGGTTTAAAGACTGATAAACAAAAGTATGATGGCATCTGTGGCAAGGAGCTCCAGACTTGTAAGAAACTACCCAGCCTACTTCAAGTCCATTGAATTGCCATTCCGAGAGCCAGCTCTGAAAGCACACTGACACTGAGCTGGGTCAGCCTGGATGAACTTCAAATCAAGGCAGGAGAAGTATCACAAGACCCAGTACTGAATGAAGGAGCTAACAATCTAAGCATTAGGGAAATAAAGAAAGAGGGTACACAGCCACACCTCAAAAGTGGGCAGCTGACTCAAATGAGCTGCTACAGGCATCTTGCATTTGGGTATTGGTACTGAGATCTCCCTTTGCAAGGGGAAGTTATTTTTAATTGCCAAAAAAAAAAAAAAAAAAAGGAAAAAAAAACAGCAACCAAAAACTTTAAAATAATCTCTTGCTTTTTCATTTTTTAAATCTTTTGATAACTGTTCATTCTTTTCTACACTAACTGAATAATGGGGAAAAAATAAACAAAAATATCATTCTTTATACTTATTTTAACGGTCCCTAGATTGTTACAGCAGTCAAATCTATTCCTGAATTGTAATGGCTATCTCCAGATTCTGAGATGCTGATCCATGTGTGTATAACCTGATCAATCCCTGGAACTTTGGGTATCTGTGTGACACCTGAAACTCTGAGCTAGAACTCGGCAGATATGAATGTCTGTATTAGCACATACAGCAACTGTTAAAAAAGCTGAAAAGGATTCCAGACTTCAACTAGAGATACAAATGAAGCAGATGTGGTTAGGACTAGGACAAATAGGGTCAAAGGGTAAAGGACAATACTGACTGCGTTTTAAAACTTCAAATTCCATGTGAGAACACGGGGAAGACATATTTAGTACAGTTTGTTCAAATACCATAATTACACGGAACTTTGACTAGGAAGTGAGATCTGGTAGGTTTGCATAGGTTAGTGTGAAATAGCGACACATCCCAAAATAATTTGGACAGAGAAACATATATATGCGGGGCCCCCCTGAGGAGCTGGCAGAAAATGCAGGTGTTGGACTTCCTCACCTGGATTGTTGCTGATGGTCTCACAAACATTGAGGACTGGCGGTTTGATGTGCCGAGCCCTCTATCACGGGACTTGCCCTTATGAAGCTCGTCGCTGCAAAGGAGAGGCTAAACATGCTTATAATTGTGTCTAAGAGTCTCTCCCTGAGTACCTCCTTGTTGCTCAGATGTGGCCCTCTCTAGCTAAGCCAACTCGGCAGGTAAACTCATTGCCCTCCCCACTATGTGGGACCTGACTCCCAGGGGTGTAAATCTCCCTGGCAACACAGGATATGACTCCCAGGGATGAATCTGGACCCAGCATCATGGGATTGAGAACATCTTCTTGACCAAAAGGGGGATGTGAAATGAAACAAAATAAAGTTTCAGTGGCTGAGAGATTCCAAATGGAGTTGAGAGGTCACTCTGGTGGGCACTCTTACACACTATATAGATAAGCCTTTTTAGGTTTTAAGGTATTGGAACAGCTAGAAGTGAATACCTGAAACTACCAAACTCCAACACAGTAGCCCTGACTCTTGAAGACAATTGTATAACAATGTAGCTTACAAGGGGTGACAGTGTGATTGTGAAAGCTTTGTGGATCGCACTACCTTTATCCAGTGTATGGATGGATGAGCATAAAAATGGGGACAAAAACTAAATGAAAAATAGGGTAGGAGGGAAAGATGATTTGGGTGTTCTTTTTTACTTTTATTTTTTATTCTTATTTTCATTTTTTCTGGTACAAGGAAAATGTTCAAAAAATAGATTAGGGTGATGAATGCACAACTATATGATGATACTGTGAACAACTGATTGTACACTTTGGATGACTGTACGGTATGTGGATATATCTCAATAAAATTGAATTTAAAAAAAAATGTCATTCCCTGAGGAAAGAAAATCCAATTAAGCTCCCAAAAAGAGAGCAAAGAGAAGGGGTAGAGTAGGCCTTCCATCTCCAGAGAAGATACAGGACAGGGGCTGATTTTTATTTTCCCATCAGCACCATGGAGCCCATGGTGAGGGGAAAGTGAAGGGTTAGTAAGTGGGAATGAGCCCAACCCCTGGCCAGAGGAACACCAATCTCTGCCCCAGGCATCTAGGCATGTGCTGTGCTGTGCTGTGCTGCTCTGCTCTGCTCTCCTCTCCTTCACCAGGTAGAGGATTTGCTTTTCCTCAGCCCCCTCAGCTAATGCACCATTGGCAGTATGGACTTTAGAGCATCATCTTCCTTCTTCCATTGCTATCTCCCTTCCCACACTACATACACTCTCCATGCCAGCAGGTGTTAATTTGGTAAGATGAGTAAAGACATGGAGACTTGGCTTATTTATTAACACATCTTAATTAGGTCAACAGCAGCCTCTAAAGCAAAAAAGGTTCATTTGTTTCAGAAATACTTAGCTCTGAATTATTTGAAGGACCTAAGGTTTCCTCGACTAACACACAAACTATAAAGACCTGATGCTGCCCCTCCAAGATAGTGCTAGAATTTTGGGGCAAGTTAGAGAGGTAAACAAAGACCAAGGGGACTATGAGGAGGAGAAGGGGAAGCAACTCAGAGGGAAAGGTCTCCAAGGTGGCTACTGGAAACGGTTCTTTCAAAGACTGACAGGAGTCAATTGGAAATGCAAACGAATTATTTGTGACATTCTCTGCCCATTACATGAACTCATCCTCCACCTAAGAGTAAGATTTTCTTTTCTGTTATGCGTCTGTACCAATGAGCCCTCCCAGACCATAGGAACATTGCCAAGGGGTTATAAACCCTCTGCCTGCTGTGATCCTGCCCCTTTTCCCTTTCCATTCTCTAGGCTTGCAGAGAAGTTTAGAGCTAAAAGAAACCTCAGCCATCCTCTCGTCTCAACCCCACGTTCTAAATTCCAGTAACCAAAGGCTCAGAAAAAGGAATTAATTTGCTTCCGGTTCAAAGGCAAGGACAAGCACCAAGGCATCTCCCTTCCTGGCCAAGTAATCCTGTCCTTTTGGAATGAGCCTGTCTAATCTGACAAAAATGAGGAGATATGAGTTTTAATCCCTATTCTTCCCCTCATGTCTATTCCACCTCTGCTCTGTACCTCAATTTCCCCAAACATGTAATGGAAAGTTAGAGTCTAACCTTAACTATGACAGAAATGCCCCCAGCATTATTTTTTTTTTTTTTTAAGGCTATTTGTGGTCTTTATTTTTCTCACTCTGTGTGAATATTCATGTTTTGCTGCAGAAATAATGATATGTTCAATAGAGGGTGCCCTGCCAAGGGTGTGGTATAGAATACAGCATGTGCATCACACTACCTTTGTGAAATCCGAAACATCTTGAGGTCTGGCCTGAGGGTTTCAGATCAGGGAACTGGGTCTGTGTATTGAAGAGTTGGGGAAGGCATTCCAGGTGCAGGGAGTGGCTTGAGCATAGGTTGCGAGGCTTGAACAGAGGCGGGAGGCAGGCAAATGCAGGTCCTCAGGGGACGAGGACGAGAAGCCTGCACTCCAGGGCAGGTACGGGTGGGAGCAGAGGCTGGACAGCAGCGTGGGACTGATGACAGGCTGTGCTGAATGTCTCACTGGCCCTCCCATCTCAAGAGTCATCACTTTCATTGGAGGTGGCTCAAGACAGGCTCTATTCTCCTTTCCTCCCAGGGCAACAGGAGCTGGGCCTTGTGGCTTTACTGTTCATTGCTGCCTTGGAAGCACTGAGAGCACTGGTTCTGGAGTCCCAGATCCTGAGTTTGTAACCTGCTGCTCCTGATTCTGCCCTGGGTGTGTGAACTTAGACAGGCCTCAGCTTCCCCATCTGCAAAATGTGATCGGGGCCTCCAAGGCACCTCTGAGCCCTCGCATTCTGTAGTCTGGAGGGCTTTAAAAGAGGAGTCGTTCCCCATGCTTGTTCACAGTACTGAGTAGCTGCAGGTATAATTCACCCCTTCTCGGTAGTTGGACCTGGAGAGCACAAGCCCTGTCCAGGGGCACTGGGCCTCGGCGTTTGCAGTGGGCCGTCGTCTTTGGCAGAGCCCGGGGCCTCTCACCTGCCCCTCTCTTTCCCACAGTGGCGGCTGGACCTCGTGGAAGCCCCTGTGGATGGGCGGCTATGTCCCAGCATTATTTTTTTATTTTTTTTATTATTATTTTTTTTTCTTATCTTCATTTTATTGAGATATATTCACATATCACGCAATCGTACAAAACAAATTGTACTTTCGATTGTTCACAGTACCATTACATAGTTGTACATTCATCACCTAAATCAATCCCTGACACCTTCATTAGCACACACACAAAAATAACAAGAATAATAATTAGAGTGAAAAAGAGCAATTGAAGTAAAAAAGAACACTGGGTGCCTTTGTCTGTTTGTTTCCTTCCCCTATTTTTCTACTCATCCATCCATAAACTAGACAAAGCGGAGTGTGGTCCTTATGGCTTTCCCAATCCCATTATCACCCCTCATAAGCTACATTTTTATACAACTGTCTTCGAGATTCATGGGTTCTGGGTTGTAGTTTGATAGTTTCAAGTATCCACCACCAGCTACCTCAATTCTTTAGAACCTAAAAAGGGTTGTCTATATTGTGTGTAAGAGTGCCCACCAGAGTGACCTCTCGGCTCCTTTTGGAATCTCTCTGCTACTGAAGCTTATTTCATTTCCTTTCACATCCCCCTTTTGGTCAAGAAGATGTTCTCTGTCCCACGATGCCAGGTCTACATTCCTTCCCAGGAGTCATATTCTATGTTGCCGGGGAGATTCACTCCCCTAGATGTCTGATCCCACGTAGGGGGGAGGGCAGTGATTTCACCTTTCAAGTTGGCTTAGCTAGAGAGACAGGGCCACATCTGAGCAACAAAGAGGCATTCGGGAGGAGGCTCTTAGGCACAATTATAGGGAGGCCTAGCCTCTCCTTTACAGCAACCGTCTTCCCAAGGGTAAAACCTATGGTAGAGGGCTCAACCCATCAAACCACCAGTCCCCTATGTCTGTGGTCATGTTAGCAACCATCCAGGTGGGGTAGGTGAATACCCCTGCATTCTCCACCAGCTCCTCAAGGGGGCACTACATCTTTTTTTCCTTGTTACTCTTTTTTTTTTTTTACCTTTCCCTTCTTTTTTAAATCAACTGTATGAAAAAAAAGTTAAAAAGAAAACAAACATACAATAAAAAGAACATTTCAAAGAGACCACAACAAATGAGTAAGAAAAAGACAACTAACCTAAGGTAACTGCTTAACTTCCAACATGTTCCTACTTTACCCCAAGAAAGTTACATAATATAGCAACATTTCTGTGAACTTGCTCCTACTATATCCATCAGAAATTAACAGACCATAGTCATTCCTGGGCATCCCCAGAACGTTATATGGCTTATCTGCTCTTCTTGGATTATTGTTTCCCCTTCCTTAATTGCTCTCTATCGCTAGTTCCCCTACATTTGACATTATAAACCATTTGTTTTACATTTTCAAAGTTCACATTAGTAGTAGCATATAATATTTCTCTTTTTGTGCCTGGCTTATTTCGCTCAGCATTATGTCTTCAAGGTTCATCCATGTTGTCATATGTTTCACGAGATCGTTCCTTCTTACTGCCGTGTAGTATTCCATCGTGTGTATATACCACGTTTTATTTATCCACTCATCTGTTGAAGGACATTTGGGTTGTTTCCATCTCTTGGCAATTGTGAATAATGCTGCTATGAACATTGGCGTGCAGATATCTGTTCATGTCACTCCTTTCCGATCTTCTGGGTATATACCGAGAAGTGCAATCGCTGTATCGAATGGTAACTTTATATCTAGTTTTCTAAGGAACTGCCAGACTGACTTCCAGAGTGGCTGAACCATTATACAGTCCCACCAACAATGAATAAGAGTTCCAATTTCTCCACACCCCTCCAGCATTTGTAGTTTCCTGTTTGTTTAATGGCAGCCATTCTAATCAGTGTTAGATGGTATCTCATTGTGGTCTTAATTTGCATCTCTCTAATAGCTAGTGAAGCTGAACATTTTTTCATGTGTTTCTTGGCCATTTGTATTTCCTCTTCAGAGAACTGTCTTTTCATATCTTTTGCCCATTTTATAATTGGTCTGCCTGTACTATTGTCATTGAGTTGCAGGATTTCTTTATATATGCAAGATATCAGTCTTTTGTCAGATACATGGCTTCCAAAAATTTTTTCCCATTGAGTTGGCTGCCTCTTTACCTTTTTGAGAAATTTCTTTGAGGTGCAGAAACTTCTAAGCTTGAGGAGTTCCCATTTATCTATTTTTTCTTTTGTTGCTTGTGCTTCGGGTGTAAAGTCTAGGAAATGGTCGCCTAATACAAGGTCTTGAAGATGTTTTCCTACATTATCTTCTAGGAGTTTTATGATACTTTCTTTTATATTGAGATCTTTCGTCCATTTTGAGTTAATTTTTGTGTAGGGGGTGAGGTAGGGGTCCTCTTTCATTCTTTTGGATATGGATATCCAACTCTCCCAGCCCCATTTGTTGAAAAGACCATTATGACTCAGTTCAGTGACTTTGGGGGCCTTATCAAAGATCACTCGGCCATAGATCTGAGGGTCTATCTCTGAATTCTCAATTCGATTCCATTGATCTATATGTCTATGTTTGTGCCAGTACCATGCTGTTTTGGCAACTGTGGCTTTATAATAAGCTTCAAAGTCAGGGAGTGTAAGTCCTCCCACTTCGTTTTTTCTTTTTTAGAGTATTTTTAACAATACGAGGCATCTTCACTTTCCAAATAAATTTGATAACAAGCTTTTCCGAGTCTGCAAAGTAGGTTGTTGGAATTTTGATTGGGATTGCATTGAATCTGTAGATGAGTTTGGGTAGAATTGACATCTCAATGACATTTAGCCTTCATATCCATGAACATGGAATATTTTTCCATCTTTTAAGGTCCCCTTCTATTTCTTTTAGTAGAGTTATGTAGTTTTCTTTGTATAGGTCTTTTACATCTTTGGTTAAGTTTATTCCTAGGTACTTGATTTTTTTAGTCGCTATTGAAAACGGTATCTTTTTCTTGAGTGTCTCTTCAGTTTGTTCATTTCTAGCATATAGAAACATTACTGACTTATGTGCATTAATCTTGTATCCCGCTACTTTGCTAAATTTGTTTATTAGCTCTAGTAGCTGTATCGTCGATTTCTCAGGGTTTTCTAGATACAAGATCATATCGTCTGCAAACAATGACAGTTTTAGTTCTTCTTTTCCAATTTGGATGCCTTTTATTTCTTTGTCTTGCCGGATTGCCCTGGCTAGCACTTCCAGCACAATGTTGAATAACAGTGGTGACAGCGGGCATCTTTGTCTTGTTCCTGATCTTAGAGGGAAGGCTTTCAGTCTCTCACCATTGAGTACTATGCTGGCTGTGGGTTTTTCATATATGCTCTTTATTATGTTGAGGAAGTTTCCTTCAATTCCTACCTTTTGAAGTGTTTTTATCAAAAAGAGATGTTGGATTTTGTCAAATGCTTTTTCAGCATCTATTGAGATGATCATTTGATTTTTCCCTTTTGACTTGTTAATGTGTTGTAATACATTGATTGATTTTCTTATGTTGAACCATCCTTCCATGCCTGCAATGAACCCCACTTGGTTATGGTGTACGATTTTTTTAATGTGTCTTTGGATTCGATTTGCAAGTATTTTGTTGAGGATTTTTGCATCTATATTCATTAGGGAGATTGGCCAGTAGTTTTTCTTTTTTGTAGCATCTTTCCCTGGTTTTGGTATTAGATTGATGTTAGCTTCATAAAATGAGTTAGGCAGTGTTCCATTTTCTTCAATGTTTTGAAAGAGTTTGAGTAAGACTGGTGTCAGTTCTTTCTAGAAAGTTTGGTAGAATTCCCCTGTGAAGCCATCTGGCCCTGGGCATTTATTTGTGGGAAGATTTTTGATGACTGATTGGATCTCTTTGCTTGTGATGGGTTGGTTGAGGTTTTCTATTTCTTCTCTGGTCAGTCTAGGTTGTTCATATGTTTCTAGGAAATTGTCTATTTCTTCTACATTATCCAGTTTGTTGCCATACGGTTGTTCATAATATCCTCTTATAATTTTTTTAATTTCTTCAGGATCTGCAGTTATGTCACCTTTTTCATTCATTATTTTGTTTATATGGGTCTTCTCTCTTTTTGATTTTGTCAGTCTAGCTAGGGGCTTGTCAATCTTGTTGATCTTCTGAAAGAACCAACTTTTGGTGATATTTATCCTCTCTATTGTTTTTTTGTTCTCTATGTCATTGATTTCTGCTTTAATCCTTGTTATTTCTTTTCTTCTACTTGGCTTAGGATTGGTTTGCTGTTCATTTTCTAGCTTCTTCAGTTGATCCATTAGTTCTTTGATTTTGGCTCTTTCTTCCTTTTTAATATATGCGTTTAGTGCTATAAATTTCCCCCTCAGCACTGCTTTTGCTGCATCCCATAGGTTTTGGTATGTTGTGTTCTCATTTTCATTCATCTCTACATATTTAGCAATTTCTCTTGCTATTTCTTGTTTAACTCACTGATTGTTTAGTAGTGTGTTGTTTAACCTCCAGGTATTTGTGAATTTTCTAAGTCTCTGATGGTTATTGACTTCTAATTCTATTCCATTGCGGTCAGAGAATGTGCTTTGAATAATTTCAATCTTTTTAAATTTATTGAGGCTTGTTTTATGTCCCAGCATATGATCTATTCTGGAGAAAGTTCCATGAGCACTAGAAAAGTATGTGTATCCTGGTGATTTGGGATGTAACGTCCTGTATATGTCTGTTAAATCTAATTCATTTATCAGATTGTTTAGGTTTTCAATTTCCTTATTGGTCTTCTGTCTGGTTGATCTATCTATAGGAGAGAGTGATGTGTTGAAGTCTCCCACAATTATTGTGGAAACATCAATTGCTTCCTTTAGTTTTGCCAGCGTTTCTCTCATGTATTTTGTGGCACCTTGATTGGGTGCATAGACATTTGCGATTGTTATTTCTTCTTGCTGAATTGCCCCTTTTATTACTATGTAGTGGCCTTCTTTGTCTCTCAAAACATCCCTGCATTTGAAGTCTATTTTATCTGAGATTAATATTGCTACACCTGCTTTCTTTTGGCTGTAGCTTGCATGAAATATTTTTTTCCATCCTTTCACTTTCAGTTTCTTTGTGTCCCTGTGTCTAAGATGAGTCTCTTGTATGCAACATATTGATGGTTCATTTTTTTTGATCCATTGTGCGAATCTATATCTTTTAATTGGGGAGTTTAATCCATTTACATTCAACGTTATAACCGTGAAGGCATTTCTTGAATCAGCCATCTTATCCTTTGGTTTATGTTTGTCATATTTTTCCCCTTTCTCTATTAATATCCTTTATTGTACCCATACCGAATCTCTTTAGTACTGAACCTTTCTCCAAGTCTCTCTGTCCTTTCTTTGTTTCTCTGCCTGTAGGGCTCTCTTTAGTATCTCCAGTAGGGCAGGTCTCTTGTTAGCAAATTCTCTCAGCATTTGTTTCTCTGTGAAAAATTTAAGCTCTCCCTCAAATTTGAAGGAGAGCTTTCCTGGATAAAGTATTCTTGGCTGGAAATTTTTCTCACTCAGAATTTTAAATATATCATGCCAATGCCTTCTCGCCTCCATGGTGGCTGCTGAGAAGTCACTACTTAGTCTTATGCTGTTTCCTTTGTATGTGGTGAATTGCTTTTCTCTTGCTGCTTTCACAACTTGCTCCTTCTCTTCCGTGTTTGACAGTGTGATCAGAATATGTCTCAGAGTGGGTTTATTTGGATTTATTCTATTTGGAGTTCGCTGAGCATTTATGATTTGTGTATTTATGTTGTTTAGAAGATTTGGGAAGTTTTCCCCAACAATTTCTTTGAATACTCTTCCTAGACCTTTACCCTTTTCTTCCCCTTCTGGAACACCAATGAGTCTTATATTCGGACGTTTCATATTATCTATCATATCCCTGAGGTCCATTTCGATTTTTTCAATTTTTTTCCCCATTCTTTCTTTTATGCTTTCATTTTCCATTCTGTCACCTTCCAGGTCACTGATTCGTTGTTCAACTTCCTCTAGTCTTGTACTATGAGTGTCCAGAATCTTTTTAATTTGGTCAACAGTTTCTTTAATTTCCATAAGATCATCCATTTTTTTATTTAGTCTTGCAATGTCTTCTTTATGCTCTTCTAGGGTCTTCTTGATTTCCTTTGTATCCCGTACTATGGTCTCATTGTTCATCTTTAGTTCTTTGAGTAGCTGCTCTAGGTGCTGTGTCTCTTCTGATCTTTTGATTTGGGTGCTTGGGCTTGGGTTATCCATATCGTCTGGTTTTTTCATATGCTTTAGAATTTTCTGTTGTTTTTGGCCTCTTGGCATTTGCTTAACTTGTTACGGTTCTTTTAGGATTTGTAAACCAATTGAAGTCCTTATCTCTAATTTATCAGATCTACAGCTTCGTGGAGTACACTTTCTCTAACTAACCAGCAGGTGGCGTCCACGAGCCCCCTGTTCTCCACAAGCAAGTTCTCCCCTGCTTAGCCTTTTTGGTGAGTGGGGGAGTGAGTCTTGTGGGGTCCAATTGGTGTACCAAGCTTCTGTGTGTAGTTGGTGTTGCCTGCCCTGTATATGGGGTGTTTTTCTGAGCAGTCAGGGAGGGGGGGTGGCTCTAACAATCAAATCTCCCTGGTGATCCTAGAGTTTTAAAGCTGCTGCAATAGTCTAAACCTTCAGTTCAGTCCTGCCACAGTTTGTCTCTGGCACTGACCCACAAGTCCTTGGTATTGGTGTATGGCTCCTGAGACCTGCGAGTGGGCCCCTCTTCCAGGCTGTGCACCGCGGAACCTCTGTTGAGGGATGACTGTGCTATGTCACAGGTGCGTACCGTCCCCCCAGGACAGTTCTGGGCTGCTGGGCTGTGTAGGGAGGCTCCCAGTCTGCTGAAATGATGACTGAATGCGGCTTTGTTAATTCACACTGCTACACCTTCCCAACTCTGGGACAATCAGCTGAGGTTGCAGGGAAGGCTAATGTCCAAGCCCAGTTTTGTGGTGTGTGCCTGTTATTTGAAGCACTTCCGTCACACTGGGTTGTGTGGGGCAGCTCTGGGCTATGGGGCTGGCGATGGGCAGGACTGTTTCCTGTCTACCAGGATGATGGCTGTGAGTGGACACCCCCTTGTCTTGGGAAGTTGTGGAGTTCAGTGAATTTTCTCAGCCACTGAATTATTGCCTTTTGTCTCAGAGCTGTCTTAGTTCTGCTCTTGACTTGACCTGCCCAAATTGCAAGTCTTTGAAGCTTTCTGTATTGGGCTTCTTAGAGTAATTGTTTTAGAAAAAGAAAAAAGGATTAAAAAAAAAAAAAAGGACCCTCCTCAGAGATCTAATGGGTTATTGAAATGCTAAGAGACAAAGTAATTACGGCCATTAAGGAAAGGTCCACAGGGCAGAGAGATCAGCTTTTCTTCGGGATTTGCATATGAGCCTCAGGGCCTGAGCTCTGCCCTTCCCCTTTCTATGTTCACCAGAACTCCAAAAATCCTCCACTTTTTTTTTTTTAATCATCATTTTATTGAGATATATTCACATACCACGCAGTCATACAAAACAAATCGTACTTTCGATTGTTTACAGTACCATTACATAGTTGTACCTTCATCACCTAAATCAATCCCTGACACCTTCATTAGCACACACACAAAAATAACAAGAATAATAATTAGAGTGAAAAAGAGCAATTGAAGTAAAAAAGAACACTGGGTACCTTTGTTTGTTTCCTTCCCCTATTTTTCTACTCATCCATCCATAAACTAGACAAAGTGGAGTGTGGTCCGTATGGCTTTCCCAATCCCATTGACACCCCTCATAAGCTACATTTTTATACAACTGTCTTCGAGATTCATGGGTTCTGGGTTGTAGTTTGATAGTTTCAGGTATCCACCACCAGCTACCCCAATTCTTTACAATCTAAAAAGGGTTGTCTAAAGTGTGCGTAAGAGTGCCCACCAGAGTGACCTCTCGGCTCGTTTTGGAATCTCTCTGCCACTGAAGCTTATTTCATTTCCTTTCACATCCCCCTTTTGGTCAAGAAGATGTTCTCCGTCCCACGATGCCGGGTCTACATTCCTCCCCGGGAGTCATATTCCACGTTGCCAGGGAGATTCACTCCCCTGGGTGTCTGATCCCACGTAGGGGGGAGAGCAGTGATTTCACCTTTCAAGTTGGCTTAGCTAGAGAGACAGGGCCACATCTGAGCAACAAAGAGGCATTCGGGAGGAGGCTCTTAGGCACAACCACAGGGAGGCCTAGCCTCTCCTTTGCAGCAACCGTCTTCCCAAGGGTTAAACTTATGGTAGAGGGCTCAACCCATCAAACCACCAGTCCCCTGCATTCTCCACAGGCTCCTCAAGGGGGCACTACATCATTTTTTTTCCTTGTTTTTCTTTCTTTTTTTTTTTTTTAACTTTCCCTTCTTTTTTAAATCAACTGTATGAAAAAAAAAGTTAAAAAGAAAACAAACATACAATAAAAGAACATTTCAAAGAGACCATAACAAGGGGGTAAGAAAAAGACAACTAACCTAAGATATCTGCTTAACTTCCACCATGTTCCTACTTTTCCCCAAGAAAGTTACATAATATAGCAACCTTTCTGTGAACTTGTTCCTACTATATCCATCAGAAATTAACAGATAATAGTCATTTCTGGGCATACCCAGAACATTAAATAGCTTATCTGTTCTTCTTGGAATATTGTTCCCCCTTCCTTAATTGCTCTCTACTGCTAGGTTCCCCTACATTCTACATTATAAACCATTTGTTTTACATTTTTCAAAGTTCACATTAGTGGTAGCATATAATATTTCTCTTTTTGTGCCTGGCTTATTTCACTCAGCATTATGTCTTCAAGGTTCATCCATGTTGTCATATGTTCACGAGATCGTTCCTTCTTACTGACGCGTAGTATTCCGTCGTGTGTATATACCACATTTTATTTATCCACTCATCTGTTGAAGGACATTTGGGTTGTTTCCATCTCTTGGCAATTGTGAATAATGCTGCTATGAACACTGGCGTGCAGATATCTGTTCGTGTCACTGCTTTCCGATCTTCCGGGTATATACCGAGAAGTGCAATCGCTGGATCGAATGGTAGCTCTATATCTAGTTTTCTAAGGAACTGCCAGACTGACTTCCAGAGTGGCTGAACCATTATACAGTCCCACCAACAATGAATAAGAGTTCCAATTTCTCCACATCCCCTCCAGCATTTGTAGTTTCCTGTTTGTTTAATGGCAGCCATTCTAACCGGTGTTAGATGGTATCTCATTGTGGTCTTAATTTGCATCTCTCTAATAGCTAGTGAAGCTGAACATTTTTTCATGTGTTTCTTGGCCATTTGTATTTCCTCTTCAGAGAACTGTCTTTTCATATCTTTTGCCCATTTTATAATTGGGCCGACTGTACTATTGTCATTGAGTTGTAGGATTTCTTTATATATGCAAGATATCAGTCTTTTGTCAGATACATGGTTTCCAAAAATTTTTTCCCATTGAGTTGGCTGCCTCTTTACCTTTTTGAGAAATTCCTTTGAGGTGCAGAAACTTCTAAGCTTGAGGAGTTCCCATTTATCTATTTTCTCTTTTGTTGCTTGTGCTTTGGGTGTAAAGTCTAGGAAGTGGCCTCCTAATACAAGGTCTTGAAGATGTTTTCCTACATTATCTTCTAGGAGTTTTATGGTACTTTCTTTTATATTGAGATCTTTGGTCCATTTTGAGTTAATTTTTGTGTAGGGGGTGAGGTAGGGGTCCTCTTTCATTCTTTTGGATATGGATATCCAACTCTCCCAGCCCCATTTGTTGAAAAGACCATTATGGCTCAGTTCGGTGACTTTGGGGGCCTTATCAAAGATCAGTCGGCCATAGATCTGAGGGTCTATCTCTGAATTCTCAATTCGATTCCATTGATCTATATGTCTATCTTTGTGCCAGTACCATGCTGTTTTGGCAACTGTGGCTTCATAATATGCTTCAAAGTCAGGGAGTGTAAGTCCTCCCACTTCGTTTTTCTTTTTTAGAGTGTCTTTAGCAATTCGAGGCATCTTCACTTTCCAAATAAATTTGATAACTAGCTTTTCCAAGTCTGCAAAGTAGGTTGTTGGAATTTCGATTGGGAATGCATTGAATCTGTAGATGAGTTTGGGTAGAATTGACATCTTAATGACATCTTAATGACATTTAGCCTTCCTATCCATGAACATGGAATATTTTTCCATCTTTTAAGGTCCCCTTCTATTTCTTTTAGTAAAGTTATGTAGTTTTCTTTGTATAGGTCTTTTACATCTTTGGTTAAGTTTATTCCTAGGTACTTGATTTTTTTAGTTGCTATTGAAAATGGTATCTTTTTCTTGAGTGTCTCTTCAGTTTGTTCATTTCTAGCATATAGAAACATTACTGACTTATGTGCATTAATCTTGTATCCCGCTACTTTGCTAAATTTGTTTATTAGCTCTAGTAGCTGTATCGTCGATTTCTCAGAGAATGTGCTTTGAGTAATTTCAATCTTTTTAAATTTATTGAGGCTTGTTTTATGTCCCAGCATATGATCTATTCTGGAGAAAGTTCCGTGAGCACTAGAAAAGTATGTGTATCCTGGTGATTTGGGATGTAATGTCCTGTAGATGTCTGTTAAATCTAATTCATTTATCAGATTGTTTAGGTTTTCAATTTCCTTATTGGTCTTCTGTCTGGTTGATCTATCTATAGGAGAGAGTGATGTGTTGAAGTCTCCCACAATTATTGTGGAAACATCAATTGCTTCCTTTACTTTTGCCAGTGTTTCTCTCATGTATTTTGTGGCACCTTGATTGGGTGCATAGACATTTGCGATTGTTATTTCTTCTTGCTGAATTGCCCCTTTTATTAGTATGTAGTGGCCTTCTTTCTCTCTCAAAACATCCCTGCATTTGAAGTCTATTTTATCTGAGATTAATATTGCTACACCTGCTTTCTTTTGGCTGTAGCTTGCATGAAATATTTTTTTCCATCCTTTCACTTTCAGTTTCTTTGTGTCCCTGTGTCTAAGATGAGTCTCTTGTATGCAACATATTGATGGTTCATTTTTTTTGATCCATTCTGCGAATCTATATCTTTTAATTGGGGAGTTTAATCCATTTACATTCAACGTTAAAACCATGAAGGCATTTCTTGAATCGGCCATCTTATCCTTTGGTTTATGTTTGCCATATTTTTCCCCTCTCTCTATTAATATCCTTTATTGTACCCATACCGAATCTCTTTAGTACTGAACCTTTCTCCAAGTCTCTCTGTCCTGTCTTTGTTTCTCTGTCTGTAGGGCTCCCTTTAGTATCTCCAGTAGGGCAGGTCTCTTGTTAGCAAATTCTCTCAGCATCTGTTTGTCTGTGAAAAATTTAAGCTCTCCCTCAAATTTGAAGGAGAGCTTTGCTGGATAAAGTATTCTTGGCTGGAAATTTTTCTCACTCAGAATTTTAAATATATCGTGCCACTGCCTTCTTGCCTCCATGGTGGCTGCTGAGTAGTCACTACTTAGTCTTATGCTGTTTCCTTTGTATGTGGTGAATTGCTTTTCTCTTGCTGCTTTCAGAACTTGCTCCTTCTCTTCTGTGTTTGACAGTGTGATCAGTATATGTCTCGGAGTGGTTTTAAAAAATCCTCCACTTTTATTTTGGAGTTTTTCGTGTTGTTTTTTTTCTATGCCTGTCTCCTCTCTGCTGGGCTGGCTGCTGTCAGATTCTCTGGTGTCTGGTCTCAGTCTATCTATGGTTGGAGTCTGGATCAGTAGAATGAGTTTCGGATAAGGGCTGCCACTGCAGTGCTCCCTTCTCGTTCCCGGAGCTGACAGCCCCTCCTCCCACGGGACTGAGTCCGGCAGGGAGGGGTGCGGGTCCCCTGGCCACAAAAACTTACAGATTTCGCTGATCTCAGCAGTTCCATGTTTTCATGAGTGCTGTATAAAGTATGCCCAAAGTCAGATTGCTCTGTGGTGTCCAGTCCATGCAGTTCCTGGCTTTCTACCTACTTTCCTGGAGGAGTAACTAAAACATACAGCTCACCAGTCCGCCACCTTGCCCCGCCTCTGGTGGGCACTCTCAGCAGCATTATTTTTAAAAGGAGTCTATAAAGGGCTTCTTATTTGATATTAACTGTTCTTTAAATTATCGCCCATTAATATTGTTATTATTATACCATGTTTATTACAAAAGCTTCAGGAAAAAGTGATTACCTTTTCTGCAAAAACAACAAGGCCATCTTACAGGTTTATATTAACTCCCTGAAAAGAACATAACACACCTTGTCTTCCTTTGAACTCTCCATCACTGCTCCCTCCTTGAATTTTGCCAGTGCACTCTTGAGGTCCTGAGATGTATAAGTGTTGCTCTTGATGTCCAGCCTGTCAAAAGAGAAGCTGAGAGTCAGGAGGGAGGCAGTATCTTCCCCAAAGAAGAAAAGACCCTGGGTGACTGGCACCCTAAGAGGAGCTAGGCCAGGCAGCTTTAACCCTGAGTACACTACCTGGCTTTAGCCTTTGTTTAGAGAGAAGTCCAACAGGGTGCCCTTAACTTGAAGTTGGGGGAGGAAAGACACAATTAAAGATGGAGTCATTTCATGAGAAAGGAAGAAAAGGCTTGGGTCAGACAGAAGCCTACCATGAACAGAGAGCTCTCAGCCAGTCACTCAGGCAGAAACAAGCCTGGAATGTCCATGCAATGCTGCTGCCTCAGCACAAGCTAGGGCAGGACTTTGGGGAGGGCAGTGGGCACAGACACATGGAGTAACACACACCTTATTTAAATATTCTTCTAGAAAGGGAACAGCAGGGTCCTTAAGTGCCCCAATGTGTGCCTCAGGCCTAGACTCAAAGCCAGACACTTCTCACAGCCAACTTCCAAGGGGAGAATGGATAGGAAAGGAAGTGACATGTTGGTAATCTCAGGAACCTGCCAAAGACTAAAAAACAGTATCCCCACAAAGACTCCTGGAGCTAATCCAAGCCAAAGCTATTCATCTTGACTGGCGAGAAGGCATCCATCAGGGGCCAGGTTTTGCCGCCAGTACTCATTTCAATTCAGTTACAGAGTTAAGAACGAGGATGATGCAGACAAAGGGAAGTGTGGAGTATGGACTGTGTGTGCTTTGCAAGACTTTCCACCTATGAAGGAACTAAGGATAACCCAGGAGATTTCAGAGGTGGGGAAGGAAGGAGCTACTGGCCTACTCTACTTCAGGCAGGATGAGCATAAGTCTGATAATCGAAACCCTAGGACGCCTCAACTCTCAAGAGGGAATAACTCTCCAGGCTTTTCTTACTTAGTCACTGACTAGAGACCCTTTAGGACCCTGGGGAAAGAGTGTCTTCTCTAAACTTCAGTCCTCCTAATCTAATTATTAATAGATAAACACTCCCATTTATTGAACACTTAACCACGTGTCGGGCTCTGTGTTAATTCTTTAAAAGTAATATTTCGGGAGGCGGGGCAAGATGGCAGACTGGTGAGGTGTATGTTTTAGTTACTCCTCCAGGAAAGTAGGTAGAAAGCCAGGAACTGCGTGGACTGGACACCACAGAGCAATCTGACTTTGCGCATACTTCATACAACACTCATGAAAATGTCGAACTGCTGAGATCAGCAAAATCTGTAAGTTTTTGCGGCCAGGGGACCCGCGCCCCTCCCTGCCAGGCTCAGTCCTGTGGGAGGAGGGGCTGTCAGCTCCGGGAAAGAGAAGGGAGAACTGCAGTGGCAGCCCTTATCGGAAACTCATTCTATTGATTCAAACTCCAACCATAGACAGACTGAGAACAGACACCAGAGAATCTGAGAGCAGCCAGCCCAGCAGAGAGGAGACAGACATAGAAAAAAAACAGCATGAAAAACTCCAAAACAAAAGCGGAGGATTTTTGGAGTTATGGTGAACATAGAAAGGGGAAGGGCAGAGCTGAGGCCTTGAGGCTCATATGCAAATCCCAAAGAAAAGCTGATTTCTCTGTCCTGTGGACCTTTCCTTAATGGCCCTAATTGCTTTTTCTCTTAGCATTTCAATAACCCATTAGATCTGTGAGGAGGGCCCTTTTTCTTTAATCCTTTTTTCTTTTTCTAAAACAATTACTCTAAGAAGTCCAATACAGAAAGCTTCAAAGACTTGCAATCTGGGCAGGTCAAGACACGAGCAGAACTAAGAGAGCTCTGAGACAAAAGGCAATAATCCAGTGGCAGAGAAAATTCACTAAACACCACAACTTCCCAAGAAAAGGGGGGTGTCTGCTCACAGCCATCATCCTGGTGGACAGGAAACACTCCTGCCCATCGCCAGCCCCATAGCCCAGAGCTGCCCCACACAACCCAGTGTGACGGAAGTGCTTCAAATAACAGGCACACACCACAAAACTGGGCGTGGACATTAGCCTTTCCTGCAACCTCAGCTGATTGTCCCAGAGTTGGGAAGGTGGAGCAGTGTGAATTCACAAAGCCCCATTCAGACATCATTTCAGCAGACCGGGAGCCTCCCTACACAGACCAGCAGCCCAGAACCGCCCTGGGGGGACGGTACTCACCTGTGACATAGCACAGTCATCCCTCAACAGAGGACCAGGGGGTGCACGGCCTGGAAGAGGGACCCACTCGCAGTTTCAGGAGCCATACACCAATAACAAGGACTTGTGGGTCAGTGGCAGAGACAAACTGTGGCAGGACTGAACTGAAGGATTAGACTATTGCAGCAGCTTTAAAACTCCAGGATCACCAGTGAGATATGATTGTTAGAGCCACCCCTCCCTCCCTGACTGCCCAGAAACACGCCCCATATACAGGGCGGGCAACACCAACTACACACAGAAGCTTGGTACACCAATTGGACCCCACAAGACTCACTCCCCCACTCACCACAAAGGCAAAGCAGGGGAGAACTTGCTTGTGGAGAACAGGGGGCTCGTGGACGCCACCTGCTGGTTAGTTAGAGAAAGTGTACTCCATGAAGCTGTAGATCTGATAAATTAGAGATAAGGACTTCAATTGGTCTACAAATCCTAAAAGAACCCTAACAAGTTAAGCAAATGCCAAGAGGCCAAAAACAACAGAAAATTCTAAAGCATATGAAAAAAACAGACGATATGGATAACCCAAGCCCAAGCACCCAAATCAAAAGACCAGAAGAGACACACCTAGAGCAGCTACTCAAAGAACTAAAGATGAACAATGAGACCCTAGTACGGGATACAAAGGATATCAAGAAGACCCTAGAAGAGCATAAAGAAGACATTGGAAGACTAAATAAAAAATAGATGATCTTAAAGAAATTAAAGAAACTGTTGACCAAATTAAAAAGATTCTGGACACTCATAGTACAAGACTAGAGGATGTTGAACAACGAATCAGTGACTTGGAAGATGACAGAATGGAAAATGAAAGCATAAAAGAAATAATGGGGAAAAAAACTGAAAAAATTGACACAGACCTCAGGTATATGATAGATAATATAAAACGTCCAAATATAAGACTCACTGGTGTTCCAGAAGGTGAAGAAAAGGGTAAAGGTCTAGGAAGAGTATTCAAAGAAATTGTTGGGGAAAACTTCCCAAATCTTCTAAACAACATAAATACACAAATCATAAACGCTCAGCGAACTCCAAATAGAATAAATCCAAATAAACCCACTCCGAGACATATTCTGATCATGCTGTCAAACACAGAAGAGGAACAAGTTCTGAAAGCAGCAAGAGAAAAGCAATTCACCACATACAAAGGAAACAGCATAAGACTAAGTAGTGACTACTCAGCAGCCACCATGGAGGCGACAAGGCAGTGGCATGATATATTTAAAATTCTGAGTGAGAAAAATTTCCAGCCAAGAATACTTTACCCAGGAAAGCTCTCCTTCAAATTTGAGGGAGAGCTTAAATTTTTCACACACAAACAAATGCTGAGAGAATTTGCTAACAAGAGACCTGCCCTACTGGAGATACTAAAGGGAGCCCTACAGGCAGAGAAACAAAGAAAGGACAGAGAGAGACTTGGAGAAAGGTTCAGTACTAAAGAGATTCAGTATGGGTACAATAAAGGATATTAAGAGAGAGAGGGGAAAAATATATATGACAAACATAAACCAAAGGAAGATGGCTGATTCAAGAAATGCCTTCACGGTTATAACGTTGAATGGAAATGGATTAAACTCCCCAATTAAAAGATACAGATTCGCAGAATGGATCAAAAAAAAATGAACCATCAATATGTTGCATACAAGAGACTCATCTTAGACACAGAGACACAAAGAAATTGAAAGTGAAAGGATGGAAAAAAATATTTCATGCAAGCTACAGCCAAAAGAAAGCAGGTGTAGCAATATTAATCTCAGATAAAATAGACTTTAAATGCAGGGATTCTTTGAGAGACAAAGAACGCCACTACATACTAATAAAAGGGGCAATTCAACAAGAAGAAATAACAATCGTAATCTCTATGCACCCAATCAAGGTGCCACAAATTACATGAGAGAAACACTGGCAAAACTAAAGGAAGTAATTGATGATTCCACAATAATTGTGGGAGACTTCAACACATCACTCTCTCCTATAGATAGATCAACCAGACAGAAGACCAATAAGGAAATTGAAAACCTAAACAATCTGATAAATGAATTAGATTTAACAGACATATACAGGACATTACATCCCAAATCACCAGGATACACATACTTTTCTAGTGCTCACAGAACTTTCTCCAGAATAGATCATATGCTGGGACATAAAACAAGACTCAATAAAATTAAAAAAAATTGAAATTATTCAAAGCACATTCTCTGACCACAACCTACTTTGCAGACTTGGAATAGCTAGTTATCAAATTTATTTGGAAAGGGAAGATGCCTCGAATTGCTAAAGACACTCTAAAAAAGAAAAAAAAAGTGGGAGGACTTACACTCCCTGACTTTGAAGCTTATTATAAAGCCACAGTTGCCAAAACAGCATGGTACTGGCACAAAGATAGACATATAGATCAATGGAATCGAATTGAGAATTCAGAGATAGACCCTCAGATCTATGGCCGACTGATCTTTGATAAGGCCCCCAATGTCACTGAACTGAGTCATAATGGCCTTTTCAACAAATGGGGCTGGGAGAGTTGGATATCCATATCCAAAAGAATGAAAGAGGACCCCTACCTCACCCCCTACACAAAAATTAACTCAAAACGGACCAAAGATCTCAATATAAAAGAAAGTACCATAAAACTCCTAGAAGATAATGTAGGAAAACATCTTCAAGACCTTGTATTAGGCAGCCACTTCCTAGACTTTACACCCAAAACACAAGCAACAAAAGAAAAAAATAGATAAATGGGAACTCCTCAAGCTTAGAAGTTTCTGCACCTCAAAGGAATTTCTCAAGAAGGTAAAGAGGCAGCCAACTCAATGGGAAAAAATTTTTGGAAACCATGTATCTGACAAAAGACTGATATCTTGCATATATAAAGAAATCCTACAACTCAATGACAATAGTACAGACAGCCCAATTATAAAATGGGCAAAAGATATGAAAAGACAGTTCTCTGAAGAGGAAATACAAATGGCCAAGAAACACATGAAAAAATGTTCAGCTTCACTAGCTATTAGAGAGATGCAAATTAAGACCACAATGAGATACCGTCTAACACCGATTAGAATGGCTGCCATTAAACAAACAGGAAACTACAAATGCTGGAGGGGATGTGGAGAAATTGGAACTCTTATTCATTGCTGGTGGGACTGTACAATGGTTCAGCCACTCTGGAAGTCAGTCTGGCAGTTCCTTAGAAAACTAGATATAGAGTTACCATTCGATCCAGCGATTGTACTTCTCGGTATATACCCGGAAGATAGGAAAGCAGTGACACGAACAGATATCTGCACACCAATGTTCATAGCAGCATTATTCACAATTGCCAAGAGATGGAAACAACCCAAATGTCCTTCAACAGATGAGTGGATAAATAAAACGTGGTATATACACACGATGGAATACTACGCGGCAGTAAGAAGGAACGATCTCGTGAAACATGACAACATGGATGAACCTTGAAGACATAATGCTGAGCGAAATAAGCCAGGCACAAAAAGAGAAATATTATATGCTACCACTAATGTGAACTTTGAAAAATGTAAAACAAATGGTTTATAATGTAGAATGTAGGGGAACTAGCGATAGAGAGCAATTAAGGAAGGGGGAACAATCATTCAAGAAGAACAGATAAGCTATTTAATGTTCTGGGCATGCCCAGGAATGACTATGGTCTGTTAATTTCTGATGGATGTAGTAGGAGCAAGTTCACAGAAATGTTGCTATATTAGGTAACTTTCTTGGGGTAAAGTAGGAACATGTTGGAAGTAAAGCAGTTATCTTAGGTTAGTTGTCTTTTTCTTACTCCCTTGTTATGGTCTCTCTGAAATGTTCTTTTATTGTATGTTGGTTTTTTTTCTTTTAATTTTTTTTTTCAGACAGTTGATTAAAAAAAAAAAAAAAAACAAGGAAAAAAAATATGTAGAGCCCCCTTGAGGAGCCTGTGGAGAATGCAGGGGTATTGGCCTACCCCACCTGGATGGTTGCTAACATGACCACAGACATAGGGTACTGGTGGTTTGATGGGTTGAGCCCTCTACCATAGGTTTTACCCTTGGGAAGACGGTTGCTGTAAAGGAGAGGCTAGGCCTCCCTATAATTGTGCCTAAGAGCCTCCTCCCAAATGCCTCTTTGTTGCTCAGATGTGGCCCTCTCTCTTTAGCTAAGCCAACTGGAAAGGTGAAATCACTGCCCTCCCCTCTACGTGGGATCAGACACCCAGGGGAGTGAATCTCCCTGGCAACGTGGAATATGACTCCCGGGGAGGAACGCAGACCTGGCATCGTGGGACGGAGAACATCTTCTTGACCAAAAGGGGGATGTGAAAGGAAATGAAATAAGCTTCAGTAGCAGAGAGATTCCAAAAGGAGCTGAGAGGTCACTCTGGTGGGCACTCTAACGCACCATTTAGACAACCCTTTTTAGGTTCTAAAGAATTGGGGTAGCTGGTGGTGGATACCTGAAACTATCAAACTACAACCCAGAACCCATGAATCTCGAAGACAATTGTATAAAAATGTAGCTTATAAGGGGTGACAATGGGATTGGGAAAGCCATAAGAACCACACTCCACTGTATCTAGTTTATGGATGGATCAGTAGAAAAACAGGGGAAGGAAACAAACAAACAGACAAAGGTACCCAGTGTTCTTTTTTACTTCAATTGCTCTTTTTCACTTTAATTATTATTCTTGTTATTTTTGTGTGTGTGCTAATGAAGGCGTCAGGGATTGATTTAGGTGATGAATGTACAACTATGTAATGGTACTGTGAACAATCGAATGTACGATTTGTTTTGTATGACTGTGTGGTATGTGAATATATCTCAATAAAATGAAGATTAAAAAAAAAGTAACATTTCATTCAAATTATCACCACAATCCTACAAAGCAGGAGACAGAAAATCCCTTTCCTTGGAGAGCATCATCTACTGCAAGCTGTGTAAAGATGCCACTGCCCAACCCCTACTCCTAGCAGGCAGCTAAGTAATCAGGGCCATACCTGGAACAGGTTATCTCCTCCCACATTAAAAAAAGAAATCACAGACCTAACCCTAAAACCGGAAAACAGGAGAAAGATCAAACTAAACCCAAAGTGAGCAGTAGGAAGGAAATGACAAAGATTAGAGTGGAGAAAAATGAAACAGATATTTAAAAAACAAGAGAAAAAGGACAATAAGAGGATAATATGAACTGTACGCTAAAAACTAGATAACCTAGATGAAATAGGCAAATTCCTAGAAACACACAAACTACACATACTGACTCAAAAAACAGGACCCATCTATATGCTGTCTACAAGAAACTCACTTTAGACACAAGGACAAAATAGACTGAAAGCGAAAGGTTGGAAAAAGATATTTCACGCATAGAACAACCAGAAAAAAGGGGGAGTAGCTATATTAATATCAAATTAGACTTCAAAGGTAAAAAATTAAAAGAGACAAAGGAAGACACTATATATTAATAAAAGGGTCAATTCATCAAGAAAACATAATAATCATAAATATTTATGCACCAAGCCAGAATGCCCCAAAATTCATGAGGCAAACACTGCGATCACTGAAAGGAGAAATAGATACCTCTACAATAATAGCTGGAGACTTCAATACACCACTCTCATCAATGGATAGAACATCTAGACAGAGGATCAATAAATAAACAGAGATGTTGAATTGTATGAGAAATGAACTAGACTTCACAGACATTTATAGAACACTACATCCAACAACAGCAGGATACACTTTTTTCTCAAGTGCTCATGGAACATTCTCTAGGATAGACCACATGTTGGGTCACAAAGCAAGTTCTCAACAAATTTAAAAATATTGATATTATACAAAACACTTTCTCAGACCACAATGGAATGAAGTTGGAAATAAATAAAAGGCAGAAGGTCATAAAATTCACAAACATATGGAGGCTAAACAACACCCTCTTAAAAAACCAGTGGGTAAAGGAAGAAATTACAAGAGAAATTAGTAAATACCTCGAGGCAAATGACAATGAAAACACAACATATCAAAACTTATGGGATGCAGCAAAGGCGGTGCTGAGAGGGAAATTTATTGCCCTAAATGCCTATATTAAAAGAGAAGAGAGAGCAAAAATTGAAGAGTTAACTGTTCACCTGGAGGAATTAGAGAAAGAACAGCAAACTAACACGAAAGCAAGCAGAAGGGAAGAAATAACAAAGATGAGAGCAGAAATAAATGCAACTGAGAATAGGAAAACAATAGAGAGAATCAACAAAACCAGAAGTTGGTTCTTTGAGAAAACCAATAAAATCTATGGACCGCTGGCTAGGCTAACAAAAAAAAAAGAGAGAGCAGATGCAAATAAATGCAATCAGAAATGGGAAAGGAAATATAACTACTGACCCTGCAGAAATTAAGGAGATAATGAGATGATACTATGAGCAACTATATGCTAATAAACTAGACAACTTAGATGAAATGGACAACTTCCTAGAAAAGCATAAACAACCAACATTAACTCAAGAAGAAATAGATGACCTCAACAAACCAATCACAAGTAAAGAGATTGAGTCAGTCATCAAAAAGCTGCCAAAAAGGAAAAGCCCAGGACCAGGTGGTTTCACATGTGAATTCTACCAAGCATTCAAGAACGAATTAGTACCAATCCTGCTCAAACTCTTCAAAAAAATTGAAGAAGAGGGAAAGCTATCTAACTCTTTCTATGAAGCCAACATCACCCTAATACCAAAGCCAGACAAAGATACTACAAAAAAAGAAAATTATAGACCAATTTATTTAATAAATATAGATGCAAAAATCCTCAACAAAACACTCACAAATCGAATCCAGCAACACATTAAAAGAATTATACACCACGACCAAGTGGGGTTTATTCCAGGTATGCAAGGCTGGTTCAACACAAGAAAATCAGTTAATGTAATACACCACATCAATAAATCAAAGCAGAAGAACCACATTATCATCTCGATCAATGCAGAAAAGGCATTTGACAAAATTCAACATCCTTTCCTGATGAAAACACTTCAAAGGATAGGGATAGAAGGGAACTTTTCAATACAATAAAGGCAATATATGAAAAACCCACAGCTAACATCATACTCAATGGGGAGAGACTGAAAGCTTTTCCTCTAAGATCAGGAACAAGACAGGGATGCCCACTATCACCATTGTTATTCAGCATTGTGCTGGAAGTTCTAGCTAGAGCAATTAGGCAAGAAAAAGGAATAAAAGCATCCAAATTGGAGAGGAAGAAGTAAAACTTTCACTATTTGCAGATGACATGATTCTGTATGTAGGAAATCCAGAAAAATCTACAGCAAAGCTACTAGAACTAGTCAATGAATACAGCAAAGTAGCAGGCTACAAGATCAACACGCAAAAATCTGTAGTGTTCCTATACACAAGTATGTGCAACAAGAGAAGGAAATCAAGAAAAAAATCCCATTTACAGTAGCAACCAAAAGAATCAAATATTTAGGAATAAACTTAACCAAGGACACAAAAGACCTCTACATAGAAAACTATAAGAAACTGCTAAAAGAGACTGAACAAGACCTAAAAATATGGAAGAACATACTATGTTCATGGACTGATAGACTACAAATAGTTAAGATGGCAATTTTACCTAAACTGATTTACAGATTCAATGCAATACCAATTCAAATCCCAACAACTTACTTTACAGAAATAGAAAAACCAATAACTAAATTTATTTGGAAGGGTAAGGTGCCCCGAATAGCCAAAAATATCTTGAGAAAGAGGAATGAAATGGAAGGTCTCCCATTACCTGACTTTGAAGCATATTACAAAGCTACAGTGCTCAAAACAGCATGGTACTGGCATAAGGACAGATATACTGACCAATGGAATCGAAGTGAGTGTTCAGAAGTAGACCCTCGCATCTATGGACAACTGATCTTTGATAAGGCAGTGAAGCCAAAGCAACTGGGAAACAGCAGCCTGTTCAATAAATGGTGTTTGGAGAACTGGATATCCATTTCCAAAAGAATGAAAGAGGATGCTTATCTCACACCTTATACAAAAATTAACTCAAAATGGATCAAAGACCTAAACATTAGCACCAAGACCATAAAACTCTTAGAAGAAAATGTAGGGCAATATCTTAAAGATCTTGCAATAGGAGGTGGTTTCTTAGACCTCACACCCAAGGCTTGAGCAACCAAAGAACAAATAGACAAATGGGATCTCCTCAAAATTAAACACTTTTGTACATCAAAGGACTTTGTCAGAAAAGTAAAAAGGCAACCTACACATTGGGAGATGACATTTGAAAACCACATATCAGATAAGGGTTTAATATCTCAAATATATAAAGGAATCCTGCATCTCAATAACAGAAAGACAAACAATCCAATTAAAAAATGGGCAAAAGACATGGACAGACATTTTTCTGAAGAGGAAATACAGATGGCTCAAAAACATATGAAAAAATGCTCAACTTCACTGGCTATTAAGGAAATGGAAATCAAAACCACAATGAGATATCATCTCACACCTACCAGAATAGCCGTTATCCAAAAAACAGAAAATGACAAGTGCTGGAGAGGGTGTGGAGAAAGAGGCACACTTTTTTCATTGTTGGTGGGAATGTAGAATGATGCAACCACTCTAGAAGACAGTGTGGAGGTTCCTTGGGAAGCTAAATATAGATTTGCCGTATGACCCAGCTATTCCATTGCTAGGTATATACTCAGAGGAACTGAAACTTAAGACACAAACAGACATTTGTAAACCGATGTTTACTGCAGCATTATTCACAATTGCCAAGAGATGGAAACAGCCCAAATGTCCATCAATGGACAAGTGGATAAACAAACTGTGGTATATACATATGATGGAATATTATGCAGCTATAAGACAGAACAAAGACATGGATCATATAATAATGTGGATGAACCTTGAGGACATTAGGTTGAGTGAAGTTAGCCAGAAACAAAAGGACAGATTCTGTATAGTCTCACTAATATGAACAGACTTTAATGAACAAACTTTGGGAGTTAAAAGCTGACAACACAGTTGACCAGGAGACAGAAAAGAGGGCAGAGACCAGCCACTTGATGCTGAAGGACTACAGAATGTTTAGGATTGATTGCATAGATCCAGAAATAGATAGCATAATACTGTGTGATGGTAGCACAGTATTGTAAGTACACTGAACAAAGATGTCTGTGAGTAAAGCTGAAAGAGATGGGATAGGAGAATGTATGACACCAGAGGTAAAGACAGATGATAAAGACTGGGACTGTATAACGTGGCAAAAACTGGAGTGGCCAATGACTATTACCAAATATACAAATATAAAAATGTTTTTGCATGGGGGAAAGCAAATGAATGTCAACCATGCGGAGAGTTGAAAAAGGGATGGTATTCGGGAAAAAACATAATCAAAGCAAACTGGAGTCTATGGTCAACAGTAACATTGTAATATACCTCCATTAAATGTAACAAAGGCAATATGCCAATGCTAAATGTATATGAGAGGGGGATATAGGGGAGGAATATGGGATTCTTGGTAGTGGTGTTATTTGCTGTCCTTACTAGTATATTGTATTGTAAGACACGTTATTTTTCTTTTTATCATTTTTTTTTATTATTGCTAAAAAAAACAAAAACAATTTTTCTTGTAGTAATCAATATGTTCAAGTGCTGATTGCGGTGATAAATGTACAACTTTATGATGAGACCACGAACAACTGATTGTACACTGTGGATAAAAGTATGGTATGTGAATATAACTCTATAAAATTGTAGGAAAATATATATATAGGAGTAAAAGTGTTGGAGAAAACATGGTGAGAGGGATGTACCTATCTACTGTTGATGAGCAGGTAGAATGATGCAGTCTTTCTGAAGGTCGGTGTGGTTGTTCCACAAAAAGTTAAGTATGTGGGGACCATAAGGTCCTGCAGCCTCATTATGGGGTATGTCATTTGAAGATATGAGAGCAGAGACATGAATGGATATTTACAAACTGTTGTTCATGGAGGCAGTAATCATGATTCGCAAAGGGTGGAGGTGACCTAAGGGTACATCGACTGAAGAACGGAATGGTGTACTGTGGTATACACGTACAGCGGAACATTGAGCAACTACAAGAAGGAGTGAAGCTGTGAGACACACAACGAGGTGAATGGATCCTGTACACGGTATCTGAGTGAAGTACACCAGAAATAAAGGCAAACACTTTAATGCCTCACCAATATGGACTAACTATAATGTGTAAACTCAGAATTGAATCTTAGAACATAGCCTAACGTGGACATAATTATTGTAATAGTCCCTAGATTGTAAGCTCTTACAGCAGTTAACTCTATTCCTGAATTATAATGCCTGTCTCTGAACTTTGAGATGCTGATCCCTTAGCGTATAACCTGATTGGTCTCTGGAACAATGCGTATCTCTGAGACACCTGAAACTCAGAGCTAGAGCTCGGCAGATATGAATGTCAGTATTACTGCATACAGCCACTGTTAAAAAAAAGCTGAAAAAGAAAAAAAAAAAAAAAAAGAAATAGAATATCTCAACAAACCAATAATTAATAAAGAGATTAAATCAGTAATCCAAAACCTCTGAACAAAGAAAAGCCAGGGCTAGATAGCTTCACAGGGCAATTTTACCAAACATTCCAAGAAGAATTAACACCTATCCTGCTCAAAGTTTTCCAAAAAATTTAAGAGGAGGGAATACCCCCAAGCTCATTCTATGAGGTGAACATCACCCTCATACCAAAGCCTGATAAAGATACCACAAGAAAAGAAAACTACAATATTCCTTACAAATATAGATTCAAGAATCCCCAACAAAATGCTAGCAAACCAAATCCAACAACACAACAAAATAATTATACACCATGATCAAAGGGAATTTATTTCAAGTAGGCAAGGGTAGCTCAAAACAAGAAAATCAACTAATATAATATACCACATTAACAGAAGGGAAAAAACACCCACATAATGATCAACCATATTGATCATCTCAATTGACAAAGAAAAGGCATTGTACAAAATTCAGCACCCCTTATTGATAAAAACACTTAGAACACTAGGAATAGGAGGAAATTTCCTCAACATGATAAAGGATACCTATGATAAACCCACAGCTAACATCACAGTGTATGATGAAACACTGAAAGCTTACTCTCTAAGGTTAGGATCAAGACAAGGATGCCCACTCTCACAACTCTTATTCAACATTATACTGAAAGATCTAGTCAGAGAAAATAGAAGAAAAAGAAATAGAAGGCATCCTAATTGGAAAGGAAGATGTGAAACATTCCCTACTTGCAGATGACATGATCCTATACATGGAAAATCCTAAAAAATCCACAACAAAGTACCTGAAGCTAATAAATGAATTCAGCAAACAGTTGGAGTAAAAGATCATTTTGCAAAAATCAACAGTATTCCTAAACACTAATAATGAACTGGGATTACAATCCATGAAAAAAATTCCATTTACAAATATCTAGGAATAAACTGAACCAAGGAGATAAAGAATTTATACACAGAAAACTACAAAATACTACTAAAACAAATTAAAGAAGACCTAATAGATGGAAGGATATTCTGTGTTCATGGACTAGAAGACTAAATATCATTACGATTTCAACTTCAACAAAGGCAATTTACAGATTCAACACAATCCCAATCAAATACCAACAGCATTCTTTACAGAAATGGAAAACCAATCATCAAATGTATATGGAACAGTAAAGGACCCTGAATAGCCAAAACCATCCTGAAAAAGAAAAACAAAGTTGCAGTACTCACACCTCCCAATCTTAAAATTTATAACAGAGCCACAGCAATCAAAACATCATGGTAGTGGCATAAGGACAGACATATAGACCAATGGAATAGAAGTGAAAGCTCAAAAAGCAACCCTCATATTTTTGGCCAACTGATTTTTGACAAGGGTGCAAAGACCACTCAACTGGGAAAGAATAGTCTCTTCAACAAATAATGCTGAGAAAACTGGATCTCCATTTACAAAAGAATGAAGGTGGACCCCTACCTCACACCTTATACAAAAATCATCTGAAAATGGATCAAAGACCTAAATATAAGAACCAGAACTATCAAACTCCTAGAAAAAAAAACATAGGGAAACATCTTCAGGACCTTGTTTAGGCAAAGGTTTCTTAGATCTTACACCCAAAGCACAAGCAACAACAACAAACAACAAAAAGAAGATAACTATGACCACATAAAAATTAAAAACTTTTGTGTATCAAATAACTTTACTATGAAAGTAAAAGAATAAACTATTGAATGGGAGAAAATATTTGGAAATCACATATTTATAATGGTTTATTATTCAGAATATATAAAGAAATCCTACTACTCAATAATAAAAAGACAAACAACCCAATCCAAAAATGGGCAAAAGAAAAGAAGAGACATTTCTCCAAAGTACATATACAAATGGCCAAAAGGCAAATGAAAAGATTCTCAATATCATTAGCTATTACAGAAATGCAAACCAAAGCCACAAGATACCATTTCTCACACTGAATGGATACTACTAAAAAAACAGGAGGGATTTCCAGGAAGATAGTGGATTAGGAGAAGCAGAGCAAAATTCTCCTCTTTGATAAACGCTAGATAAAGGACAGAAAGCACTCCAGAACAGCAGTTCCAAGGTACCATCAGCCAAGCAGAGACTTCTACACCACATAATGAGGACGTAGCTGGAGAGACGTAACTGTGTTTAAGAACAGTGAGTGTTAGGCCCAAAATGCCACTGGGAATGGGTGCTTGGAGCCGGCTGACAAGTGCAGAAGGGAGCAGCCTTCCATATCTCGTGCACCCTTCTCAGCAGTTGGTTGAGGTGATAACCCTTTGCAGCCCCATGGCTGAGAGTTCCCATGCCAGGCACTGGCAGTTGGAGCAGAAGATGAGTGCAGAAGGGAACAGCTTTCCATGCCCCGTCCACAGTCCAACGGCCAAGAGCTCCTGTGAGGGATCTCAGAATTGGAAGTCTTGTGACCACAACCACTCTTCCTCTATAGAAGCCCATGGTGTGTAGAGTCAAGAGGCAAGGGCACTACAAGAAAGTGCCAAGAGCCCCTCCACAACCCCAGGGACTCACAGGTTCACAGGTTCACAGCAGACAGGGACGGCAGAGCATTTGAGCTGGAAGGTGAGACGCACAGCTCCGCAGCCCCAGAGTAGTCCACTCATAGCCCTGGGAATTGCTGGGACCACTGTGCCCTGGAGCAGACTCCCTGCCAAATTGCACAGGACTCGCTTCCCTCCCACCCGGCCAGCAGTCCCCAGTGCGCATGTAAAACTGGCGCACTGAATGATTTCCCCCCAGTTTAGACCCTGCCCGGCACACATACGAAGTTGTGGGAGACCTGGCTTGAGGGTATGAGGTGGCTCAAGAGCACCATCTGCTGGTAGGACAGGGAAAAGGGCACCCCCCCCCAAGGTGTAGCTGTGCCAAATTACAGATAAATGTTCAAATAATCCTTCATATCCTAAAATAACCTTCCCAAGATAAGCAAATGCCACAAGGCCAACAACAGAAAATTATAAAGCATAAGAAGAAACCGGAAGATATGGACAACCCAAATGACCAAATTAAAAAGCTGGAGGAGAAACAGAACTTGGAGCAATTAGCCAAAGACGTACACACATATCTCCAAAACAACTTCAATGACATGGTTAAGGACATAAAGGACATCAGTAACACCCTAGAAGAGCATAAAGAAAAAATTTTAAAGAGTAAACAAAAAAAGATCTTATAAAATAAAAGAGATTGTTGATCAAATTAAAATATTCTTGAGACACACAACAGCAGATTTGAAGAGGGAGAGGAACGAATTAGCAAACTAGACGACAAAGCGATGGAATGCGAAACCCAAAAGAACAAATGGTGAAAAAAATTTTTAAAGTTGAAATGGATCTCAGGGAAATGATAAACAACATGAAGCACACAAATGTAAGAATCATTGGTGTTCCAGAAGGTGAAGAGAAAAGGGCTAGACAGAGTATGTGAAGACATTGTCGGGGAAAACTTTCCAACCCTTTTAAATGGTATAAATAGGCAAATAAAAGATCCCCAATGAACTCCAAATAGAATAAATCCAAACAAGCCCACTCTGGGACATACTCTGATCAGATTGTCAAACACTGAAAACAAGGAGAAAGTTCTGAAAGCAGTAAGAGAGAAACAATTCATCACATACAAGAGAAACAACATAAGACTAAATATTGACAACTCAGTGGGTAACATGGAGGCGAGAAGGCAGTGGTATGACATATTTAAAATTCTGAAAGAGAAAAATTGCCAGCCAAGAATTCTTTATCTAGCAATGCTCTCCTTCAAAATTGAGGGAGAGTTTAAAATTTTCACAAACAAATGTTGAGAGAATTTGTTAACAAGAGACCTGCCCTGCAAGAAATATTAAAGGGAGCTCTACCGGCTGGCAAGAAAAGAAAGGAGAGAGAGGCCTGGAGAAGGGCACAGAATTGAAGAGTATTAGTAAGGGTAACTTAAAGGAAATAGAGAGAGGGAAAAAATAGATCTGACAGCTAAAAAACAAAATATGGCTGATTCAAGAACTGCCTTCAGAGTAATAACATTGAATCTACAGATACAATGCAATTCCAATCAAAATTCCAACAACCTACTTTGCAGACTTGGAAAAGCTAGTTATCAAATTTATTTGGAAGGGAAAGGAGCTTCAAATTTCTAAAAACATTCTAAAAAAGCAAAACAGACTGAGAGAACTTATACTTCCTGACTTTGAAGCCACAGTAGTCAAAACAGCATAGTAATGGCACAAAGGTAAGACATATTGATCAATGGAATTGAATCGAGAGTTCAGAAACAGACCCCCAGATCTACAGTCAACTGATTTTTGATAAGGCCCCAAAGTCTACCAAACTGGGACAGAACAGTTTCTTCAACAAATAGGGCTGAGAGAACTGGATAGCCATATCCAAAAGAATGAAAGAGGACCCCTACCTCACATCCTATACAAAAATTAACTGAAAATGGATCAAAGACCTCAATATAAGAGACAGTACTATAAAACTCCTAGAAGATAATGTAGGAAAACATCTTCAAGGCCTAGAATAAGGAGGTAGCTTCTTGGACCTTATATCCAAAGCACAAGCAGCGAAAGAAAAAAATAGATAAATGGGAAGTCCTCAAAATCAAAAGATTCTGTACCTCAAAGGAATTTGTAAAAAAAAAAAAAAAAAGTGAAGCAGTAGCCAACACAACGGGAAAAAATAGTCAAAAACAATGTATCTGATAAGAGACTGGTATCTTACATATATAACAAAATCCTACAACTCAACGACAACAGTACAAACAGCCCTATTATAAAATGGGCAAGAGATACGAAAAGATATTTCTATGAAGAGGAAATACAAATGGCTAAAAAACAGATGAAAACTGTTCATATTCACTAGCTATTAGGGAGATGCAAATTAAGACCACAATGAGATATCATCCCACACCAATAAGAATGGCTGCCATTAAACAAACAGGAAACTACAAATGCTGGAGAGGATGTGGAGAAACTGAAAATCTTATTCATTGCTGGTGGGCCTGTAAAATGGTGCAGCCATGGTGGAAGACAGTTTGACAGTTCCTCAGAAAATCAGATATTGAGTTATCCTACGATCTGGCAATTTCACTTCTGAAAACAGTGACATGAACAGACATTTGCACATTGATGTTCATAACGGCATTGTTTACAATTGCCAAGAGATAGAAACAATCCAAGTTCCTTCAACAGATGACTGGATAAACAAAATGTGATATATACACACAATGGAATACTACACAGCAGTAAGAAGGAACGAGGTTTTGAAACATGAAAACATGGATGAATCTTGAAGACAAAATGCTGAGTAAAATAAGCCAGAAACAAAAGGAGAGATACTGCGTGTTATCAGTAATGTGAACTCCACGAACAATGTAAAATCAGTGTCTTATAACGTAGAATATAGGGGACCTAGAGATAAACAGAAGCTAGTGAAGCAGGAATCACAATCTATTATCTACAGACATGATAATGAGGGTGAACTTAACGGTATGGGAATGGACAGGTGCGATTATAGTTCAGTAATGGGACTTTAAGTATCAGTGCCGTATTCAAGGTGAACAGATTCGAAAGTGATTGTTTAAAGGCATGTAACCCACAGAGTAGCACTACAAACATAAATAAGTGTTAACATGATATAAGGTATGACACTAGGACAAAGAGCTGACAACAGACTGGTATATGGAAAAACTACCCATTACATATTATAGACTATATTTAATAGGAATATCTTACCAGCACTAGACTGATACTAGGGATGAATAATTAGCAGCTAAGAGCTCTCAGATGTTCCAAGTTGTGAAAATTGTTTAAAATTGAGAGTGATGATAACTGTACAACTAAGTGAAGATAATGTGAGGAACTGTTTATCTTGGGACAGAATATATGTTATGTGAAATTAGGAACCACTACTTAATAAATCAGGCCCTAGATCTTGAGGTTTGCTCTTGTAAAACTTAGGGCTCTAAACGGGAGGCTAAGCTTTCCTATAATTATACCTAAGAGGCACCTCCAGAGAATCTCTTTTGTTGCTCAGATGTGGCCTTTCTCTCTCTAAGCCCAACTTGGCATATGAATTCATTAACCCCCCCCCCAATGTGGGATATGACTCCCAGGGGAATGAATCTCCCTGGTGACATGGGACATGTCTCCAAGGAATGAGCCTGGCCCTGGCAGTGAGGGATTGAAAATGCCTACTTGACCAAAAGGGGAAAAAGAAAGGTAACAAAATAAGGTTACAGTGGCTGAGAGATCTCAAATAGAGTCAAGATGCTATCCTGGAAGTTTCTCTAAGCAAACTCCAGCTAGACATCCCAAATGGCCACAATATGCCATGCCCTTACCAACAGTAGTCCCAGAATACCTAGGTCCCTATCTGAGATTCTATATATGATTCACTCATTAAATTTTATCTCTCAGAAACTTAAATCCGCCAGTATTCCTACGCCAGACAAGTCTGAAAACCCAGAGGCAAAAGCCTCTTTAAGAACAACAATCAGAAGCAGCCCCCTTCCCCATAATGTTGACACCCCCTTTCAATATGAACAAGTTAGGCTGGTCACTGCCTAGACACCCCTGAAGATAGAGAAAAGGATTAAACAAGAGGAATGGGTAGCAACAGATAAGACAGGATTTAACAAAGGATTGTGAATATTGAAACTTTATATAAATATATATGTATATAATTTTAGATGCTAGGGTATTAGAATAGCTGGAAGGAAATAACTGAAATGGTGGAACTGTAACCTATAGCATTCTTTTGAAATCTGTTCTATAACTATTAGTTGAATTGTGCTTTGAAAGTTATCACCTTTCTGTATATATCCTGTATTTCACAATAAGGAAAGAACACAAACTGTGGAACTGTAACCCATTACATTTTTTGAAATTATCTATTTAACTGCTTGTAGAGCTGTACTTTGAAAGTTAACACTTTTCTGTATATGTTATATTTTACAATAATGGAAATAACTGAAATTGTAGAACTGTAACCCGTAACATTCTTTGAAATTTGCTAACTACTTGTTAAATTGTACTTTAAAAGTTATCACTGTTATGTATATACATTAAAGTTCACAATAAAAAATGCATAAAATTAAAAAAAAGGAAAAAAACAGGAAATTAAAAGTATGGGAGAGGATGTGGAGAAATAGGAACACTCAATCATTGCTGGTGCAATGTAAAATGGAGCAGCCTTTATAGAAAAGAGTTCAGCAGTTCCTTATAAAGTTAAATATAGAATTACCATATGACCCTGCAATCCCCCCTTTAGACACAAACTAAAAAGAATTGAAAGCAGGGACTCAAACAGGTATTTTCACACCAATGCTCATGGTGGCATTATTCACAATTGCTCATAGATGGAAACAATCCATGTGTCTATCACCTGATGAATGGATAAATAAAATGTGGTATACACATACAACAGAATATTATTCAGTCATAAAAAGAATGAAGTTCTGACACGTGGCAATATGAACCTAGAAGACATCATGTTGAGTGAAATAAATCAGACACAAAAGGACAAATATTATATGATCTCACTGATATGAATTACAATAAGCAAATTCATAGAGTCAGAATCTAGAATACAGGTTACAACAGATGGGGTGAGGGAAGGAAATAGGGAAGATAAGGCTTAAAATATACAGAGTTTCTATTTGGGACAATGGAAAAGTTTTGGTAATGGATGGTGGTGATGGTAGCATAACATTGTGAACCAAATTAACAGCATTGAATTACATATTGGCATGAAGTTAAAAGGGAGAAATTTTAGATTATACATATGGTACCAGAATAAAAAATTATTTAAAAAATCCATGGAACTGCACAACACAGTGAACTCTAAAGTTAAGCTAAAGTTATTATTAAGTTAAAGGTAATTGCTTTCAATTGTAATAAATGTACCACACCAATGGAAGGTGTTAATAATAGGCTGATATATGGGAATCCTGTATTTTATTTTTGATTGTCCTATAAACCTACTTCTCTAATTTAAAAATGAAATAAAAATATTAAATGAAGAATGCTCAACACATTCTTCAAAACTCCATTAAATCTGGCCCCTGCCTACATCTGCACCCTCATTTTCTATCAGTCTTATTCCTTCTCCCTACTCTCTATTCACCCTGATCATTTTTCTGTTTCTCAAACTTGACAAAGGCTTTTCCTCAACAAAGCCAGGGTCTCTTCTTGTTGTTCCCTCTTCTTAAAATGCTCTAACTCCAAACCAATAAGCCCACTTCTTTGCATGGCTATATCCTCCTCATTCTTCTGGTCTCAGCTCAAATAACATCTTGATGAAGTCCTCCAGAACCATCCTATCCTAAAACGGACTCGTCACCTTGCTTATTTCTTCCCTAGCACTTATAATAATCTATAATTAACTTATTTGTGTTTATTTACCTGTTTTCTGCCTGCCAGCTTCCATGAGGCTGGTATCTTGTCTGTTTGTTTAGTACTATATCCCCAGTATCTGGAACACAGGCACTTAGTAAGTGTCTTGTGAAATGGACAAACGGAGCGAATCAGTGGCCCTGTCCTTAGCCCACCCCATTAACCACTATACCATTCTGTACATTGGTAAGTGATCAACCCAAGATGGGACACTTTGGGCATAGTTTATTCCTCAGATCCCTAAGCACAGGGGGATAGTTCAAAGAAGCTGGTTGTTCAAGAGGAGAAAGAGAGATGTGCTGGAGAGATGATGACAAGGATATTTAAACACCAGTACTATGTACTAAAACCCATAGAGATGGCACTCAAAGCATAAATAGCAAGTGGGAAACCTGCTGCTAAGAGGCAATCATGCATTGACATCAGACAGTGCCAGGAAGACTCTGGGACAAGCCAGAGTCAAGGGCCCTGTTTCAGGCATTAGAGCTCATAGGCATTATAGCTCTGGGCACCAGAATGGCCAGCCATACACCTAGCAGGAATAGTGGAGAGGCTGGAATAGATTAGGCTTTAATGGACCATCCTCATTTCTCTCTAGGGCAGTGGTTCTTACCAGGGTAGGATCACCGGCTTCCTTGACAATCTGATGCAATCTGTGGATCTTGTCCCCCAAAACAAAATAAACAAGTAAGCAAAATACTTTAACAATTTCAGGGGCTTGGCCTCACCCTTAAGCCTCTGTTCCCATTCCAGTGCTGAAGAGTTGGGAAGACAATGTCAAGTGGAATTGGGTGAGCACAAGATGAGGTCCACCCCAGGAGGAAGAAGTCATTGCCAAAGGCAGTGGGAGACTCACTAAGCTCACGGCACTGAACACCGAAGCCACTTTGTCCATGGCTTTGGGATTCTGTTCAGACAGGTTTGACACTAGCTAAAAACAATGAAAAAGCAGAGAACTTGTCCAGCACATCCCAGAGGCTATGCCAGTGCCCAGCCCTGAGAAAAATCCCAAAGCAGAAAAGAGGCAGGAGTGGAGACAAACATCTCTTCCTTAGGCCATGTCTTCTACAGATCAAATAGATGGCTCAGCTTTCTAATCTAAAAAGAGATGAGCAACAGACAAAACACTAAGAGCTTCTGATGCTCTATAGGCAGGTATTGGAGAAGTAACTGCATGGAATAGAAACCAACAAACAAAAAACTCTAAATTCATCAAGTTTCTAACTCACCGTTCTTAAAATAGGCTTTTTCTTTAGAAAGGAAGAGTTGGCTTAGATTTGAGAACAGACTACCTGAAAGTAGTCTGAGACACTGAAAGACATCTGTATATGTGTGCTGGAGATGGAGGGAAGTTGGTAGAGGCCACAACAATGACATATGATTCTTCCTTAGATGGTATGAGAAAAGAATAATCCTGTTTCCTGGGCCACTCAAAATACAGGCAAATCTGGACACACGGAAGCAGATGAAAGATCCTTCCCAGTTTGGGGTGACTGTAAAGAGTCCAACTGCCTCAATTTCAATATAAAGTAGAATTTTCTACCAGTGAAAACTGCCCAAATCTGAACAGGCTTCTCTGTGAGGTTATATGTGTCACTGACTGAAGGTGCAAATGGGCAGACTGAGTGGCCTTCTGTCAGGTATATAACGGAAAAGACTCAGGTTAAAATTGAGTCTCTAAGGTCCCTTTCTAATTTTAGGATGCCTCATAAATAACTGCAAAGTGTTGTTAAAATAATACAAATCAAAGGACTGAGTAACATTAACCCACTCAATCCACGACTGATTCCCATTACTTTCATGTATTAGAACAGGAGTTGACAAAACATCGGTTAAGAGCCAGGTAATATTTTAGCTTTGTGGAACTTGTGGTCTCAAGCCAAACTACTCAGCTCTGCCATTGTAGCAAGAACCACAGACAATACATAATTGAATGAGCATGGCTATTCTCCAATAAAACTTTATTTATGGGCTTTGATATCTGAAACTTCATATAATTTTTATAAGTCATGAAATATTTATTCTTCTTTTGATTTTTTCCAACCATTAAAAAATGAAAAACCAACTTAGCTTTGCAGGCCATACAAAAAAAGGCAGCAGTTCCAATCTAGCCCACAGGCCATAGTTTCCTGGCCCCACTGTTAGAAACCTCATGGCAGGTTTATCGATCTTTCCAATTGCACAAGTCCAGCAGCCCCCAAAACCCGCTAAGTCAACCTCCTTCCTCCTCATGCAGGAAATATGAAGCAGAGAAAATGTTTTAATTCAAGGTGAAGAATAGAAAAATAGAGAATTCTCCAACGTCAACTAATCCAAACTTAGTTATTACAAAATAAGGGAACCTCTAACCATTGGATAACTGCAGTTGCTTCTACTTTTATATCATAAGAAAGCCTGTTTTAATATGGACTAACAAGAGGAAAAGTTAGTCTAAATTAAAGACTTTAAAATGCAGTTTTATTGTTCACCGAGGAAGTATTACTGCAAAGCGGAAGGCCTAACAGGCCTGTTTTAATGAACAGATGACTCATCTGTAATCAGCACATTAATTGCTGGGATTCAAATGGGTGCTCTTAAAGTACTGGGAAAATAGCTGCATTTTTAAAGCAGGTTAAGCATTCCCCCTACAGCCTTCTTTAAAGTATCAATTTGCTTTGCAAACTGTTTCTTTCCAAAGACTGTAGAAGTAAACTTTCATGAAACCCTGACAGATTTATCACAAATTCTAGGCGATTAAATTAAAAAAAAAAAAAAAAAAAAAAAAGCCGCATGAATTTAGGTAAGAATCATCACATTGTCATTACTTTCAGTATTACAAAATCAATGCCTTTACTTAGTCTCCCAGCCCCTAGGGTTGACCATATACCTTTTGCCTTTTTTCACCTCTTTCAAATTATTTTGGAATTTATCCTCATTTTGAAGTTTCACTTCTCTTGCCCCAGTCTGGAGATGCAGCCGCACATGGGATCCTGCAGGAACTGCTTGACCTAAAAGCCAAGAAAAGAGAAGGTTCATGGTATGGGGTCCTTGGAGGGATACAGGGATGGAAGGGGTGGCTCATGAGCCAACAGAACTTATTAGTTTGGGAAGCACAGACTCTGCTGTACCCAGTTCCCTCCTCAATCTATCCATCTCTCCCTCTAACACACACACACACATAAAACTCATATATACTCATTATCTAATCCATATCTAGTAAGGGAATTAGGCAAGGTGGGCAATGGAATCCACAGCTGAATCCAGAAACCAACATCCCCCCCATCAGAACTTGAACATAGCCACACTATGGTTTCTTTAAATTGAATTAATAAGCCTTTCTGTTATGTGCGTACTGCACCAGGTGAATACCTACTTATCCCTTAGTAGTTACTGCCTCCTCCATGACCTCCTTCCTCTTCTCTCCTGGGTCCCAGAGAACCCCAAAGAGCCTGCCAACCCAGCATGCTAATGCCTCACCATTCCCATCTGTTTAATGAGGCTCCTTCTATGAGGCTTCCTCCTCCCAGGGACTGTGTCTTCTCCCTTTTTATTTCCCCAGCCCCTAGGACAGAGCCCGGCACATAAAATTTGTGGCACTTAACATTTATGAGAAGCGAAAAGGAAGAGACTGGAAGGCAGGAGGACATAGCAAGCCAAGGGGGCAGGAAATAGATCCAACAGAAACTAAAAACCCACACACACCTGCCTCAGAGGAGCTAATCCAATAGCTAGGAAAGCAAGTGTTATGAATCAATGGGATATTCATATACATTGCACGAGGTTACCCAAGGATAGTTAAAAAGCAACTGTGCAAGATTACATACTACAAATGGAATGTTATACTCATTCATTCATTCATTCAAGCAATTGATATTCGCCAAGCAACTGCTATAAACAAGCCACCGCGGCAGGCACTAGGAATAGAGAAGAATTTCAATAGCTTCTGGGATATAGAATTTCATGGAAAAAGAATGTTCAGGAGATTAGAAATCTAGAAGCAGAGATTCTGCTCTGATCCCTGGGTGCTGACTCTGCTTTCTCCCTCCAAAGGATTACAGTGCCTTGCTGAGTTTGATTCAAGAACCCAAAAAAAGCTGACAATCTGAAAAACAAATTCTTCTAGGGAAGCACATAGCATAAGCTCTCTCAGAATGATCAGGTATACCCTGAATATAAAAAGGTAATTGTATAGCAAGAATTCAACAGTTTTCTCAATTCTGGCAGGACCCTACTCGACTCCAAGTTTTACCTGCCTCTGTGAACCAAGGAATTTGGGGAGTACCATGCCAAAACATGCTGCTTCTGTTCCTGCTGCCTGCTTCAAGGGGAGTTTTTGTATCCTTGACTACATAAAATGGGAGCTTACAGTACAAAACCAGTCCAAAATGCTGCAAGAATAAAAAAGAAAAAGAAAAATTTTTATTCAAAATAGAGTGGAGAAATCCTTCTCTGGGGAGGATTCCTAAATAAGGTGAGTTGGGGGTTAATTGAGGCAAAAAGTGAGATCTAGCCCAGGAAAAAAGGGAATCCCAAATAGAGGGAGCCCACATGCAAAGGCTGACAAGAAACTGACAAGCCACATTCAAGAGGCAATGAGCAGAAGAGGCTAGCGGAACAGGAGGTACTGGGGGAAAGCTGCTAGGGTAGCAGCCATCAGGAGTGCCAGGCTGGGCTTGCAAAATAATGCTAATTATTAGTTGCTAATGACTGAGGAAGATGGTCCTGGGAGGAGATGAGGCTAAACACTGACCAGTAAGGATAACAACGAATTGGCAACTGCTATCCTGTTACACTCATCTCTGAATGTGTGAAGAGGAGAGATTGCCTCACTTGGAGAGACCCAAAATCGAATAAACAACATAGTCTCTTCCTGGCTGAATTCTAAGCAGGTAGTCCTTGATTTTTCTCCTCTCCTACACCCCCTCCCCACATACCCAATATATCTTTAAAACCTGTCGATTTTTCCTGCTCCACATCGCTTGAATACATACCTTTCTCTCCATCTTTCCCACCACTTCTGTTGTTCAGGCCATCACCATGTCTCTTCCAGACACTGCAGTAGCCCCCTGCCTGGCCTCCCCATACACTCTTTTTTTTTTTTTTTTTTTTTTTTTTTCTTTTGAAAGATAGTCTTTATTGACACAGCTTTATGGGAAACATTTTTTGGTGCTGAAGCACTTTTTCTTGCTTTTATTTAATTTTCTGACTATTTTAAATGGAAGCCCACCCTCACCCCAAATACTGTCAGAGAATGACTCTGTCTGCCTATGTGTGGTATTGTTTTTTGAAATTTATAGTTTTTTTAAAATACCGTTTTATTGAGATATAGTCACATACCCTACAATCATCCACTGTATGCAATCAATTTTTCACAGTACCATCATATAGTTGTGCATTCACCACAATCAATTTTTGAACATTTTCCTTACTCAAAAAAAAAGTAAAGAAGAACTCTAAAACATTCCATCCCCCCATCCCACACTGTTTCTCATTTAATTTTTGTCCCCGTTTTTCTTTTTTTTTTTTTCTTTTTTTTTTTTATCATCATTTTATTGAGATATATTCACATACCACGCAGTCATACAACACAAATTGTACTTTCGATTGTTTACAGTACCATTACATAGTTGTACATTCATCACCTAAATCAATCCCTGACACCTTCATTAGCACACACACAAAAATAACAAGAATAATAATTAGAGTGAAAAAGAGCAATTGAAGTAAAAAAGAACACTAGGTACCTTTGTCTGTTTGTTTGCTTCCCCTACTTTTCTACACATCCATCCATAAACTAGACAAAGTGGAGTTTGGTCCTTATGGCATTCCCAATCCCACTGTCACCCCTCATAAGCTACATTTTTATACAACTGTCTTCGAGATTCATGGGTTCTGGGTTGTAGTTTAATAGTTTCAGGTATCCACCACCAGCTACCCCAATTCTTTAGAACCTAAAAAAGGTTGTCTAAAGTGTGCGTAAGAGTGCCCACCAGAGTGATCTCTCGGCTCGTTTTGGAATCTCTCTGCCACTGAAGCTTATTTCATTTCCTTTCACATCCCCCTTTTGGTCAAGAAGATGTTCTCCATCCCACGATGCCGGGTCTACATTCCTCCCCGGGAGTCATATTCCACATTGCCAGGGAGATTCACTTCCCTGGGTGTCTGATCCCACGTAGGGGGGAGGGCAGTGATTTCACCTTTCAAGTTGGCTTAGCCAGAGAGAGAGGGCCACATCTGAGCAACAAAGAGGCATTCAGGAGGAGACTCTTAGGCACAAATACAGGGAGGCCTAGCCTCTCCTTTGCAGCAACCGTCTTCCCAAGGGTAAAACTTATGGTAGAGGGCTCAACCCATCAAACCACCAGTCCCCTATGTCTGTGGTCATGTTAGCAACCATGGAGGTGGGGTAGGCGAATACCCCTGCATTCTCCACAGGCTCCTCAAGGGGGCACTACATCTTTTTTTTTTTTTTTTTCCTTGTTTCTCTTTTTTCTTTTTTTTTTTTTTTTAACTTTCCCTTCTTTTTTCAAATCAACTGTATGAAAAAAAAAAGTTAAAAAGAAAACAAACATACAATAAAAGAACATTTCAAAGAGACCATAGCAAGGGAGTAAGAAAAAGACAACTAACCTAAGATAACTGCTTAACTTCCAACATGTTCCTACTTTACCCCAAGAAAGTTACATAATATAGCAACATTTCAGTGAACTTGTTCCTACTACATCCATCAGAAATTAACAGATCATAGTCATTTCTGGGCATCCCCAGAACGTTAAATAGCTTATCTGTTCTTCTTGGATTATTGTTCCCCCTTCCTTAATTGCTCTCTACTGCTAGTTCCCCTACATTCTACATTATAAACCATTTGTTTTACATTTTTCAAAGTTCACATTAGTGGTAGCATATAATATTTCTCTTTTTGTGCCTGGCTTATTTCGCTCAGCATTATGTCTTCAAGGTTCATCCATGTTGTCATATGTTTCACCAGATCGTTCCTTCTTACTGCCGTGTAGTATTCCATCGTGTGTATATACCACATTTTATTTATCCACTCATCTGTTGAAGGACATTTGGGTTGTTTCCATCTCTTGGCAATTGTGAATAATGCTGCTATGAACATTGGCGTGCAGATATCTGTTCGTGTCACTGCTTTCCGATCTTCCGGGTATATACCGAGAAGTGCAATCGCTGGATCGAATGGTAGCTCTATATCTAGTTTTCTAAGGAACTGCCAGACTGACTTCCAGAGTGGCTGAACCATTATACAGTCCCACCAACAATGAATAAGAGTTCCAATTTCTCCACATCCCCTCCAGCATTTGTAGTTTCCTGTTTGTTTAATGGCAGCCATTCTAACCGGTGTTAGATGGTATCTCTTTGTGGTCTTAATTTGCATCTCTCTAATAGCTAGTGAAGCTGAACATTTTTTCATGTGTTTCTTGGCCATTTGTATTTCCTCTTCAGAGAACTGTCTTTTCATATCTTTTGCCCATTTTATAATTGGGTTGTCTGTACTATTGTCATTGAGTTGTAGGATTTCTTTGTATATGCAAGATATCAGTCTTTTGTCAGATACATGGTTTCCAAAAATTTTTTCCCATTGAGTTGGCTGCCTCTTTACCTTTTTGAGAAATTCCTTTGAGGTGCAGAAACTTCTAAGCTTGAGGAGTTCCCATTTATCTATTTTCTCTTTTGTTGCTTGTGCTTTGGGTGTAAAGTCTAGGAAGTGGCCTCCTAATACAAGGTCTTGAAGATGTTTTCCTACATTATCTTCTAGGAGTTTTATGGTACTTTCTTTTATATTGAGATCTTTGGTCCATTTTGAGTTAATTTTTGTGTAGGGGGTGAGGTAGGGGTCCTCTTTCATTCTTTTGGATATGGATATCCAACTCTCCCAGCCCCATTTGTTGAAAAGACCATTATGGCTCAGTTCGGTGACTTTGGGGGCCTTATCAAAGATCAGTCGGCCATAGATCTGAGGGTCTATCTCTGAATTCTCAATTCGATTCCATTGATCTATATGTCTATCTTTGTGCCAGTACCATGCTGTTTTGGCAACTGTGGCTTTATAATAAGCTTCAAAGTCAGGGAGTGTAAGTCCTCCCACTTCGTTTTTCTTTTTTAGAGTGTCTTTAGCAATTCGAGGCATCTTCCCTTTCCAAATAAATTTGATAACTAGCTTTTCCAAGTCTGCAAAGTAGGTTGTTGGAATTTTGATTGGGATTGCATTGAATCTGTAGATGAGTTTGGGTAGAATTGACATCTTAATGACATTTAGCCTTCCTATCCATGAACATGGAATATTTTTCCATCTTTTAAGGTCCCCTTCTATTTCTTTTAGTAGAGTTATGTAGTTTTCTTTGAATAGGTCTTTTACATTTTTGGTTAAGTTTATTCCTAGGTACTTGATTTTTTTAGTTGCTATTGAAAATGGTATCTTTTTCTTGAGTGTCTCTTCAGTTTGTTCATTTCTAGCATATAGAAACATTACTGACTTATGTGCATTAACCTTGTATCCCGCTACTTTGCTAAATTTGTTTATTAGCTCTAGTAGGTGTATCGTTGATTTCTCAGGGTTTTCTAGATATAAGATCATATCATCTGCAAACAATGACAGTTTTACTTCTTCTTTTCCAATTTGGATGCCTTTTATTTCTTTGTCTTGCCGGATTGCCCTGGCTAGCACTTCCAGCACAATGTTGAATAACAGTGGTGACAGCGGGCATCCTTGTCTTGTTCCTGATCTTAGAGGGAAGGCTTTCAGTCTCTCACCATTGAGTACTATGCTGGCTGTGGGTTTTTCATATATGCTCTTTATCATGCTGAGGAAGTTTCCTTCAATTCCTACCTTTTGAAGTGTTTTTATCAAAAAGGGATGTTGGATTTTGTCAAATGCTTTTTCAGCATCTATTGAGATGATCAATTGATTTTTCCCTTTCGAGTTTTTAATGTGTTGTAATACATTGATTGTTTTTCTTATGTTGAACCATCCTTGCATGCCTGGAATGAACCCCACTTGGTCATGGTGTATGATTTTTTTAATGTGTCTTTGGATTCGATTTGCAAGTATTTTGTTGAGGATTTTTGCATCTATATTCATTAGGGAGATTGGCCGGTAGTTTTCCTTTTTTGTAGCATCTTTGCCTGGTTTTGGTATTAGATTGATGTTAGCTTCATAAAATGAGTTAGGTAGTGTTCCATTTTTTTTCAATGTTTTGAAAGAGTTTGAGTAAGATTGGTGTCAGTTCTTTCTGGAAAGTTTGGTAGAATTCCCCTGTGAAGCCATCTGGCCCTGGGCATTTATTTGTGGGAAGATTTTTGATGACTGATTGGATCTCTTTGCTTGTGATGGGTTGGTTGAGGTCTTCTATTTCTTCTCTGGTCAGTCTAGGTTGTTCGTATGTTTCCAGGAAATTGTCCATTTCTTCTACATTATCCAGTTTCTTGCCATACAGTTGTTCATAATATCCTCTTATAATTTTTTTAATTTCTTCAGGATCTGCAGTTATGTCACCTTTTTCATTCATTATTTTGTTTATATGGGTCTTCTCTCTTTTTGATTTTGTCAGTCTAGCTAGGGGCTTGTCAATCTTGTTGATCTTCTCAAAGAACCAACTTTTGGTGATATTTATCCTTTCTATTGTTTTTTTGTTCTCTATGTTATTTATTTCTGCTTTAATCCTTGTTATTTCTTTTCTTGTACTTGGTTTAGGATTGGTTTGCTGTTCATTTTCTAGCTTCTTCAGTTGATCCATTAGTTCTTTGATTTTGGCTCTTTCTTCCTTTTTAATATATGCGTTTAGTGCTATAAATTTCCCCCTTAGCACTGCTTTTGCTGCATCCCATAGGTTTTGGTATGTTGTGTTCTCATTTTCATTCGTCTCTATATATTTAGCAATTTCTCTTGCTATTTCTTCTTTAACCCACTGATTGTTTAGGAGTGTGTTGTTTAACCTCCAGGTATTTGTGTATTTTCTAAGTCTCTGATGGTTATTGACTTCTAATTGTATTCCATTGTGGTCAGAGAATGTGCTTTGAGTAATTTCAATCTTTTTAAATTTATTGAGGCTTGTTTTATGTCCCAGCATATGATCTATTCTGGAGAAAGTTCCGTGAGCACTAGAAAAGTATGTGTATCCTGGTGATTTGGGATGTAATGTCCTGTAGATGTCTGTTAAATCTAATTCATTTATCAGATTGTTTAGGTTTTCAATTTCCTTATTGGTCTTCTGTCTGGTTGATCTATCTATAGGAGAGAGTGATGTGTTGAAGTCTCCCACAATTATTGTGGAAACATCAATTGCTTCCTTTAGTTTTGCCAATGTTTCTCTCATGTATTTTGTGGCACCTTGATTGGGTGCATAGACATTTACGATTGTTATTTCTTCTTGCTGAATTGCCCCTTTTATTAGTATGTAGTGGCCTTCTTTGTCTCTCAAAACATCCCTGCATTTGAAGTCTATTTTATCTGAGATTAATATTGCTACACCTGCTTTCTTTTGGCTGTAGCTTGCATGAAATATTTTTTTCCATCCTTTCACTTTCAGTTTCTTTGTGTCCCTGTGTCTAAGATGAGTCTCTTGTATGCAACATATTGATGGTTCATTTTTTTTGATCCATTCTGCGAATCTATATCTTTTAATTGGGGAGTTTAATCCATTTACATTCAACGTTAAAACCGTGAAGGCATTTCTTGAATCGGCCATCTTATCCTTTGGATTATGTTTGCCATATTTTTCCCTCTCTCTATTAATATCCTTTATTGTACCCATACCGAATCTCTTTAGTACTGAACCTTTCTCCAAGTCTCTCTGTCCTGTCTTTGTTTCTCTGTCTGTAGGGCTCCCTTGAGTATCTCCAGTAGGGCAGGTCTCTTGTTAGTAAATTCTCTCAGCATTTCTTTGTCTGTGAAAAATTTAAGCTCTCCCTCAAATTTGAAGGAGAGCTTTGCTGGATAAAGTATTCTTGGCTGGAAATTCCTCTCTCTCAGAATTTTAAATATATCGTGCCACTGCCTTCTCGCCTCCATGGTGGCTGCTGAGTAGTCACTACTTAGTCTTATGCTGTTTCCTTTGTATGTGGTGAATTGCTTTTCTCTTGCTGCTTTCAGAACTTGCTCCTTCTCTTCTATGCTTGACAGTGTGATCAGTATATGTCTCGGAGTGGGTTTTTTTGGATTTATTCTATTTGGAGTTCGCTGAGCATTTATGATTTGTGTATTTATGTTGTTTAGAAGATTTGGGAAGTTTTCCCCAACAATTTCT